>NW_027556402.1:49352818-50552818 GCF_003287225.1 Phascolarctos cinereus | reverse complement strand
AGTATTACACCTTTTAACAATGGACTTCTGGAAAAGATCCTTAGGTCTTTGTTGTTTGACTCAAATGAGTGACTCATATATTGGTAATTTCAGGCCAGGTAGGAGAAAAAGCTAGCACAATAGTCAGCTGGTGGGGAAAATATTTTGGAATTGAGATATTTCTGAACCCCTGAAAGCCTATATGTGGGTGGCTTACTCTGAGTGAGTACAGGCTTAGTTTTGTGAGAATATAATCATTAATCCTTTCTCTTACTGACCATTAAGAAAAAGAAAAAATAAAGTGTGTGTGTGTGTGTGTGTGTGTGTGTGCGTGTGTGTGTGCACATATTTTCACATGCAAACCTAAGACTCTGACTTAAGCTTTGTTCTTACTGGAACTCTTCTATGTGCTGAATCATCGAGACAAATTTTTTTTTAATATCATTTAAGAAGACCTGCTTTTCAGCTTGGAGGAATTCTTCCTTTCAATATCACCTTTACTTGGATGCCAAAAGCAAGAAAAGAAGAAATCTAATCTTGGTCTCAAAGGCTCTACAAGTAGGTAAGGGAGGGAAAGCGATACTTGGGAAAATGACAGAACATTCTTGGGCCCCCCAAAAATTATCCTTTCTATCCAAAATATGTTTAATTAACAAACACCTAAATAACTGCACATTTAATAGCATTTACTGAGAGGAGATAAAGGGAATGTGTAGGTGGTGAAAGGAGGGAGGAGGGGTGAGTCAGCCTGTTGCTTAGGGGGAAAGCAACTTGAAAGAAAAAAGGGGGAGGAGGTACTACGTGACTTTTGAACCTCCTAGGATTGTTAAACAAAAACTAAAAGGATGATTTTTGTCACTCACACGGTATCAGTGAGACTAATTAGCAGCCAATCAGCAGCAGAGACCCTAAATGTATCTTTCCCTGATTTCCTTCTCATGTTTCCATCGAAGATGCCTCTTATTACATGATAGACTGTGCTAATGTAATGAGGGTTGACTTGTGTACTCTACGCCTCCACATATGTATGTAATATGGGGATTGGCCAAAGGAGGCTTAGTCCTTGGAGAATACTTTGGTAGTACTCCAAGGACTTGGCCTTCATTGGCCTATCCCCTATCACACGATGTGGGGTTGACAGGGTCCTTGGGTGCATATGTTTGGGTGCTTGTACTTGGACCCCAATTTCTCCCTAGCTTCAGAAACACTGTCTCTGACAATTTCTCCACAGCCCAAGGACACTGTGCCTAGCAATTACTCATGAGTGGGCCCCAGCAAGACCCTTATCTCTTTCCCTGGTGCAGGTACAAATAGCACCTGAAGAAGTTATTAGTTTGAACTGGCTTTGCACTAGGTCATAAAGACATTCTTACCCACTTGACTATCTATACTACCACCCTACCTCATTATCTACATCCTGGGCTCATCACTAACTGTATTCTAGACTGGACAATTCTCAGTTACCCCTGAACTCTAGTTAATGTAGTGACGTAGCAGGCCTAAAACCACACCTCCATGTGGCCTCCCTTGTGGACTTTTCCCAGTGAACTCTAGGTAAAACGCCTACACAGTAGGTACAAGAAGTGCATGTTCTTTTAAGAACTGGCCACTCCTTAACCACTTCTTAATCCCACTCTGAATCACCTTGTTGGCACATTTGACACATGTTTTATTATATTTTATCCCCTATAAACTTCAATTGTACCACTCTAAGATTGCAGGATCCTTAAGAATCCTTGCCTGCTGAAAAGCGTAACAATAAACTTTTTGCCAGTTTGACTCAAAGAATACTTGAGTCTGTGAATTGATTCCAGATGACCCACTGTATACTCCAGTCTTTGAGGGGTCTCAGTCTCTCAGACCACAACGGTGTGATCAAAGTGATTCATATCTATAGTATGAATAGGGATACAGACAGAGACTACACCTATGATTTCATAGGTATAGTGAATTCCCAGATAAGAAATCTCACTCTATCAATTCAGTTTTGAACCTTCTTTGAATTTATAGGCTTAGAAAGTGGGTTAGACCCCTAAGAGAGTAACCTGTGGGCCACATATGCAGCCCATGGCACTCCCAAGTGTGGCCTGAATTAATTAAAATATAATTGGGAAATAGTTAACAAAATAAATTAAAACAAAATAAAACATAGATAACATGAATATGCGGTTTTATTTTTTCATTAGTTTTTATTTTCAGCTCCAAATTCTTTCTCTACATCCACCTCCTCCCCCACCCATTGAGAGAACAAGAAATACAATACCCATTATACATATCAAGTCTTGTAAAACGTATTTCCACGTTAGCTATGTTCTGGGACAAGGGGGTAGGGGGGAAGGGTGATAGAGGAATCAAGAAAAAGAAAGAAAGAGAAAAAATATATACCTTAATCTTCACTCTGACTCCATCAATTCTCTTTCTGAACGTAGATAACATAACATGTTGTTGTTTTTTTTAAGTCAATATACATGCTTCAGGAATCCTTACGTGTGGTCTGGTGGCCCTCATTTCTAGTCATTTTTGACACAACTGGCCTAAATCACTGAGAAATTAAAATAACTTGCTCAGGATCACCAAGCTATTATTTATTAGAGTCAGGACCTGAACCCAGGTCTTTGGGACTCCAAGTTCAATTCTCCATCCACTATGCCATGCTGCCTTTCTAAGGAATTGTTGATATGAAGTATTTTAACAATAAAGTCATTTGGGATCATGGATACTACTATACAATTACCCAAATGCAATCCAACCTAATCTCCTTCCTCTTTATATAAACAAGAATTTATTTACCAAGTCAACAGTTTGTCCATCTGGCTGCAAATCATAGCCTGGATAATATGTTTTTGGTACCTATTGTGTTTTTCTAGTTTAGGAGGCAAGAGCATTCTCTTTTTATCATGGATTTGGAGTTGGAAGGGACCTTAGAGACCATCAAATCCAGCCCTTTCATTTACAATTTGTTTGAGAGAAGATTTGAATTCAAGTTTTACTGACTCCATGTCCACTCTTTCACCTTCCTATTTGAGGTGTTATTTTTTTCCAAGGCTCCATAATTTAGCACAATTTCATCTGTGAACAACAGTATTTGGAGAGCCTTGCAATCAATAGGGAATCCTTAGAGAGGAAACAGTACAATGAAAAGACTCTTAGAGACTTAAGATTTGGGTGTGAGGTCTAGTTTGCTGGCCAGATGACCCTGGTCACACTGCTTAATGTCTCAGAGCCTTATTTTCTGCCTCACTAAAATGGGAATAATATTTGTTCTTCCCATGTCACAGGGCTATAAAGAAAGTACTTTGTAAACCTGAAAACACACTATAAATATTCTTCTTTTTCTCTAGTATCTTCCACTACACTAGCTAACATCATCGGTGAGAATATGTCTTCCTCTTTTCCATATCATTTGTTGTCAATGCTTACTGAATTGTTGAACAAATATTATCTCCATAATGGCACCTGTCATAGAATCTTGTATAATTTTTATATGTGTAAAGAAATTCATCTTGTTTAAAGATTCTTCAAGGCTGGATTTTTTTTTCTGTCTAGTCAAAAGCTCTTTAGAAATAACTAAATAATAAATACAGTGTGATCTTGTATTTTCCAGTATGGTGTCATTGATAGGGTACTGTACCTGAAGGTAGGAAAACCTGTTTTCAAACCTTGTCTCAAATATTCACTAGCTGTGTAACCACAGGCAAGTAACTTGGCCTTTTCCCCAACAATTCCTTATCTGTAAAACATAGGATAGATTCAATGGTCTTTAAAGTCCCTTCCAACTCCAAATCTATAATCCTATGATCTCTCAGTTAAATGTCTATAGAAGGCATGGTCTACTATAAAAAATTATATGCTAAGATCTATGTATTTCCTGCTAGGTGGCACAGAGTATACAGCATGGAGTCTAAAGTCAGGAGGACCTGAATCAAATCCTGGCTCAGACACTTGCTAGTTTTGTGACCCTGGGCAAGTCACTTAACCCTGGTTGCCTCAGTTTCTCTTCTGTAAAATGAGTTAGAGAAGGAAACATTCAAGTATCTTTGCCAAGAAAATGCCAAATGGGTCATGAAGAATCCAACATAATTGAAAAATGAACAACAAAATGCTTTTCCTTCATATGTTCCTATCAAGAATACCCTTGTTGAATGAGAGAGAATGCAAATGTAGTAGGGGGCTTACTCAAAGTGGAGAGAATCAATTGATTTGATAAGATTACAGAGTATGAACTTCAGCTCCTAACACTGTGCCTAGCACACAGTAGGCACTTAATAAATGCTAGCTAATTGACTGATCAATTGAATGCTTCAAGTCTGAAGGGCATTTCTCATGATGGTGGTCCTAGGTGCTGACACCTTTATGATTAAACTTCCAAAATTAGACTTACATACTGATGATTATTTTACTAAGGCTAAGGAGGATGGACCCTTATCAGAGGAAGTGTCCCCTTTATGGTCTATAAAAGACTGATCTTCAAAGTGATTCACTCCATTTTTCTTTTCTCTTCCTATGCTTTTTCTTCCTTGTATTTCCAAAACAGAGTTCATCAAGGTAGAGGTTGGGAGGGGGTGGAATTCTCTCTTCTTCACCACCATGGAGCAAAAAAATAACAAAGGATAGCAGAGAAATAGCCAGCTTTCTGGCTTACCCAGGTATCATAGGAAGGGTAATTCATTGATCTTGACTTCCTCAGTGCCTCCTTCCTTTCTGTTTCCTTCTCTGACTATAAATCATAAACCAGAGTTCCAAGAATGGTCTCTCCATTTAACCTCTAAAGTTCCCAAGAGATTCAAAGTTTCTGAGTTGAGAATCAGTACTGGCCTCCTTTAGGGAGATACTCCTAGTACTGTACTCCTTAGAGGAGAAAGATGATGCTGACCAGGGTGAGCTACTTGCATAGTGCAGGTTCAAGGGGAATAGGACCCTCAAAATGTCAATACCTTTCATGAGGAATCTAATGGGTTTTGTAAGTGCTTTGTGTTTCTGATTTTGTTCATGGGTTGCTGTGAGTCTTTTGCACATTATACACATTCTGTGAAACAAAGCCTATTCTACACCCAATACTCATATTGTATATTCAGCATCTATGTGGGAATTGTGGGTCCTGTTGCCTGTATTTGGGGAAATCTAGATACGAGCCATAGCCAAATTTGTTTTAGAAACTATGCTAGATTGTTACCTCTGGGTTGGAGTTTTTCAAAGAGAGAGACTGATCCCATAGACAGAATTCAGTAATTCAGTGGATAGAATGCTGGACTTGGAGTCAAAAAAGACCTGAGTTTAAATCCTGATTCAGATACTTACTAGCTGTATGACCCTGAGCAAGTTACTTCTCTCAACCTCAGTTTTGTCATCTGTAAATTGGGAATAATAAAAACTTTTGTCTCATAGGATTATTATAAGAATCAAATGAGATAATATATGTGAGTGCTTTGAAAATCTCAAGCACTCTATAAAGCTAGCCCTCCTGGGGTCTAAGTGAAACCTACAGTCCTTGAGAGGTCCTAGGCCATGGATGATGATTATGAAGACATTTAAAGAATTGTGACTAAAGAATTGGCCTCAAATTCAGGAAGTGTACAAGTTTCGCCTTTGACACACACTGGCTGCTGGATCCTGGGTAATCCATTTTATTTTTCTTTGTCCTAGGAAATGCTCTAAATTTATGAGTTGCAGAGCAGCTGATGATCTTCATGGGTAGAGGGGATTTCCTCACTGGAAATTCCCTATATCAATGAAATCTTAGTTCTAAAACATCCTCTCCCTCCCCCCCAAAATGTGAGTGAGAAAGAAGACTTATGGTCCTGAGAATGGAGTTACCTGCTAGACATCTCCACTTGGATTTCCCATCATCATCTCAAATTCAACATATCCAAAAAAGAACTCATTCTTTTTCTGCCTAAATCTAACTCCCTTATTATTATCACTACCCTACCCTTCCAGTCACCCAGGTTTGCAATCTGAAGTCATCCTTAACTTTTCACTCTACCTGACCTCCACCTACCTCTTCCCTGCATCCAATCAGTTACCACATCTTTTCCACATTATCTGCCCTCTTCTGTGCACTCACATAATGTCCACCCTAGTTCAGACCCTCATTACGCCTACTCAGAACTATTGTAACACCTCCTAACTGGACTTCCTGCCTCCAGTCTTTTCTATCTAATGCATCCTCACCATAGATGCCAAAGTGATATTCCTAAAGAACAGGTCCAGTCATGTCACTCCCCTTCTCAGGATCATCCAGGGGCTCTCTATTGCCTCCTAGGATCAAATACAAACCCTCTCTATGTTTGGCATTCTTCACATTCTAGTGCAATTCTAGGAATGGAATCCAATATCTCGACTTCATTAGTAAATGAGTTCTAGTAATTATCTAATTGTGCTTTTTCTCATTTCTTTCTTTTTCCTCTTTCACCTTTCTTCTTCCTCCATTCCATCCCTAAATAATCACTTTCCTCTAAGGCACTTTGTAGAATGCTAAGAAAGAAGGAAGGAAAAAGTATTTATTAAGTGCCTACAATGTGCTAAGAATTTTACAAATGTTATCTCATTTCATCCTCACAACAACCTAAGGTGGTAAGTGCTATTATATTCCTTATTTTACAGTTGGGGAAACTGAGGCAAATAGAAGCTAAATAATTTGTCCAGGGTCACAAAGCTAGTAAGTATCTGAGGCTAGATTTGAATTTGGGTCTTCCTGATTCCAGGCCTAAGGCTGTATCCATTGTACCATCCAGATGCTATAAGCAGAGTACTTACCTTTATAGAGAGAGCATCTGTTTTTCAGTAATTTCCTTAACAGTTCATTTACATGGTCTAGAGTAGAACACCTGTCCCAGAGGAAGACAGGAAACAAAAACGCAAATGGAAAGAGCACTGAGTGCCCCTTTGAAACCCTCTAAGACTCAATGAGAGATGCTAAAAAAAAAAAAAAGGGAAGCCCATTACATGGGCACTCAGGGAAGGAGGAAGCAAACTTTTGAATTTGCTGTGCTATAATTCAAGACAAGAATAGAGAGGCTTTGGAGAAATCTGAGTAGTAAGTTTTCTTATAGCACCTGATCCTACCCTTTGTTTGTAGAATGGGATTCAGGTTTAAAAGAACAGAATGTGCAAATTCTGAACCCAGAGGCCTCAAAGAATTTTAACACTGTCAGAAATGCCAATGTGTCCCACCTGTTCAGGAGTTGGCACCCTCTCCTGGGCAGCCAGCCAAAGACCACAGAATGGAGAAGTGGAGCTGAGGACAATGATGAGGACTCATAGTGCCCACTGGAAACAGAGCACAGCATTGTATTGACGTAGCAGGCTTCACGGCACCTGGGAAATGGGAAAGCACTAGGTTGAGCTGTGACAAAGTCAGTGATGTGATCAGTCCTTTTCAACTTTGATATCTGCTCTGTAGCAAAACACCATACTCCCCTAGCACAGCAATAACACAGTGAATACATTTTCATGTCCTTGATTCCACTTCTACTCAATGATACCCACAAAGGTACACATTCCACAACTGACCAGTCTTAGTAAGGGTGGGATTTGACTACACTCTATGCCCAGTTCAGTTCTCCAGGGGGCAGCATGGATCTAGTTGGCCATTTCTATAATTTCTTCTTTCTTTTCCCCTCACCTATTAGTATTTTATTTTTTTACAATTACATGTAAAGATAGTTTTCAACATTCACTTTTACAGGATTTTGAGTCGCAAATTTTTTCCTATCTCCTTTCTTCCCCAAGCAATCTGATATAGGCTATACACGTACAATCATATTAAACATATTTCCATTACTAATCATATTGTGAAAAAGGAATCAGAACAAAAGGGAAAAACCATGAGAAAGAAAAAAAAGAGAAAATAGTGTATTTCAATCTGCTTTCAGACTCCATAGTTCTCTCTCTGGATGTGGATAGCATTTTCCATCCCGAGTCTTTTGGAATTGTTTCAGACTGTATTGCTGAGAAGAGCTAAGTCTATCAAAGCTGGTCACAACACAATGTTGCCGTTACTGTGGATAATGTTCTCCTGGTTCTGCTCACTTCACTCAGCATCAGTTCATGCAAGTTTTTCTGGGTTTTTCTGAATCCACTTGCTCATCATATCTTACAGCACAATAGTGTTCCGTTACCTTCATATACCACAATTTGTTCAGCTATTCCCAATTGTTGGGCATCCCTTCGATTTCTACTTCTTAGCAACAACAGAAAGAGCTGCTATAAATATCTTTGTACTTGTGGGTCCTTTTCCCTTTTTTATGGTCTCTTTGGGATTACAGGTCTAGCAGTGGTATTGCTGGGTCGAAGGGCACGCGTAGTTTTATAGCCCTTTGGGCATAGTTCCAAGTTGCTCTCCAGCGTTTCTGTCATTTCTTGCTCCCGTACGGAGCACTTTTAATGAGCCTCACTTGTCAGGTTCCACCCTGGCTTACTTACTGGTGTTTTAGTTGGTGGAGAAACAAAGTGCCATCTCTTGCTTCTCGTTTCTGGGCCCTTCTTCTTTTACTTCTGCAGTAGACTACATAGTGTTCTATTACTTATGTTAATGACTTCTTACTACGATCTTCTTTGTGGGGTGGCCCCTTGATGGAGAGATTAGACTTGTACGGCCACGGCAAAAGTCATTATTTTACATAAGATAGGACCCTTTTGGGAATATTGCCAAGCAAGTGAAATCTTTACCGACTTGTTTTACTCATACATACCACTTTTTCTGGGGGGTGAGGAATGGGAATCTCACCAATGGGAGTTCTGTTTTTAAGACTGCATCAGACGCAGCAAAGTGTTCTTAAATTGTAGTGGACAGCGAAGTATTTGGGTAAGTGATTTTCTGTGGGAATCCTAATGCATCTTTCTTGAGTTGAGTATTTAAACCTTACATAGCTTGCAGTCTTTGGGGCTTTAATCAGTACACTGAAAACACCCTTCTAGACCAGAGCCGCAGTGGTAAAGGAAAGTAGAGCTACAATGTTGGAACCAGAATGGTACATTAAGTCATAGGAATGACTCAGAACTCTGGGCCAAAGACAAGTGAGGCCCATTGGAAGGAGGAAAGAAGTTCTTCTGACTCTCTCTGGGCTCAGATATGAGTCCTTCCTATGTTTTATTGGATAAATAAAAATCTGTTTTATATTTGATGGCTTGTAATCTGAATGCTTGTAAAGGGCACTGGTACTACCACTGAGAGAATGACAGATTCTAGTGTTCAAAAAGGGAGGAGCATAAGACTAAGAGAAGTGAGAGTTTTCAAAATGTTTTTTGTTTACTTTTTAAATTGATGCATTTTGCTCTGACACATCAGTCACAACCTAGTAATCCTCCATCACTTCCTCCACACACAATCTGTTGAATAAAATTTTCTAATACAATGGTAATGATCATTAGCATAAGTAACATTCCATTGTTACTGTATACCATTTAGCAACAGAAAAGAAAGAAAGATTCAGTCATTTGGAATCATTATTGTCCACTGACTTTTACTGAATTCCATAGTCTTCGTTTATATTGTAATTATAATGTGGACTATTCTTTTTTTTTTCTAAGCCACTTCTCATTTATTCAGTCTGTTCTAGGTTTTACAGTTATGAAAATAAGAAAACCAATGCTGGAAGCCCAGGAATATTTACAATCTCTCTGTGTAGTGAGGTCAGTCTATTCTGTCACACAGATTGGTTATGTTTGGTACCACACCACAAGGTGTGTATAATTCTGACAAAATTGGACAGATTAACAATTATATATACAGGAAAATAAGAAGGGAAATAATTCAAGCTTTAGTTTTATTGCTGTATTGTGTTATTTTTCAGTGTAGTCTCACTCTTTAAATTGCAGCCACCCCCTGGAACCTTTCTTTCTAAGCAAGAAAAACTTTTTTTTTTTTGGCTAGGCAATGGGGTTAAGTGACTTGCCCAAGGTCACACAGCTAGTAAGTGTTATGTGTCTGAGGCCAGATTTGAGCTCAGGTCCTCCTGAATCCAAGGCCGGTGCTCTATCCACTGCGCCACCTAGCTGCCCCTCAAGAAAAACATTTAAATGAAACTAACCAATACAGTGTCAGCATAGGAAACATTCAGCATCTGTATGTAACCTCTTTACAAATTTCTATACTGAAAGGAGTTAGATGAGTTTCATGATCTGTCCTCTGAAACCATTATTAGCTATTGTATTTAATTTTAATTCAGCTACCATTCTTTTGGTGTTGTAATTTAATATATTGGAGTCATCGTGTATATTATTCTCCTGATTCTGCTTTTTTCACATTGCATCAGTTCATGCATATCTTCCCACATCTCTCCGGGTTTCTCATATTGGTTATTTTTCATCAATAATATTTTAATGCATTCACATATCACAATTTGTTCAAGCATTTTGTCAACCCACTTTATTTCCAGTTTTTCATTACCATAAAAGGTATAGTTTTGAGTGTTTTAATATATAAAAAATACACATGAGTATATATGTATGTGTATATATATTTATATTTATGTAAATATAAATATTGAAATATTTCAAGTTGCACGTGCAAATATGTGCATGTGTATATATAATATGTACTTATTATATATGTGTGTATCTATAAATAGATATTTAGATAAATGATAGACATAGATAAATGAAGATAGATTAGATGGATAGATAGGTAGGTAGGAAGAAAGAAAAGAAAGAAAGAAAGAAAAAATTTCTGCCTTTTACTTTCTTAGGATTAATGGCCCATAGTGGGATCACTGTGTCAAAGGACAAAAAGTTTAATCACTTTTCTCACATAACTCCAAATTCTTTTCTAGAACAATTGAAAGAATTAATAGCTCAAACAATTATTCTTTAATGTGACTATCTTCAAGCTGCTCCTAAACTATGTCTATCTTTCAAAACTTCTGACAATTTGATGAGTGCAAGATGAACCCTCAGATCTTATTATTATTGGTGATTTGGAATATTTCTTTTGCACAACTTTTGACTTTTTTTATTCTTCTTTTGAAAGTTCTTTTTTTGTATCCTTTCACCAAATTTATCTATTGGGAAATTTCTCTTTGTCTTTTATATCTTCATTCATTCCTTATATATCTAAGTATCATGTTTTAGTGGAACAATTGATGTAGAAAATTTGGAGGTTTTTTGTTTGTTTTTTACTACTGTCCATTTCTCTTCTTATTCTCTTTCCTTTGCTTAGATTCTTAGAATCTAACCAATACCTCACAGACTCTCAGATTCCTTAAGAGTCTGCCCAATATGATGATGTTCTAATAAACCTTGTGTTTGGCTGAAAGAAGGCTTGGGTCAAATTCTTTCAGGCAGGGTCCATGTGTTGATTTTTGGGGTCTCAGCACCCCTAAACCTCAACATATGAATGCATACATATATGAATTTCTCTTTCTATTTCTTCCTCCTAGTCTTTATTAGTACTGTACTGATAGGGTGATGGGACTGATAAGGAACCCCGAGATCTCAACAAGCAGGTCCTGTCCAAAAGAATTCAACCCAAGCCTTCTTTCAGCCAAAAACAAGGTTTATTCAAGATTCGCCATATTAGCTAGATTCTTAAGGAATCTGAGCATCTGTGGGCTATTGACTAGATTGTGAAAATCCACACAGTGGCTAGATTTTAAGAATCCCAGAAGTGGCTAGATTATAAGAATCCCAGCCTCTTAATAGAGACAAATGGACTTTGTATATAGAAAGACTGTGGGAGGGATCTACGAGTGACCTTGTAGTTTGGGGAGGAGGGGTCTAAGGAAGATCTGAATGGGAGCGGCCAGTAAACTGGGATGGGTGAACAGAACTCCTGGGACCTGGACAATGGAGCCTATCTAGGATTAAGTGTGGGAAATGTCTAAGGGCCATGGGGAGGTAAGACAATGGAGGGGAGACTGGGTGTAGCCACAATGAAAGGTCAATTGATAGAATTATAGCCTCAGGAGAAAGCCAGAGATTTGGCCACATGAGAAAGTCCCGGGTTTTTCCTTTTGGGGCTTTAGTTCCCATCCTCATCAGAATAATTTGTGTGTCATAGAGATTTATTGTGTATTTCTTCCCTTTGGTAGTTCATTTATGACTAGCTTGGAGTAGCTAGATAGAGCATCAGGCCTGAAGTCAGAAAGATTAGACTTCAAATCCCACCTCAGACACATCCTAACTGTGTGACTTTAAGCAAATGATGTAACCTCCATTTGCCTTAGTTTCCTCAACTGTAAGGAGATCATAGCCCCTAACTCCCAGGATTGTTGTGAGCATTTGTGCGAATGTTATCTATCTATTATTGTTGTTGTTGCTTGATTCTTTTTGAGATTGAATTGTTTTGTATCTCTATTTCCTGTTTTAAGTTGGAAATTTAATATATTTTAGCAATTCATCCATTTCCTTACCCATTTTAGGGAGCCATTCCTTATAATAAAGAAAAAAAAAAGAGAGTAAGAAAAAATTTAACAAAACTGACTAATATATCAGAAAATGTTAACATTATATATAGAATTTTCGTACACATGGTTGTGACAAACACAGTTAACTAAGAAGTGACTGAAGCTGCTCTGGTCTCCTTCCCCAGGCCAATAAATTGCCTGGAGTTGACCAAACCTTGTCACTTCCAGCTTCAGATTATTTTGTAAATATCTCAAACTCCAGAGATTCCCAAGCTGTCTTTATGGACTTTTGCTTGTTATACAAAACAACTTATCTTGTGAAACTGTGCCTTGTCTAACCTCTCCCACCTGGAGCCTAGTCAATCTTTCTGCCTTTGTGTGCTATATAAACCCTGTTCCAGCCCCTTCCCTGGGTACCCCAGCACTTGCTGTGCGGCACCCGGAGTTGCAGCTCACTTGCCCTGATTAAAGATTTCAATTTCGTTGTAGTGACTGTCTTCATTTGAATTCAGGTTGACATTCCCTTCATCCCTGCAAAAAAAAAAAAACATTGAGTGAGGTCAAAGTCTCTTCTCATATATCTTCTTTAGGTCCAAGTGTAGTTATCATAATTGTTTAGCATTTCATTTTATTTATTTAGTTGTTTTCCCATTTGCATTGTTGTAGGCACTGTGGATATCGTTTTCCTGATTCTGTTTGCTTTACTCTGCAGCAGTTGCTATGTCTTTCTATCCTTCTCTACAGTCATCATTTCTTGCAGTATAGTAATAATCCATTACATTAATGTACCATATTTTGTTTAGGTATTCCCAAATCAATGGCCATCTACTTTGTTTCCAATTCTTTGCTCCCACAAAAAGTATGGCTATAAGTATTTTCTTGTATATGGGACCTTCTTTTCTGTCATTGACCTCTTTTATGAATACATCTAACAGTAGAATCTTTGGATCAAAGGATAAAGAAATTTTAGTCACTGTCTTCACAGGATTCCAAATTGCTTTCCAGAATTGTTGGACCAATTCACAGTTCCACCAATAATGTATTATATTAGTATGCCCTTCTTTCTACAACCCCACCAACATTGACTATTCCCAACTTTTTCAGGGTACAAGATAAAAGAAATAGGGGGCAGCTTGCAGTCTAATCATAACATATGAGGCTGAGTCATATCCACATTCAGCAAATCTGTAGTGAGTTTATCACATTCAGGGGTTGCCTTATTTCTTAGTATTTTCTTAATGAAAGTACTATTTCCCATAAGTGCTTAGGACAAGTAACAAAACTGATAAAGAACTGCTTAATGATGACAGAAATGCTTTCTAGCAAGTCATTAAAGTGATGGCTGATGGTGTTAATTATGTGAAAAGAGTAGTGGAAATGACAACAATTATAAAAGATGACTTGTAATAGAAATTACTTGTATGAATGTCACTGAGCCAATAATATTATTCTATTTTTTACAGTAGTTATTTGTGGTTTTCTGCCTATAATAGACTGTTAAGTTTCATGAAGCAGGATAAGGTATATCTTAAACTTCTATCTTTCCCAAATGCCTTCACTCAAGGAGGAGCTTAATAAATGTTTGAAATGAACTGGTTTTTGAAAAGCGAAAAAACTAACCCTGTTCTATCATCTTCTGATAATAAACACTAACTGTATGCTCACCAAAGTTATTCATTATTGCAATGGATGAGATCCAAAGCAGAAAATTTTGGACAAGCCTGGTAAGACTTGTAAACATCCACATAGTAAAGTGACCAGAGAACAATATCTACAATTTTAAAAAATCTAAACAACATCATAAATACAACTTTGAAAGACTTAAGAATTCTCATCAATGGGGGCAGTTAGGTGGCACAGTGAATAGAGCACTGGCCCTGAAGTTAGGAGGACCTGAGTTCAAATCCGGCCTCAGACACATAACACTTACTAGCTATGTGATCCTGGACAAATCACTTAACTCCATTGCCTAGCTTAAAAAAAAAAAAAAAGAATTCTCATCAATGCAATGACCAAACAACAATTACAGAAGGTTGATAAGGAAGTGTGCTATTCCCCTCCAGGCAGAAGATCATTTCACTAAAGGTTTAGAGGGGAGGAAGAGAAAGAAAGTCTTAGTATTGTGCCCCCCCCAAAAGAAAGAAAGTAGAGTTATTAAAGCATTTTTTTAAAATTCACATCAGGGATTGTAAGAAAGGCTAGAAGGAAATACAGACAAGTAAGATAGCTCTGCAAGTTAAAATATTAAGGTTTTTTTTTACTTATTTAAAAGTAAATGCAAGCTATGGGTGTTAAAAGGGAGACAAGACTGACCAATAAGTTGGCTCAAAACTCATTTTGATTGATATCTACAAATTCAAATACTCCTTAACACAGAGGTTCTCAACCTGGAGTTCATGAACTCTTAAATATATATATATTTTTATAACTGTATTTCAATATTATTGGTTTCCTTTGTAAAGCTATGTATTTTATTTTGTACATTTGAAAAAAAAATTCTTCTGAGAAGGGGTACATCGCCTTCATCAGATTACCAAAGAGGTCATGACACACAAAAAAGTTATAACAAGTTGGCACTGCACATCATAGAAAGGCAGTGCTGAGGAATACAGTCACAGAAAGATGTGATAGAGAGTGCAGGAATACAAGGTCATAGAAAGAAACAACAGAGATCATAACACTCTGCATCTACCTAGTTGGGCATGTGCCAACCCCTACGGTGAGTATGGGATTCTCCAGTATGGCTATCAGTGTCATCTGGTGGCTAAACTGTCAATCATGTTCTGCATTTCTGCTAGTTTTTACCACTTGGTGCATAAATATTTAATTGTGATTTTGTTTAATTATTGTGCCTTTAACAGTCATGTAGTTTCCTTGTTTTTCTCATAGTCATATCTCTTTTAACTACTGCATTATCAAAAATAATGATTTCAATGGGTTATTTGGATTTCTCTAAAGCAATGGTCTCCAAACAAATCATCACATCCATAGCAGTAAAATATTTTTAAACACAAATACCCAATACATATGTATATGTACAGATTTTCAAATTATTTGTGTGTACTAACAATTACATACATTGCAAAAGTTATACAAAATAGAAATTTTAAAAGAATGAGAAAAACATGAGATAATAATTGATCCTAGAACTGATAGAGAGCTACTGGAATTTATTTAATAGGGCAGTGACATAGTCAGACCTGAACTTCAAGAAAATCACTTGGTAATTATGTGGTAGAGAGATAGAAGAGGGAAGATACTTTGGGAACTTTTTGCACATGAAACTGCAGATCTGTTATGTACAACTTGCTACTCCTTTTAAATATATATTTAGTTAGCATTTAACTTTCCCCCCCTTTTTTGTTCTTTTCCCCACCACTCCCACCCTAGAGATGGCTACAATTAGACACAAATATGCATATCTATGTGTGTGTGTGTGTGTGTGTGTGTGTGTGTGTGTGTGTGTGTATGCAATGTACTTCTATTTCTCAGTTCTTTCTCTGGATGCAGATAGCAACTTCCTTCAAAGGGGAGATACTTGAGGCTGGGTTACCATTGGAAGGCTATAGAGTAGTAATGCTGTGAGAGTTGATGAGGTCCTGAACTAACATGGTGGCTCTGTGACTTAGAGAAAGGGAAAGATGCAAGAGTTATTGTTGAGGTAGAAATAACAATATTTGGCACCTGATTGGATAAATGGGGGGAGTAAGGGCGAGAAACTGAGAATAACACCAAAGTTGTAAACCTGGGTGACTGGAATGATTATGGCATCTTCAACAGTAATGGAGAAGTTTAGAAGAAGGGAATGGGGTTTGGAGGAGAAAATAATGTAATGAGACTTGTTGTGCAGATTGCAACCCATCTACACCTGCTCATCCTGTGTGACTCAGAGGAACGTTCCCTACAGCCACAAGGTGATCTAGGGGGCAGAGTTCACCTAGGCTAAGAGGGGAGCATTTTCTCACAGAAGCTGCTGGTCTGCTAGAGTAGGCATCTGGGTAAAGGTTAGCTTATAACCACCCAGAAGCACCCACAGAAGGACAGAAGGGGAGAGGCTGGGAGCCTGCACAACCATTGGACCACACAGAGAGGTGGAGAGTTAGGCCAAAATGGGTGAAAGGGTGGTATGATCTGATGTGCTGGAGACCAGCCTCATTATTGACTTTTTAAAAAAATTAGTGGAGCCAGAATGCTTAATGAATACAAAATATTTACTATCTTGAAATGTGAGCACTAGACTCCTTTATGAGTAAAATTAGAATTTCAAGAAAAATTCCTTTTATCATATAACAGTATGGTTAGTAATTTGTTATGAATGAATATGCCATTTGGTTGTTAAAAGATGCTTATTTCCCCTCAGGAATCTCAGCTGTTAACCAATTATGAAATATAACAGGATGAATTAGAAAGGCAGTTTACCTAGTCCTTCTGTTATTAATGTTTGTTAGACATAATTACTATGAATGTTTGTGTATGTAATTTTAGATAATAAGAATCTCTAAAAATAGGTAAGGCAGTGTATGAGAAAGGATAGATGTCAAGGATTGTTAATTTAATTGGTATAAGTGGTTGTGACTGTTCTTTGAGCAGTCAGCACTACCAACCCATTCAGGTTCCCCACCACCACTTCACAGCCCATGTAATAGGCAATAGGCCTCAAGAAAGAAAGCGTGGCTCAGATGGTGTCTGTATCAATGACAGACAGACACACTGTCCATCGCCAGGTTTCTGTCGGAAGACTTTCTACCTTAGTAAGACCTATTAGAATTAGTTTTCCATTGTTATAAATTTGAGAATCCACAGTCAGTCCTCTTCCATGATGGAATCACTTTCCCGAAGAATTGGAAAAGATATTTGCACTAAGACCTCTGCATTGTAATTCAACAAACATTTGTTGAGCATCTACCATGGTCAGAGCACTATTAAGCACCATGAAAGTTCATATACAACATAGTTCTGGCTCTCCTGGAGCTTACAGTCTGGGGAGAGAGGGAGCATGATGCAAACAGATAGCTATAATTCATAAAATACATAGTCAGCAGTATAATTTACCATATGCAGACAATAAAGAAATGACTGAATTTGGCATTCTGGAAGTCTGCTATTTAAACCGTGGAGCTATCCCAATAAGTTTGAATGAGAAGTCCCTAAATACAATTTCCCAAGAAACATTTACTTGCAAACTTCCATTCCCCCAAATGCCTCCACCATGCTCACTAGAGGGCATCCTCTTTACATGGTACCCAAGTACTTGCAGGGGCTTCTTGGGCAGGAATAATGTGTATAATCACAAAGAGAAAGGATGCCATTATAAATGCATCCATGCCATAGCATTGCCAGAGTAGATTTTACCAGAGTAGATTTGGAGTAGGGCCAATCTCTTTCCAGAGGGCGTCCAGTCGTTCCTCATTTACTCTTGACCAGGCCTGAAGATCAAGCTGTTCTAAGAAGACAACCCTCACAACTGGGTTTTTCATTCCTGACACATGATGATAATGAGATAGCCTGGTAGGCCCATCTGTAGCAACAGAACTTACCTTCACAGCACATCTCAGTAAATTCTTAATCAGGAATCAAGAAACGTTAACTATACCAATGCAGAGATTTTTTAATTTTTCCATTTGTTTACTCTGTGGCTACTTTTTTCTGACCTTGGAAGGTTTTCTTTGATGTTGGGGAGTAGTGAATACATCTACTTCAGTGTCTAAATTAAACTTTAAAATGTTTTAAGCAAATATTTTTCCTTAGAGCTATGGTATTTTCCCAAGTTTCCTCGTTAATGAGATTTCTTTAATGGATTTCTTTAGTTTTTCAAGTCTTCTGTGGAGAATCCAGTCTCTCCAGAGAAAAAATAACACCCTTGGGGGTATATATGAGAGTATTTCCTCTTTCACCTAGAATTTTATCTAGAATATACTCTGTGACTCTCCTCAATCAGAGTTGCTAGTTCTGATGTTTTTTTTAATTTATTTTTAGTTTTCAACATTCACTTCCATAAGATTTTGAGCTTTAAATTTTCTTCCCCTCCCTCCCCACCTTCCTTCCAAAGATGGTGCAATCTGGTATAGGCTCTACATATACATTTCTATTAAACATATTTTCATATTAGTCATGTTGTAAGGAAGAATTAGAACCAATAGGAGGAACCACAAGAAAGAAGAAACAAAACAAATAGAAGAAAAAAAAAGAGCAAATAGTATGCTTCAAGCTGCATTCAAACTTCATAGTTCTTTCTCTGGATGTGGATAGCATTTTCCAACATGAGACTTTGGAGATGTCTTAGATCCTTGCATTGCTGAGAAGAGCTAAGTCTATCAAAGTTAGTCATCACACAACATTGGCTGTTACCATGTACAATGTTCTCCTGGTACTGCTCACTTCGCTCAGTGTCAGTCCATACAAGCCTTTCCAGGTTTTGCTGAAGTCTGCCAACTCATCATTTCTTATAATACAATAGTATTCCATTACATTCATATACCACAACTTGTTCAGCCATTCCTCAACTGATGGGCATCCCCTCAATTTCCAATTCTTTGCCACCACATAAAAAGCTGCTATCAATATTTTTGTACATGTGGGTGTTTGTTAATATCTAATTCCTAATGATTCCTCCTTTAATCTGACTGAGGCCAACTCTTCCATTCCCTCTGTTTGTTAGGTCAACAGAAAGATACCGATGAATCGTCTTACCCAGTAACTGATCTCAGGGGATACACTAAGATAAAACTGATGCTGGAACGCAAACCTAACTTGTGTTATCCAGGGTCACATAGCTAGTAGGTGTCTGAGGCTAGGAAGTAAGATGAGCCTTCCTGCCTCCAGGCCAGGAATTCTATCCGCTGCCCCACCTAACTACCCCCAGAGCATTAGTCTTTCCCCATTCCTAGAAGGCACTCCCTTCTCACCTCTTCCTAAAAGAATCCCACACCTACCTTCAAGACGCAGGTCAAGTACTACCTTTTGTATGAAGTCTTTCCTGTTCTCCCCAACTGCTAATATCCTCCATCCCTACCTACCTTGTATTTCATTGCTTGTATTTATTTTGCATAGGGTTATTCTGCATATACATGTTGTCTCCTGTAGGAGAACATAAGCTCAAGAGAGCAGGGATTGCTTCATTTTTGGGGGGTTTTTTTTGTTTTCATATTATCAGGATCTAGCACAAAGCCTGGGCCATAGTATGTGCTTAAATAAATGTTTGTTGATTGATTTATGGAGCAAGGACATGGATAATCTATAGAATGTCCTAAGGAGGGTAACTAGGAAAGTGAAGGTCTTGTTTCTATGCAATATCAACATAGACTGAAGGGACTAAGAATACTTAGCCTGGAGAAAAGAAAATTCAGAGATAACATAATAATTCTGTTAAAGTGTTTGAAGTGTTATCATGTGGAAGAGACACCATAAGTCTTCTGTTTGGTCCAGGGGGACAGAAACCAGAATCCATGGATGGAGGTTGCAAATTTAAGCTTTATTCTAGGAAAAAAATTCTAACACTTAGAGCTGCTTCAAAATGGTAGCTAGGTAGCACAGTAGATAGAACACTGCTGGAGTCAGGAAGTCCTGAGTTCTAATTCAGCCTCAGACACTACTAGCTATGTAGTCACTTACCCTGTTGGCCTGTTTCCTTATCTGTAAAATGATCTGGAGAAGCAAATGGCAAACCACTCCAGTGCTCTGCCAATAAAACTCAAAAGGGGTCATGAAAAGTCGGACGTGACTGAACAACTATAAAAGTAGACTAGGCAACCCCATGAAGTAGGAGATTTCTTTTCATTGGAGGTCTTGGGCAAAGATTTGTTTATCACCTGTTCAGAATGTTGTAATGAGGCTTCTTTTCCAAGTTTGGGTTGGACTGGTTGCTTACTGAGATCCCTTTTAACTTTGAAATTCTGAGGTTCAATGATTTTTATTAATTAGAAAGATTTCTAGATAGTAGCCCAAAGAATATTTAATTAATTAATCTATGTCATTTTAAAGAGGACTTTAATGGTTTGCCCTAAGATTTTGTCCTTAGACATGTCCTGTTAGCTTTCTATCAATTCAATACAGCAAATATTTATTGAGGGGCAACTATGTACATGGCACTATAGGGATACAATGATGAAAAACAATGAAAGCTCTTCCTTAAATCAAGAGGAGACCAAAACAATATCTTACAAAGCAAATTGAAGCAGAATCACCTAACTTAGTCACAAGTTCCTTGAAAGAACTCCTCAAGAAGGGCATCCCCAAAATCTCCAGGTCTGGGGTGCTTAGCCCTCTCAGGAGATCACTCCAACATTCCTGGTGACTTAATACCTGAAAAGCTGAGCTGTAATAGACATGCCAACTGCTTCCAGCTATTGAGTGCCACCCCCTCCCTAAGCATGTCCCAGGAACAGAAAGTATTTTGCAATCAAAAGCTGAAAAGTCTTCAGTAACTGTGTGCTACAGTATAAAGACTGCCAGATTTAGATTCAGATCACCTAGGTTCAAATCCCAGTTCTGTCACTTGCAATTTATGTGACCTTGGGAAAGTCATATAATCTATAAGCCTTAGTTTCTTCATCTGCATAATGAAGAGTTGGACCAAATTGTCTCTAAAGGTCTAAATCAATAATCCTGTGATGCCCTGTTTGGTGTGGCAGGACAGAGGGAAATTGCCCAAGACTTTCCAATACCAAACTTGACTTCTTCAAAAACATGGCTCTCTTTAATTTTCTGTCTCTCCATTGTCATTCTGGAAAGTTCAGGAATGTTCCAAAACATTCTTCATATGAACAACTGTTGTGAATGTTGCATGACAGAGTCAATAACATAACATTCCCCTGAGGCCATTGAACAAATGGCATCTGGGGGCAGCTTGGCGCAGTGTATAGAGCACTGGCCGTGAAGTCAGGAGGACCTGAGTTCAAATCCGACCTCAGACACATAACACTTACTAACTGTGTGACCCTGGGCAAGTCACTTAACCCCACTGCCTAGTAAAAAAAAAAAAAAGAAGAAAAAAAGAAGAAAAGAACAAATGGCATCTGGAGAACTATTTATGATGCTGGTTTCCATTTATTAGCCTGAATTGGGCCCAATATAGTCCCAGAGAGCAGGCAGGAGGAATCTTCCACAAGAGTTTCAGACTCATTAGAATATGGAAGGGAGACTGTCACCTTCAAAGACACCTGGGCATGAAAACTAGTAAACTGACTTTTAAAAAGTCTCTTTTAGAAATAAAACAGGAAAAATTAAGAAAAGAAAAAAGTTCATGAAATCACATATCGTTGTCATTTGTCTTTCATTGTCAAAGACAGCCATGACATCAGGAAGGTGATACTATGACTTGCAAGTGATTTGCATTTAAGTCAGGGAGGGCCATGCGAAGCCACCAGCCTCACTTTCTCCTCCTGAGCCACCTGGGTCCGGTGGTAAGATATAGATCAGGACAACTGGAGATGGCCCTGGATGCAGTGGGAGACCATGGCCTTTTAAAGGTAAGGTCTTTCATAGGTCTCAGTTTGACTGAGGCAACACCCATTCAGTGATTAAGGTTAGGTAAGAAATGAGGCAAAGAATAGGTTCTTTTACATATTCAAAAAAATTACACACACACACACACACAAACACATTAATCTGGGAGGAGAGGAGAGGAAGAAGGAAGGAGCTGTGTTGCCCAACTGGAACTGGCCAGTTGGGTCACCACTGGGACAGCTCATACTCATGAGATCACATATCAGAGATCCACTAAAGGAATACTTTTCCCTACCTACTGAGTTGAGACAATGAGAAGGAATGAGGTGGAACAGAACGTATGTTCCTTGGAGGGGAAATATTTAGCCACACTGATCCCCTGCAAATCCACTAAGAACTTGGGAAGTGGGCATTGCTTATGTGACAGAATAGGTAATACAGTAGATAGAGTGCCCAGCATGATGTCAGGAAGTCCTGGGTTCAAATCTCATTGCAGGCACTTACTAGCTGTGTGACCCTGGGCAAGTCACTTAACCCTGTTTGCCTTGATTTCCTCATCTGTAAAATGAGCTGGAGAAAGAAATGGCAAACTACCTCTTTGCCAAGGAAACCCCAAATGGGATCACAAAGAGTCAGACATGACTGAAATGACTAAACAACAGCAATAGGAGGTGAAATCTCATGTTGTAGTAGATAGTGCATGGAGAAAAAGTACGTTACTTTAATAATTTTCAGAATGCATAAGTTCAGAATTTATCCTAAACCTCTTTTCTTTTTAAACTCAGAAAGATACATTTATAGGGGAATAAACCTGTAAGCTGTGTAGTATGGGGCTTGGTAGAATTTTTGCCGCTTGCCACTAAAGCCTTGGGAGCATCTTGACACAAGAGAATGGACAAATGAATTTAGACTTGATTTGGGAATCTAAGGAAAGAACTTCTTCGGACAAGATCAAGTAGGCTGATAGGTGTCTGCCCATACAAATAATGAAAAGCTAATGTTTGCTCTAACCTGCTTTCAAAATACTCTCAGGGAAAGTCGGGGGAAAGGGAGGGGGAAGAGATCATCCTCCACATGATAGACATTGGGAATCTCCTCTTTTACCTTCTCAGTCAGAGCACCTCCATTTCCAATGAATGGCAAAGTGTTATCAAATATTAAGAGGAAGGCAATTGAGATGCTAGGGTTGAGAGAAATTCTACTATTTGTAAGCCATTAGGTTTCTCCAGATGGTTTGGTACTGGTGCCAGATGGAGCAATAAGCTCTTATGTTGATTACAGGAACACTCACACTGTTACTAAACAAAATATTGAGCCCATTTTGAGAACCTATGATCTTACCGAATCAGTGGGCCCTGCTAAGATAAAGATAGCTCCAACATAGATTTGGATAAGCAGTGTTTGCAAGTGGAAATAATCCCAGCACATGAGAAAAGCTTTCCTCACTAAAGAGGGGCCATATGAATGTTTTGAATTTAAATTATTATTAATATCTTTTGGTTTTGCATCACCTTAATTCCCCAATATATCCTTCCTTCCACATCAGAAAATCAATGCTTATAACAAAGAATTTAAAAGAAAAAAAGTCAATTTAGCCAAAACAACCAATGCATTATACAAGTCAGGCAATAGGCATAATATTTCATACCCATAGCCCCTCCCCCACTCCCATAAAGAAGGGAAGAATGTACCTACTTATGTCTCTTCTTTAGTGCCAGTGATGGTCCGTTACAATTTTTTTAATACTCAGTCTCAGTTTTATGTTGATGCTTCTCTTCCCATTTACTTTGTTGAAAACATTGTGTGTATCGTTTTTCTGATTATGCTTACTTCATCAAGTCTTCCTATTCTTCTCTGTAGTCCTCATAATTTCTAACGGTACAGCTATAATAATGCAAGATTCTATTATATTCACATATGACAATTTACATGGCCGTTTCACAATCTTCTACTTCATTTCTAATTCTTTGCTGTTTCAAAATATGCTACTATAAATAAACCATTCTCTCCCAGGCCATCTGCATACCACACTCCCTATACTTTAGCCATCATCCTCACCCCTTTTGTATTGGATATCTCTCTATATATCTATATATTTATTTCCTATTTATTTTCTTTTTTTGTTGTTATTTTTTAATTTTTAAATTTTTTTCCCATTTACTTTCTTTAAATGTTTTTTGTTTTAAATAGTATTTTATTTTTTCCCACAATGACATATCAAGAAAAATTTTAGCACTCATTTTTGCAAGATTTTGAGTCCTAAATTTTTCCTATTTACTTTCGAGAGAGAGAGAGGGTCCCCAGAGTCTTGATGATTAGGACATGGCTAAGAGCAGTTTGTTTTTCCAAACAAAGAAACTCTACTGGAGGGATGTAGGAGGGATCCTTGCTAGAAAGTCCCCTGAAGGAACAAAGCGGAAAAATGTCCAGTGGTTTGTCTTTTTCCTTTGTATACTATATTACATGACATTTTGATAGAGCTGGAATGAAGACGTTGCAGTTGTAGCTGGAAAAAAAAAGCTAGAAAAGGAAGGCTTAATCACTCAGTATTTAGTGTGTGCCTCCCATGGGCCAGGCACCATGCTATACTCTAGGGACAAAAAGTGAAAAAGACGAAGATGAAGTAGGCCTGGGTCTGAGGGAGCTGACATAACTGTCATTCTCCTAGGGAAGTTCATGTGAACATAAATAACTATTTGTATGCATATATGTATATGCACATATATGTGTGCACATCCTAGATAGATACAATATGTATATTTTTATACTTATTTATATGTGTATATATGTTTGTTTGTTCTTTTTCAGTCATTTCAGTCATGTCTGACTCTTTGTGACCCCATTTGGGGTTTTCTTGGCAAAGATACTAGTTTGCCATTTCCTTCTCCAGCTCACTTATGAGGAAATTGAGGCAAACAAGGTTAAGTAACTTGCATAGCTCCAATGATACAAAAAATGGCCAAAGCAGTGCCTGCCCTCAGGGAGCTCACAAACTAATAGAGGGGGTAATATGCATATGACTATTCATAGAGATATATAGTGAATAAACTGGAGATAATCTCAGAGGGAAGGTACTAACACTAAGGGGAAGTGGAATGGGCTTCTTGCAGAAGTTGTGTTGAATAGTGTAATCAGTGAAATCTTACTCATCTTTATCTTTCACCATTATCATGGGTAATGAGTAGGTGTCTAGCTTATGATGTTTAAATTGAACTTCATGTTTTCTCTAAGGTTTTTCTGTAATTCTGGAGAGCCCTGCTTTAGCTTACCTTAGGCCTAGAGCAAGTCATTTGGCATTCTAGGGGTGGCATCCACCTCCCTCCCCCAGAATAGATCAGGAAAGCTGAGTTACATAGAGCAGATCTGACATATACAGACTTTGATGCTGGCATGATTGAATTATCTGCCCTCATTAGCAACTGAGCCTCAGAAACAATAAATGAGCTACTGAGACTATTTTAAGGGTCAGAAACAGAGCAGGGATTGGTGAAGCAGCTCCATGCTTTTGCCTGTGATCACTTTTTCTCCCGCCGATGGCTTAAGGAATATCTCCTTTTTAAGCTATGGCCTTGGGATCCCGTACCTTGGTAATTGTGTCTTCTATCTATGCCCTTTCCTTAATAGTGCCACCAGCAATTAACTAAGTTATTTATGATAAAAGAAGTTACTTTAACAATGAACGGGAAATTTGAGGCTATACATTCACATATTATATATATATATGCATACATCATATACACATACATGTTATACACATACATATTCTCAAACTTGTGATTTCATCTGTATAGGTACTGATTTCATTTGTATAATATATATATATATTCATTGAGATATATATAGGTATATATTGGTATTATATATTGGTATCTCTGTACATATACAGGTATTATACATTGATATATATATACATGATTTCATTGTTACATATATTCATTGGTATGTATATATATTTACATATATATGAAGAGGTCACATTAAGGATATGCATGTATATAATATTGTATATATTTATATATGTGTGTATATATTTGATTCTCTTCTGTGAGACATTTGTCCTAAGGTGACATTTGCCTTTGCAATATGCTATAATGCCATTAACTGGCAGTGTAAACAAAAAATAATAATGCCATCCAGGCAACAAGCATTTATTAAGCACTTCCTGTTTGCCAGAGACTATGTTAAGTCCTAAGGATAGAAAGAAAAGCAAAAAAAGCAATTCTTTCTCTTAAGGAGCTCACAGTCTAATTGGAAAGAGTCCTTGCATATAACTATACAAGACATAAAAAGTATAAATTGGGGATGATCTCAGAGGAAAGGCACTGAGGACTAAGAAAGGCTTCTTACAGAAAGTAAGATTTTATCTGAGACCTGAAGAAATCTAGGGAAGTCAGGGGATAGAGATGAGAAGGGAAAGAATGTGGTACAGCCACTGAAAACTCCTGGAGTTGGAAGATGAAGTGTCATTGGCTCACAGAGGAGTAAAATATTAAAAAAAAAAACCCTGGAAAAATAGCAAGGAGCAAGGTTATTAAGGGCTTTAAAAGCTGGAGCATTTTATATTTGCTGCCAGAGGTGATGGGGAATCACTAGAGCTTATCAAATTTGTAGGAGGGTGGAGCAACATGGTCAGATCAGCACTTTAAGAAGATTGTTTTGACAGCTAAGGAATGGGAGACCTAGGAGCGGGTTATAGCAAGAGTCTCAGCATCAGGTAATGAGGGTGTTAGCAGTGCCAGAGGAGCAAAGAGGGCATATGTGAAAGATATAATCAAGATAGAAACTATAGGACTTGACAATTGATTGAATTATGGGAGTAAGAGAGGGTGAGGAGTGAAGGATGACACCTAGGTTGTGAACCTGGGTGACTGGGAGGATAATGGTGCCCTCAACAGTAAAAGAGAAATTAGAAGAGGGGAACATTTATAATGTATTCAGTTTGGGACATGTTGAGTTTAGCATGTCTATGGATCATTCAATTTGAGATGTTCAATGAACAGTCAAAGATTCATCACTGTAAGTCAAGAAAGCACTACACAAACAGATCTGAGAATCAACCAGCATAGAGATGATGATTCCATGGGAGCTAACGAGATCACCAAGCAAAATAGTACAGAAGGAGAAGAGGAGAGTGCCCAGCATAGAGCCTTGTGAGACACCAGTGGTTAGCAAGCATGATCTGACTAAAGATTCAGAAGAGGAGACTGAGAAAGAATGGTCAGATGGGTAGGAAGAGAACCAGGAGACAGTAGTGTTATGAAAACCTAGAGAGTATCAAGGAAAAGAAGGTGACTGACAGTGCCAAAGGCTGCAGCAAGGTCAAGAAGGATAAGGACAGAGAAAAGTCCGTTGGATTTGACCATTAAGAGATCATTGGAGAAAGTAGTATCAGTTGAGTGATGAAGCCAGAGTGCTAAGTGTTAGAAGAGAGTGAGAGAAAAATGGAGTACCTTCTCAAGGAGTTTAGCCACAAAACAGAAGATTGTGTGTGTGTGTGTGTGTATATATATATATGTATGTATGTATGTATATATGTGTTCATGTATATACATATATATACATATATTTGCAGCTGTATATGTATATATATAATATATGTATATATATATATATATATATATATATATATATATATATATAAACAATGGCTAACAGGGATGGACAGATCACGTAAGGATTTTTTGAGGATAGAGGAAACATATTTGTAGGCAGTAAAGAAGAAAACAATAAAAAGGGGGAGACTGAAAATTAGTGAGAGTTGGAGAAAAGAGAGGAACCAGTATGTTGGAGAAGATGGAATAGAATAAGATCACTTGAGAATGTAGAAGGATTTGGTTTGGCCAGAACATCCACCTGTTCATGTGGAGCAGAAGAGAAGGAAGAGGTAATGGTGGAAGACAAGGTCATGTAATTATCACTGTTGTTGTTCACTCTCCATTTTTGAAGAAACCAATAATATCATGGATAATGTCTTTACATTAGACATTACCATCACCAATCATCTTGAGTTTTGTCCTACTTCTGGAATTCGATGACTTTGAAAGAAAAAGTGACACTGAGACTTTGTGCAACTTTTCCCCACTTAAATCCAGTTCATTGTTACTGAGTATGGTGAATAGCAAACAAATGGCTGGGATGAAATGTGAAGCATGCCAGACATAATGAACCATAATGATGTAGTCACCAAGCAGGATGGCATGGACTGCCCTGACTGAGAGTTGCTTAAAGAAACAACAAAGGAAGATGTGATCTTAGTATGAACAAAGCATGCTCAAGAGATTAGGGGAGCTATGGATGGTGGAAAGTAGCCCCTCAACTTTTCTCCTTTGGCAATTCATCACTACTAAGTGGTCTGAGATAAAGAGGAAGGGAGAAGGAGCTCTCAGGGGGAAAAAAAGCCTCAGGTTTTTTTAGTGTAATATGATTTAAGGTTCTCAGATGAAAGGATGGGATGGGGGTCAAGGCTTGAAGATGAATGAAAAAGTTTCTGAAAGTTGCTGTGGTAAACAGGATAGTGAATTGATTAAGGAAATGTAAAAGGACTTGCTGACTTGGTGTCCTAGTTGAGATTATGTAACATATATCTGTAGTGGACTTAATGAACACAGTTTTATGATTTTCTCTAACGTTATTCAATGGTACATTAGTAAAAATGAAGGTATAAGATCATTGGAATAATTGTAGGTGGGGGGTTGGCAGGCTGGGCCAGATCTTTGATAAGATCAAGAGACTGAGAGAAGAAAACAGTATAAAGTTGAACTGGTTCACCATGGGATCAAGACAGATAAGAGAACAGACAATGGCTAGCCTGAGAATTGGAAGTGAGATTTGCCATGAGAACAAAGAAGGAGACCTGGGGTTACAAGGTAGAGGGAGAAATGGAATGACAAGAAATGAGTTTATTAATATGGATTTGGAACACTTGTGAATGGTGGCAAGATAACCATTTAAATCCCAATAATTATTTTGATCTTTTTTTTTTAAATAAGAACTGTGATTATTGATTTAGGGAATTTCTCATGAGGAACCTTACTCTGCCAATGCAGATGTACAACTATTCCAAAACTTTTGGTCTTAGTTACCTGGGGCACCACAAGGTACAGTGACTTGTCTAGGGTCATACATCCAGTAGGTAGCAAAAAACTTAAGTCCCGGTCTTCCCAATTGTGAAGCAGGCTCTCTATCCATCATTCTATGCTGCCTTCAGATAGAGAGACAGGAAGACAGACAATAGATTAGATAGATATAGAGTCAGGGAGGCAAGTTATAGACCTACAGTGTACTTCAACCCAGGCTTTCAAAAATCATGAATCACATTGAGACTTGCAAAGCTTTAATGATGCCATTAAGCTGGTAAGCATTCTTACCCTTGTTTTATAAATAAGGAAACAGAAGCTCAGAGGCAACTTTCCTAGAGTCATAGGGTCAGAAGAAGGATTTGAGGCTGAAGTGGAGACTCTAAGCTTAGTGAATTAATTGAGAAATATGGGGAAATTTTTGAAATTAATGAGGAAATAGGTAAAAAATATTCCCTCTATTAAGAATAATAACAATAATTGTTATTGTTGTTCAGTCATGACCAACTCTTCATCACCCTATTTGGGATTTTCTTCACAAAGGTGCTGGATTTGTTTGCCCTTTCCTTCTCCAGGTTATTTTAGAGATGAGGAAACTGAGGCAAGCAAGGTTAAATGACTTGTCCAGGGTCACACAACTAGTAAGTATCTGAGTCCAAATTTGAATTCAGGTTTTCCTGACTCCAAGCCTGGTGCCCTAGTCAAGGTACCACCTAGCTGTCAACAATAGTTAGCATTTATAGAGAATATACTATGTTCCAGGCACTATTCTAAGTGCTTTACTCGATCTTCATAACCCTGGGAGATAGGTGCCTTTATTATTTTCATTTCACGGTTGAAAAAACTGAGGCAGACAGAGGGTAAGTGATTTGCCTAGGGTTACACAATTGGTAAGTATCAGAGACTAGATCTGAATTCAAGTCTTCCTGACTCCAGGTCCAGTGCTCTATGCAATGGGCTACCTTACTGCCTCTACCCTAGAACTCAGGATGATAAGACTAAAGATGAAGAGTTAAATAGCACTCTGAAAGATGACAGACAAATGAGGCTGTATGACCCATGTAACTCATTATATGTGGAGCAAAATCCTCTAACCCTATTATTTTGTCTTTGTATTATCTATTAGTTGGATTTACATAATCAGAAAAGGCTTTTCAAAATTCCATTCTAATCATATTTTTCTCTTAGTTTTGTTTTGCTTTGGGGTTTTTTTGCTTCCCCCCTCCCCACCCCCCAGAGCATGGCTAATGTGGAAATATGTTTTGCGGCACATAACTTTCCAGTCTTTGTACACCTTACTCTTCAATCTAGGTGACACTGGCATCTTGGCCATTCTATAAGCAAGACATGCTATGTCTCAGTTCCCATCATTCTCTCTAGCTATCCCCCGTTTCTGGAATGTTCTCTTTCTTCCTCTCTGATTACTGAGCTCCTTGGCTTCCTTTAACTTCCAAGGAAAATCCTACCTTCTACTGGAACCCTTCCCCAAACTCTCTTAATCCCAGTGCCTTCCCTCTTTTAATTAGATTGCAGGATCCTTGAGGGCAGGGGCTATACTGTGCCTTGTTTTATAACCCCAACACTTAGCCTAGTGTCTGGAGTATAGTAGGCACTTAATAAATGTTCATTAATTGATTGACTTCATATGTATAATGGGTATCATATTTCTTGCCTTCACAATAGTTCGGAGAAGGATATAGGGAGGGAGTGAATTTGGAACTGAAAATAAAGATATTTTAAAATAAAAATAAGTGGGGGGGAAATTCCATTCTAAGTATTTCCATCTCCTTTTCAAGAATTTTTGTCATTCATTTTATTATTATGTGAGGCTTTGGAGTTTGTGTTAAAAGTAAGTATTTAATCTTTTAGGGTTCTTAAGCTTTTTCTCCTTCAGATTTAAGCAACTCCTCAATTTCTGCTTTTATTTTCTCTAATCTGGGCTGAGAAATCAAAGTGTTTCTTATGGTTGCTCTGAATTGATCTATAATTCAATGTGATATAATGTCAAACCAGGGGTATCATTGACCAAAAGCAGTATGAAGTAGTTGCCAATGCTGGTGCCTAATAAAAATATTCCATCCGTTTCATTCTCACTCCTAGTTTGCTCACTTTGACGGACAGCACCATCTGCAAAGAAGCATTTCCAACAAGTGGGATATTGATATTTCTGATTTGTTCTTACCTTCTTAAGGCATCAGAACATAAAAGAGTGCTATGTCTTTATTCTGTTGATCATCCAGACAGCTAGTAAGTGTCAAGTGTTTGGTGTGAGGCCAGATTTGAACTCAGGTCCTCCTGACTTCAGGGCCATGTTACCCCCTTTTTACAATTGAGGAAACTGAGGCAGGTGGAGATTGACTTATTTAAGGTCATACAGCTAGTATTTCTTAGCTTTATTGGAGTAGTTTATATGCCTTCCATTTCTTAAACACTCATCCTGTGATCTTGGAGTAACCTCCAATGGGTTCTCTTCTTACTTTTATGAGTGAAGCTGTTTCTCACAGGAAGAAATGACTGAAGAAAAGAGTCATTTTTTAACAGCCCTATATACTATGTAATTCTCTCCCATGAAGCATAAAGATTAGAACTAAGAAAGCAATCTATCTTTTTTAAGTACATAGGTTTATTTAGGAGTTAAGTGCTAAATTTCATTTGACAGGTCTTTAAGTGAATTTGTGAAGGTTAATTTATGTTTTTAATTAAAAATATGAAGACTACACGAATGTATTGCAGGAAATGTTGTCATGTATTCTATGACATTATTGAAAATATTTCCATAGTTTAAAATACATTCAATCTGACATAGCAGAATCATTGCAGAAAAAATAATCAAAATTAGTTTGATAGCTTAGACGAGAAAAATGACTGTAGAACAGAAATTTTGAACTTTTCACTAAAAATAGTATTTTCATTAACATTCTCTAAAAAAAAGAGAGTCCCCACCCTTCATATTCTGTTTTTTAGTTTTCTATTTCCTTTGCCTATTTCAGGATTCTCACACCTGTTCCCAGATCTTTGCTTAAAAGAATTCTGCTTAAATTCCAAACATACTCTTGTACATATTTCAAGCCTGCTGGGGACTAGGGGAAGAGGAGTATGTGTACATAGGCTGCATCAGAAAACATCTCCAAACGTGTATTAACTCTTTAAAGTTGCTTTCACTGAGGCAGGAACTATGGGAGAACAGGGGCTGGGAAATTAAATATATCCTATACTTTGGCATATGAAAGTCAAAAATAGAGGAAGAGGGCATGCTTGTTCCTGAACTTAAGATAGCTCTCGAGCTTCCAAGGCATAGAATTTTTAGACCCCTATGGCAATTTGTCAAATTCTAGAGACCTGAAAGGGTAAAGTTTTCCACTGGAGAACATATCACCTTATTAATTATGATACCATCTTCCTTAACCTTTCAAAACTTATCATATGCTTATTCTGTACAAGGCAGTAGACTAGGTAGAAGGAATACAGCAATGAAATAAACACCATCCCTTCTCTCAAGTGGGACACAGTCCATTAAGAAAAATAATGTGTACATGTGATAAAAATGTGAGCACGATAGGGGAAAAGGTGAGAGAGACAAAAGACTTTCAACTGAGTGATAAAGGAAAATTTCCCATAGGCATCAATCTGAGTTGAGCCTTGAAGAAAGAGGATTCTAACAAGCAGAGATAGGGAAGGAATACGTTGCCCCTGGAGAATATAAGCAACTTGAGGACAGTGACTATTTTGTCATTATATTCTCAGCATCTAGCTCAGTGCCTAACACACCATCAGCACAAAACAAATTCTTATTACGATTGATTCTTGTTGGGGAGAATACAGGTTGAGATCAGGAAAAGCCATTAACACTGTTTAACTGGAATGATGCCTGTGAAGGGTAGCAATATGAAATAATGTGGGAAAGTTAGGCTGGAACCATTGTTGTGGATGGCCTTACAAGGCCATGTTCTTCTATTGCAGTGGGGAGCAATTGCAGGTTTTGAAGTTGAGTCAGACCTCGGTCTTTAGAAGATGACTTGGATACTTGGATAAAGGCAAAAACTGGAATCATGGAGATAAGTTGGGACACTAAGCCCAAAATATACTTCTGGAATTCTACAGTTAAGAACCTTGATTCCCAAATCCAATGGACGTTATTTCAATTGTATAGATATGATACTGAAAGGACATAACTGTGGTACCATGAAAGCTGTGGATATGAATATGAATTTTACATATGTATCAGAGAATGGCAAATTTCCCAAATACTAAAATTTCTTCTTAAGCTAATTTTAAATACCTTATTTGTAACACATTATTCAGATTTTCCTTATTGTGGCTATTTGAACTTTGGGTTGTTTTCTTACTGGTCACTTTTTTTTTGCTGCTTTCTTTTACTTGAGGGAGAACATCAATTTCTAAGGTTAATGAACTCATTGGTAACTGTAATTAGCTTGACCTTTCTGTGTTTTTATGCTTTTAGTAATTCTAGCTGGCCCTCTAACATGCCCCTCCCATAATTCCACTCACTGGATCAATACCAAATTCTAAAACCCTGTTTACCTTGACCATGGCAATACTGTCTGTTTGTGTCCTTTCCTAGATAGGATTCAATAAATAGGTTTTTGTTTCTAGCATCATGTTTTCCCCTAAGGTCTCCAGACACTGCCTTACTGTTCAAAGAAATTTCCAAATGAAATAGAATTATTTCTGACCTTTTATCTTATTGTGCCCAAGATGTCATGTGAGAGAAGATTGACTCTTCTTGACATTTGTGATATAAATGTATTTAGAGATGAATAGGCCCTATGTCATTTTTCAGGGTACATCGCTCTGCCAGGAGCATTTCCACAAATGACTGAAGTAACATTCAGATAGCAATTTAGTGCTCAAATATCTAAATAAGATATCAAAGAGACAAAGGATAAAATAATTCTGTCTCTGTAGATGGAAAAAACATGAAAGATACATCAAGTATGTGTGTTTAGGAAAAAGGGAAATAGAAGATAATTCTTTTAAGTATATTCCTTTTAACTTCAAAGGAAAACTGTATTTAGAACTGTGAGCTAGATTTGTATACCAGGTAATTCCTTATGTATCCATATAAACATTAGCTAAAGAAAGTACCATAAGAGCAGAAAATAACTTCTCATTTGATATCATCTCCATTATAAGTTTAGAGAGGTCAAATACAATTTAATTTTATCTTTGTATCCTCAGTAGTTAATTTTTTTAACCTGTATATAGTATTTTATTTCTCCCAATTACATATAAAGACAATTTTAATATTCTTTTTTAAATTTTGAGTTCCAAATTTTCTCCCTCCCTCTCTTATCTCCCCTCTCCCTAAGATGGTAAGAAATTTGATAGAGGTTAAATATGTATAATCATGAAAAACATATTTCTGTATTAGTCATGTTGTGAAAGAAGAAACAGATCAAAAGTAAAAATGACCAAAAAAAAATAAAGTGAAAATAATGTGCTTTGATCTGCATTTGGACTCCTTCAGTTCTTTCTCTGGATGCAGACAGCATTTTTCATCATGAGTCCTTTGGAACTGTCTTGGATCATTGCATTGCTGAGAATAGCTAAGTCATTCCTAGTTGGTCATCATGCAATGTTGCTGTTACTGCATACAATGTTCTCATTCTGCTCACTTCATTTTGTATCAGCTCATGTAAGTCTTTCCAGTTTTTCTGAAATCCACTTGCTCATCATTTCTTACAGCACAATAGTATTCCATTACATTCATATACCACCACTTGTTCAGCCATTCCCCAATTGATAGGCATTCCCTCAATTTCCAATCCTTTGCCACCACAGAAAGAGCTGCTATCAATATCCTTGTACATATAAGTACTTCCCCCCCACACTTTTTTTTGATCCTCAGTACTTAATGCAGTGTCTGCCACATATATGCTGAATAAATGCTTGTTGTGAGACAGCTAGGTGGCGCAGTGGACAGAGCAGAGTGCCTGAAGTCAGGAGGACCTGAGTTCAAATTCGGCCTCAGACCAAACACTTGACACTTACTAGTTGTGTGGCCCGGGGCAAGTCACTTAACCTCAATTGCCTAAAAGAAATAATAATAATAAATGCTTGTTGCTTGATTGAAATTATTTACCATTCATTGGAAGAAATATTTTGGAATTCAGAGTTCAGAAAATCAGAGAATCATAAGATCACAGATTTAAAATTCATAGATCCTTAAAGGTAACTGAGTACAACTCCCATATTTTATAAATAAAAAACAAAAGCACAGAAAGGATAAATTACTTTCCTAGGGTCACACAGGGAGTTAGTATCTGAGAAGAGATTTTAATTGAGGACCTTTCTGAGGTCCAACCCTCTAGTTCTAGCAAAGAAATATCACTATGTGTTTTCAACACAACTTTTAAAATCCCTTTTGTTCCTGGGCAATAAATTAGCCTCTATTATAGCTAAAACAGCAACAAAAATAACCCTCTTGTCATCCTTAGTATTCATCACTAGTCTGAACTCTTCCTGAGCTTCAGTGCTCCTGACACCATTCTTAAAGAATACCTCTTTAGAAATCTAAGGTAACTCATAAGACACTGGTCTGTTGAGGTAGGTCGCCTGCTGCCACCACCCTTTTTTCCTGATCAGAATTGTGTTCACGACCTCAGAATTTCATTTTGGGGAGCATCTTATGGATCCCTTTCTGCCATAAACTTTTAGTTTATAGAATGGAAATTCTCCTTTCTCTCCAAATCTAAGGTAAATTTCAGACTTGATTTGACTGTTTCTATTTCCATATCATGAAATCTAAGATGCATTTCTCCCCAAAGGTTTCCATCATTTCTGCTTCAGTTTCCTCCTTATTAGTCACAATCAGTTCTAAAATAGAAATTTCCCTCCTCACTTCTGCTACTTTTAAAGAATAAAATTTTAATTACAGTAAGTCAAGAACTGGTTACCTGTTTAGGTTTTGTATTGAAGAGCTCATTATGTCTCCACAGTTGAAATATCCTATTATAACTGTATTATATTTCAATGCCAAATTTGTAATCTATTATATGAACTCATCATTTCTTCATCCTCTCCGGGTGATCCAGTCTCACCATTATATTGTCATGCTACTGTTGACTTTTTGTTTTGTTTTTTTGGTTTTTGGCTAGGCAATGGGGTTAAGTGACTTGCCCAGTGATTTAACCCCAATGGGGTTAAGTGACAGCTAGTAAGTGTTATGTGTCTCAGGCCACATTTGAACTCAGGTCCTCCTGAATCCAGAGCCGGTGCTCTATCCTCTGCACCACCTAGCTGCCCCTATTGTTGACTTTGATTCTCATATAGATGATGTAAGCATTTCTCTCTGCCATATAATGTATTTCCTTGTATGAACATGTCTTCATAATGTAAATTAAAATGTGCAAACAAACCCAATAAAGCCAAGATTAAAAGGAAAAAAGTTAGAAAAATCTCTGCTGCAAGTTTTTTTCTGATAAAGGTCTCATTTCTGAAATACATAAGAAACTGATTCAAATTTGTAAGAATAAATACATTCCCCAGTTGATAAATGATCTAAGGATGTGAAGAATCTGTTCTCAAGGGAAGAAACCCAGATTATCTATAGTCATAGTTTTAAAAAGTGCTTAAATCACTGCTAATTAAAGAACTGCAAATTAAAGTAATTCTGAGATGCAACCTCATATTTATCAGAGTGACAAAAATGACAAAAATGGAAAATGATAAAATGTTGGAAGAGCAGTGCATAACAAGTGCACTGCTGACAAATCTGTGAATAGCTATAACTATTGTGGAAAGTAATTTGGAATTAATTATATACAAACATTACTTAACATTGTGGGCCTTATACCCAGCTATTTCACAGCCTATACCCAAAAGAGATCAAAGAAGGAGGAAAAGGTCCTGTGTATACCAAAATATATACAGCAGCTATTTTTGTGACACAAAAAGTCCTGAAAACTTAAAGGTGACCATCAATTGAGGAAAGACTGAATTTCTGTTATATAGATGTGATGAAATACTGTTGTGTTATAAGAAATGAGGAAATAGATGATTTCAAAGAGACATTAGAAGACATGTCTGAACTGATATAGAATGAAGTGAGCATAACTGGAAGAAGAATTTATGTAACAACAACAGTCTAAAGACAGACAACTTTGAAAGCTGCAAGAATTATAGTCAACACCATAACCATCATTATTCCAGAAGACCAATGAAAAAGTATGCTATCAGCCTCTTGACAAAGAGGTGATAGATCCAATGTGCAGGATGAAACATTTATTTATTATTATTATTTTAGGCAATTGGGGTTAAGTGACTTGCCCAGGGTCACACAGCTAGTAAGTGTCAAGTGTTTGGTCTGAGGCTGGATTTGAACTCAGGTCCTCCTGACTTCAGGGACAGTGCTGTATCCTCTGCGTCACCCAGCTGCCCCTCAAACATTTATTTTTGTACGAAACCAATGAGGAGATTTGTATATTTATTATAAAGAATTTTTATTTTATTTTCTCTTTCTTTAAATGAGGTAGGGTATGAAAGGAAGAAAAATATATTTCTATTAATTAAAAATATTTTTTAAAAAGAAAAATGTAGAAGAGGCTACAGGAACAGAATTTTCCATGCTTTTTCAGATGATATCACTTGTACTATTAGTTTTGCTTTTTTTTTTTCTTTTTACTTTGTTGCAGGAGAACTCTCATGGGGTGAAGCTGATCTGGAAACATCTGTAATGTAAAAATAGATATATTAGTAAAACTTTTTTTTTTAAAAAGAGATAAAGCAAGCACAATGTAAGAACCTATCAATTACACAAGATATCGCTGTTGTTTTGGTCCTCATCTCCTTTCACCTATACTATTGCAATAGCCCTCTAACTGGTTCCATTCTCTTTCTTCTTTAATTTATGTTACACATAGCTAGAAAAATAATGTAATACCCTGTTACACTGATTGTCTCATTTAAAGCTTAGGGAGCAATACAATGACTCTAAAGTCCGCATGGTTCCTTACTCTTCAGCTTTACAGAGTTTGTTTTTGATGAAAAATTATGAGATCCATTATACCAGCTCCAACTTTCTCCCCGCCTCTTCCCAGTTGGGAAAATTTCTAACACTTAGACAAAAGTTGTGCTCTCTGCTACCTTAAATTCATGTACTCTTTGTAGTTAAAACAAAATTCATTTTACAGTACTAGAAACTTTGGGGTAATGAAGCAGCAGATTATATCAGTACTTGTGGAAAGAAAGGCGTAAGAAGGGCAATTTGGGGAAAGAGTCTGGATCTTCCACTCTGGGATGCCCATATAACCCTCCTTGATAGCTTCCTTCCCTGCTGCAGTTCTTTCCAAGCTTTGGTTCTCTGAGGTGTGTTAGAGCAGGGCTTCTTAAATTTTTTCCACTCACGACCGCTTTTCATCCAAGAAAGTTTTATGCAACCTGGAGCATATAGGTATATAAAACAGGTATACAAACCAAACATTTACTGATAATAAATTATAAAAAATTATTTTAAAAAATTCTTTGGTATACATGTAATTTTACTATTTATTAAAAATGAAAGCAAATTTGCATGTTAATGAGATGGATGGGCTAATTTATTTTCACAGTAGGAAAATATTAAAAGTCTTTATTTTCCATAATTAAACTGTTATGTTTCTGTAAGAACAGAAAACTTTATATGTGCAGTAAAAATACTGCAATTCATAACACAATAGTCTCGAATCTGAGCCAAGGTATTTCTGGCAGTGTTGTATGGTGTGACAGCACTTGCAGTCCAAAGTGTGTGTGTTGTGTGTTCAGAACCAAGGCTGCCATGAAGTCACGTGATGCAACTCAGGCAAGAACTGCCAGAAACACCTCAAATTCATCATGCATTTGATTTTGAATTAATTTTTGGCCATCGCATATTCAGAAAACATTTATTGTTGCCAAATTTTTCGCAACCCCTACATTCAGTTACACGACCCCTTACCGGGTTGTTTAAGAAGCGCTTTTTAGAAAGCCAAATGTTACCATTTCTATTCTTTCTCAATTGGCTTGATATCTTGTAGATAATCCCTGGAGAGGGGGATGTGCTGGAATAAGCTCATACAAACTCTCAGGAGCCAATCGTTAAATTTTTAATGTGAGATTTACACTTCAGAAATCAGTAAACACTACATGTCATGGCTTAATTTAGTGTTTTATTTATTATCTAAACTTAGGAAAGTGATGAAGAAAAGTGTGTCATGCATGATTTTTTTTTGGAAAAGCCAGTTATTAAACATTTTCCAGAATTTCCCTGCCTGGAAGTGTGACCAACTTTCCCAGCCTATTGGAACAGACTTTCTATCTGGCATCATTTCACTCCATCCAATGACTTTCAAAGATTTTTCACACTTAGTCTAAGATCCTTTAATTGATTGATTGAAACATGGTTTCAGCTAAAGTATGAGAGCTAAAAATTAGGCAGAGGTGATTTGAATCCCACCTTTACAATAATCTTCCTAAAGGCTCCATAAGGTACAGCAACACACTATTGCCTCTAGGATAACATATAAACGTTATCATTTGGTATTTAAGGTCCTTTACAATCTAGCTACAGCCTGCTTTTTTCCAGGCTGATTATAGATTATTCTCACGTATTCTACGCTTCAGTGAAACTGGCCTAATTGAGGTTTCTTATATACAATGGATGGGGCAGCTAAGTCGTTCAGTGGTCATGGAATCGGGAAGACCTGAGTTCAAATCTGGCCTCAGGCACTTACTAGCTATGCAACAAAAATGGGCAAATCACTCAATTTCTTTTTGCCTTAATCCACTAAACAAGGAAATGGCAAACCACTCCAGTATCTCTGCTAGTGCTGTCCGTGGGATCATGAAGAGTCAGACATGGCTAGGCAACACCAATATCCAACAATTCCTCTTTTACTTCTTTGCCTGTGAAAAGGCTTCACCTCTTTTTTTTGTGAGGCAGTTGGGGTTAAGTGACTCACCCAGAATCACACAGTTGGAGACTGTTATGTGTCTAAGGCTGGATTTGAATTCAGGTCCTCCTGACTTGAGGGCCGTGCTCTCTCGAGGCTTCACCTCTTGCCAAGAATGTGCTCCCTCCTAACTTCCACCTCTTGGAGTTATTAGCTTTCTTTAAGTTTCAGCTCAGGTACCATGTCCTTCGTGGGCTATTTACTGATTTTCTGCCTAGTTATTAGTACCCCCCACTCAAATTACCTTGTATGTATTTCGTATTTACTCGTCTGTGCTCATGCAGTATCTAACCAGTAGAATGTATGGCCTTGTTGGCAGGAATTGCTTCACCATGGGTTTTGTAGCCTCAGAACATTGTAGAATGCCTATTATGTTGTTTTTGTTTTTGTCGTTGTTGAGTCCATTCGGTTTGTGTCTGACTCTTTGTGACTCCAGGGACCATACTGTCCACGGGATTTTCTTGGCAAGAGTGGTTTGCCATTTCCTTCTCCAGTGTATTAAGGCAAACAGAGGTTAAATCACTTGCCCAGGGTCACACACCTAGCAAGCATCTGATGCCGAATTTGAGCTCAGGTCTTCCTGACTCCAGGCACAGCACTCAGTCCACTGAGCCAGCTAGCTGCCTGTTACATACTAGGTGCTTAATAAATACCTGTGAAATTGAATTGAATTCTGTGATTTTGTCATCACTTTAGGTTATTGATTTGCATACCACCTTTTACCCCATTAAAAAGGGCACAGATGGCTTATTAAGTTTTAAAATAAGATGGAGGGACAGCTAACATACTGTGTAATAGGGTCCATATCCAAAATTATCTCAACAGCATATAATTATGGCATTAATTAGAATGAAAATTAATAACATTAATTAAATGTTTATTCATTATCATCCATCAAATCAACTAAATATAATTAAAATTAATAAAATCAAGTGTAAAATCTGCATTACGATTAAAAAATCAATTTCACCAATACAGAATGGAGAAGGCATGGCTAGACAGCAGTTTGTCTGAAAAACTTCTGGGAATTTTAGTGGATGACAAGTATGTGTGCCAACAATGTGAAATAATGGCTAAAAACATGAATGCTTTCCCCTGTTGCATTAAGAAAAGCATAGTGTCAAATTCAAGTGAGATGATAGCTCTGGTGTGTACTCTGCCCTAGCCAAATCAACATTTGGAGGATGAGTCTCAGTTCTGAAAATAAAAAACAAGTCAAACATTTGTCCAGAAAAAGGTCTTCAGTATGGTGATGAGGTTAAAGAACTTGCCGTGTGAGGACTGGTTGAAAGGCAAGAGAAGGAGAAGGGGAAGAAAAAAGGATTAAAATTGTTTGCCACCTGAAGTCAAAAGAGAAATACATAATGGACAGAAGCAAGCTGCCACACATTAAAAATGAGGAATTGAAAAGGAGAAGCCCAGTAAAGGATGGCATATGATTAAAAAGAAGATGGTCCAGTCGTGTGACAAGAGTCCTTGTAACATGAAGAGATACCAAGAAAGGCACGCAGGATTTGGGTTTGATCCCCTACAAGGAACATGGGAAAGAATATAAACAAGAGTCACACAGGACAAGTTAAAATATGCATAGTTAGAGGGAATATCCATGTTGCTAATCTTACAGCTCCATTTGAGTATTTTTGGACTTTTCCAGTGATGCTATATGGCTCAAAGTCAAGCCAACAAGATTTATTGAGCACAACAACAGTAACTTCAGAATTAAAGTTGAGGGTCATCCAAAGGGTAATGGAGAAGCACAGAAGAAGCATTATAAAGGATGCTGCCAGAAAAATATATGGCTAGAAATGAAGGTGGACCTTTCATGTAGTAAGAACAAACAATAAGCAATGTAAAACACTCATGCTTCAATGGTATCCACGTAGCATCAAGAGATCTGAAGCACACATATGTGAATCTCCTGTAGATTTGCAGAAGTTCATGGACGACAAATACAGAAGACAGGAAGACATGGGTAGGTTTTTAATTCTATCATGGAAGGGAGTACCCACTTCAATAACATCACCAATCCTGCTTTGTGCTAGTCTTCTGGTGACATAAAATAGCTATAAAACGTAGTCTCTGCTTACAAAAAAAAACCCCAACTTATTCTAAACTGGATTACAAGATTAATATGCATATTTTGCTGATAAGCAAGGCAAAATCTCAGCACTTCTATAGTTTTAAAGAAGAATGATACAATGAGAATGTTAAGGATATTATTTTAGACAGTTGAAGGATTTACTATTTTGTTTGTCTTGATTATATTGGTTTTGGGTTTTTGTTTGTTTGTTTTGTTTTGGCTAGGCAATGGGGTTAAGTGACTTGCCCAGGGTCACACAGCCAGTAAGTGTTACATGTCTGAGGTCAGATTTGAATTCAGGTCCTCCTGGATCCAGGCCCAGTGCTCTATCCACTGAACCACCTAGCTGCCCCTGTCTTGATTATATTGGGTGGGTCATAATTAAGGGGAAATAAATATTTGTAAGTTTCTGGCTGAGAGGTGTTGGCTGAAGAGAAGGGGTAGATAAGTCTGAAGACAGATAATAATAGTTAGCTTGTATATAGCATTTTAAAGTTTACAAAGTTGTTGAGTTATTTTTAAATCCATGTTATCTCACTTGATTGTCCATTTAGCAGACATGGTGATGCCAGAAGATGAGAGAAAAGCCAGGGCATAGAGATTATGAGAATTACAATCACCAGTCCTAACTGGTAATGACAGAAAAGTATTATTGGAAGATTCAAATGGTTCTTGACTGTTGTCCTGAGAAAGGCAGAACTATTCTGGAGCTAACAATTGGCATGATAGGGAATAAAATAAAAAGACTTGTTCCTGTGTAAGGACATTCACCCCCTTCTTTGACCTCACCAGGGCTACTATCCCGTTCAGGCTCTTAGACTAATAAATTTAATGCTGTAATGGACCTTCAAGGTTATCTTGTCTAACACCCTCATTTTATAATTTAAGAAACTGAGGCCTCAAGTAATGAAGTGACTTGTCCAAGGTCATATAGATAGTAAGTAGCAGAGACAGGATTTAAAACCCAAGTTCTATGGCTTTGAATCTAGCACTAATTACCCTGCCTCCCTTCCTGGATTATTGGGTTTTAGAGTCACAAATTTAGGAATCAGATACTTGAATTACAATTTTGGATATGGTCTAAGAGCCCATGCCATCATGGGAAGGGTTTTTGGATTTGGGTTTTAGTACAGGAAATCTGTATTTTCATATACAGAAAATGTGTATTTTCTGTATATATTTGTATTTTCTATATATATTTTCTGTATTTTCATATAAAGATACAGAAAAAAAGGAGTTAGCAAAGAAGGAGACATGCAGCCCCTCCAGGGCTATTTCCTTCATCCCATTGGTAGACCAGGTCCCTAGAAGACAATTACTATAACTCTAAGAGATGTTGGTGCCTCTCACAAGCCCCTATCAATTTCCCATTGATAATGAGCCAGTGGCTTCAATTAACTTTTAGAAAGAGTATTTATAAATGGGAAAGCAAGAGCAACTCTTACAAAAGCAATCCTCTCCCCCCCACCCCGCCAAGAAAAACTGGAAAATACATTCTCCTCTTGTGCACACAAGGTCCCTGGAAAGATTGAATTCAAATTCAAGTTACGAATATGATGAGACATACATGTAAAAAACACAGGTGTGGCAAAAGATTAACTTCAGTGTCCTTGAAATACTTATCACTTTATGTAAAGTTCTCATGTGAAGCTCCCCTTTGATAAAGTACAAGTCTCCTCTGGACTCTGAGAATCAGTCACTTCATAGAATCCTAAAGTTGATTTTCCTCAGCCTGTAGTGTTTCTCTTTTAGCTTTCTATGCAAGCTGCTATCATTTGTCATTGTTCTGAGGATGCTACTATTGGCTTTAGTAGATGCTACTCCAGATGCCAACCAGATCTTCAAATCTTCCAATCTTTCATAATTCATAATTTCCAAGATCAGAGCTTGGTCAATTTATCCCTGTATACTTAGTTGCCTTCTATTAGGGACTTTTCTGTTTTCCCTATATTTCTCTCTTACTCCTGACTAGACTCTTATTTCCCTCTAGTCCAGTCTTTGTGCTAACATGATCATTGGGAAAGGAAGAAGCAAGAGACAGAAGAGAGAAAAGATAGCACTGTAACCTGTCCCCAAGAGAGATTCCTTCTTGGGAGCCTGGAATCTTCAGCTCTAGAATTTGGAATCTACTCCCACTTAAACTGGCTTCCTCCGAGCTAGCCTGTGGTTTTTATACATAGATTCACCATGTCTGATTTATTCTCTTCAACCCATATTTCCTGTGTGACATTATCTAATTTTACCCAATGACCCAAAGTGCCTTTGATTCTTTCAAATTGATTAAGAACTTATTCACACCTAGTTTACTTTTGATTGACTGATTGATTGAATAGAGATGTCTGGGCCTTCTGTGATTAACCGGAGTAGGGTTGGACCCACACCCTTATGTTGAGAAGAGGAAATTGTTAGCATGAGGTCCCAGAGGAAGCAGGAAAAGATGGAATTTAATGGAGAGATGACCTCTGGAAAAGTGAAAGAACTCATACCTCTGAGAAAGAAGGGAAGGAAAAGAAAATATATAAAGATATGGAAAAAGTCTGAGAGAGGCAGGCAGGGAACTAACATGGTAGAGTGGAAAGAGCATTGACTGTACAGTCATTGAACCTAGGTCCAAATCTTACTTCTGATTTCCACTACCTTTGGGACCTTAGGTGAGTCCCCTGAGCCCCAGTTTTCTCAAATGTCAAATGAGGGGATTAGAATAAATAGCTTCTGAAGTCCATTCTAGTGCCCCATCTCTGATCTTAGAATTCAAAGTATCAGTCAATCAGCATTATTAAGCACCTGCTGTGTACTTGGCACTGTGTTAAGCTCTGGGGAAACATAAGAAAGGCAAGAAACAGCCTTGCTCTTAAGAAACTCATGACCTAATCTTAATGCAGCCAAAAATTTCGTTAGGATAGATGAATATGGCTGCCAACCTGCTCACACTAATCCAGCAATGTTTATCCAGGTGAGTAAATATCATGAGACACTTAGCCTAAATATTCTTCTTTAACTCCTCTTCCTAATAGTACAGTATGTATTGTAATATACAGTTGGCTAATACAAGCAAATTCAGACCTCTTGCAAGAGTCCTATTCACCTCCTCTCAATATAGTTGAGGACATTGTTTAGCACAGCTATACAATATTACTGGCCTATACAATATCAGAACCCTTTACCTAATGCCATGATTATTTGGGCTCATTTAACACAGCCAATGATGAGACATACTTGGTTGTGTAATTCATTCTATTCTAGGAGTCTCAAAGCTAGTCAACATATCCATTTGTTGACCTCAAACAAAGATGGCAGCCCTCTAACTGTTTTGGAAATGAACCAGATGAAAGAGTCCATCCAGGACTTTGGAAGAAAAGTGGGGAGCTGAAGGTCTGCCATAATTTTAGAGCCCTAAACACCGTCACTTCCAAATTCACCATCCCCTACTTTTTTTTTCCTTTTATTTCCTTACTTATTTTGAAATTAACTTTTCTGTTTTATTATGAACTTTATCATCTACAAACATAGCATTTCAATATTCAAAGAAAAATTTTAAAAGTTTGTTTGAACAACTGTGAAGTTGGTTTAGTTTGTTTTTAAAATATATATAATGTTAAATCTAACGAGATAGTAAAAAATAATTACTCCATGTCCCCTTCTGCCCTTTTTTTCTTCTGTATACTTTTTTTAAAGTATTAATGTTGTTTTGCTTGCATATCTATCGCTACTGACTAACCTATCATCCACCCTCCCTTACCCAGAAGAAGCCCTCCTTTTTTACAAATACATTTGGACCAGCAAAACAAATCCATTCATTGGCCATATCTGAAAACATCCATTTCATTCTGCCTCTCTTGACTCCCCACTAGATGAACTAGTTGGCCAAGACAGTGCTATTCACGGTATTGGACCTTTAGGGTCCAGATTCAAAGGGAGCTGTGTAAATGCTAGGTTTTGCTCTTTAGCTTGCATATATCTATAGAAATCCATATATCTGGTATTCCAAGACTTGCTGGACCAAGGGGTGGTGTCTTTTCTTAATAATAACTACACTGAGTCATAAGCTAGTGAATATTTAACAACCAGCTCTCTGGGAGGGAAATGTACACACGACACACTTTTAAGTTTAAGCAGCTTCATTTGACATTTTCTCCAACACTTTCTTAAAGTCTAGATAATCAACAAAACAATAAACTAACTCTGATTGGAAGTGTTTGTCCATTTCAATGGTACAAATGTGCACACTGAAAATTTAACAATCGAGTCTCATGAACCAGTACAGTCTGGCTTCAGCGCAGCACTGACTGCATCTATTTCCTAGCTCCAGACCAGCAAGCCAGCAAGCCATCAGCCAGCAACTGCCAAAAGCTAGTGATTCATCAAATTAAGGAAATGCTGCTTTTAGAAATAGGAAATGGAATTCCTGGTGAATCAATAGCATGTGCATCTGTGTGAAGCAAGAAGAATTTAGAGCAAGGGGTGATTTGTTCAGGCTACCAGATGCTGGCAACTCCTGAAAAGAGTTAATCTCAACTTTGTCAATAGACTTGTGGCTAAGAATATGTTCTGTGGTACCTAGTGTGTCTAGAAGCAGAAAAAATAATTGAGGTCACATCCCTGCCTCCCTTTGATAATGGCAACTAAGTGGAAAAACATATAGCCTGAGGAGGACCAGATGAAGGAATCCTTCTCAATTGAGCACACAATCATGTTTTTATACACAAGAAAATATGGCAGGGACAAAGACTTGCTCTTTATCTGTGGTTGGCCTTGGGAGCATGGAACAGTGGAGTGAGAAGTGCTCAACTTCCAAGAACTGTATTTGGTTATTATTGTTGGTTACTGAGTCATTTTCAGTCATTTCTGACTCTTCGTGACCCCATCTGGGGTTTTCTTGGCAAAGATACTAGAGTGGTTTGCCATTTCCAACTCCAGCTCATTTAACAGGTGAGGAAACGGAGGCAACCAGGGTTGAGTGACTTGCCTAGGGTCACACAGATTGTGTCTAAGGCCAGATTTGAACTCAGGAAGATGAGTCTTCCTGACTCCAGGCCCGGCACTCTATCTACTGTATTACCTGGCTAATTTTGCTTGAACTAGACCTTCAAGGCCCTCCTCTCTGGGTCCAACGCTCAGCACAGTGCTTGGCACATAAGAAACACTTGATAAACGCTTGTTGATTGAGATGTCACACTAGAAGCTAGTGCTTTGAGAAAGGGGGACATCTAAAATATGTGATTTCCAGCTCAGAAAGGGTCGTGAAATTCTCAAATTTTTAAAAAATTAGTTAAATTAAATATGCATGAAGAGTCCAGTTTATATTTTAAGGGGGTTCATGCCTGACTAGTCTAGACCACCCATCAAGAAAGAAACCTATGAAACCTATGAAAATCTCAAGAATGCTAATAACTTCCTGCTTTCCAGTATGTGAGTCATAATTATATCAAAAAGCTTTATTAAAAAGAAAAATAATTTTACAATACATAGCAAATAAAATGACCCAGTATCACTTGCAATACCTAGATTCTCACTGTGGAAAGTCACTAATTCAGATACCCAGTTAAGCTATATCATGCTATGCTGTCTTCTATAACCCTAAGCTGGCAGCTCTTTCATGTTGTCCTTTTCAATGCTCTCTTTTGACTTTCTACTGCCTTCTGTGGCCCCCAGGAGGTGAATCTGCTCCCCACACTGGTTGTGTTAAGTAACCTTAGAGCTCCTAGACTGAGCCTAACAGTTTGACTTCAGGTTACAGCCCAGTCCCACAGCGCTTATTACCCTAGCAATGAGCTGCTAAATCAGAAATTTTACTTTGTTGAGGCTTATTCTCCCCACATTGTTGTTTGTCCTTTGTTTTCAAAGAGGACCAATGACCTCACGGGATGGTGTCTAGATCCCTTGTGGATTGGATTTAAGTGAGGCAGAGTTGCATAAAGTCATCAGCCCTATTCTCTCTTCTAGAGTCATTGGAGTCCTGTGGCAAGGCAAAAATCAAGAGGACTGGTGATGGCCTGGGATGCAGTGGATGCCCTTTGCCTCTTTGATGTTTGACCAGGCTCTAAGCCAAGGATGGAAAACCTGCAGCCTGGACGCCACATGTGGCCCTCTAGGTTCTCAAGTGTGGCCCTAAAGGATTCAGTCAATGGGCCTCAAGGCCACAGGTTCCCCACCCTGCAGTCTAAGCAATCCATAGCACCTACTTCAGCCATCTTCTTTGTAGTTGGAACAAATTGTTCTTATCCATCCATTTTTATTATAAATACTAAATTTTGTTATAAATATAAATATTCAGAGAGAACGATAAGCCTCACTCCAACTTCTATATCCTTCCTGCTTTGCACATACATGTGAGCGTATGTCCCACAAAAGACTATTCCCTACTGAGGTAAAGCCTAACAAGGTATCATGAGTGCATTCTAATTCATTCTTCTTAAGCAACTAGGTGAGGTGATTCAAATGACCCAAGACTTCAGAAATCTATAAGGCAGGTGGTGTGGATTATTACTGCTATATTGTTGGCTTATTCTCCTGCTTTCTCAACCTACAAAAAAAGCAGATTGTTAAGAAACTAGTTGACTAATTAACCATCTTGGAAGCAGAGTATGTAATTTCATCCTACCTGCAAATCAACAGCCAGGTGAATTTTGTTAAAAATGCCAGAGATGTGTTGATAAATGTTTAATAACCAGCTCTCCTCAACAACAACAAAAATGTTCACATGACAAACTTTCAAATTGAATCTTCATTACTAACATTTTCTCCATCATTTACCTAACTCTAGACAATTTAAAAACACCAATAAATCAAGCCCTGATTGTAGCATTTGCCAATTTATGATGTTTAAATGCTCATATTGAAAACTTTAACAATCAAGTCTTATGAACTTGTCTGAGCTGGCTCTAGCACACCCCAGTTTAGAGCACATGTACCAACTTTTTACTGCTCAGCAGAAGATTCTCAGTCTTTCAACTCTTAGCTTCTCCTTTCTCTCACTACTTAGAAATCAAAAGGCTTTTCTTCCCCGAGCACAAGCCCTAAGCTCATTGTAGATAGTTTTTTTAAAAAATCATATTAAAAACCCTTTATAACTTTATAGAGTTTTTGACATATGTTGTACTTTGAGTGTTGTACTTTGTTAAAGCCTTTTTCTGCATTTATTGAAATAATCATGTGGTTTGGAATGTTCTTATTTTTAATATGATTAATTACATTGATTATTTCTCTAATGCTGGACCATCTTTGTATTCCTGGTATAAATCCAGTTTGGTCAAAATGAATGATTTCTAATTGCTGTAGTTTGACAGGATTGTATTTAAAATTTTTGGATTTACATCCACTAACTGTATTGGTCTATATTTCTCTTTCTTTGCTTTATAATTCCCTGCTTTGCGTATTAGAACTGATGAGGTCTAGAGGTTAGAGGTGCTGGAATCCCAAAATCATGATAGGCGAATCTGCCCAAAAGAATTCAATCCAAGCCTTCTTTCAGCCAAAAACAAGGTTTAATTAAAGATTTGCCATATTAGCCTGACTCTTAAGGAATCTGAGCATCTGTGAGCTATTGGCTGGATTGTAAAAATCTGAGCAATGGCTAGATTATAAGAATCAGAGAATCTTAATGGAGACAAGATGGACCTTATATACAGAAAGACTATGGGAGGGATCTAGGGGTGTCCAAATAGTCTATGAGGTAATAGAACTCCAGGGACCTGGACCATGTGGCCAAGGGAGAATGGAGCCTAGATAGAATTAAGAGTGGGAAGTGGCCTGGGGCCATAGGGAGGTCTAAACTACTAGGTTAAGGGTAACAGAGGATTGGGAGATTGAGTGTAACCACAAAGAAAGACCAGTTGATGGGATTATAGCCTCTGGGGGAACACCAGAGATTTGGCCATGTAGGAAAGTCCAGGGTTTTTCCTTTTTGGGGTCTTGATCCCATCCTCATCAGAACAATCTTTGTTTTGCTGAGATTGGTAAATTGGTAAATTGCTTTCTTTCTCAATTTTTGAGAATAATTTGTATAGTATTTGGTATTAATTGTTCTTTATAGGCTTGAAGAATTCCCTTGTAAATCTGCCTAAACTGAGAGGTTTATTTGTTTGTTTTTAATCTTTGGTGGCTCCTCTATCATTAATTCTCCTTCTGAGATAGGACTGTTTAAGATTTCTTTTTCTGAGATAAGGTTATTTAAGATTTCTTACTGGCTTTCTGTTATTTTGGGGAGTTTATATTTTTGAAGGTATTCCTCTATTCTTTTGTGTTATCAGTTTACAGTAAATCTGATGAAGGCTAGTCTGATCACTGGCCTTCCCAGGCTTCCCAGACTCTTGATTTTTATCTAGGCAACCCAACTCCAGACTTTGCTCTGGGTGGAGTTTCAGTAGATCATTGACGTCCCAACCTCCATCACCTAACTGAAAGGTTCTGCAGATTCAGTGTGACAATGCAGTCTGCTCACCTCTGTTCTTTGCCAATAGTGAGTCTGCAATCCCCTTTCTTGAGTCAGTTCAATGTTTGTGAGTACCCGAAGGCTATAGGATGAATCTACCATTTCTTCTGAAGCTCTGAAGAGTTTCTGTTCCTCTGAAGAGGAACCTATCTATGACCATCTTCTGTGCCCTGGGGCTGGGCTGGGGCTGAGATCTTCTTCCTGAAGTCAGAATGATAATGCTGTGGCCCTGTTTTCCCAGGGTCTAGCTCTTGCTCCACAGTTCCTATCCCGGTCCCTTGACCATTGATCATATTTGTGATTGTGCTGGAAAAATGACTTACTGTGATTTCTCCTTAGATTTCTTAATCACATATTTGGTCTGGTACTCTTCTTAGATTTTTGTTGAAGTAGTTGTACCAAAAAAACCAGGTTCTACTGCTCCTTTTACTCCACCACTTTGACTAATCTCATCATTTCTTTTAAAAAATACTTTATCTATGCCTTTTGTTTTTACATCCAAGTTACTGATGGATATACCCTCCCATCCTCTCCCAACATGGGATCCTCTCTAGTAATAAGGAAAAATAATGAACCAAAATAACTAAAACAATAATCTCTGAGAGTGAACACTCTATAACCATAGTCAACCACCTCATCACTGAAAAGAAAGAAACATCTATCTTTAGCTGAGAGATGACTAGGTGAAGGAGTGGATAAAATACTAGACTTGGAGTGAGGAAGACCTGAGTTCAAATGTTGCTTCAGACACTTACCAGTTGTACAACCTTGGGCAAGTCATTTAATCTCTATTTGTCTCAGTTTCCTCATCTGTAAATGTGGATAATAGCACCTATCTCCCAGGATTGTTATGAGGCTCAAATGAGATAATATTTTACATACTTTGTGTTGCTTAAAGTCCTCTCCCTATATGCTATTATTACAACAATAATAATTATCATTATTATCTATTGTTCAGTATCAAGACTAGTTATTACAGTTACTCAGAGTTTGACTTCCTTTTAATATCCCTTTCCTTACCATTGTATATCTCATATATAGTGTATTTTAGTTCTGTTCTCTTTCAGTTCATGGAAGTTTGGCACTTTGCAATTTGTACCTAGTACTCTTTAATTCTGTCCTCTGGGGACAAAAGGAAAGATCACTCCACCATATGACAGCCTCTCAAATTCTTAAAAGCAGCCATCTTGACACCACTGAATCTTTTCACCTCCAGTTCTTTCTGCCAAACCTCAGATGATATAAAGTCATAAAATAATCCATACCTATGTGTAGGCTGGCACTGTGAAGCCCTGATCATTATCAGGCTCTTCTTTGATTGTCATCAGGGTCAAACTGAGCAAGAACTATCTCAGGCCAACCAAAAAGGGCATGATTTTTACCCTGTACTCTCTGGCCCATATAAGTATATCCACTAACAACAATGCTCATGACTTTTGCTCTATTTAGGGCAGCAGGAAACCTCCCTATCTTCATGTGGGTGCAAGGATTTATGGAAAAACATGGACAAGAAGCAGACAGAATGAGAAGGCATGAATGGACTGCAACCTTCATTAGTGGAAGGAGAAAAGTAGGCCCTGCTGAGGACCCATAGGACTTACAGAGGCAAAGAGGTAAAAATTGACAAACATAAAGAATGCAAGGAGTTTGGGAACTTCTTTTTCAAAACAATGAACACCAAAGAAAGCAGTGTCGAAACAATGGTCACATGGACCACAAAGAGTTTCAGCAATACACCAAAGCCAACTTAGAAGGTCAGTAGGAAAGGTCTGTCAGACCTGGGTGAGAGAAGAGCTCTGTCCAGCCCCAGTCCTGGTACAGCCACTGAGTGGCGACTGCTTCCAGATATCTTGGCCCATAGACAGAGGGAGGGATCAAGTGGCTATCAGAGCTCTTCTCTCTCACAGAACTGAAAATTTACAGGTCCCTAGAAATATCTCTGAAAACAGCTGCACAAAACCCCTGAAGCTTGGGACAGTACATTCTCCACACTGGAAGCAGACCCCTACCTTAACAAAAAGTTTAAAAGTAATTGGCTGGGAATGTGAGCAAACGGCGCAAAAAAAAAAAGTCAGACTATAGAATCTTATTTTGGTGACAAAGAAGATCAAAACATACAACCAGAAGAAGAAAACAAAGTCAAAGCTCCCACATCTAAAGCCTCCAAGAAAAATATTAAATCAGTTCCAGGCCATGGAAGAGCTCAAAAAGGATTTTGAGCAACAAGTAAGAGAAGTAGAGGAAAAACTGGGAAAAGAATTGAGAGTGATGCAAGAAAATCATGAAAAACAAGTCAACAGCTTGCTAAAGGAGATCCAAAAAAAAATGCTGAAGAAAATAACACCTTAAAAAAATAAGCTAACTCATATGGCAAAAGAGGTCCAAAAAGCCAATGAGAAGAGTGCCTTAAAAAGCAGAATTGGTCAAATGGAAAAGGAAGTCCACTGAAGAAAAATACTTTCTTAAAAATTAGAATGGAGCAAATGGAAGATAATGACTTCATGAGAAATCAAGAAATTGTAAAACAAAACCAAAAAAGTAAAAAAAAAAAAAGACAATGTGAAATATCTCATTGGAAAAACAACTGACCTGGAAAATAGATCCAGGAGAGATTATTTAAAAATTATTGGACTATCTGAAAGCCATGATCAAAAAAAGAGCCTAGACATCATCTTTCAAGAAATTATCAAGGAAAACTGCCCTGATATTAGAACCAGAGGGAAAATAGAAATTGAAAGAATCACCAATCACCTCCTGAAAGAGACCCCAAAGGAAAACCCTAGGAATATTATAGCCAAATTCCAGAGTTCCCAGGTCAAGGAGAAAATATTGCAAGCAGCCAGAAAGAAACAATTCAAGTATTGTGGAAACACAATCAGGATAACACAAGATTTAGCAGCTTCTACATTAAGGACTGAGGGCTTGGAATATAATATTCAGAGGCAAAGGAGATAGGATTACAACCAAGAATCACCTACCCAGCAAAACTGAGTATAATCCTTCAGGGAAAAAATGGCATTCAGTGAAACAGAGGATTTTCAAGAATTCTTGATGAAAAGACCAGAGCTGAATAGAAAATGTGACTTTCAAATACAAGACTCAAGAGAAGCATGAAGAGGTAAACAGGAAAGAGATATCATAATGGACTTATTAAAGTTCAACTGTTTACATTCCTACAAGGAAAGATGATATTTGTAACTCATGAGACCTATGTCAGTATTAGTGTAGTTGGAGGGAAAAAAATATTGATAGATAGATAGATAGATAGATAGATAGATAGATAGATAGATAGAGGGCACAGGGTGAGTTGAAGATGAATGGGTGATATCTGGAGAATAAAATTAAGGGGTGAGAGAGGATTATACTGGGAGAAGGAGAAAAGCAGAGGTAGAATGGGGTAAATTATTTCAAATAAAACAGACAAGAAAAAGCTTTTTACAGCAGAGGGGAAGTGGAGGAAGGTGAGAGAGAATGAGTGAATCTTATTCTCATTGGATTTGGCTTAAGGAGAGAATAACATACACACTCAATTGAGTATGGAAATCTCTTACCCTACAGGAAAATGTGGGGGAAGGGGATGAGAGAGGGGGGCTTGACAGAAGAGAGGGTAGATTGGGGGAGGGGGTAATCAGAAACAAACACTTCTGAAGAGAGACAAGATTAAAAGAGAATAGAATAAACACGAGGTGGGATAGGATGAAGGGAAATACAGTTAGTTTTTCACAAACATGACTACTATGGAAGTGTTTTGTATGACTATACATGTATAACTTCTATTGACTTGCTTGCCTTCTCAATGAGGGTGGGTGGGGAGGGAGGAAGGGAGAGAATTTGAAACTTAAAGTTTTAAAAACAAATGTTAAAAATTGTTTTTACATGCAACTGGGAAATAAGATATACAGGCAATGGGGCATAGAAATCTATCCTGCCTTACAGGAAAATAGAAGGGTTAGAGGATAAGAGAGGAGGGTGATAGAAGAGAGGGCAGATTAAGGGAAGGGGTATTCAGAATGCATGCCATCTTGGGGTGGGGAGAGATGGCGAAAAAACATGGAATTCAAAATCTTGTGTAAGTGAATGTTGAAAACTAAAAATAAATATTTAAATTTAAAAAAAGATTATTTGTTGTTGTTTACAGAAAACTTCATCTCCCTTATTTCTCACCGTAGAAACCTATGGGAGTAAAGAATCTATTTCCAATGAAATAGGCATCTTTCAAAGACTGGTAGAGATTTTCAATGGAATTGTGATATGCTTGGAGCTGACTTTGAGGAGAGAAACCACAGATGTAGACAGTCTTTACCAAAAAACTATAAATAACAGGTTGTACCAACAGTAAGAGCTACCTTTACTCTCTATACTATATCAACATGGCAAGAGTGGCAATTATTTATGTCCGGCAGGTTGACTAGTATCAGCACCTTAAATATAAAACATAATGTCCTTGAAGGCAGAGACTTTTCATTTTTTTTTGTTTGTTTGTTTTTGTATCCTCTGCTCCAAGCACTGTGGCTGTTGAATAGAAGGCACTGAATAAATGCCTGTTGATTGAGCATTGTCCATCATTCTTTCTGGAAATACTATTTTACTTCTTTGTTGTTGTTACTATCGTTCAGTTGATCAATCCTGTCTGACTCTTTGTGACCTCATTTGGGGTTTTCTTGGAAAAGATACTGGAGTGGTTTTCCATTTCCTTCTCTAGCTCATTTCACAGATGAGGAAACTGAGGCAGAGTTAAGTGACTTGCCCAGGGTCACACAGCTAGTAAATGTCTGAGGTCAAATTTGAACTCAGGTCCTCTTGACTCTAGGGATGACACTCTTTCCATTGCCACCTAGCTGCCCCTTCTACTTCTTAAAGATCTTAAATGTTTGGGGTTTACATGTACAAAGCACTTTCTCATACATATAATCCTCTAGCCTACAACAATTCTGTGAGATAAGTACAACCTGGCTTTGATGCATGGTCAGATCACTTAAAATAGAGGAGCCTACATGGTTGTAGAAAACCAGTGAGGCCATGGGGTGACATCTTGACTAGTTCATGAATTGGATTTAAGTGAGGTAGAGTTGCCCAAAGTTATCAGCCTCATTCTTTCTTCCAAAGTCATCAAGATCCAGCGGCAAGACAAAAATCAAGATGACTCATGATGGCCTGGGATGTGGAGGATGACCTTGGCATCTTTGATGTCTGACCAAGCTCTAAGAGCTCCGCAGCACCTGCTTCAGCCACCTTCGTGGCCATTGGAAAAAATTGTTCTCATCCACCCATTTCTCCAGGGGAAGTCTTCATGTACTTGGGGTAGATGCCCTCCTAATTCACTGATGGGTTTGAGGCCTGTCAGTTACGCTAACCTCGTTTAGCCCATCTACTGAGATGGTTTACTGGGATATAGCCACTTTGCATGCTACACTTTCTTGGAGCCACAGGTGAGAGTTGGGTGAAGGTGGACAGAAATCCCCTGTCTTTCACTTGGTTTCTTTCATATCACCATGTCATAAACCTATTACTCCTGAGCCCTGATTTAGCCTAAGCCATTCCTGTATGTGATTTGTAGCCTCATGACTGAACCCTCACCTGATATATAACAATTTCCATATGAGCATCGGTTGATCTCTTAATTTTTTGATTCCTGCCTCACATTAGAGACAAATTCCTGGTTCTGGCCATCTGGGGTTGTCCACGGCCTCTCCTTCTGGAACACCAAAGGCAGTTAGTGATCCGTACCCAGCAGCCCTGGCATCTGGACCTAGACAGATGCAGGTAGCATAGGATAAGCATTCCCTTTTCATGGATGAGGAAGTAATTTCAGAGTAATTAAGTGACTGCCAAAGGTCTAGGAGTTAGTAGGCAGCAGAGACAGCCCTGGATCTTTTGACTCCAAGGATCGTCTCTATTATACCCAAAGCTTTCCTGATCTTACTGATGTAGTTCATGTGATCTTGTAGTAACACTAATGGTATCAATTTAAAGGAGATATAAAATGCTCATAAATTTTTTAATTAAAGCAATGGCCTAACAATGAGACAAAATAATACAAAACCTCTGGACAAAGGCTAGTTTTTTTTTTCCCAGAGCTTTTAAAAGTAATAAATAAATATACTTACCATAAAAGTAACAACAAAGAAATTGTACTAGAAAAATCTGCTGGTTTTAGCTTGTAGCACACACTGAGGTAACCGCTTAATCTAAAATATGTATCAATGTGGCAAAGAGTCAGCTATGGAGAAATATATGTATACTTCAATTATCCACATTGCTTTTACTTTTTCCAATTTTAAACATTTTTATTTAAAGTTCTATGTTCCAAATTCTGTCCCTCCCTTCCTTCCTCCCTTCCCCCCTCCCTGAAACTGTAAGCAATCAGATACAGATTATATGTGTGCAATTATGTAAAATATTTCCATATTAGTCATTTTGTACAAGAAGATTTGAATAAAAGAAAAAAATGAAAGAAAAAAAGGGAGAAATAGCATGCTTCAGTCTGCATTCAATTAACATCAGTTCTTTCCTCTGGAGGCAGATAGTATGCTTCATCATTACATTAGTACTATGGGATTGTCTTGGATCATTATACTCCTGAGAATAGCTAAGTCATTCACACTTCTTCATCGAACAATATTGCTGTTACTGTGTACAACATTTGCCTGGTTCTGTTCACTTCACTATGTATCATTTCAGGTAAGTCTTTCCAGGTGTTTCTGAAATCATCTTGCTTGTCATTTCTTGTAGCACAATAATATTCCATTACAATCATATACCACAATTTGTTTAGCCATTCCCCAACTGATAGGCATCCCTTTGATTTCCCAATTGGCCACATTATAATCAAATCTTTGGTGGCAATGTTTGTTATTATATAACTTGTTACATATGACAAGTTATTATATAACTAGATTACAACTGAAGTAGTTTTCAATTGGCATCAGCAACTGCAGCAATGTTGTCAACTGGGGGTATTGCAAGCATTTTGTAAGGTACAGGCGCAGAAATGCCAAGGGCATGCCCCAGGTAAGGAAAGTACATTTTCTGGGATGCCTGAGACCAAAGTGTAGATGCTCATGGGAACAGTAAGGACTCCAATGCATGAGAAGTAATGTGCTCATGGCACAGGTGGACTGTGTCCAGGTGATGGAGGGATGACGGTCATAATATGAACAAATAATGGAAATTTGGTGCTAGAATTCATCGCCATGAAGAAAGAAAAATAAACCCAAAGAGATAAAGGAATACAGCATGGAGATGTTTGCAACCTTGAGCAGGGCCTGAGGCAAGACAAGTCAGACAGGGTTGAAGAGGAGACAGCTATCCTTTCATCCTTTGCATTTTTGAATTTGCTATAGTGTGGAAAAAAGACTATTCTGTACCAGATTTATGCATTGTTACCTTGACTTCTTATATAGGATCTCACTACATCTACAGAGATGTAGACACAAGATATAGCTACTTTCTGAGATTTCCCAGAGGGACCATTGGATGGTGGTAAAATGAGCCAAAGAGAGAATTATTTGATAAGGTAGCCTTTAATCCAAGATGTAGACAAAGAATCTGAGTGGCTAAACCATATATTACACTCAGTTGAAAAACCATAAAATTTATAAAGTCACCAGAACAACTTATAATTTTAAGTATGAAAGCACCCCTAGTACAATCCTCTTCCCTGAAGGCCCAATTTATTCTACCTCTTTCTTTTTTACCAGCCTCATTCAAAACTGTGAATATAACTCTTAGAGCATAATTTTATTTTCCCCATGAATTCAAAATGAAAAAGGGAAAAAATCCCAGAAATCACTACATTTTCTAGCTTAGAACTCCTAGCTTTCCTCATGAAATATGTTTCATTTCAATTGGGTTTTCCTATCTCAGCTTTCTTAATGTAATTTGGAATTCCTGTGTTTAAACATAGTAAGCAGATAACAATAAATGCTTGTTGAATGATTTATTGGTTGATTTCTGTCTTTCCTATATGATAACTCCATGCTCTTTGATTCTCTAGTTTGACCTTTGCCTGTTCCATTGTTTCTCTGCATTTCCACCCTTGACATACAGCATCATCTCCCAACTCCAACATTCAATGCACCAGATGGCCACCTGTCTACTGGTATTTGTCTGGTCATGTAATCACTGTCTTTTGGGTTTTTTGTTGTTGATGTTGCATAACAAAGTAAAATGAAAAGTTTTCAGCATTGCATGCCCCTCACCCAGGAGCACTATATTCCTTGTGAACTATTCCTTGCCTCACACTGACATTAAGAAATTAACCATTACCCTACAGCATCCCTCAAAGACCTTTCCTCTTTTGAGATCCATGTGTTCCATTATTGTTGCTTTTCAGTCATTTCCAGTCATATCTGACTCTTTGTGAACCCATTTGGGGTTTTCTTGGGAAAAATACCGGAGTGGTTTACCATTTCCTTCTCCAATTCATTTTATAGATGCAGAAGCTGAGGCAAAGGTGTTGTTACTTTCCCAGGGTCACGCAGCTGATAAGTATCTGAGGTCAAATTTGAACTCAGGAAGATGAATCTTCCTGACTCCAGGCTCGGCACTCTATTCACTGTGCCACCCAGCTACTCCTCTATTATTACTACCTTCATCTTTATTGCTATCCACAACTTCAAGTCATTTGCCCAGCTTTCTGAAAATTTTCATTACCTAGTTCATGAGGTTCCTCTCCATTCTGCTTTCTTCCCTGAATTTCTGCCATTCTGAAACTGCTAACCCTCATCTCTGGGTAAACCCAATCATCTGATTCATTTATTCCTGCTCCAAGGCTGCATATAATCACAGAAAAAAAGTGACAAAAATCAAGCTTATTTTATCCTCTTCAAATTTATGGTACAAACTCAATTGGTCTCCTGATAATCCTTCTCTACTTTTAGTGACTTTTCTATCTCATTACTTACAGTCACTTTTCCAAATCGTTGCTTCTCTCTTTACAGCTCTCAACCACACACCTGCCTGCCACACTAAGACAGCCTAATAGATGACCTAGCATCTTATTAATGCATTCTGTTTCCCTCAGCTCTTCTTCATTTCTTAATCATTATCATCCCCATCATCTATTCTTTCTTCTAGTCACCAAAGAAGAGGTATTTTTACTCCCAATGTGTTACATCATTCTGGATTAGGAGTCAGAGAACCTGGATTTAAATCCTGACTTTGTTACCTGCTGTCTGGGTGAGCCTCAGTTTCCTCCATCCATAAAATGAAAGGGCCAGATAAGATACTCTTTAAAGGTCCTCATGGGATGATTTCAGAAAAACCTGAGATGACTTTTATGAATTGATGCAAAGTGAAGTGAGCAGAACCAGGACAACATTGTACACAGTAACAGCAACACTGTAACAATGATCAACTGTGAAAGATTTAGCTATTTTGATCAAGACAATACCCATGACAATTCCAAAGGACCCATAATGAAAAATGCTTTCCACCTCCAGAGAGAGAAATAATGAACTCTGAGTGCAGGTTGAAGCATATTGCTTTTCAATTTATTTTTCTTGCTTTCTTTTTATGTAACATGGCTGATACAGAAATACGTTTTGCATAACTTTGCATGAAAAAGCCCCTTATAAGTATATGCATATAATTTTATGAGCTTAATCTCTCCGGCCATTCCTTTGATCCCATTTCCTCATGCCTTCTCCAAGAACATGTTCTCTTTCATATGTCTGCAATCTCTACCTGTCCAGTAGCTCCTTCTATATGCTTAAAAATATCCTCATGCCACATAATTATAGATTTAGATGAGATCAGAATGCTAATCACCTTGGTTGAACTGAAATTTCATCTTGTTCCCAGGTTGCAGAGCCCCCTGGCTCTTATAAATTCTATCACTTAAACTAATCTAACGGAGTTTCCACATTACTATTTTTACTTGTTTGCTTTGATAAATATATTTGCTCACAATCCATATTTGCCTTTGTGTAATAGGTGTTTTGTGGGAGGAGAAGATAATTTACTGAGATTACTGCCACTCTCCAGGTCTGAGGCAGGTGGAATTGCTTTCCCCTGGAATAATTAGAAAAATGGTTTTTTTCTGGAACTTCCCAGAAGAATCATACCCTTAGACTGAAGACATCTGAGATGTAACATATGTATATATATAATGTATGTACATATATATGTAATATAATTCTTCTTTGCAGATTAGAGTTAGCATCCAACCATGACCATCTTTTTAATCCCCACAAAGGTGTAACTCCACTCTCTCAAGATGTGGGGGGGCATTCTAGAATCCCCATTACAGGTAAAACAGAATGTCTGTATTTTAAGAAAGTATTGTCAAGTAGATAAAGCAATAGAGTTTGAATCAGAAAGATCTGAGTTCAAATCCTTCCTCAGAAATTTATTAACTATGTGATCAGGGGCAAATCACTTTAACTTTTCAGAGTCTCAGTTTCATCATCCATAAAATAGAGCTAATAATAGCATTTACAGAATCAGTATGAGCCTCAGCAAGATGATATATTTAAAACCCTCTGCAAACCTTGAAGAGCTATATACATTTTAGCTGTTACTGCTATAACAAAATATTATGAGAATTCCAGAGAAGGAGAGATGATGATGAAGGTTCAAATAATTTACTTAAACCTCAGGTCTACCCCCATCCCTCTTCTCATGCCTTATACTTTGTGGAGACCCAAGCCACCAGATATTATGTCCCTCATCTTTCCTTCTCTCTGTCAGGACCCCCACCTCAAAACCACTCCCCTTTTCATTCTTCTCTTTTCTTACATTAGGAGACAACTTGTTTTCCAGGGCCAAGGCCCAACCAGCAAGCTATGCCCTGATGTTGGCATAACAACAGTCTTTTGTGCTCACCTTCTGGATGATCTCTGCTGCAGATAGACCACTGTTGGATCATACCAACCCTAGGAGTCCTCAGCTTGGGCAAGCACCTGTAGGAACCATATTCTAGTCATGAAGCTGTGCTATGAACAGACTTCTTGTACCTAAGCAAACTCATCACATTCTTTGTCCTGCCCCATCTATATGTCTCAAGGTTTAGCCTCACTGCCTCAGGTCTCCTTGGTCCTAGACCAGACTCCACTACACATGTCCTCCTCCAGTGGAATAAAGAAAGCTGTTTGCATATAACTTTTATGAGCTCTTTGGTACTTTATTTTTTCACGGTTAACATCTCTAACTCAATATTTATCTTCACCTATCTTCACCTCCTTTTTTAGAGTAAGACATATCCCTTCCTCTTATCCATGTAAATCCCTCCATGCCTTCCCCTTCCTCTGCTGGAATCTCATTGCATTTATAATTATTCTCAATTTTCTTTTCCTTCTACCTACAAATTTGCTTAGACTTTTTGAATGAATGAACAAAAAAAATTCATTAAGTCCTTATTATGTGTTAGGAAGTGTGTGCTAGGTTCTAGGGATGGAAAGATTGGGGGGGGGGGAAGAGTCTCTTTCCTTAAAGAATTTATATCTTAGTAAGAGAATGAAGCACATAGAGAAGAGTGTTGTCCACAAAGGATGTTTTGGTGGGACGGGTCCCAGGGATGGTGAGTGACATATTGGGGATTTATCCTTTGCCATAGCAATGGTTACATAGATTTGATTACTGTCGTCAGAGCAGCAGCAAAAGATTCCCAGAACATTCATACTGCCAGGGCAGATGGCAAGATGTCTGCACTGGTTAGACTCTAGTTTCATCTAGATGGCTAGATAAGATGTGAAGGGTGGTTTGTGGCCAGCTACAGATAACGATGTGAGTGAATTTTAGCTCACTCACCATTCAATACAGCTCAGTTCCAAGGTTTCACAATGCCTATCTAATGCTAGGCCCAGCTAATTGTCCATTTGTAGTATTTGTCTAAAATATGTAAGAATGGAATGGATAAGCTCTATATATTCCACTTAACTTTGTGTCACAATCTAAATAAGAAACACTCTTAATCTACTTGGTTTTTCAGTTATAGAATAATTTCTTGCATTTGTATAACAAAAAATTTTTTTGTCTCCATAATTGAGATAATTATGCTACATTTTTCAAAAATATTATGTTTTTGCTTTAACACTAGAAGAATTAGACATATCAATATCCACAAAAGAATTACAATTTTACTTTGAAACAAAAATATTCATTCTATTCTCTCTGTCTGTCTGTCTGTCTGTCTCTCTCTCTCTCTCTCTCTCTCTCTCTCTTTTCTCTCTCTTTTACCTAATGGATTAAAAAAATGCACTATCTCAGTTGATACAAATTGGTATTTTAAGATATTCTTAAATACTTCAAGTGATTCCTAATTTTCTCTAGTGATCCAAGTAAAATTTACTATAGTTTTGTTATATAATGTGAAGTAAACATATATATACATACACATACATAAGTATATATTTATCTATCTATCTATCTATCTATCTATCTAGCTATCTAGCTATCTATCTCTATATATATATATATATATATATATATGCAACTACCTTATTTTTCTAACAGCATTTATTCAACAATGATTCCATTCATTAGTGGCTTTTTAAAGTCTTGGACTTATGAAATGCTAGTTGCTGGTTTACTTTCCGTTTTGGTAAACCTAGTTCAACTACAGTGACCTCTTTTTCTATTGTTGAACCAGTTTCCATAATTCCTTCTGATGATAATACACTTTGAAATCTCTCATGATAAAACTCCCTTCAGCAATTCTCTTTTTTCAGCTTTTGCCTTGATACTCCATGCCAACTATTTGGCTATGTGAATTTTATTTTTGCTCTATCCAATTCTATGAAGTAACCTAGGTACTTTCACTGGTATTACATTAAATCTATAAATTAATTTGGTAAATAGGAATATGTAGAGGGCCGGCTTTGGGGAGTTGGAGGGCTTAGGCCAGCCCGGGTCTTACCTGCAGCTTGTACTAAGCCTGACAGCTGTGAAACTCAGGATGTTGGCTCACCACCCCCCTGTTCTGTCTCTTGAGAACAGGATGCAGGAAGGGAGGAAATGGATGGGGTACAGGACAGGAGGTAGGAAAGATTGTAACAGACAAGGTACAAGGAAGTAAGGAAATCACCTAATTAGATTTGTACTTTTCATGAATAATAATGTTACTGTTGCTTGATCCAGCACTATATAAGCCTGAGCCCTCAGATCCATAAACAGAGTTTGTTCTTCACTGCTCTCACCTGGCCCGTGTTTTCTTTCTCTCTTCACACTCTGCCGGCATCAGACCACAGCCGGGGACGCAGGCGCTCCCGGCAGGAATATTTTATATTTAATTAATCTGAATCTATCTTTATGTGGATTTTAAAAAATCAAAAAAAGAGAGTAAGATTTGGAGAAAGAAAATGTGATTTCAGATCCTGGTTCCATTACTTACTGCCTATGGAGAAGCCTTATGCCTCACCTCCTTAAGGTTGTTTTCTCATCTGTAAAATGGGGGGGAATTAGAGTAGATGAGAGGATGAATAGATACGTTTCAAACAGAAACATCCCTGCAGGCCAAATATTGACTTAGAAAACCACAAATTAAGATTATTTTTCTTTTTTTTATTGGGTATTTCCCAATTTACATCTTAACCTGGTTCCTGCCCACACTCATTTTGAGGCTCTTCTAGACTAAGTGACCTCTAAGATCTCTTCTAATTCTTACTCTGTGATCCTATTAGCCTATGAATCCTATAACTCCAAAGTTGGAGGGGACCTGAAAGGGAGCCTAGTCCAATTATAACAGGAAACCCCTCTACCATATATCCAAGTGGTCAGCTAGTTGTTGCTTCGAGACTTCTAATTAGTGAAATTCAGTTTTGTGAGGCAGCTCATTACACTTTTGGATGGCTGTAATTCGGGGAAAGATTTTTCCATACATCATGATCAACTTTGACACGTTGTTCCCAGTTCTTTCCTCTGTGGCAAAGCAGACAAAATGAATGCCTCTTTCACATGACAGCCCTTCAAAAATAAAAAGAGATATTTCCCATGGCAGCTATTCATCCGGTAGACATCAAAGGTGAGGGGAGAAAGTGCATAACATATATCAAAATATTTACAGAAGATTTTTTTTGTAGTAGCAAAGTGATTAAACAATGGAATGGAATACTACTACACCATAAGAAATGATGACTATGAAAAACTGAAAGAAGCATGGATGGATTTATATATGATTTAAAGGAAATTGAAATAAGCAAAAAATTTTATATATATATATGTACACACACACATGCACAAAGACTATAATTACAAAGAATAACTACTAAACTAAGAGCTATGTAATTATAATAACCAATATTATTCCCACAGAAGAGATGACAATGCACCTCCCTCTTCTCTTTGCTGAAGTGTGAGGAGATTCTTTGGTGTGGATCACTGCATATGCTGTCATATTTGACTAATGTATTGGCTAGTTTTTCTGAATTTCTTTTCTTCTTTCTTTTTTATTCTTTGTTACAAGGAATTGCTTTCCGTTAGGGGAGCAGGGAGGAATATATTTGGAAATGAAGTTGATGTAAAAGAAAACAAACATTTTTATTTAAAGAGAGCCATTCTATTGCTCCTAAATCGTTCCTTCTACAGGCTAAAACTTCAATTTATCTTTATATGGTATGATACTAATCCACCGTGCTTGGTCTCCACTGGACATTCTCTAAATCAGAGGTGTCAAGCATGCTGCTCATGGATTGCAGTCCATAACGCCTCAGGTGAAGCCTGCACCAGATTAAAATGTAATTGGGAAATATTACTCAAAATAAATTTATATGCAATAGGATATAATATGTGGCTTTCTAAATCAATATGTGGCCCAGAGGGATCCTTATGTGTGATTTCTTGGTGCCATTTCTATTTTAGTTTTACACCATGGCTGCAGATTATTAGTACCCTTCCTAAATTGAGAAACTGATCATAATGCTTTAGACATGGGCTGACTAGGGCAGGGTTCAGTAAAACTATCACCTTAGTGCTGGAGAGAAATTTCTCAATACAGCCTGTGATCACAGTTTTGGCTGCCAAATCATACAGTAGACTCATATTGAGTTTATGGTTCACTAAAATCCCCAGATCTTTTTGTTTTCTTCGGGTGAACAGCTAGCTAGACATATTTGCCCAGCTTGTACTTATGAAGGTGGTTTTTTTTAAACCAAAATTAATGACTTTACATTTATCTCTATTAGATTTCATTTTATTAAGCTCTATCCAAGACCCTGTCAAGATTTTTGTGGAATATTCAATATATCATCTATACCTCCTTTGCCCCCAGCTTTGCAACACCTGAAAATTGGATAAGCATGCCACCATTGCCTTTATTCAAGTTATGGATAAAAAATATTAAGCAGTGCAAGGCCAGATATAGATCACTGAGGGTCTCAAAGAGACATCTCTTTTAAAGCTTATATCAAATCATGTAAGGAATATGTTTTAGATTCGGATAGCTCCAAATCCAATCTTAATTGCACTATTCTCCAGTGTACATCTTCAGTTTATACACAAGAATACCATGAGATACTTTGTCAAATGTCTTGTTAAATCAAAATAAGATGTATTTATGTGTAGAAAGACTCTTGATTTACTCTTCCAACCCGTATGCTCACTAGTCTGTCAAGTACCAAGAACATTGCGAGCTACATCTTCCTTCCTATGAATACCCTTGAAGTGTAACAAGATTCTTCTAAAACTACGATCTTGAGCCCCCATCCTGTGTTTTCTGCCAATTATCATCACTAGTGATTAATACCACATTGTCATTTAATCTGTTGATACCTTCTATAACCAACTAATATCAAGTAGCTTTTGTAAAGGGATATTTACTGAAAAGCTATAGAAAAAACAAAGTACAAACACTTCCAAAACTAGGGGTATCCTCACCCTTCTCCACACTCCCTGGTCCCTGGGGATGTGGGGGATAGACTCCAACCATAAAGCATTTCCACATGGGTTGACAGCACACATAACACTGAGCATACTCTCCGTACCAGGCCCCCATTGGCCAGTCCCCTGTTACATTCCACCTGAGTACCCAGTGTAATAATGAAAATTTTCTGACATCTGTTATTGGTAAAGACATGCTAGTTCTATGATCACTGCTTCCTAGTTTTAATTCTAACTAAACATCCTTTTAAAAATATGTTCTCAAATATTGCCAGGAACCGATGTCAAGCCTACTTGCTCATATTTGCAGATTCCCCTTTTTTCACTTTTCTGAAAATTGGACCAAATTTCCCCCTATACAGCACTTTCTCCCATTGTCTATGATCTTTCCATTATGATTGACAGTGGCTTAATAACACCATCATCCAGATTCTTTTGGTACTGAAGATCATGTTTTATTCATTAATTTCATATCATTTATTTAATTCAATGTTAATAATTAATGAAGCAAAAAAAATTAGATGCATTGATTTTCAATTTCAGTCATTTAAATTTAAAAAAAATAATAACATATATGCACCTCAGAGGAAAGTGACCAGAATCAGTCGAACAATGTATACAGTCACTACAATAATATAAAGAAAAAACATTTGGAAAGACAAGAACTTTTTTCAATGTAACGACTAATTATGACTTCAAAAGACTGATGATGAATCATTCTTCTGACCTCAGGTGTAGAACAGGACGTACAGTTTCAGACATGAGCAACATATGAACTTACTTTGGTTGGCTATCCTCATTTGTTACAATGGAGAGTTCTTATATGAGGAAAAGGAGAGAACTATGGGGTGAGAAATAATTGGATCAAAGCTCATTTAGAAAGAGACATGGCCAATTATTATTCTACATACTTTTCCACTTTGTTTATAAGCTCTTTTTTTTAAAATCCTAAATGCTATACTTATTCCTCAATAGCAACCCAAAATACTGTATATGTTGAAATTTTGTCTGGAAAATGATTATTTTTTTATTATTTTCTTTTTTTTTTCCAAATGGCTTATCATGTTGCCTAAATATTACCAAGGGGTATTTAGAGAATAAGACCTATCAAAAGAAGAAGAAGGCTGATACATCATCTATACCACTTACCACGGATGGGGTTTTTTTTTCATTTCCAGCATGAAAGTCCTTATGAAGAACCTCAGAATTTTAGAGCAAGAAGAAGCCTTAGGTCAATCTCTTTGTTTTATAAAAGAAGAAACTGAGATCAGGATATTAAGTCACTTACTCAAAAAAAGCCATTTTAACCTGTCAACTGTTCTTTCCCTTTCCCAATACCAATTCTCTGAGATAGATAGATAAGGATCTAGTTATAGATATAGATAGTTACATATGTGTGCAAATACATACATACATATATATATGTCTGTGGTTTAGGGTGTGTTAAGAGAAGACTAGTACCTCTGGTGAATGCTGCTTTCCACCTTTGGTGTGCACCTGATCACCCCAACACTCACCTGTGGCTCCAAAAAGCTGTAACATGCACAGTGGCTGCATCCTGGTAAACCATTTTGGCAGACAGGCTAAACCAGGTTAAGATAATGACCAAGATAAGACCATGAAACAGGTGCTGTGGGCTGCTAAGAGCTTGGTCAAGGGGGCAGCTAGGTGGTGCAGTGGATAAAGCACCAGCCCTGAAGTCAGGAGGACCTGAGTTCAAATCCAACCTCAGACCAAACACTTGACACTTGAACCTTACTAGCTGTGTGACCCTGGGCATGTCATTTAACCCCAACTGCCTAAAAAAAGAAAAAGGAAAAGGAAAAAAGAAATGACTCGGTAAAAGTCTCTTCCCTGCCTAACTCTAGAGGAATCCTTACAAATAACTGAAGCACATCTTTCCAGAAAAGTCTCTGTCTCTAGATGATCTTCTGAGGTCTAGCTTAGATGGCACCAGCCCTCTAAAAATAAGTATACCAAAAGTGTAGACCCTAGAATCTTTGACAGAAAGTCCTTCCCAACATGATTGGTTGTAGTTTGTGTTCGTTGTAAAGAAGGGAGATGGGATAGCACCATCTGCTGTCAATTCAATGATTTTACTAGTCTGATTTGTACCTGAGGTCTTCAGCCCGTGTTTCTTTTACACTTCGTCCTAGCCCAGAAGTGGGATATTATCCCAGAGGCTATTACAAAGCACCTTTTACCTGAGAACTTAATCACCTGATTCACCTTTACAACTACTTTTTAAGATCATGGGTATTGCCATTTTGAAAACTACTGAAAGATATGAACTAAAGTAAGAATGATGCAACAGACCAGCTCAGCATAAATCTGTCTGTCTTTGTGTTTGTCTTCCTTGTGTGTGACAAAATTTGCCAGTGCTCACTACATGCTTGGTTTGGCAGTCTTAACCTGGCAGGAATGAGACAAGTGGAGCTTGTGGGAAAAGCCTGGGTGGATTTTTATTTGTTTATCTCTTGGAAAACATCCTTGTGTTTGTTAAAACTGAAACAAAAGCAAAATAACAACTTTGCTCCATAGAGTTATCCAGTTGGTTTCTTTAAGAAGAATGAAGTTATTTTTTTTAATATCTAAAAAAAACCTCTATTTGCTGCTGATTCATGACTTAATTAGGGAATTTACTACAGCATCAGCATAGATAATAATTGAGATAAGTAATAACTTTAGGGAAGGCACAAGTTACAAAATAAGCCAACAAAACTCAATAGTATTTCTATATAATAATAACAAAATCAAAGAGGCAATAATAGAAGGAGAAATCCTATTTCAAATAATCATAAAATACATAAAATACCTGGGGACCAATTGACCAATGCATGCAAAGTGTTCCTAAATGAAATGAACAACTTAAATAGCTAGGGGAATAAACAGTGCTCATGTCTGGGTGGTGCCAATATAATGAAAATAGCAACATTACCACAGTTAATATACAAATTTAATGTTATGGTAATGAACTGCTAAAGGAATTCCTTACAGAATTTAGTAAAAGAATAACAAAATTCATTTGGAAGAACAAAAGAACTTGAATGTCTAGGAAAATACTGGAAAAAAGGAAGAATGAAAGAGGAAAAACACTTATAGACCTCAAACTGTATTCTAAAACAGCAGTCACAAAAACCATTTGGTATTGGTTAAAAAAGTAGAGAAACAAATCAATGGAACAAGCTAGACAAAGGAGAATCAGAAATAATGGAACTCAGAAATCCAGTGTGAAAAACCTAAACCTAAAAACACAAATTACTTTGGAAAGAGTTCCCTGTTTGATAAAAACTGCTAGCAAAACTAGAAAGCAATCTGGCAAAAATTAGGCTTAGATCAACACTTTGTACCACAATCTATAGTAAATTCAAGAATAAATAAAAATATTTGTTTCAAAAATATCTGATAAGTGTTTGGTATCCAAGATACAACTAACAGGTATGTGTGTGTATGTATTTATATACACATACACGCAACACACACACATATGTAACCCAAAACCATTCTCCAAATAAATAAGTGGTCATAGGATACCCTTTGCTATAGAGTTTTTACTGCTAGGTTTATATTCCAAAGAGGTCCCCAACTTAAAAAAAAAAAGTCCTTATATACACCAAAATATTTATCAATCATATTTTGTGGTGGCAAAAAGAATTGTAAACAAAGTAGATGCCCATTGATAGGGCAATGGCTAACTAAAATGCGGTTCATGAATGTAGTGGAATATTACTGTGCTAGAAGAAACAGCCAACATGTCAAATACATTGAAGCACAGAAAGACTTAAATGAGCTGGTATGAAGTGAATTAAGCAGAGTAAAGAAAATAATGCACACCATGACTACAGGCATGGAAATGAAGAAAAAGACAACCATAAGACAATCAAAAATGCAGTGTTGCAAAATCACAAAGAAGAGATAATCAGCTCTCTCCCTCCATCCTTTTGCAGAGGTTGGGGGCAGGATGGGAAGAACATCAAATACTGAATTCTGTCACCTCTTTAAAAATTTATTGATCAGTTTTGCTGGGGGGGGTTCTATTCTTCCTCTCTTTTTTTGTTTAAAAATATATTATTTGTTATATGAGATGGCTGTCTGGAAGGAAGAGAAAGGTTATGAGGAAATGTGGGTGGTGAAAAACCAACAAATACTAATAAACTTCATTTTTAAAAGGAATGAAGTTAATTGTCTATTTCAGCAGTTGTCAAAAACTGTGCCAGATGCCTGACAGAAGTTTAGGCTCAATGTGTGACAGATGGTTGAGAACTCATACTTGCGATCACACGAATAAGTAGAGTATCCCAATTCTCCCATAGTGAACCCCAGTTCCTCATGGCAAAAAATAATAATGTGCCAGGAGCAAAAAAAAAAGACAATCAGAATCACTGATATCAATCTCATTTTAAATACCCCTTACAGTATTTAAATACAGAAGTGGGGAGCAAAAAGAAAGCCATCATCTTGAATGTTGAAGTGGTTTTTTTTTAAGCACACACAGATAAATAATAATTCCAGTAGACTGTGAGCTCCTTGAGGGCAGGGACTGTCGTTTGCCTCTTTTTTGTATCCCCTGGGCTTAGTACAGCGCCTGGCATGTAGGTGCTTAATAAATGTTGATCTATTTGATTGAACAAACTTCTTTGATCCAGAATTATCCCCTAGATCATTTTTTTCCCATTGATATTAAATAATTCAATCAGGAAAGGGAGATAATGTTCTTGGGGGGGGGGGTCTGTGATTTCATCAGTGTAGGTAAACACCTGATAAGAAAATTCCTCCAAGCATGCAGATGAGCACCTTATGAGATCAGCAATTCAACTCTGACTTGCAGTGTTAGGAGGTTGCCCCGAGCACTAAGAGTTCTAGTATTTGTTCTTGCTCATTCAGGCAATGTGTGCCCAACCAAGATTTAAAACCAGCTCTTCCAGCCTCCAAAGTCAGCAGCCCTCTATGACAGCACACTCTCTCAAGGCCAGAAGTTACTTAATGCATTTCCCCCCTTGCTTTCCATGTTGGGAAAATCAACACTTAGAAATTTAATTTTCAACTGTAATCCACAATGTTTCACGTGACTTAAATCTAGTAATATTAGAAAGGAAATTCCTCATCTTCCTAAAACTGAAAAAAAAAAACTTTGATATTTTTAATATCAAAGGTAAACTTTAAAAAATCCTTTGATACCTCAAGGCTCTGTTGTTTCGGCATGGATGCCCTCCCCAGTAATAGGTTGATTATCTTTGTTGACTCCCCCATTCAACTGTGAGCTCCTTGAGGGCGGGAACTGTCTTCTCTTTTCTTTTCCTGTATTACACAGGCTTAACACAGTGTCACATAAGAAGCACTTTTAATGTTTGTTGGCTTGACTTGATCAATTTATTAGGAAGCATTTATTGAGCACCTAATAAGTCCTGGCATGGTGCTAGGCAGAGGAGATATAAAGGAAAAGAGGAAATCAACAGTCCCTCAAGAATTGTTGTGCCCAACAAAAGAATTCCCCCTGCAGCCAACCTGGTGATAAGCCTCTATGACCTTCACCAGTCAGTTCCTCAGGCAACGGATACAACCATACTTATCACCAAGCATATGTTCGATGACTTTCTGCCTTGGTAAGCCCATTCACAGCATGCTTTCCACTGGTATGGCTTTGGACAATGAAGGGTCACTAAAATGGGTTAGTAGAGGATTAGCACATTGCTTTTAATAAAGTGTTACATGCTGTGGCAGCCGGGTTATTGTTGTTTGTCCTCTCTTGAAGAGGACCATGACATCAGGAAGGTGATGCTGTGACTAGCAAGTGGATTGGATTTAAGTGAAGGAGGGCTGTGCAAAGTCACCAGCCTCACTTTCTCCTCTGGAGCCAACTGGGTTCAAATCCTGCTTCTGACACATTCTGATTGTAGAAGTTGTAGTAATTTAGACAGAAGATAAATCACTTAGAAATAGTGGAGACTGGTTGCATGATGTTTTTTAGGAAAAGTAGCATCCATCCAGTGGTTTTTGCCTTGACCCCAAATAATCAAGAAATTAATAGTACCATAACTTTAGTGGTAGAAGGGATCTTGGGAGTAAATCTAAGCTAATCCCCCTATTTTACGGATGAAGAACCCAAGGCCAAGGGTCAAACAGGCAGAGCTAAGGTCTAATTAAATCCATTCTGAATCCAATCCAAGCAGCTAGGTAGCACAGTGGATAAAACACCAGACCTGGAGTCATGAAGACTTGAGTTTAAATCTAGCCTCAGATATTTACTAGCTTGTGATGCAGGGCAAGTCACTTCACCCTGCTTGCCTCCCGTTTCTCATCTGGAAAATAAGCTGGAGAAGGAAATGCCATTTCGAACACTCCAATACCTGTGCCAAGAAAACCCCAAATCACACCCAACTGAAAATGGCAAAAGCAATGCGGGTAGGTGTTTTATGTTGTTTAGGGGTCAAGTTTATCTTAATACTTGACACAGTCAAGATTGGTCAGATGAATAGTGGCTTATACCCACATAAAAACCCTGTTTTCATTTCCAAATTCTGGGAAATAAAGATGGCCTTCCAGATACTCTACGACTAGTGCATTAATTATTAAACACAATCTATGCTAAAAAACAAAAACAAGGTTGTATATATGACTTTAAGTGTCAGAAATAAATTAGTAAAAAAAATGGTAATGCTGAAGTTCATTGTGGAAGTGAATGGAGATAAGTGTGATGAACATGTGCCTTGTATTACTTCATTTGATATCTGACCATATTAAATAAAGGCCACATTGTCCTTTCCCAACAAGGAAAAGAAATAATGGACAGGGTGGGCTCTTTGGTGACATATATACTGTAACTGAAATAGAAACAATACATTCTTCTCTTCTATTTCTATGATTTGAAGTCATCATAAATTATCTAACTCAAATGACAAAGCCAGCCTCAGGTTTTTCATCTATACAAAGAAGGGGTTGAACTTCACTGCCTCTAAGATGCCTTCCAGCTCTAAATCTATAACCTCATGAACTTGAGTAGCCTTTTTTTCTGTATAATTGGATCAGCAGTCATATACTTCTTGGGATACTTTGTGCTCAGCAAGTTAATGTTCTAAGAATGGGGCTTTATAAATGAAAGGTAATACTTTAAAACCAGGAGCAAAGTAGTATGCCCCTTAGGCACAATCCACTTCTGAATTTCTGGGACAGATCCTCACCTAGTTAAAACATGTCCTGATAAACAAGCAGAATGACTAGGACTGGAAAAATCACCTTTTTCCAAAAAATAAAGATCTGAAGTTTGGAAGCCCCTCTCCTAACCTCAAGTACAAAGCAAATTCTCCCTGCCTTTGGGGAGGCTACTAAAAGAACTCTTGTTCTTTTGTTAGTCCAGCCATGCCACAACCAGTGTGTCAGGTAATGTTAACTATTCCGGCCCACTGCCTGAAATAACAAGAGAATGCAATGAGTCATATTAAGAGGATTCCTTGAACAATCAATCATCATCTGCCCAGAACTCATGGTGAGATCTAGATAGGGGGCCACAATTCCCTTTGTAAGTACTGGATCATCAACCATGCAACCTAAAGTTGCAAATTTTATCTTTTAGAGAACCAGGGCAGGAACTCTGTACAAGGACACCCAACTGGGCAATGTTGTTTGGTTTTGGAAATTACATTCAGTAGAACATCATTACAATGACAGTTAATTACATGGGAATGAAATTAGAATATTTGAGTCTCAGGTAATTGGCTGAATGGCATATGCCAATGGGATTATGTGATGCTAGAGGGTAATTTGACTATAGTCATAACATTAATGTGAAATGAAAGCTCTGAGCTTGGAGTCTAAAAGACCTGAATTCCAATCTTGCCTCATTCACTTGCTGTATCACCCTGGGCAAGTCTCTCAATCTCTGGGTCTCAGTTTCCTTATCTCTGAAATGAGGTCCCTTCCTTTCTCTGAGTCTATGAGACAATATTATGTGGGATATGCCTTTTTGTTGGTGTGCTTTTAACCAGACCTGGGATTTCACTGGAATAAAAAACTCTAGTGAAGGAACTTATCAACCAGTGCTGATGCCACGTTCTTCCTTAGAGAGTTGCCTAGAGACATATTAAGAGATTAAGTAGCTGGTCCAAAGTCGCAACCTATATGTGTCAGAGGTGGACTTGAGCCAAGTCTTTCTAACTGGGATGGCTCTATCTATTATGATAGAGCCCTCCCATGACTGTATGGTAAAAGTTTTGTTATCTGGCTTATCCAATTTAATACCTTTAAAATTTCATTAAAATCAGTTTGTTTTTATAAATTAATTTATTAGTTAATTCAATTAAAAATTAATTTAAAATACCATTTAAATTTAAAGATTGAACATCTTTTACAAGGGAAAGCATTGGGAAAAGAAAGTAGAAAGTGTGCTTTTGGCATGCCATGGAAGAGACATTTTTAAAATAAATTTCTAAATCCCACCTCTGCACAAAGTCTTCCTTAGTCTTCCTTAATGTCAGTGCCTTGCCTCTGAGATTAACTCAGTCTGTTTTTATATTTCCTTCACTAAGCACAGTCCCTGGCACATAGTAGGTACTTAATAAATGCTTGTCCGACTTGACTTGAAAACATTTAAATGTCAAAGTACATTAGATAAAAAGGAGGAGAGCATACAATTCTTATCACTTAGACAATTCACTAGACACACACACAAAAAAATTTAAGCAACTATTTTAGTAAAGTAATAGAATATTTTCTTCTCCCACATTCCCACAATGACCAAAGTATATAAGGTCACATTATCTTAATCTAAGTGGCTTTTCCTTGCTCCAAAAGTATTTTATGTGGGTGTGGTGACTGCAAAACAGTCCCTGCCCTCAAGAAGCTGACAGTCTAATTGGGGAAACAGCATACAAACGACTATAGGTAAACAGGATAAATAAAAGACAGGATACAATGGAGATAATGTCAGAAAGAAGGTACTGACATCAAGGAAGACTAGGAAAGGCTTTTTGCAGATGTGGGATCAAAAGTATTTTATGTGAATGTGGTAACTACCTTCACATAATCTCTCAAACACAAGTAACCATACTTAGGTTGTTACCACCAAAAATTCAAATTGGAATAATTTCCATATGAATTCATCATTCACTTTATTTAACCACCCATAAAGAGTGAAAAAGAGAAACTAAATACAGGAGCTCAAATAATGCAGTACAATGATAACAGTGTCCATTTCAAGCTGTTAGCTGAAGTGTTCAAGTCACTCCTGGACTCCGTCAGCTGGAATTAGCCAGACCCGTAATGGCAAAGAGTGGGATTCAGCTGACAGAAACTTGGACAATCAATTTGTAAGATTTTTATTTCTAGAAAGCTGCATTTTCTGAGTGTGAAAGAAAAGCTTTCTAATATCTTCTATGATGTCCTATTTTTAATCTAGAAATTCATTCTATCTACAATCATAAAAGTTTTTGTGTGAGTTCCTTCTGCATTTTTCCTTCTGAGTCTTTTACTTTTAAAGAGGGGCAAAGTAGGGCCATGGGCAGAGGTATTTGCAAAGTAAAGGTTTAAAGGACTTATTTTCAAAATGTCAATTAATCTGTGATCTCTTCATCGGGGAGTATATCCTCCACTAACAGAATCATGGTCTTAGAGCTAGCAATTCAAGAACTTAGCAGTTTCCAGATCACAAATCACCTACATTTCTTTACCTTATGTGACTCTTGTTCAAATCTTCCACAAATATCCCATAAAACTCTACCCAATATGCTGGGTGCCATCCTCTAAACCTTTTAGTATTTCATGGAAACCAGTGCAAAACTAGGATTATCTGTTAGTCTTCTCATTCAGTAAATGGATTACTGACCTGGTCTTCTGTATGTTGTGAAGGGTGTTTCTGGCACCATATTTTGCACATACCATCTTTAGTAATGTCTCCCAGGTGCCTTATATTCATTGTGGCCCTTTCTATTACCCTTTAGATAACCTGTGATTTCATTTCTTCTCACCTCGTGGCATTGCATGCTTTATAGCCATAGAACACAATTCAGGGCATGGTGAGGCCCTAGTGGAAAGAAAGCTGACTTCAGAGCTGGGAAGTCTGGATTCAAGGCCTGCAACCAGCACAAACAGCTGTATGATTCATCATACCTCTGAGTGCCCACAAGTTATTTCTAAGACTACATTATTCAAAGTAGGAGCAGAGCTGCTTTGCAATAATTATCTATACCAACAAAATTACCGGTCCATTCCAAAAACAAAGGAGTATATTGAAATTTTGGCTTTTTTTAATGGTGTGTTGGTACAGGGAGCAGCTAGGCATATGTAACAGGACTATTTACCAGCATTTTTCTTTCTCCCCACCCACAACATAGGGAGGTCCAGGACCCCCTTCCTTCCCCAAAACCTTAAGAATTAGCTTTCCCTAAAAGGAGGCAAAAGTGCTTCTGGGACCTGATTGGCCCTGACTTTTCTTGACATAGCATCTTTCTCCCAGCTCCCAATACGGTAGAAGCACAGGTCCTTCCTTTGAATGGGATTAGTTTTTCCAAAAAGCAGACAAAGCTCTCCTGGGACCTGATTGGCCTCAATTTTACTGATGCATCTTCACAGTTACCAAAAGTCATAAAAAGTCTCAGCCAGGAAAGTCTAGGCCTTTCAGACTTGGTAGTTAGCTGATACTACAAAAGTTATCATGTCCCTCACCATATTCTATCCTGATAATCGGATGCATTTCCATACAGAGTCGAGGGTAGCCTTGTCCAGAGAAGCTAAGGACCACTGTATCTTTGTTGGATATCCCAGCTATGTTTGGGTAAAGTAAAACTCTTTTTGTTAAGTATTATTCAAAGGCTTTAGAGTACTTCATTTTGTCCCAACATTGAACCTGAACTAAGAGCATACTGACATTAGAACTGTCTCCAACAGTACCAATGAAAGTATTGCACAAATAAATTAGGTTAAGACCAGCCTTTTACACCATATACCACAATAATCTCCAAATGGATATGTGACGCAAACAGAAAGGATCACCTCATTAAAAAAAAAAAAGACAGAGAGAAAAGAGAAGGAAAGGATGTATCTCTTGCAACTATTGCTAGGGGAATAATTCTTAAACCAAGACATTATAGAGAAAATCACAAAAAATAAGAGACCATTTTGATTACATAAAAACAAAAGCTTTTACGTCAATAAAATCAATTCAGTAAGCATAAGAAGACAAACTATCAATTAGGAATTCTTTGCGTCAAATATCTGATACAAATCTGTTATCTCCGATGAACAGGGACTCACATCTATAAAGCTGAAATCTATTTCCAAAAGATAAATGTTCAAAGGAGAGGAGCAACGTTTCTAAAAGCAAAATTGCTAACTATCAGTAACAGTGTGGAAAGGAGCCTAAATGAAAAGCATTTATTAGCTGCTTTCTTTGTGCCTAACACTATGTTGAAGATTTAGAATAAAAATGGAAAAGTGAAAGGACTCTGGCTCTCAAGGAGCTCCATTCTAATCAGGCAAGATAATTGTTCTAAGAGGGTTCAACACCAGGGTGGACGACAAGTTCTGTGGGTTCAATAGCATGAGCAGCAATGTTCCTGACCAGGTAGGGAGCCCAAGGATTGGAATGGAGCAAGGCTCTAAGTTATCTCTAGCCACAGTGGGAATGGAGGGCATCAGTATCCAACCAATAGTGGGTGTCCAGTGCCTGGTGGGAGCTGGGTAATGGAGGCAGGGGTGGAGTAAGGCAAAGGTTCATCACAGCCTGCTCCTTCTGGGCTTTCACAGCCTAAATATATATATATATTTATAAAAAAAATATTCCAAGCCCCAATAATAATCATGATAAGAAAAGAAATAAATAAATAAATAAAGCCACTTATTTCATTTCAAACACTTTACATTTGAGAAGATGATAAAAGATGGAAACAATCATTGTAAGACAAGGCTATAGAAATACTGGCACGCTAAAATGCTGTTGGTTTATTAATGTCTTCCAATAGAATAGCAGAGGCCATTTAATTTTGTCTCAGTATTCCCAGCACATAGTAGACACTTGCTAAATGTTTATTGATTGATGGATGGAAGGAGCTATGAATTAATCTACTCACTCTGGATAAACATTTCTTATTATTCAAGGATGTCAGCCAAACTACATGTTAGTCAAACCCTTTGACCCAATAATCTCACAGCTGTATTGCACATATACCCCAAAGAGGTCAAAGACAGAAAGGTCCTCTATATACCAAAATAGCCACAGCATCAAATTTCTTTTTGTGCTATCAAAAAAAAAAAACATAGGGAAGGGGGTGGGAAGAGAGAGAGTATCCATTGAATAAGTAATGAAGAAATTATAGTATATGGATATGATAGGATATTATCATGCAATAAAAAAAAGTAAGCAGACTAACAAAGGAGAAATTCAGAGAAATACAAGACATGAACTGATGCAAAGTCAGCAAAACCAGAACAACATACACAACGATGACAATAAGGTATGAAACAACGCTAAAAGCAAATGAACTCAGATTAATTGTAAAGTTCATTCTCAGACCCAGAAAATAGATTACTAAGTGCACATGCCCTTTTCACAGTACAGAAGTAGGGGATTACAGATACAAAATATACTGTCAGATGAGGTCACTATTGGTTGGCTTTGCATAGCTGGTTTTTTCTTGTTAGAAGAAAGGGATAGATTAATGGATTAATGCGTATAAGGAAAATGCTATGATGGAAACACAAGAGGCATCAACAATTTTTTTTATGGTGTCCTATGATTCCCTAGGAAAGAATTAGATTCAGCTAGATTATTAAATTAGATTATTAAAATTAGATTAGATTAGTTGTAGCTGCATTTTTTTTTTGACACTGGGTATCCTTAGGCTGGAAGTATAGCAACCACTCATAGGTCTGATACCACTGCTCATCAGCAAGGTGCTTTGACTAGGGCAGTTCATCTCATGCCAGGCAACCTGGCGGTCCTCTGTTCCCCAGGTCTCATCATATTGGTGCTAATCTTAGTGTGGATGCCTGACTGGTATTAACACGTTGTCATTGTTCAGCCATGTCCGACTCTTCATGACCCCATTTGGGGGTTTCTTAGCAATTCCTTCTCCAGCTCATTTTACAGATGAGGCAACTCAGGCAAATGCAGTTAAGTGACTTGCCCAGGGGTACACAGCTAGGAAGTGTCTGAGGTTGGATTTGAACTCAGGTCTTCCTGACTCCAGGCCCAGCGCTGTATCCACTATGTCACCTAATGGCTCACTGAAGCTTAAAACTCCTGAGCTCAAGGAATCCTCCACCCTCATCCGACCCAGCTCCACCATGCCTGGCAGTTCCACTGATTTTGTAGGACTATCAGGGAATTAATCATATATTTGAAAAATAACTGACCCTACAGTGAGTATAAAGTGGTAGCTTTAGAAGCCTCCCTCACTCTTGCAAAGTTTCATTTAGTAAATGACTCCAACATACAATGCAGCAAATAAACCTACCTTTCCTTTTACAGTTCTACTTTTACAGATTAGTATTCCTTCCTCTTCTTTAGCATTTTATATGTTTACACATCACCTAAAGCAAATAAAGGTATCATGACACTGAGCATGCTTACTTGGTCTCCAGATAATCACTGATCTGGGAGCTGGTTTTTGTTTTCAAGTTTTCTTTTTTGCTGAGAGATTCAGATTCACATATCATAGGATCACAAATTACAAGATCACAAAATCATAGATTTCAAAGTCATCTAGACCAATCAAGTCACATTGACAGCTGAGGAAACTGAGGATAAAGCAGCTTGTTCAATATCACACTTGTAGTAAAATATAGTACCTTGGCAACTGGGTAGCACAATGGAGAAATTGTAGGAGTAAGAAGGACCTCAGTTCAAATCTGACCTCAGACACAAGTCACTTCACCTCAGTTTCCTCATCTGTAAAATAGGGAGAATAAAATAAAATAGGATTGTGTTGAGGTTCAAATGAGGTAATATTTGAAAAGCATTTAGCACAGTGCCTGGCATATAGTAGATGCTACACAAATCTTAGCTACCACTGTTAGAGCCAAGGTTTGAACCTTGGTGTTATAACCAGTTCAACTGCATGCACTACCTTTTGAATATGCCTGGGAGTTCCAAAACAAACTACTCTTAATTGAAGTAGCTCCAATCATCAATATGGGAAATTGTCCTTGAATTTATTGTAACATCAATCAATGGTTTATTAAACACTACTAGATCCCAGATACCTTGCTAAGCACAGGGAGTACAAATGAAAGGAATGAAAAAAAAAATCCCTACTCTCAAGGACCTTACCTTCTAAAGGGTAGGTATTTAGATGGCATAATGGTTCAAGCAGTAAACCTATAACCAGAAAGAAGTTAGTTCAGATCCTGCCTCAGTCACTTTCTGGCCACTTTCTGGCCTAGGCATGGCACTTTGATTCTCTGTACCTCAGTTTCCTCTTCTGTAAAATGGCAAAGCATTTGATGACTCTGTGGTTTTTTTCTAAATCTGTGATTCTATGTGTGTATATACATAATAGAAAGAAAATAAACACAAAATAGTTAAATAATATTAACTACTTATCTTTCTGTGAATGCAGTCTATTTCCCACGTGACTCAATATTTTAGCCGTCTTTAACTTCTGAAATATAAAGACTTAGAAATCAAAAGTAGGCTTTCTATTCTTCTTTCTCTTATGTTGTTTCTATATTTTCCAGAATGTTGGCAAAATTATTTTGTCCAGGAAAAAAAAAAGTCACACTGGATCTTTGGGAGGATAGCCAAGTAGCTTGGTAGGTTTTGAATAACAATTCAGAGGGAGCAGCTGTCTTTGGAGAAATATGTATAGTAGCTCCCACTCTATAAGAAGGACTGTTTCCTAGGCAGGGATGGAACATACCTAACAAAGGCTAATAGGAGTCTATATGCCTGATATCATGAAAATCTAATCAAAAGAATGATTGAACCCATTCACTGTTCCACAAACAGTGCATCAATGTCTATTTTTCACACAAGGTTATTCCAACATTTATCATTTTCCTTTTTTGTCATCTTTGCCAACTAATAGGTATGAAGCGGTATCTCAGAATTGCTTTAATTTACATTTCTCTAATTAGTAGTGATTTGGAGTATTTTTTCCATCTAATTATAAATAGACTGAGTTTCTTCCCTTGACAACCCTCTGTGCATATCTTTAAACCATTTAGCAGTTTAAGAGTGGCTATAATTCTTATAAATTTGAATTACTTCCTTTTTTCTTAGAAATGAGACTTTAATCAAAGAAATTGGCTGAAAAGACTTTTTTCTCAATTGTTTCTCTTTTAATCTTAGCTTTTATTGTATGTGTTCCTGCAAAACCTTTTTTAATTAATTAAATTAAATTAAATAATTAATTAGAATTATCTATTTTATCTTCTGTGATCCTCTCTGTGCCTTGTTTAATCATGAAATTTTCTTCTGAACATAGCTACGCAATTCTCTAATTTATTCATGATGCCACCATCTATTTCTAGGTCACATCTTCGTTTAGAGCAGAGCTTCTAAAACTTTTTTCCACTCACAACCCCTTTCCACATTTTGGCATTATTTGTTGGTGTTGTGTGGCCTGAGGGCATACACAGTGCAAAGTGCTCATGCTTTGTGTTCAGAACCAAGGCTGCAGTAAAGTTGCAGAATGCAATATGGGCAAGTGCTGCCAGAAACACATCGGATTCACTGAGATTTTGATTTTTAATTAATTTTTGGTCACTGTGCATTCAGAAACCTTTTACTGTTGCCAATTTTTTCACGACCCCATGTAGAGTCACGACCCACAGTTTAAGAAGCACTGATTTAGAGCTCATCTTGGGATAAAGAATGAAGTGTTGGTCTACATTTAGTCTCTTCATACTGCTGTCCAATTTTCCCAGTAATTTTTATCAAGTAATGAGCCCTTACCCCAGTAGGTGAGGTCTTATCAAATAATAGGCTGCTAGATAAATTGGCTTCTATATGTCTTGTATCTAATCCGTTCCACTCATCAATCTCTCTATTTTTTTAACCAATACCAAACTTTTGAGAAGTACTGATTTGCTCCCCAAATGACAGTCAAAAGACAAGAATATTTTCTTTCATAGGAAGAAATCTAAACTAAGAATAGCCATATGAAAAAAAAAAGACCTAAATTACTAACAATTAAATGCAAATTAAAACAAATCTGTGGCATTAGATCAGATACATCAGATTGGCAAAGTTTGCAGAAAAGGAAAATGACAAATACTGGAGGGGCCCTGGGAAAACAGGCAATGTTGATGAAGTGGTAAAAGCCATTTGTAAGTTCCAAATAGCCATTCTGAAAAGAAATTAGGAACTATGTCCAAAAAGCTACTAAACTATGCAGACTCTTACACCCAGTGATACAGTCACAATATCTATTTACTAAAGAGATCAAAGAAGGAGGAAAATATACGCACAAAGCATATTTTTAGCAGCTCTTTTGTGATGGCAAAGAATTGGAAATTGAGGAGAATTAGAGATTGGCTGAACAAGTTATGTGGTGGAATGCTATTGTGCTATATAGAACAACAAAGTGGATGATTTCAAAGAAACCTAGGAAGACATGTCTGAAAAGATGTAAATTAAAGTAAGAACCAAAAGGACAAGCTATATAATAACAGCAGTACTGTGAAGACAAGCAAGTTTGAAAGACTCAGCACAATGATCAGCACATCAGCACATCACTAACCATCGTGAGCCCACAGGACTCTTAGTGAAACATGCTACCCACCTTCGGATAGAGAGCTAACGAACTGAGATTGTAGACTGAGGTATCTCTTATTTATTTATTTTTTTGGACATGTTTAATGCAGAAATTTTTTTTGCTTAACTCTACATGTTTTGTATATGTTTGCATGCATGTTTCTTACTTTCTTAATGGGGAGAGGGGTGGTAGGAGGGAAGAATTCAGAGCTGAAAAGAAAACAGATATTTTTCCATTTATTTAGGTCTGTCTTTATTTCCATAAACAACTGTCTGTAGTTAAATTTACATAGATCTTGTGGCTATTTTGATAGGCTCCCAAGTATTTTATATGTTTTGTTGTTATTTTAAATGGAATCTCTCTATCTCTTCCCGCTGAGATTTATTGGCATTATGTAAACATGCAATTTATAACCATTATCTAAAACCATTTAGAATCACACACAAAAAGTTACTAAATAGAACACGCCCTGTGATGCAGCTATTCCACTGTTAGGCCTTTACCCAAAAGAGATAAAAGAAATAGTAAAAGGTCTTCCGTGTGTAAAAATAATTACAGCAGTTCTTAGGATGGCAAAAATGCTGGAAACTAAAGGGATGTTCATCAACTGAGGAATGGGTGGATAAGGTATGGTATATGAATGTGATGGAATACTATATGCTATAAAAAATGAAGGAACAGACTATTTTAAAGACATGGTAAGACTTATATGAATTCATGCAGAGTAATGTAAGCAGAACCCCAAAAAATGATTTATACTAGAATTCAATATTATAAAAATGAACAATTTTGAATATTTGTATTAGACTTACAAAGAATGGAAAGAGGAGAGCAATTTATACAACAACAACATCATTGTAAAGACAAATAACTTTGAAAGCTATAAAAACTATGATCAATGTGATGGTCATCCATGATTCCAAAGAATAAATGATGGAACATAATAGTCACTTCCTGACAGAGAAGTGACAAATTGAACCTACATACATACACACATTTATCAGCCAACGAGAGATTTTAACTATGAATATTTATTACAAAAAATTTGTTTTTCTTTTTCTTTATGAAAATGAGATTAGGTAGAATGTAGAGAAAATAGATTTATGTTCATTTCAGAATCTTCAAAATTGAAGAGGCGCTGCAGAAATAGAAGTCAGAATGCATCTTCAGATGAGGTCACTGTATTGTTCATTTTGCTTAATTTTTTTTTTTACTTTGGTACAAGAGGCCTCTCATGGTGTGGAAGCAATCTGTAAATGTTTGTAATGTAAAAATAAACCATATAAATAACACCATAAAGAAAAAAAAGAACTCTAATCGAACAGCCATTACATTTTAAAAGGAAAGGTGGTTAAGGGAGAAGGCTACCTAACCATCTCTACCAGGTTAAAGGGAGAAGATTACCCAGCCATCTCCACCGGGTTAAATGCCACAGAACGATGCTACTCTACAACATAGGATGTGTTGAAGCACTCGAGCTAATCAGAGGCAAAACCAAAGAGAGCATATGGTAGTAAAATCTATGGCCTCAAATATTGATACACAAATGCCCAAAACTGAACCAATGAGCAAGGTAAACTGAAGGTCTTGATGAAAGGCATTTTTTAACTCACAGCACCACTATGATTTGGTGAGGTGCTCCTGGCCATTACTTTGATTCCCACCTGCATGTCCCAGCAAGCTCCAGGGCTTGGAGCCATCGTGGAATAAGGCAATATCAGTGCTAGAAGCAGTGCTCTATCCTCTTCCATCTCTCGGCCTTGTGGCTTCTCTGCAGCTGTCCCTTCCAAAGCTGCCAGAAACAGGAAGGACCTGCTGTGGGCTTGTGTTTCCTCCACATGCTTTAGACAGCGGCTCTGCCTCATCTCAAGGACAACATCTCTGGGGGAGGGGTTATACCGACATCAGAGAAAAGGCCTAACAACTTTTCAATTTAGCTTCTGTTTTCTCTGCAAAAGAGAATAACCTTTAGAGAAATGGAAAGAAAGAACAAAAAAAAAAGGCTCTTTATCTTATCAATGACCTTTCTAAAATGTGGTGCCCAGAACCAAACACAATGACCCAGTAGTGTCTAACCAGGACAAAGTGCAGCAATACTATCTTCTCCTCATTCCTGAAAGCCTTTCAATGAAGCCCAAGCTCACATTAGCTTTTTTGACTAATGGATCATATTGTTGGCCCAGGTTGACCTTTCAATCTAACAAAACCTTTCCTGATTGGGACTCAATACCTAAGATAAGATAGATAATAAGAGTCCACTTTAGCTGCTCTTGATCAAGTCAAGTCACCCAACCCAGATAACCTACATCTTCTGCTATCTGAAAGACCACAGAAAACAGGATATTGAAGAATTGAAGAAGGGGGAGGTACTAGCAATACAGGGGCTGATGGGGGAAAGGGAGAACCAAGAAACACCTCTTATAGAAGGCAGGATCTGAACTAGGTCTTAAAGGAAGCCGGGGAAGCCAGAAGGGGAGCATTTCAGATATGGGGAACTTTCTGGCTTTCAAAACCAGTCCCCCTCTAATGCTGGCTTATCTGGAACTTTCCTCAATGCCTCAGGCTGAAATAGCCCCTTTGGTTTCAATCAAGTCTGACTCTCCATGACGCCATTTGGAGTTTTCTTGGCAAAGACACCGGAGTAGTCGACATTCCCTTCTCCAGCTCATTTTACAGATGAGGAAACTGAGGTAAACAGGGTTGAGTAACTTGCCCAGGGTCACACAGCTAAGTAAGTATCTGAGGCTGGATTTGAAATCAGATCTTCCTGACTCCAGGCCTGGTGCTATCTCCACTGAGCCATCTAACTGCCCCCTACCACCCTCCCTAGGACTTGTGTACTCTGGAATATTCCTGTAGAGGGCCTGTCCCCATCCCTTTCCCACAGCAAGTTCCTCCTGGTGTCTATTTTGTAAGCAGGCCCAAGCTGGCTGACCTTCATACTTATCAGGATCCTGTACTATGTTCCCAAGCCAGATGTCTTCATTTCCCACCCTCCCACAAGAACTTCCCCCTCCATTTTCAGCTTCACTTTCTGTGTTATCTCACTTCCATTAGAATGGAAACCTCTTGAGGACAAGTTCTCTCTTTTGTTTGTGTTTGTATCCCATCACCTAGCATGATGCCTGTACTTACATACTTACATAGTAAGTACTTAATAAATTCTTGTTTTCTTCCTTTCTTCTGTCTAATCTGCAGCAAGAAGACCAGTGTCACTGGATTGTAGAGTATAGAGGGGAGTACCCTCTAAGGCTAGAGAGGTGGGAAGGGGCCAGGCTATAAAGTATAATCCTGGGAAGGTAGGAAAAGGTTGTAAAGGACTTTAAAAGGCACACATAAAATTTTGTATGTGATCCTGAAGGTAACTGGGAGCCATTGAAGTTTACTGAGTGATGGGTGACAAGGTCAGACCTGCATTTTAAGATCACTTTGACAGCTGAGTGATGGGAGCAGGAAGAGAACGTGAGTCAGAAAGCTAATGCGATATCCAGAAATGAGCTGCCTGAAGCTAGGCCTAGTTGGTGCCAGTGGGAGTGCAGAGAAAGGAACATACATGAGACATGTCATGAAGGTAGAAAATGACAAGCTTGGGCAACAGAGTGGACAAGAAATGGGCATGAGAGAGGAGGCTAGTCAGATGTGCTGATGACACAAACCTAGGAGGAATGGATTGATTAACACAATGGATGGTAGTTAAGAGCCAAAGAGATCTTGATAGGTTAGAATGGGTTGAATCTAATCAAAGGAAATTCAAAAGGAATAAATAGAAAACCATATGCTTAGCTCTAAGAAATCAACTTTATGATGCAATATTGAGGAAGTATGGTTAGATAGCAGTTTATTTGACAGAGATTAGTAGGCTTTGCTGGACTGACCAATCAATACAATCTATGCCCCAAAAAGTCAATGTAATCTTGGGATTACATTGGAGGCATGTCCTCCAAGAATAAAGGAAGGATTGTTCTGCTGGACTTTGCCCTGGTCAGACAACACTAGATTCTGGCTACCATTTTTTAAGAAAGGTCATTGATAAATAGAAAGGAACTGGGGATATTCAGTCTGAAGAAGGACAAGATAGCTGATTTTAAAAGGCTGTCATTCAGAGGAGGCATTCAACTTACTCTGTTTGGCTCCAAAAGGTAGAACTAGAAGAAAAGAGTGGAAGTCACAAAAAGGCAAATTTAGACTTAACGACAACTTTCTATGATGAGAGCTATCACAAAGGTGGATGGACTACTTTGACAGGTATAGTTGCCTGCAACTGGAGATCTTCTGACAGATACTAGATGACTACTCTGGGGGTGTTTTGTAATCAGGATTCCTTTTCCAGAATGGATGAGACTAGAGGGCTATTCAGATCCATCCCAATCTTGAAAGTCTATGATTTTGTGATTTTGATTCTGGTTCTGTGACTACTACAGAAAGCATTTCTCCAATGAATTATCCTTTGATATTTTGTTTGGGGACTAAAAACAATCTTTACTTAATTTTGTTTATCTTTATGTGATAATCCCTCTGATATCTACCACTCTCCTTACTAACTTGGGTTCCTTTTTATCTAACCATGCAGCTTTTCCATTACAAATTGATATTTCATCCATCTTTGTTAACATCATCTCCTACCTATTTTCAATTAGTATAACTAATAGAAAAGAACTGTCCAATTATATGCAGTTCCTTATAGCTCATTTATCTGAAGCTTTTAAAGTATTACAAGATCTAATAACTTAAAACCACACTAAGACTTTAGGGACAACCTGTTAATGTAGTCATATTTTTAAAAAGAAAAATAAAGTGGTCACTCTAACAAAGAAAATTTTATAAGTGAAAAGTTTCGTTTTTCATTTCAGCCACAATTCATGACACATTCAGACATTATTCTACTAAACATGAGGGACACCTTCCCCACCTCCAGAATCAAACAAAGAAAGGGTTTTTTTTTCAGATATATTCTCCTGGCTCACATAAAATACGTCACACAGAGAGGAGCACTGCAGTTGGAAAACCCTTCTTAAATGAGACTACCATTTGTAAAGCACTTAACACTGTGCCTGGCATATAGTAGGGCAGTATATAAAGGTTTATTCCCTTACCTCCCCTCTTTCCTAAGCTCAGGAGTAATTACCAACTACCTCAATGGCTCCAGGTAAAGGTCCTAACCATTTATTTTGTTGACATATCACAAGCAGGACTTGGATGTCTACATGCTATACTTCACACTGTACCAATCACAACTCCTCTATGTATTTTCATTCTATGTTGATCTGTAAATCCCCATTGAGGATCTACTTGGAGAACTTGCTCTAGTTTTTTAACATCTTGAGAGTACCAATGTAGAATTCAAGCTATATATCTGTTGTCTCTTCTTCTATGACCACCTACTTTTCCAGTCATATGTTTCCTTAAGGCTGCCTTTTATGCCACTTCTTATTCAAAAGTTATATCCATTGATATGCTACAGCTTACTGACATTGACTCTGTACCTTTCTATTGCCCTTTGAGTCATTCAAAATTTTGATTCTTCTGAGAATGTGGTGTCTACCACGACTTTCAGTGATCTAGTATCACTGAGAGAATATTGATTTTAAGGAGATGAAATTTTGCATCAGGGAGCCACTTTGGATGAAGGAAACCACCCAATGTCCATAATTGGATCCAGCCCCATGTTCTTTTCATAATAAGTCCAGGCCACCTATAATACTGAAGAAAGAGAGAAAGACAGACAGAGAGAGAGAGAGAGAGAGAGAGAGAGAGAGAGAGAGAGAGAGAGAGAGAGAGAGAGAGAGAAGCAGTATGCTTCAGTCTGTATTCAGACAATATCAGTTCTTTTTCTGGAAGTGAACAGCATGTTTCATCATGACTCCTTTGGGATTGTCTTGGATCATTATATTGCTGAGAAGAGCTAAATCATTCACAATTCTTCATCATACAATACTGCTGTTACCATGTATAGTGTTGTCCTGGTTCTGCTCACTTTACTTTGCATCAGTCCATGTAAGTCCAATTTTTATGAAATCATTCTGCTTATCATTTCTTATAGCACAATAATAGTCCACCACAATCATATACCACAGTTAATTCAGCCATTGCCACAAAAAGAGCTGCTATAAATATTTTTGTATAAATAGGTCCTTTTCCCTTTTTTTTAAAAAAAAGATCTCTTTGGGATACACACCTAGCAGAGATCTTGCTAGATCAAAGGATATGCACAGTTTTATGGCCCTTTGGGCATAGTTCCAAATTGTTCTTCTAAATTTTGGCTCAGTTTACAACTCCACCAATAATGTATTAGTGTTCCAATTTTTCCACACCTTCTTGAATATTTGTCATTTTCCTTTTCTGTCATATTAGCCAATGATAGGTGTGAGGCAGTACCTCAGAGTTGTTTTAATTTGCATTTCTCTAATCAATGGTGACTTAGAGCATTTTTTTCATATTGAGTATAGATAGCTTTAATTTCTTTGTCTGAAAACTGCATGTTAATATCTTTTGACCATTTATCAATTGGGGAATGATTTGTATTCTCATAAATTTGACTCAGTTCTCTGTATATTTTAGAAATGAGGCCATTATCAGAAACACTAGATGAAAAATTGTTTCCCAGCTTTCTGCTTTCCTTCTAATCTTGGTTGCATTGGTTTTCTTTGTGCAAAACCAAAATTAACTATTTTACATTTTGTAATACTCTCTATATCTTGTTTGGTCCTAAATTTTTCCCTTATCCATAGGTCTGACAGATAACTTATTTCATGCTCTCCTAATTTGCTTATGGTATCACCCTTTATGTGTAAATCATGTACCCATTTTGAACTTATCTTGGCATATTGTGTGATATGTTGGTAGGTACCTAGTTTCTGCCATATGGTTTTCTAGTTTTTCCAGCAGTATTTGTCAAATGATCTTTTGTCCCAAAAGCTTGGATCTTTTGGGATATCATATACTAGATTACTATGGTCATTTACTATAATGTATCATGTACTTAATCTACTCCACTGATCTACCACTCTATTACTTAGCCACTACCAGATTGTTTTGATAATTACTGCTTTATAATACAGTTTGAGATCTGGTATGGAGAGACCACCTCCCTTCACATTTTTTCATTGATTCCCTTAATATCTTTGGCCTCTTTTTTTCCCTAGATGAATTTTATTTCTCTCTAGCTCTATAACATAATTTTGGGTTGTTTGGTATGGCACTGAATAAATATATTAATTTAGGCAGAATTGTCATTTTTATTATATTGGCTCAGCCTACCCATGAGCAATTAATATTTCTCCAATACTCTGAACTTAACTACATCTCTTTCTTTATTGGCTCCTTTCCTTCTCTCTATAAATATGCTCAGGCTTCCCACATGCTTAAAAAATACTTTCACTTTTAAGAAATGATGATTTTGAAGGATCTAGAAAAGCATAAGAAGGTTTACATAAATTGATGCCAAGGGAAGCAAGCTGAACCAGAAAAAGAACATTCACCATATCTACAACTATATAAATGAAAAGAGCGACAGTCAAAAAGTTTAGAAGCTTAAAATTGCACTAAGACTTTTGGAACAGCACTTTTTATGTTAATAAAGAATTTCAAAGTAGACGTCTGTCAATTGGGGAATTTCTAAACAAATTGTGGTTCATGAATGTAATGAAATATTAAATATATATATGTAGTGTGTGTGTGTATGCATACATATATACATATGATGAATACAGAGAAGCATGGAAGGCTTATACTATCACAATGTGAAGTAAGGAGAGTCAAGAAAACAATATATGAATCAAATTAAATAACATACATAGGAAAAACAATTACAAAACAATAGGTAATGAATGTTGCAAAATTACAAAGAATAAGTTCCTTAAAGTCTAGGTTTAAGAAGACACTTGCCCCCACTCCTTTGTAGCTATGGAGAGTCCACAGGTATGAAACACTGCACGTAATGTCAAAGTTTTTGAAGAATTGTTCAGTTTTGCTAAATTTTATCTTTTTTAGTTTTCTTTTTTAATTTAAAATTCTTTAAATCTTCAAAAAAATTAAAATTCTTTTTAAAAAATTAAATATTAAATGTGAATATATACATGACTGGAATCTTTGGAAAGTAGAGGAAAGTTAGCATCTGGAAATATCAGGAAAAGCCTTATGTAGAAGGGGGCATTTTGGCTGGGCTTTAAAGGAAATTAGAGATTCCAAGAGACAATGGAGAGAAGAGAGTGCATTCCATACGTTGTGGAAACACCAGGTCAAAGGCAAAGAGGTAGGAAATGAAGGGGCATGTATCAGAAATAACAAGAAAGCCAACATGCCTGAACTTCAATGTGCCCAGAGGAGAGTTAAGGGTAATAAGATTAGAAAATTATGCTGTAATCGTGTTATAAAGCCCTTTAAACCCAAAAGAACAGGCACAATACAAACAATTATCATTTCCCAAGGACATTTAACCTACATACATGAAATGGAAACCCCAAAGAGGCTAGATATAAGCTTAGCCACAAAACACTTGGCATCTTCACTGAGAGGAAAAGTAAGGCAGCCAAGGTCAATAGAGGTTTGGAATATAAACATGTTTGTAAATTTTTATGAAGGAGATGGGTGAAAGATAATAAATAGTATTACCTCATAAAACAGAGATATACAGTGAAGGAAAAGGTAAGACCATAGAACTTAACCACATCATTCTGAAGGTATTCAAGGATAAAAATGGAAGTAGGACAACAAAAAGACAAAAGTAAAAGAAATGCAGTTTTCTATAACAAGTAACGTAAACAAGCATTTATTAAGGACTTGCCAGGCACTGTGCTAAGCCCTGGGATACAAACACAAACAAAAGGAAAGATATTCCCTGGATTCTAATCCAGGAAGAGAACAAGTAAAAAGGAAGTAAAGAGCAGGCATATTGGGGAGAAGGTACCTGTACGGGGCATAGAGGTGAAATCTAGAGCATTTTGAACTTTTTTTTTTGGCTAGGCAATGGGGTTAAGTGACTTGCCCAGGGTCACACAGCTAGTAAGTGTTATGTGTCTGAGGCCGGATTTGAACTCAGGTCCTCCTGAATCCAAGGCCGGTGCTCTATCCACTGTGCCACCTCGCTGCCCCAATCTAGAGCATTTTGAAGCAGAGCCAAGAAATAAAGGGTGGCTGCCTGGGTCACTTACTCAAAATAGAGGTAAGGGGAAGAATTCACCAATGGGGGGAAAAATAACTGAGGCATGGTGGATAACTCTGGAAAGTCTGAAGCAGAGCCAGGAAAGGAATAAACAATAATTCTTTTTCTCCATCGATGACCCTGGAGCCACCATAAATGGATTCTAACACCAGTTCTTGAAATGCAACAAGAGGAAATAAAAAGGTGACAAATAAGATGGAAAGAGTAGCTGAACCAGGCTATGTATAAACAGAGGAGGTTTGTGCTAAGGATGAATTCTTAGGGTTTCAAGAGATCAATTCTCCACATATAGGAGAGAAAGATATCAACTGCTCCAGAAAAAAAATCATGGACACAAATTCTACCCAAAAAAAGTGCAACCAAGAAAATATCAAAAATTACTAATCCATATGCCAACTTTCCATTTATGAAAAATCTTTATGAGAATAATTTACTCATATAATGAAGGCATTCTGATCAAGTATAAGAAGGGCATAGGCAAGCTTTTGAAGATAGCAAACACTGATACTCCCACCTAAGCTAAATTAAAATATAATTGGGAAATATTTAACAAAATGAATAAAAACACAATAGAATGTGGATAATAGATAATGTTAATATGCAGCCCACAGGGATCCTTATGTAAGTTTCTACTTGAATTTGGCAGTGCTATACAGTAAGCCATAGTCACTTAACTGATTATAAAAAATACAGAATATAATATCCTATATAATTATTTTCATTCTTTTTTAATTCCATTTTTGTTCTTTTTCTCATTTTTTCTTTATTTTTCTACATTTTTGAAAAGTATTTTATTGAGAAAACTTCATTTTCTCAGTTGTATATTCATTCAATTTAATTCAATTTAACAAATATTTATTAACAACAGAGAAAATTAGGAAAGACTAGCTGGAAGGAATAGTATGTGAACTGAACCTTGAAGAAGCTGGGTATTCAAAGAGGAAGAGGTAAAGAAGGAGTGCATTCTAAGCATGAGGAAAAGACTAATGTCAAGAAACATCAAATAGGACCCTTCTAATGGAACATAGAGGTTGTCAAAGGGAACACTGTGAAATAAATCCATAAAGGTAGGGTTAAAGCCAGATTATAATGGGTGCTAAATGCCTAGATGAGGAGGTTGTATTTTGTCCTATATATATGTGTGTGTGTGTGTGTGTATATATATATTATATATATATATATATATGTATTTATTTTTAGTTTTCAACATTTACTTCCACAAGATTTTGAATTCCATATTTTCACCCATCTTGCCCCTTCCCCCACCCCAAGATGGCATGCATTCTGAATACCCCTTCCCCTAGTCTGCCTTCCCTTCTATCTCCCCCCTTCTCTTATCCCCTTCCCCTTCTATTTTCCTGTAGGGCAGGATAGATTTCTGTACCTCATTTCCTGTATTTCTTATTTCCCAGTTGCATGTGGAAACATTTTTTTAAACATGTGTTTTTAAAATTTTGGGCTCCAAATTTTCTCCCTTCCTCCCACCCACCCACCCTCATTGAAAAGGCAAGCAAGTCAATACAGATACATGTGCAGTTATGCAAAACACTTCCATAGTAGACATGTTGTGAAAAACTAACTCTATTTCCCTTAATCCTATCCTGCCCCCCATTTATTCTATTCTTTCTTTTGACCCTGTCCTCCTCAGAAGTACTTCCTTCTGATTACCCCTTTCCCAATCTGCCCTTTCTCTATCATCCCCCTGCTCTCTTGTCCCTTCCTCCCCTATTTTCCTGTAGGGTAAGACAGATTTCCATACCCAATTGAGTGTGTATGTTATTCCCTCCTTAAGCCAAATCCTATGAGAATAAGATTCCCTCGTTTCCTCTCACCTTCCCCTGTTTCCCTCCACTGTAAGAACCTTTTCTTGTCTGTTTTGTGCAAGGTAATGTACCCCATTCTACCTCTGCCTTTCTCCTTCTCCTAGTATAATCCTCTCTCACCCCTTAATTTTATTCTCCAGATATCACCCCTTCATCTTCAACTCACCCTGTGCCCTCTATCTATCTATCTATATACATATATTTTCCCTCCACTACCCTAATACTGACAAAGGTCTCATGAGTTATAAATATCATCTTTCCATGCAGGAATGTAAACACTTCAATCTTAATAAGTCTCTTATGATTTCTCTTTCCTGTTTACCTCTTCATGTTCCACTGGAGTCTTGTATTTGAAAGTCAAATTTTCTATTCAGCTCTGGTCTTTTCATCAAGAATGCTTGAAAGTCCTCTATTTCACTGAATGACCATTTTTTTCCCCTGAAGGATTATACTCAGTTTTGCTGGGTAGGTGATTCTTGGTTGTAATCCTATCTCCTTTGCCCTCCGGAATATTATATTCCATGCCCTCGTCCTTTAATGTAGAAGCTGCTAAATCTTGTGTTATCCTGATTGTGTTTCCACCACGCTTGAATTGTTTCTTTCTGGCTGCTTGCAATATTTTTCCTTGACCTGGGAACTCTGGAATTTGGCTACAGTATTCCTAGGAGTTTTCCTTTGGGGATCTCTTTCAGGAGGAGATCGTGGATTCTTTCAATTTCTATTTTGCCCTCTGGTTCTAATATCAGGGCAGTTTTCCTTGATAATTTCTTGAAAGATGATGTCTAGGCTCTTTTTTTGATCATGGCTTTCAGATAGTCCAATAATTTTTAAATTCTCTCTCCTGGATCTATTTTCCAGGTCAGTTGTTTTTCCAATGAGATATTTCACATTGTTTTCTAATTTTTCATTCTTTTGGATTTGTTCTACTGTGTTTTGATTTCTCATAAAGTCACTATCTTCCAATTGCTCTATTCTAATTTTTAAGGAAGTATTTTCTTCAGTAATCTTTTGGACTTCCTTTTCCATTTGGCCAATTTTGCTTTTTAGGGCATTCTCCTCATTGGCTTTTTGGACCTCTTTTGCCATTTGGGTTAGGCTATTTTTTAAGGTGTTATTTTCTTCAGTATTTTTTTGGGTCTCCTTTAGCAAGCTGTTGACTTGTTTTTCATGATTTTCTTGCATCACTTCATTTCTCTTCCCAGTTTTTCCTCTACTTCTCTTACTTGCTTCTCAAAATCCCTTTTGAGCTCTTCCAAGGCCTGGGACTGATTCATATTTTTCTTGGAGGCTTTGGATGTGGAGCTTTGACTTTGTTGTCTTCTTCTGGTTGTATTTTTGATCTTCTTTGTCACCAAAGTAAGATAATATAGTCTGACTCTTTTTGGAGGTTTGCTCATGATCCCAGCCAACTACTTGAGTTTTAAACTCTTTGTTAAGGTAGGAGTCTGTTTCCAGTGTGGAGGATGTACTGTCTCAAGCTTCGGAGGTTTGTATAGCTGTTTTCAGAGATACTTTTAGTGACCTGTAAATTTTCAGTTCTTCCAAGGAGGTATGATAAGGGTCAAGTTGTTTACTCTTTTCCTGGCCTGTGCTCTGGTCTTTGAGTGACTGGCCACAAGCAGTCTTTTCTGTCTTGGAACCGTGAGGAGGGCTTCCTCACCATGGCCACTACAAACTCCACCAAGCCAGCACTCCACCTCACCCCAGGACCGCCACCCAGAACTGTGACCCAGATCCAAGCACGGGCAAAGCAAGAGATTCCTGCCTCAGCACTGGCAAAGAGATCCCTGCAATCCCTCTCTGATCAGCCACTGATTCCCCCTCAGTCTGTGGGCCGGAAGCTCAGGACGCAGCCACCGGCCCGGCACCCGCATTGTGTGCTCTGTGCTCTGGAACTGGCTCTGACCTAGCTCTTCTCTCACCGAAAAAACAGACTTTTCCCACTGACCTTCTAAGTTGTCTTTGGCGTTTGTGGATTGAGGAGTCTGGAAGCTGCCACAGCCACCAGTGATTCAGTCCTCTGAAGCCTGCTCTAGGTTCACTGCGGCCTGCGTGCTGCTCCTCTCCCCACCCGGTGTGATATGCTCTTCTGATCAACCATCCAGGGTGTCTTGGGCTGGAAATTTGTTTTACTCTGTTTTTTTTGTGGGTTCTGCTGCTTTAGAATTTGTTTAGAGCCATTTTTTATGGGTATTTGGAGGGGTTTGGGGGAGAGCTCAAGGAAGTCACTGCTTTCATGCTGCCATCTTGGCTTATAGTCCCGCCCCCCCCCCCGCCCTGTATTTTATCCTTGAAGAAATAGAGAGTCACTGAAGATTATTGAGTGAGAGACATTAGGTATTTCTGTGCTTCAGGAAGATTATTTTGACTGCTTTTGAAAAGATGAATGTTGCTATTTAATCATGTCTGACTCTTTGTGCCCCTTGGGGTTTTCTCTGCAAAGATACTGGAATGGTTTGCCATTTCCTTCTCTAATTCATTTTATATATGAGGAAATTGAGTCAAACAGAATTAAGTGACTTCTCCAGGGTCCATAGCTAGTAAGTGTCTGAGACCAGATTTGAACTCAGGGAAATGAGTCTTCTTGATTTCAGGCCCTTCGCTCTATCCATTTAGCTATCTAGCTGCCCAAAAAGAACAGGTGGGAGGAGGAAAAACCAGAAGCCAGGAGGAGCTCATCAGGATGCTGTCACAATAACAAAGGTATGATGTAAGTAGGCAAGGCAGATATTATTATTGTCATTTGACAGAAGAGAAACTACACAGAAGCCAAGAGAGGTTAAGGGCCTTGGTAAAATAGAACATGTTGTTAAGTAAATGACTGAGATAAGATTAGAATTCAGTTTTTCCAGCTTACTGCCCAGTTTTCTTTCCATTACACCATACTACTGCAGATCCTCACCATTTAGTAAGAGTGACACTCTCTAACATTTGAAAAATAAGTCGTGTTGGTCCTGTAGGGACTAGGGTGTACAGAAGCATTTAAGATAATACTAAATATTTTTGAAATTAAAAAGATAAGAAGTTAGATTCCAGAAACATCTCATAAATATGCAAAAAATATTTGGACATCATGTTATCAAGAAGGAGATAATGGAAAAGCCAACATGCAAGGTCTGATTAAGTAGGTCACTTTTGATCTCTCAATGTTGTGGGTTACCAGAAACTACCATACATATGAGAGACAATGATTCTGACCAAGTTTGGCCGAGAATACATTCTCTCACGGACAAGACAAGAGAGTTTATTCTGTTCAATGAGAATGAACTAAAAGTTTATTGTAGAAATTTACCCATAGTTTCTTAACTTCTTCACAGTAAAGCATGCCTCCTCCCTGACCCAAAAATATACTGACGATTGGCTATCAATAAAATAAACCAGTTAAACTACTCTGGTAGCATATATATTAGACCAGAAATTCTGGATCTGTTTACCTAGATCTACAAAACAGATGGATAGAAGCCCTTTGTAACCTATGCGTGCTCTCCACTTATTTCCTTTTTCTAAGGCAACTCCTTGTCTCTTCTCTCTTCTCTTTTCCTCACTTCTCTTTTCTCCTTACCTCACCTTTCCTCTTCTCAGTTCTTCTCACCTTTCAACACTTTTTACTTCTCCTCACTTCTCTCTTTGCTTCAACAATGCTCTCATTATCTTGTCTATCCTCCTCCATCCCTCTCCTCAACTTTCCTATCTTCTTTGCCTCTCTTTACTTACCTCCTCCCCTCTTATTACCTCTTCCCTTATTACTTCTCTCCCCTCCTTTCCTTGTTTCTTCTTTCCTTTCTTAACCTCTCCTCAACCTTCTTATTCATTTCTCTTTACCTTTCCTCTCCCTTCATTTGAAGAATCCTAAGGACAAAGCCTCTATCATTAAGAGAAATGCAAACATTTTGTACTTTAAGAGATGGTAGAGTGTCTCTTAGACACTAGATTTGGAGTCAGAGAATTAAAGAATCACTGCATGCTAGAGCTGGAAAGGACCTGAGAGATAATCTAGTCCAACTGCTTCACTTTAGAGATGAGGGAACTGAGGCCCAGAGACATGAAATACTAGATAGCACCAGGTGCTGATAGTGGTTGGTGGTTGTTAACCTTGGTTCTCAAAGAGGACCAAAGTGACATCACTACGTTAGAGTCAAGTTTGCCTATGGATGATCAGACCAATAGGAGCTCGGAATGCTCTACCTCAGGTCAGGCATAAATAGTCCATGTGAACATTTGGGGTGGATTCTCTAAATTTATGCATCTCTCATTTCTTTTGAGCCACTTCGAGTCTGCTTTGCTCATAGAGCACAGAACCTTCTCTGATGTGAGCACACTATGCTGGAGGCTCCTGTGCCAGCGTCTCCCACGTCACACAATCAATTCCAAAGTTCTTAACAGAGACCTTGAGAGTGTCCTTGTATCGCTTCTTCTGACCACCATGTGAGCCCTTGCTCTGTGTGAGCTCTCCATAAAATAGTCTTTTTTTTTATGATAGCACCTAGTTAATGGAAAAGTATATATTAGAACCTTGGTCTCCTGAAAGGCAGAAATCCAATGCACTCTCTATTAGATGATACTACTCAAACAGCAATTCTTCTATAGCCTAAATAATATTTTATTACTAAAAAAAAATCCAAATTAAACTTTGGTTTTTTTGTTGCTGTTCAAGCACTAGTAATTTTTCTTCAGTATGTGGTACCTATTCGGCCATGGGGGCAACTAGGTGGCATATTAGATAGAGTGTTGGGCCTTGAATCAGGAAGACTCACCTTCGTGAATTCAAATCTGGCCTCAAACAAATGTCTGAGCTGTGATCCTGGGGAAGTCACTTAACCCTGTGTGCCTCAGTTTCCTCATCTGTAAAATGAGCTGGAGAAGGAAATGGCAAGCCACTCTAGTATCTTTGCCAAGAAAACCCCAAATGAGGTCACAGAGAGTCAGACATGACTGAAACCACTCAATAACAAAAACAATTTCCTCATGATATTTTTAGAAACATATCTTCACCCTTGGACACCTATTTAGTCTTGACTTAGAAGGTTACACAATATCTTTTTCCTAAGAAATATTTCACAAATCTTTCTTATGATTCTGTCATGATATTTAACCCAAAGTTCTCTAGCATGGATGCTCTTCTATATAGCCTTATTATATACACCACACACACACACACACACACACACACACACACACACACACACAACATACCCCACATATCACTCTTAAAGATCTGAGTGAGGAAACAGACAGCCATTAATGTATATGTTTGATGAGATTTAGAGCTGGAAAGGATCTCAAAGGTCACTTAATCCAGCCTCATCATTTATAGATAGGAGACTTTTGGCCAAGAGAGTTACAACAACTTGCCCAAAGTAACAAAGGCCATACTGTAAGGAGAAAAGTTGTTGATCAAGCCGAGGTTCCCTGACTCCAAATGTTGTCACTCTTTCATCTGCCCCAAATGGTTTCCCAAGCACTCTAAATATCTTCTTATTAAATTAACAGGACCTAAGGGTGGGTAGGTTTTTAATCTGGTAAATTTTAAGTAACATGAAAAAAAGTCATTGAATAAATTAAGAAATATGGCCTCATAGCCTCTGTTGAAGCAAAATTTAAAAATTATATGTAATAAGAGATACTGGTATTTAATTATCTATAATTTTATCATAAATGAGGCAATAATTAGAGACTTTATTATATTAAGGAGAATGGATGAAAGATGAAAAGTCTTTGCATCATTATTTTGAAAAATGATAATTTTTATAATGTTCATTACCAGTCATTAAAGTAATAATTTAGAAAAGGAAGAGCATTTAAAGATAAAAAGAGACCTTCCCGTCCCATACTCCAGCATCAATGAATGCCCTGTTTTCTTACTTTCTCACATTTTGTAATGCGCTCATATCCTCAGGTACTTTGGCTTCATCAGTTCACCCTCACCTTTCCACTCTACCTAGTCTATGGAAGTATTTGTTCATGAGCCATATAACCATTTCACATCTTACTGCAGGATTTTCTAGACAGACAGGTTCCCCTAAACAAAATCAGCCTCTTAAATAAGTAACATTGAAAGTCATTTGTTAATTATGGCCCCACTCATGACTCTTTTAAAATTAAACCTACTGTTTCAGACCTTAACATACCATTGCTTCTCAGTTCTCTCTAATATTTCTCATTGTTTTTTGCATTCTCTTTCATGGTGGATTTTCCCTTCCTTTTCCCATGAGTTAGAAGACATAGGTTCAAGTCCTGTCTTTTACTATTTACCTAGGAAGAACTCCTTGCTATCACAGCTTGGTACAATGGACAGAAAGCTGGATTTAGAGTCAGAGGAACTAGATTCCACTCCAGATCTGCCAGTTGCTACCTTTGTGACATTGGACAAATAAATCATTTACCTTCTCTGAGCCTAATTTTCCCTCCTATGAAATAAGAAAGTTGGAAAAAATTTATGATCCTCCGACTAATGGACTTCACTTATCTGAATTTTGATTTCTATATTCATAAAATAGGGACTTTATATTATAATAAGAAAGTCCACTACCTACCTCACTGAGATATAAAGAGTTTTGTAACCCATAAAGCCCTATGTAAATGTGAGCTACTATTACTTTTGAATGGAACTAAACACAAAAATACCAAAACTACTTTTGCTATCTTTTATGGCTTTCTCTTTCACAAAGGCTTTTTCTTCCTTCTCTCCCTCCATTTTTTCATCTTGACTCTCTTTCTGGGTCATATTGAGAAGACAAGTGCATGGATGGTCAACTGTGACAAGACCAGGGTGTTCCCATCAATATTCAGCAGCACTTAGTTGAGAAGACTTCTCAGTAAGCTAAGATGTTTTCATGTATATGGAATGGGCCAGTGAGCAAGAAGGGGCATTTGATGTAAACAACTATATTTAAAGAGAATGGCAAAGGGAAAAGGTCTGGTGGAACTACTAACATTTTAAGGAATAAAGTTTCCCACCGCAGGTCAGAGGATCATAGGTCAGAGGTCACAGGTCATATTTATATTATTTTAGAATTGGAAAGGATATCAATGGTCATACATTCCAACTTCTCACCAATTGTACCAACTGCCATCACTTTGAATCTATTCTTTTCAAAAATAATAGTAGCTAACAATTATATGGTGTTTTAAAGTTTGTAAAGTACTTTACAAATGTTATCCCATTTCATCCTCACAATAACCCTGCTATTATTATCTCCAAAGTGAGGTACACAAAGGTTAAATGACTTGCCCAGAGTCACACAGCTAGTAAATCTCTGAAGCTAGATTTGAACTCAGATCTTCTTGATTCTAGGCCTGGCACTTTATCCACTACAACACCTAGTACTCCAGGTAAATATAACCTAGAAGCTTGTCCTTTGATAAAGGGAAGAAAATATACCTCCCTCCCTTCTTTTCAGAGAAAGGGCACTACAGGTATAGAATATTATATATGCCGTCAGAATTAATTATTGTGTTTGATAGGTGCCTTTTCTCTTTATTTTTAGGTAATTTTATTGATAACATTCATGTCTCATTATATCCACTTTTAATACGTTCCTCCCCTCCTCCATACCAGGCAAGCCATTCTTGGTGAAAAATAATTAAAAGGGGTGGGGGGGAACTTAGCAAACTAAAAAATACTTATCAAGCATTCATTTGTTTTTCCTCTTTCTTATTTAATCTTTATCATAAGAGATGGCTCACTCGGTAAAGAAGATGTTGAATGTTTTCAGAAAATCAAGTGATATAAAAACAAAACAAAAAATCAAAAGTACCAAAGCAAATGTGGGAACTTGGAAACTTCAGAATAAATGTGCCAATGAAGCCAGTAAAAGGACAAGAAAAACTTCATAATAATAGATGACATTTAATATACTGCTCATTTCATTTTATCCTCACTGAAATGCAGGACCTATGAAACAGATCCTACAGGTATTATTATTGTTCCCATTTTAAAGATGAGCAAACTGAGGCTCGGAGAAATAAAATAATTTTCCCATGGTCACATTGTAAATATATTTAGGCAGAGTAAATAGTTAAACCCAAGTTTCTCTTGCATTTAGGTCCAGTGCTCTTTTCAAAATACTGTTGCCTCTCAAGCATTTTTTATTCCTAAAATACAATATAATAGAGAAGAGGGGTAGTAGATGGAAGAACCATCTGTGCCTGGGAATGAGGAAGCTCTAAGTTTGGAGTCCTGCCACTGATAGATACTATCTATATGACCCTGGGCAAGTCATTTTACTCCTTAGTAGCCCAGGTATCTCTCCAAGACTCTAAGTTACCGAGAAATTGCCGACCTATGTGGTGGAATGGAATTTCCACAATAGAGAGTCCCCAACACATAAGAAAATCAAGGGTAAGGACTTTAAAAATATCAAACTGTGTAATTAGACCCTGTACTGCCAGGATGAGGTAGGATCAAACTCCACTGAGCTGTTAAAGGAAAAAAAAAGAAATTATAAGTAATGACAAGGAATACATACTTCTATTTTTAAAAACTTAAAGAAAAAGAAAAGAGTGGTTTAATGTCTAATCTGCTCCATTTCCTAGCAGTGGCTATTTCTATTCTTTCAGCTTCCACTATTTATAACCTGAGATCATGAGAAGTTTGCAATAATTGACAAAAAGTCTTGAAAATGAATTATGCATTACACTTGGAAATGTAATTTTCCAGAATGGTTACATTTGAGAATAATATTTTTAACTATCAGATATAACATTGTGTGCATATCTTTATGTATACTTATGTACATATAAATACTCATGTGAACACACATGTATCTGTAAAGAGGTGGTGCTGTGGCTAGAACACTAGGCCTGGAGTCCAGAAGACCTGAGTTCAAATGTGACCTCAGACACTTCCTAGCTATGTGACCTTCGACAAGTCACTTAACCTCTATTTGCTTCAGTTTCCTCATCTGTAAAATGGGAATAATAATGGCACTTACTTTCCAGAGTTGTTGTGAGAATCAAATGAGATAATAATTGTAAAGTGCTTAGCACAATGCCTGGCACATAGTAAGTGCTATTTAAATGTCAGCTATAATTATTGTTATTATTATTATTATTTATTGCATATATATATGTAAATATACATACATATATGGACATATATAGTATAAATATATGTTCAGATAGATAATTAGATAGATGATAGAAAAATGAGAGATGATAGATGATGTTGTTCGTCCTTTGTTTTCTTTTTTTTTTTAGTTTTGCCAAACTATTGGTTTTCCCTCTTTTTATTCTGTTGTTGTTGTTTATCAAGGCTTTCTTTCTTTTTTTTAGCCTCCAAATTTTTTTTATTAATTTATTTTTAGTTTTCAACATTCACTTCCATAAGCTTTTGAGTTTTACATTTTCTCCCCCTCCCTCCCCACCTCCCTCCTCAAGACAGCACACAATCTGATATAGGCTCTATATATACATTCCTATTAAACATATTTTCACATTAGTCATGTTGTAAAGAAGAATTAGAACCAATAGGAGGAACCACAAGAAAGAAGAAACAAAACAAAACAGAAGAGAAAAAAAAGCAGGTAATATGCTTTGAACTGCATTCAAACTCCATAGTTATTTCTCTGGATGTGGATAATATTTTCCATCATGAGACTTTTGGAGATGTCTTAGATCCTTGCATTGCTGAGAAAAGCTAAGTCTATCAAAGTTAGTCATCACACACTGTGGCTGTTACCGTGTACAATGTTCTCCTGGTTCTGCTCACTTCACTCAGCATCAGTCCATACAAGCCTTTCCAGGTTTTTATGAAGTTCTCCTGCTTATCATTTCTTATAGCACAATAGTATTCCATTACATTCATATACCACAACTGGTTCAGCCATTCCCAAATTGATGGGCATCCCTTCAATTTCTAATTCTTTGCCATCACAGAAAGAGCTGCTATAAATATTTTTGTACATGTGGGTCCTTTTCCCATTTTTATGATCTCTTTAGGATACAGCCCTAGAAGTGCTGGGTCAAAGGGTGTGCACATTTTTATCTCCCTTTGGGCGTAGTTCCAAATTGCTCTCCAAAATGATTGGATCAATTCACAACTCCACCAACAATGACCAGTGTTCCAATTTTCCCACATCTTCTCCAACATTTATCATTTTCCTGTTCTGTCATGTTAGCCAATCTGATAGGTGTGATGTGGTACCTCAAAGTTGTTTTGATTTGTATTTCTCTAATCAATAGTGATTTAGAGCGTGTTTTCGTATGACTATAGATAGCTTTAATTTCTTCCTCTGAAGAAGTCCTTTGACCATTTCTCAATTGGGGAATTCGTCTTCGTTTTCAAAGAGGACCAATGACATCACAGGCTGATGTCTTAACTTGCATGTGAATTAGATTTAGGTCGAGACAGAGTTAAGTCATCAGCCTCACTCTCTCTTCCAGATTCACTGAAGTCCAATAGCAGGAAGAAATTAAACTGGCTATGGCCTGGGATGCAATGGATGACCCTGGTATCTTTGATGTCTGACCAAGCTCTAAGCAAACCATAGCACCTGCTTCATCCACCTTCATGTCCTTTGGAACAAAGCATTCTCATCTGCCCATTCTGACAAGGGAAGTCTTTACATTCTTAGGGTAGACATTCCCCTAACTCACCGTCAGGTCTGTGGCCCATCGGATACCCTCAGTCTGATTTAGTTCATATGCCAAGATGGTCTACCAGAGTGTGGCCACTGTGCATGCTACAGCTTCTTGGAGCCACAGGTGAGAGTTGGGTGACAGGTGGCCACCAAAGTAGCCCTGAAAAGGGCTCAGCAGCCCTCTCACCAGAGACACTAGCCTTCCTTGAATACCCCATACATTTCAGATAGATGATATAGACAAATAGATGGATAGTTCAGGGGTGGGGAACCTGTGGCCTCAAGGTCCTCTATGTCCTCAAGTGTGACCCTTTAACACAAAGTGAAGTTTGGATTCAGTCAAAGGGTCTCATCTAAGGACCTAGAAGGCCACACATGGCCTCAAGGTGTCAGGTTCCCCACCCCTGAACTCAACCAAAGATTTCTTGGTGTAGGTAAATTAATCCAGGCAAGCTAATTCCCTTTACCAGGGCAGCTTGGCTGGAATTTACAGTCTTAGAGAGCTGCCTGTAGCCTTGAGAAGTATGTGATTTGTCTAATGTCATACAAGAGGTTTATATCAGAAGTAAGATTTGTATACAGGCTTCCTGACTTCAATGTTGGCTCTCTATTCACTAAACCACACTGCCACTGGGTACAGAAATGTATCTCCAAAATAGAATGACAACTGTCCACAGTCTAGTCCTAGCTACAGATGGGAAGATGTGTGTTCCATAAAACTACCACACACCCCAAGTAATAGCTATACCATCTCAGGATTCCCTAGGACTGACTAAGGGGCATCTTGGTGGCACAGTAGAGAGAGCTCTGGATCTATGAGTTCAAATCTGGCCTTGCCAGCTGTGTGACTCTGAACAAGTCACTTAACCCTATTTGCCTCAGTTTCTTCATTTTTAAATGAGCTGTAGAAGGAAATGGCAAACCACTTCAGTATCTCTGCCAAGAAAACCCCAAAATGGCGTCACTAAGAGTCAGACACAACTGAACACCAATAATAAAGTACTTACTTTTTTGAATTGGTGCAGCAGGGTGGTGGTTCAAGATGGGTGTTCCTGAACAGGCTGTGGGGTAAAAGTAGGGACCCCACCATAGTACAAGTAAGCAAAGACCATTGCCCAAGACACAGGCCTTAAACCAAAGGACCAGTTAGTAATAATGCTTGAACTGTATGCCAACCTGTTCACTAGTTGTTGAGCTAAGGGTATTTAAAACAAAGAGCATCTCAAAGTTCAAAAGGGCTTGAGAAAGTTCAGGAATAAAAGGTACTGTATTGGCTGCATAACAATAGAGTGTTGGGCTAAATAAAGAGAATTCTGATTTGATTTGTTTTCCATTTTTTCCATTACAGATGCACAAGAATTGCAAAGACCATCCATAGAGGGTCAAGCCTATCAACCTCCTCCAGCTTTAGGTGGACAACTCCTGTAGCTATTGCCTTCATTATTTGCTTCCATAGACACTCTGGACTTTACGCAACACAGACAAGAATGGACCACAAGATTGAAGCATGGAGCCTTCCAGGAACACTGACTTCACTGAATAATTTCATTTTCTTCACTCAATCAAAAAGTATTATTAAATGCTTACTCTATGCCAGGCATTGTGATAGGAACTGAGGAATGATTGGTTGATTAGTTGTCCTTTGTTCGCAAAGAGGACCAAAATAATGCCACTATGTTGGGGTCAAGGTACAGTGTGTCCAACTGTGGTTGATCAGACCAACATGAGCCCTGAAGGCTCTATGACAGGTTGGGCACAAATAGTGCATATGAATATTTGGAATTGAGATGTTTCTAAATTTGCTCATTTCACATTGCTTTTGAGTTACTTCAATTCTGCTTTACTCATAGAGCACTTCAACTTCTTTGATGTAGACATGCCATGCGGGGCATGGAGACCATGCCAGTGTCTCCCATATTTTATAATTCCTTCCAAAGTTCTTCAGAGAGACCTTGAAAGCATCCTGGTATTACTTCTTCTGATGTCTATGTGAGAATTTGCCTTGTGTGAGTTCTCCATAAAATAGTTTTTTAGGCAAACATATATTTGGCAATCAAACAACATGGTCAGCCCATCAGAGTTGTGTTCTATGCAGTAGAGTTGGAATGCTTGGCAGCTGAGATCAAGAAAGGACTTCAATGTCTTGTACCTTATCTTGTCTGGTGATCTTCAGAATCTTCCTAAGACAATTCAAATGGAAGTGATTCAGTTTCCTGTCCAGGTTTCAGAGGCATACAACAATGAGGTCAATATAATGGCTATGTAGACATTCAATTTGGTAGGCAATCTAATATCTCTTCTCTCCCATACCTTCCTTCAGCACCTCCCAAACACTGCTCTGGCAATGCATGTGTCAATCTCATAACTTATATGTACATCCCTGGAAAATATACTGCCAAAGCAAGTAAACTTATGCACAGTATTCAAAATTTCTCCATTTGCTGTGACCAGTGGTTTCATAAATGGATGATGTGGTGCTGACTTACAAAGAACCTCTGTCTTCTTGGTGTTATCAAGTCAAGATTAGCGTAAGTGACAAAGAATCAACCCATACTGTGTTGCATCTCAGCTTCAGAGGCTGCACTGAGTGCACAATCATCTTCAAAGAAAAAGCCGTGCACCAATTCTCCCTCCACTTTGGTCTTGGCTTGTAGTCTTTTCAAGTTAAATAATTTACCATCAATGTAGTAGCTGGCCTTGATGCAGTTTTCTTCCTCATTGAAGGTGTTTGACAACATCACTCAAAACATCATGCTAAAAAGCATGGGAACAAGCACACAGCCTTGCTTCACTCCATTGGTAACTGGGAAAGTGTGAAAGCATCATCTGTTATCCAAAACCTACCCAAGCATGCCATCGTGAAACTGACTTACTGATAAACTTCTCTGAGCAACTAAATCTTACCACAATCTTCCACAAGCCCTCACACACCATCCACTCCCTACCTGTGATTGTCACAGGACAATCTATTTCTTTTACCATTGTAGAGATGGACAACGAAGGCATCCTTGAACTCCTGGGGGATAACCTCCCCTTGCCAGATAACCCAGAAAATTTCAGTCCATTTTTATAGGAACAGTGCCTTGTAAATCTCCCTGCCTTGTAAATCTCAACTGGAAAAGAATCAGCCCCAGGCACTTTGCCATATGAGAGGAGCCTAATGGCATTCAAAACCTCTTCTTCAGTTGGAAATTTGGCTAGAGAGGGATTGAGTTCAACCTGAAGTATATGGTCAGTGGCTTCAGTATTGATGGATGAGGGTCTGTTGAAAACACTATGAAAGTGTTCAGCCCATCTTTCCAGCATCATGTTCTTACCACGAATCAATGTGGCTCCATCAACACTGAGTAGTTGATATGCACCATGGGTCTTTGGCCCATAAATAGCCTTCAGGGCATTACAAAAGTACTTTGAATTGTTACTATCAGAATAAAACTGAATTTCATCTGCCTTCTTACTGTGCCAAGAATCCTACATCTCTCTAAGTGTCACTTGCACTCAACTTTTGATAGAATGAAAAACTGCCTTCTTAGAGATGGACAAACTGTCCTGCTGGTAAACCATGTGGAGTTCTTGTTTTTCATTTAGCAGTTTCCAAATTTCCCCATAATTTTCATCACACCAATCTTGATGTTTGCATGTATTCTGGCCCAAATGAGTAAATGCGGTGCTGTACATCAAATCTCTGAAAGCTGCTCACTCCTTTTGTGCTCTACTGTTGCCAACCATATGTTGGTTCAGCTTTCCCTCCAAGTTAGCCGTAAATTGTTCACACTCAGAGAAGCACTCTAATCTGTTGACATTAAATCTTTTGGTAATCACCTTGCCTTGGGGCTGCCATTTTTATGGAATACAAATGTTTAGCTTGGACAGGATAAGTCTATGATCATCCCAGCACTCTGCACCACACATCACCTTCACCACTCTCATCTCCTATCTTTCTCTTCTCCTTACAATGACATAATCTATTAAATGCCAATGTTTGTTGTAAGGATGTATCTACAAAGCTTTATAGTATTTAGGTAGATGAAGGACAGTGTTGGTGATAAGAAGGTCATGAGACAAACAAGTCTTCAGTGATAAGTGATCATTGCTGTTGCTGTTTCTGACTCCATTCCTCCCAAGAACTTCCTGTCATGTCTGATAATCTGTGCCTACTCTGGTACTAAAGCCACCCAAAATTGGAAGCTTGTCCTCTTTTGGAACACTGATGATGAAGGTCTTCGGGTCTTCATAAAATTTTTCTTTGACCTCATCAGGGTTCATCATGGTGGGAGCATAGGCACTGGTGATGGCAGCATGGTGCTTACTGCAAATGGCAATCACATTGTCATGATCCTGCCATTTACTCTTTTAATGAAAGGTATACAAGATTGTTGTCTTTTGATTGCAAAACCTATGCAAGCTTCATGGTGCTCTCCATCACTGCAGCCGCTCCAGAAAACACATATCCAGCTCCAACTTTGGTAAGGTGGTCTTCATTAGCCAGCCTTGTTACACTCAAGACGGCTATTTGGATGCTATACCTGCTTAGTTCTCTTGTAGCAAGAGCTATTTGTCTTTTAGGGCTGCTGGATTTTGTGTTATTCATAAGTGTGTGCACATTCCATATTGTGATGGTAAATGGAATCATCTTCACAAAAGTTTTTGTACAATTTGTGTGTTTGCCTGTTTTGACCATAGCGTAGGATTCCCACCTGCCATAGTATGTAGGCCAGGGCTGAATATTATAAATGCTCAAACCAACTACCAAGAACCTATGAAAGAAGATGTTATCCACCTACAGAGAAAGAACTGATAAATAGAAGTATGCATAGTATGGTTTTACATAGATATATACATATATATATACATATATGTCAAATGGTGGCCTTCTCTGGTGTGAGGTAAGGAGGGAGGGAGGGAGATAGCTTGGAACTTAAAATGCAGCAAAAAATAGATTAAAATTTAAAAATAATAATAATAACAAGGTCAGCAAGACCGGTTGGTCTTATGGTTATGGAGCTCAAATTCAGACAAATGGGAATGCAGACCTCTAATGTATCTTGGATCCTTAACTTCATAAAGTGCAGGCCCCCTTAAATGGGTCCACAAAAAGCAAGAGAACATCAACCAATTAATCAATGAATAAGCATTTATGAATCACTTACAATATGCTGGGCACTGTGCTAAGCACTAGAAATACAAAAAGAGGCAAAAGATTGTCCTTACTCTCCTGGAGCTCACAAACAAATAAGGGAGATAACATGCAAGCAAATATATACAAGGCACACTATCAATAGGAAAAATAGGAAAGTTCACAGAGAATCATGGATATTTCGGGGACTTTTTAGAAGAGCTCTTGCTGCTGCCAGGTTTCATTAGGGACACTTACTTCATTCAGCTGTGTTTCTAATTCCAGAACTAATGATATCTTGTAGTGAATTTGTCAAGATGAAAATGAAATATTCCATTCAGAAAACAAAGAAATACAATGTATATGTAAATTGTGTACATCATTTATATTATGTCTACAGATACAAATCTGTTTGACTCAATTTGGGTTGAAAGAGAGAGAGAGAAAGAGAGAGAGAGAGAAGAGAGAGAGAGAGAGAGAGAGAGAGAGAGAGAGAGAGAAATGAAATCCCACAAGACAGCCAGATTTTCTTGACTACATGACAATTGATTGACTGAAATTTTACCTTTCTTATCCATTGTCTTGACATCACACACTCAGATTTTAAGAACCCAGAAGATCAAAAAACCATTAAAAAAACATTTTGCTTAATTACCTTGATTTTTTTAATTGTATTTTTATATGAAAACCTAATTAAATGAGAAAATATGTGACATTCTCTGTAGCTCAGATAACCATGCCTATGGGCAACTTAGCTGTTCAGGCCATAAGGCCACAATTCTATCGCTGCCATCTCTTGGGCAGCCTTATACCCAAACTTTGAGCATTATATACAGGAGGAAATATTCTGAAGTGGTGATCTTACACCCCTAGACATCCTAAGGGATGTCCACCCACTGATGGACACTTTGCTTCTGGGAAAGGAAAATATTGTTTTTACAAATATGAAAACTTAATTGAAATTTTACTTTGCAACAATATTGTCCCTTATAATATTCCTGAGAGGTATTAGTATCCCCACACACAAATGCACACACCTTTAAAAAACAAAACAAGTCATCCACTGAATTTCACAATTCATGCAATTTATACATACATACAATTTCATGCTTAGGGAAGCAAAAACTAAAATGGCTGAACAAGTTGGAGTATATGATCAGGATGGAAATTTTGTTGTTCAATTGTTTCAATCTCTGTGACCCCATTGGGCATTTTCTTGGCAAAGATAGTGGAATGGTTTGCCATTTTTTTCTCTAGCTCATTTTACAGATGAGGAACTGAGGCAAACAGGAGTAAGTAACTTGCCCAGAGTCACACAGCTGGTAAGTGTCTGAGGCCAGATTCAAACTCAAGGAGATCAGTCTTCCTGACTCCAGGCCTGGCACTTTATCCACTACATCACACAGCTTCCCTATGATGGAATACTATTGTGCTATAAGAAACAACAAGCAGGATGGTTTCAGAAAAACCTTAGAAGACATAAGAACTGATGCAAAGTGAAGTAAGCAAAACCAAGAGAACACTGTATACAGCAACAGCAATATTATATGAGGATCAACTGTGAATGACTCAGCTGTTCTCAGTAATATAGTGATCTAAGACAATTCTGAAGGACATATGAGGAAAAATGTCATCGACCTCCAAAGACAGAACTGGTTTTATGTCTTTGGTTTCATCTGTGTTTTCTTTCACAACATGGCTAATATGGAAATATGTTTCACATGACTGCACATGTATTTACTCTATATCAAATTATTTGCCTTCTCAGGGAGAGTAGAGAGGAAAGAAGGAAGGAGATTTCAGAACTCAAATTTTTAAAAATGAATGTTAAAAATTATTTATGCAAGTAATTGAAAAAAAATAATTTTTTAAAAAGAAAAGCAAAAGTTAAAAAAAAGAAAGAAAGAAGTGACTACATGAAGTCATCAATCTATTTGCAATAGGCCAGTGCTGTCAAGTTCTTGGAAGGTGTGAGCAATAAGCCCTAGGTGTTCATCTAAAGGAAGCTGGTCCTTGACATGCAAAAACCTGCCTTTCCTTATAATCACCAAGCCCTGTAGCACTAACAGCTTCCATTAGCAACTTTTCCTTTGTTCATTATTTCTGTGTTATGGCACTCCATTTGTTCCATTTCAGCCTGTATCTCAGTTTCCATTCCTACCTAAGCCATTGGCCTTAATATTTCCTTGACTTTCAGTCTCTTCCCATCATTCTCTACATCAAAAACGATAGAAGTATTTAATTCATAGAGCCATCACATAGCACAGTAAGTAAAGCTTATTTCTATCACCATTCATAACAAGAAAAATCAAATGCCAAACCATGAACGGTAGAAAGCTGATACTCATTTCAGCTTTATTGAGAATTGGCTCCTTTAATATTTCTATAGGATAGAATTTCTGCCCTGGATCCTACTAAATTCAAGATTTAGCCCAGATCAGATGTAAACCAAAGTATTACATTTTAAATGCATGGGGAAATATATGCTATCTGATAGTTAATTACACTGAAAACTTGTATGAAAGTAGAAAGGAATTAGGGTAAGAAGGACCCACTTGGTTATGTTGTTTGTTTGTTTGTTTTTAAAGAAAAACAACAATTGAGCTAAGACAGAAAGAGAGCAGAATAACTCTATTCCTTGATTGTACTCTTGTAGGCATAGGAAAGTATACAACTCTTTTTAATCTTCTCTGTAGAATTTAAAACTGAATTAGTTGTGACTATTTTCTGAGCATAACCCTAGAGTTGACTCAGTATAGGGTAATTCTAATCCCTAAGCACCTGTTTTGCTTTCCTTATGTCCCTAGGTTCCATTTCTTTCTCATGTTTGGCACTGATGATATTGCATTAAATGTAGGTAGTAAAACTTCTTTAAACTGGGATTGTATTTGCCCAGTGTGAGAAGGAGGGCTGATTTAATCCCAGGCACTGGCAGCCTATACCAATGCCAGCAGGTGTGGGGTATTCCTTCCTTTGTTTTCATCCACCTCTTCATAAACATAAGAAATAAATGATGTGGGCCCCTAAATTAGGCCCTCCTGTTGATGACATCTTACCTGAAGGGCACTAACTTTGATATGAGATTTTTAACCTTTATCTACAGGTAATTCTCAGCAGTCAAGAGAGGCTAAAAAAGAAGTTGAGGCAGTGTGCCATAGGAAGTAGCAAGTTAAACTCAACCAAGAAGGCTGGACTCGGCAGCAAAATTCAATAAATTAATTAACCTATTAGTACTTGCCGACAATGCTCTAAGATTATAAATTGCAGAGCACATAGTCTGAATTGATAGAGGGAGTCCTTCACTAAGCCCATGGATGGGATGCATACACCAAAGAAATCGTGGGTCTGGATGAGGGAAAGAAACAGACAGATAGACATATGGACAGACTGATGGAAGGAGAGGCATAGACAAAGACAGACTGGTTAGTTTCAGTCATCAGTTCTGCTGACCCAACCATCCTGGAGAGCAATTTGGAACTATGCCCAAAGGACTACAAAACTGTGGTTTTTGATCTGGCAATACCACTAGTAGATTTGTATCCCAAAGAGATCATAAAAAAGGGAAAAGGACCCACATGTACAAAAATATTTACAGCAGCTCTTTTTGTGGTGGCCAAGAATTGGAAATTGAAGGGATGTCCATCAACTGGGGAATGACTGAACAAGTTGTGGTATGTGTATGTAATGGGACACTATTGTTCCATAAGAAATAATGAGCAGGTGGATTTCGGAAAAACTTACATGCACTGATGCTGAGTGAAGTAAGGAGAACCAGGAGAACATTGTACACAGTAACAGCAACATGGAGCAATGAACAACTTTGATAGACTTAGCTCTTCTCAGCAATGCAATGATGTAAAACAATTCCAAAACATTCATGATGGAAAATGCAATCCACATCCAGAGAAAGAACTATGGAGTTTGAATGCAGATCAAAGCATACTATTTTCTCTTTTTTGTTGCTTTTTTTCTTTCTTGTGTTTTTTCCCTTTTATTTTGATTCTTCTTTCACAACATGACTAATGTGGAAATATGTTTAATATGATTGTACATGTATAGCTTATATCAGATTGTTTGCCGTCTTGAGAAAGAGGGAGGGAAGGGAAGAAGGAAGAAAATAATTTGGAACTCAAAATCTTATAAAAGTGAATGCTGAAAACTATCTTTATTTGTAATTGGAAAAAATAAAATATTATTAAGTGGGGAAAAAAACTTTTTTTGAGAAATGTTTTTTAAATCATCAGTTCTGCCACTTCTTGTCAAAGATAAAATGCCTAGTTGTCCAGATTTAACTCAAGTGAGATCTCCTCTGGGAGATAAGGCCTACCCTAATCCTCCCTGTTGTTACTGTTCTCCTCCTCATCTGGAAATTATTGTTTGTGGTTTGTATTTATTTGTTTACACAATATTTTTGCCCTGTAGACTGTAAGCTCTCTGAGGGCATGTATTATTTTCACTTTTTGCTTTGGTATTCCTGGTACCTGGCATTTAGTGAATACTTAATAAATGCCTATGGAACAAATAAATATCTTAATCTTTTTGTAACCTTATCTTGCTCTTGGGAATCTTTGACCTCTATGTAGCACTTGAAACTGTTAAATGCCCTCTTGGTATCAGTGAAATTTTGCTCTCCCAGTTCTCAGTTTTTGCTGACTTCTCTTCTTCCTCCTACCTAGTAAATGTAAGAATTTACCCAGGTCTTGTCTTCCAAAGTCCTCAGAAATTCAACAGGTAATTGAATAATTGCCTAATATGGGCAAGGCAGGGGCCAGTTAGGTGGCGCAGTGGATAGACTGCCAGGCCTGGAGTCAGGTAGAATCATCTTCCTGAGTTCAAATCTGGCCTCAGACACTTCCTAGCTGTGTGACTCTGGGCAAGTCATTTAACCTTGCTTGCCTCAGTTTCCTCCTCTGCAAAATGACCTGGAGGGGGAAATGGCAAAGCAACTTCAATATCTTTGCCAAGGAAACTCCATATGGGGTCACAAAAAGTTGGAAATGGGTAAGGCACTGTCTTACATATCTAAGATATGAAAACAAAAATGACATTTTTTCCTCTATCTATGTTGTCTCTAGATTCCAAGGTCCACAGCTTCAGCTCCTGTCACCCGTAGCTCCAAAAAGCTGTTGCATGTGCCGCAACCACACCCCAGTAAACTGTGTCAGCAGACAGACTAGACCAAGCTGAGGGTAACTGACAGGCCTTAAATGTGTCGAGGAGTTAGGGGGATGTTTATCCCAAGCACGTGAAGATTTTCCTGGTGGATGAGGACAATTTGTTCCAATGGCCATGAAGGTGGCTGCAGCAGATACCACGGGGCACGTACAGCTTGGTCAAGCAACAAAGATGCCAAGGTCATCCACTGCATTCTGGGTCACTGCCAGTCATCTTGACTTTTGTCCTGCCACTAGACTTTGGTGACTCAGGAAAAGAGAGTGAAGCTGACAACTTGGTGAAACACTGTCTTATTTCAATCCAATTCACGAGCAAACCAAGACATCACCCATGAGGTCACCTTATTATCCTCAAAAACAAAGGATGAATAGCAACAATAGATGTAGATGATCCAAATTTGGACCTCTGTCCACTGACTAGTGCTCTACAGAGCAATCCCCAATCATTATCACAAACAGAGCCTTTGGTGGCAAGGGATAATGACTAGGTAAAAATGTGTGGCTGAATGAAACCCACTCCCTACTACTAGAAAACAATCCATATTCCTGCCCTATAGATGGTAGCATCAGCTATAGCACCCTAAGTAGTACCATCTTCCTTAACAATGATGCAATGAATATTTAAAATATTCTTGCATAACAAGCAATAAGACAGTAAAAGAAGAGAAGTAGCCGTAGAAATGGTAGAAACCAGGAGAGAAGAGGACTCTGGGGTTTTTGTTTGTTTCCTTTTACATTATACCAGAAGGATGGTTTTGAAAGTCTGGCGTTCTCTAGAAATTTCTTCCATTTGAAGAGTGGCTGGCCTGATGACATACTCCTTAAAGCTTAGTTAAACTATATTTAGTTATCTGAGGGTACCAAGAGAAAATTAAATTATATAGCATAGTCACCCCCACTAATGAAATGTCACCCCCACAAAAACAAATCAAATGAACATAAATGGGACATAAGCTAGCAAACATTTGATCTTCTCGATAAACAGAGACAGTGACCAAAAAAAAAAAAAATAACACCAGTTTAAAGGATTAGTTCACTCAAAAAATATTAAAGAGTGAGTTGAGTTTAGATTCTGTACAACAAGCCTTTAGCAAGGTTGCTACATAATTTGACTAAGTCAGATGACCTGAAAAGCATTTCTAGAGTAAGCTAGAAGGTGAATAATAAACACACATGAAATATAACAGATCTACTGACATTTGTATAGTCATATTTTTCCATTGGCAACTATGGTGGCACCATCACATTGGGACTCTACCGCCTTAGTACCCAATGCAATATATGAGTGTAACCCAGGATATAAGTCTGGCGTATTTGCATAAGACTCTCCTCCTTGAGGGAAAGACTGACATTCAAACCTGCTTAAGGGGCAGAGTTGGTGACAGATTGGGAGAGCAGAATTATTCTTGATTTTCATTTCAAGAGAAAACATCCTCGGTCTCTTGAGAAAGAGGCCACTGGATAGAGAGAAAGACTGTGAAAAAGTGGACATATGGAAGAGCCCACATAAGCACAACTGTTGAGTAATTATTCTCTCTACCGATAAGGAGATTCTAACTCAAATATACCATACTTGGATCCCAGCTTGAGTAGAAATTGAAATTTAAAAGATGAGGTTAGGAGAGATAGTTGAATGAATATGTCCAATTATATGCAGCAGAAACACATGCTGAATTTTAAAGGTACTCAGGAATCAGTGCTCAAGATCTCAAAGAACAGAGTACTTAAAACTTACTTAAATCTATCTAAGTATGCATATCTTACTGTCAGAATTTCCATAATCTTGATCCTCACGCCATTTCCATTGTCAAAGTATCTTCTCAAGATGAAAAATACCTTCAAAAACCTTGGGAGATAACTTAAAAGATCCATGCTTAATGACAAAGTTTGGACTTAGAGAAGAACAGAAAAAAGGCACCTTTCTCCACTCCTTGCAGAAGTATAGATATGGGGTATAGATGTAGAATATGTCGTATCCTGTCAATGATGGCCAAAGTATTGTTTGGTCCTTCTGAACTGTTCCTTTCTTCTTCTTTTTAAATTTTTGTTTTGAGGAACCCTTGCTGGGCAGGAGTGAGGAAAAAGATATATTTGGAACTGAATGTGATATAAAACCAGAGAGAATCAATAAAAATTAATTTTTAAAAAGAAAAATATCTATGCCTCCTTCTTTGAGAACAAGGGAATAGTTAGACTTAGGTTTAATGGCTACAGAAATCTAAATAAGCTCTTTACAGATGGATGGCTAAGCAAATGGCTATGATGCTGTTCAAAAAAATGAAAATCAATTATATTTGAGTCGAGTCACAGAGATCTTGTCTTAGGGAAAATCAGCACTGTGACTTTCCCCAAAATTCATTTCTCTATCTCAAGAGCAGGAAGGGAAGGTATTTTACAGAATTTTTTTTTAATGAAATGGCAAGTTAATATAACCAAGGTGCTGGGTTATTGAGAATATTATCTTTTCTAGATGTCCTTTCTTAGAAGGAAAAAGGGAAAGAACCACTATTATCTTTGATAATAGTCTCTTTGAGAACTGTTCTGAATGGTGACCACTATCCCCTCAAATCAGATTATCTCAGTCTACTCAATCTACTTACATTCTTACCATCTACTGTTATACAAAGACTAATCAACTCCTCCCTCCTGGGATCCACACTCTTCCAAAAATATAAACACAAGGTATATCTGCCCATGAGTCAGCTGGTCTGTCAATCAACAAGTATTTATTAAGCAACTACAATGTGTCAGGCACTGTACTAAGCAGCGGAGATACACTAAAGGCAAAAAACTTTCCCTGTCCTCAAGGTGCTCAGAATATAAGGGGAGAGACAACATGTAAATAATTAGAAATGTACAAGATATATGCAGAGAGGATGAGAACAATCTGAAAGCAAAAAAACATTAGCTTGAGTGGAATGGGGGAAGGTCCCCATGAAGAAGGTGGGATTTGAACTAAATTCTAGGAAGCCAAGGCAACTAAGAGGAGAAGATGAAGGAGAAAGAGCATTCCAGGCTTGAGGGATATTGAGTGAAAACACACAGAGATGGAAAGTGGAGTGTCATGTTCAAGAAAATGCCAGTAAAGGCAGAATACAGATTAAGGTGTAAGTAAGCTGGAAAGGAAAGGAAAGAAGGAGTCAGGTTGTGAAGAGCTCTGACTCTTTCTCAAGTAGATGTGTAAACTTTGAGAGGAAATATGGTCAGTGAAGCAGTCCACAAACACTTATGTACTTGCCATGTGCCAAACAGTGTGTCAGGCACTGAGGACACAAAGAAAGGCAATAAAATGGTCGCTGCCTTCAAAAAGCTCACAATCAAATGGAAGAAACATGAAAATGGAAAGTAATTTCAGGGGGCAATCAATTAGAGAGGGTGGTGGGAAAGGGCTCCTACAGGAGGTGAGATTTGAGCTGAGTCCAAATGGAGGCCAAGGAAGCCAAAAGCATTCTATGCATGGGGGGCAGCCCCTGCCAATGCATAGAGATAGAGGATCATGTGCACAGAACAGCAAGAAAGCAGTGTTGGTGTGTTGTAGAGTACATGGAGGAAAGTCAGGTGTAGAAAGACTGGTAGGGCAGGAAAGGACTGGGTTCTGAAGGGTTTGAAATGCCCTACAGAGGATTTTACATTTGATCCTTGAGGTACTAGGAAGTCACGGGAGTTTATTGAGTATGAGAGTGGTCAGTGGTCAGTCCTTGGTCAGTGTTTTAGGAAGATCACATTTTGGAAGAATGGAGAATGGATTCCAACAGTGAGACCAACCAGCAGTTTAGTGCATTAGTCTGGTCACCAGGTGATGAGGGCCTGTACCAAGATAATGTTTGAGTGAGTGGAGAAAAGGAGAAGTATTGTTGTAAGGCAGAAACAACCCTTGGTAACAGTGAGGTAAGATAGGAGTTGAGGATAACTCTGAGGTTGTGAAATTGGATGTAACTGGGAGAATGGTAGAGTCTTCGATGGTAATAGGAAAGTTTGGAAGATTTGGGAGAAAAGATAATGTGTTCTGTTTTAGACATTCTGAGTTTGTGATACTTATGGGAAATCTAGCAAAATCAGTTGGTGACATAAGACTGGAGCTCAGGAGAGAGTGAGCTGTTAGAAGAGGGCTTGATACATTCAATATGGTTATAAAAGGAAGTACTTGTAAGTCACTAAACAGTTAACAAAAGGAAGTTTACTTAGCCCTAATACAGCAAGGATACATACAAGTATGTACACATATCTGAATAGAGAGCAAACATATCAGCTTGGAAGGTTGTAGTGATTGTTATCCTCTCCTAGTATCCACCAAATCTGAAGGGCACCCCATGTGGGTGGGACATTTTATGCCCATTGGTGACCAGGAAGCAGGAACATGCCAGAGCCAGCTTATAGCAGCTCAGGAAATGATTGTTAAATTTTCAGTGTGAGCATTTATACCTCAGGAATTGGCAATGTCAATAAATCATGGCTTGATTTATTATTTTGCCAATCATTTAGATTTAAGAAAGTGATGGAGAAAATGTTAATAATTTAGATTAAACTTAAATTGTGTGTCCAGTATACATTTTATGAGGAGAGGTAGTTGTTAAATATTTGCCAGCATATGCCCATCAAGAAGCCATGTCAACACAGCCAAAGTCTATCAAGAATCTGCATCAAGGAGATACAGCTTGACCCTTGCCCTACCCCCAGGCCAATCAAGGGCCAGCGTTGTCACCTTTTAAGGAAAATCTAACAACCCACATAGGAAAGGCGAGAGGAAGGAACAGAAGAAACTCTGGTCCTATCACAGTCTAGATAAGTAGATCTGAGAATTATCTGCACAGAGATAATAACTATCCATGGAGTTGATGAGATCACCAAGAGAGATCTTATAGACGGAGAAGAGAAGAGGGCCCAAGAAAGTACTTTGTAGGACACCCCTAGTGAATGGACATGATCTAAATGAAGAAGCAAACTGGAACCCAGGAGAGAGGTTAGGGCTAGATATATATAAATGCAGGAATAATCTGCAGAGAGATGATAAACTGCAGAGAATATGGTGTAATAGAAAGACCACTGCTTATTCAAGCGATTAGTGGGCATAACTTCAAATGAGTACATGTGTTCCCTGCCCTCCTAAGTCTCCCAGAATCTTTGCTGTGAAGCCATTTCTGTTGTCAGCTAAACAAAGCCTGAGCCATAGGCATAGGTGTCTTTTTCTATTTTTTTTTTAACATTCATTTCAGCACTAAAGTTTTATGGAAATAAGGAAGGGGCTTGCCTGAAGTCATGTAAAACAGTGTCTTTCTATATCATTCAGCCAATTCATAAGCCATATGACACATTCACTTAGATATATTTTTTCCCCAAGAGAAACATTTTCATGTCCTTCAACCCATCTTGATCTGGTAGGTTCCCTAGTACTCTAACCCTCTGGCTCACCCACTTCTGGACACACTTGTTTATACACTTAGAAAAATGTTCCAAGAACTGAATACAGTACTACAAAAAGCGCCAGAGCGGAGTAAGATTTAATAGGACTACTTCTGTACTTATTCTCCATTTTGATTCTTTCATTAGAGCCTAGACTATATAGCTCTAACATATCTCTGATGGCAGAAAATTAAGAACATAGAAGCCTCTTGATGAGGGTGAAAGAGGAGAATGTAAAGGCTGGCTTGAAGCTTAACATCAAAAAAACCCCCCAAAACTATGATCTTGGCAACTGGTGTCATCTTGGCAAATGGAAGGAAAAGAAATGGAAAGTGTCAGATTTTATATTCTTGGCTCAAAGATCACTACAGATAGCAACTATAGCCATGAATTAAAAGATGCTTGCTCCTTGAAAGGAAATCTATGGTAAATCTGGACAGTATACCAAAAAACAGACATTACCTTGCCGACAAAGATCTGTGCATTCTCAAAGCTATGGTTTCTCTAGTAGCAATGTGTGGCTGTAAGAGTTGGAGTGTAAGGAAAGCTGAGCACCCCAGAATCAATGCTTTTGAATTGTGTTGCTAGAGAAGACTTTGGAGAATCCGTTGGATGAGAGAAGGAGAGTAAATGAGTCAAGAGTTAAAGAAATTAATTCAGCCTATTCGCTGGAGAGTCAAATACTGAAGCTGAAGCTTAAATAATTTGGCTGCATAAGGAGAAGACAGGACTCATTGGAAAAGACCCTGATATTGGGAAAGATTGAAGGCAAATGGAGAAAGGGGTGGCAGAGGATGAGATAGATAGATAGTGTCATGGAAACAATGAACAGACTTCATGAGATAGTGAAGGATAAAAGGATTTGGCATTCTATGTTCTATAGGATCACAAAGAGTCAGACACATCTGAATGACTGAAGAACAACAAAGGCCATATAGGATTAACTTTGGGGACAGCTGTGTCATGCTTTTGACTCATACTGAACATAGAATCTACTACAATCCCTAGCCACTTTTCTCATTTTTTTAGCTACACCTTCTCTAGCCTATGCTTGTGAAGCTGATATTTTGGGATTCTAGTGTAGAATTTTACATTTATTCCTATTGAGTTTCATCAAATTCTGTTTGATCAATTGTTCTATCTCATTTATATTTTTTTGGATGTGTTTGCTTTCTCTCCTAGGTTTGTGTCATTCAAAAATTTGGTAAGTATGCCATCTATATATTAATTGAAGGCATGAAAAACAATGTTGAGCAGCACTTGGTCAAGGAGAGATCCCTGGGACATTCCATTAGAAACCTCCTTCAAAATTCACTACTGTCATCATCACTCTGATTCTCTAGTCATTCAAACAGTTTCAAGTCTACTATCACATAGCCTCTATCTCACCATTTTATCCACAAGTGTAACATGAGAGACTTTGTTAAATGGTTTGTGGAAATCTAAGTACACAAAGTCTACAATTATGCCCCTTATCTGTCTGTCTAGCTACCCCGTCTAGAAAAGAAATGAGCTAAAGGATCAGAGGACTTAGAATATGATATTCCAGAAGGCAAAAGTGCTTGGATTACAACAAAGAATCAACTACCCAGCAAAACTGAGCATAATCTTTCAGAGGAAAAGATGGACATTCAATGAAATAGGAGAATTTCAAACTTTCCTGGTAAAAAGACCAGAACTAAACAGAAAATCTGATCTTAAAATACAAGACTCAAGAGAAGCATAAAAAGGTAAACAGGAAAGAAAAAAAAAACATGGTATTCAATACGGTTAAACTGTTTACATACCTACAAGGGAAGATGATACTTGTAACTCTTAAGAACAGTATCTCTATTAGAGCAGTTAAAAGGAGTATATTTAGAAGAGGGTGTGGGTATAACTTAACTTTGATGTGATGAAAAAAATAATTAAGGGATAGAAAAAGAATTGTGCTGGGAGAAGAGGAAAGAAGGAGGCAGAATGGGGCAAACTATATCACATGAAGAGGCATGAAATACCTGTTACAGTAGAGGGAAACAAGGGAGGGGTTGAGCATTGTTTGAATCTTACTCTCATTGGATTTGGCTCAAAGAGGGAATAACATACACACCCAGTTGGGTAGAAAAAAAATCTATCTTACCCTACAAGGAAGCAGGACAGAAAAGGGGGAAAGAAAAGGGAGGGGGGCTGACAGAAGGGAGGGCAGAAGTAGGAGGGGAAAGGGAAAGAAAATAAAGGGGGGGCTGATAGAAGGGAGGGCAGATTAAGGGAGGCATTGGTAAAACACTGGTGAGGAGGGACATGGTAAAAGGAGAGAGAAAAGTATAAACAGGGAATAAATGAGATGGAGGGACATAGACAGTAATCATAACTTTGGATGTGAATGGGACGAACTCTTCCATAAAATGGAAGAAAATAGCAGAGTGTATTAAAAACAAGGATCCTACAATATGTTGTTTACAAGAAACACACTTGAAGCAGAGAGAGACACACAGAGAGTAAAGGTAAAGGGCTGGAGCAGAATGTGTTATGCTTCAGCTGAAGTAAAAAAAAAAAAGCAAGAGTAGCCATCCTGATCTCAGGCAAAGCAAAAGCAAAAATAGATCTGATTAAAAGGGACAAGGAAGAAAACTACATCTTGCTGAAAGGTACTATAGACAATAAAGTAACAGCAATACTAAATATGTTATGTACCAAGTGGTATAGCCTCCAAATTCTTAAAGGAGAAGGTAAGCGAGTTACAGGAAGAAATAGACAGCAAAACTATATTACTCAGGGACCTCAACCTCCCTCTTTCAGAACAAGATAAATTTAACCACAAAATAAACAAGAAAGAAGTTAAAGAGGTGAATGGAATTTTAGAAAAGTTAGATACGATAAACGTCGGGAGAAAATTCAATGGGGATAGATAGGAATATACCTTTTTCTCAGCAGCACATGGCACCTACAAAAAACTGACCATGTACTAGGTCATAAAAACCTCACAATCCAATGCAGAAAGTCAGAAATATTAAATGCATCCTTTTCAGATCATGGTACAATAAAAATTATATGTAATAAAAGGCCATGGAGGGGGCAGCTAGGTGGCACAGTAGATAGAGCACTGGCCCTGGATTCAGGAGGACCTGAGTTCAAATGCGGCCTCAGACACATAAGACTTACTAGCTGTGTGACCCTGAGCAAGTCACTTAACCCCAATTGCCTCACCAAAAAGCAAAAATTAAAAAATTAAAAAATAAAAGGCCATGGAAAATAGATGTAAAAGTAATTGGAAACTAAATAATCTAACCCTAAAGAATGAGTGGGTCAAACAACAAATCATAGAGATAATTAATAATGTCATCAAAGAGAATGACAATAATGAGACAACATATCAAAATTTATGGGATGCAGCCAAAGCAGTATTTAGGTGAAATTTTATATCTCTAAGTGCTTACATGAATAAAATAGAGAAAGCACAGATCAATGAATTGGACATGCAATTTAAAAAGTTAGAAAAAGAACTAATTAAAAATCCTTAATTAAATACCAAACTAGAAATTCTGAAAATCAAAGAAGAGATTAATAAAATTGAAAGTAAGAAAACTATTGAATTAATCAGTAAAGCTAAGAGCTGGTTTTGGGGGGAAAAACAATAAAATAGATAAACTTTTGGTTAATTTCATTTTTTAAAAGAAAGAAGAAAACCAAATTACCAGTATCAAAAATGAAAAGGGTGACTTCACCACCAATGAAGAGGAAATTAAAGCAATAATTAGGAACTATTTTGCCCAACTGCATGCCAATAAATCTGACAATCTAAGTGAAATGGATGAATATTTACAAAAATATAAATTGTACAGATTAACAGAAGAGGAAGTAAAATATTTAAATAATCCCATTTTAGAAAAAGAAATTCAACAAGCCATCAATGAACTCCCTAAAAAACAAAATCTCCAGAGCTAGATGGATTTACAAGTGAATTCTACCAAACATTTAAAGAACAATTAATTGCAATACTATATAAATTATTTGGGAAAATAGGTGAAGAAGTTGTACCAAATTCTTTTTATGACACAAATAGGGTGCTGATACCTAAACTGGGAAGACCCTAAACAGAGAAAGAAAATTATAGACCAATTACCCTAATGAATGTTGATACAAAAATTTTAAATAAAATATTAGCAAAGAAATGACAGCAATTTATCTCAAGGATTATACTCTATGACCAGGTGGGATTTATACTAGGAATGCAGGGCTGGTTCAATATTAGGAAAACTATTACCATAACTGACCATATCAATAACAAAACTAACAGAAATCGTATGATTATCTCAATAGATGCAGAAAAAGCTTTTGACAAAAATACAGCATCCAATTCTATTAAAAACATGAGAGAGTGCAGGAATAAATGGAGCTTTCCTTAAAATGATAAGTAGTATCTCATCTAAAATCATCAGCAGGCATTATCTGTAATGGGGATAAGCTAGACGCCTTCCTAATAAGGTTGGGATGAAACAAGGATGTCCATTATCACCACAGCATTCAATATTGTACTAGATATGCTAGATTTAGCAATAAGAGAAGAAAAAGAAATTGAAGAAATTAAAACAGTCAACGAGGAAACAAAACTATCACTCTTTGCAGATGAAATGATGGTATACTTAGAGAATCCTAGAGAATCAACTGAAAAACTACTTGAAACAATTAACAACTTTAGCAAACTTGCAGGACAAAAAATAAACCCACATAAATCATCAGCATTTCTATATATTACAAATAAAGCTCAGCAAGAAGAGATAGAAAGAGAAATTCCATTTAAAATAGCTGTACACAATATAAAATATTTGGGAGTCTACCTGCCAAGACAAACCCAGGAACTATATGAACACTTTTACAAGGCACTTTTCACACAAACAAAGTCAGCTTTAAACAACTGGGAAAATATCAATTGCTCATAGGTAGGCCAAGCTAATATAATAAAAATGACAATTAATTTACTTATTCAGTGCCATACCAATCAAACTACCAAAACATTATTTTATAAAGCTAGAAAAAATAATAACAAAATTCATCTGGAAAAATAAAAGGTCAAGAATATCAAGGGAATTAATGAAGAAAAAAATGCAAAGGAAGGTGGCCCAGCCATACCATACCTAAAACTATATTATAAAGCAGTAATCATCAAAACTATTTGGTACTGGCTAAGAAATAGAGTGGTGGATCAGTGGAATTGAATAGATACACAAAACATAGTAGTAAATGGTTATAGTAATCTACTATTTAATAAAACCAAAGACTGTAGCTTCTGGGATAAGAACTCAATATTTGACATTAAACTGCTGAGAAAACTGGAAAATAGCAGAAACTAGGCATAGACCAATATGTCACACCATATACCAAGATAAGGTCAAAATAGGTACATTATTTAGACATAAAGGATGATACCATAAGCAAATTAGGAGAGCAAGGAATACTTTACCTGTCAGATCTATGGAGAAGGGAAGAATTTATGACTAAACAAGAGATAGAAAACATTATGAAATGCAAAATGGATAATTTTGATTACATTAAATTAAAAAGGGTTTGCACAAACAAAACCAATGCAACCAAAATTAGAAGAAAAACAGAAAGATGGGAAATAATTTTTACAGCCAGTGTTTCTGATAAAGGCTTCGCTTCTAAATTATATAGAGAACTTAGTCAAATTTATAATAATATAAGTCATTCTCCAATAGATAAGTTGTCAAAGGACATGAACAGGCAATTTTGAGATGAAGAAATTAAAGCTATCCATAACCACATGAAAAAATGCTCTAAATCACTATTGGTTAGAAAAATGCAAATTAAAACAGTCCTGAGGTACTGCCTCATGCCTATCAGATTGGCTAATATCACAGAAAAGGAAAATGATAAATGTTGGAGAAGATGTGGGGAAATTGGAACATTAATGCATTATTGGTGAAGTTGTGAATGGATCCAACCATTCTGGAAAACAATTTGAAACTATGCCCAAAAGGCAAGGAAACTGTACATACCCTATGACCCAGCAATACCACTGCTAGGTCTGTATCCCAAAGAGATCATTAAAAAAGGTTAAAAAAAACCTAGATATACAAAAATATTTATAGCAGCTCTTTTTGTGGTGGCAAAGAAATGGAAATTGAGGGAATGCCCATCAGCTCAGAAGTGGCTGAACAAGTCGTGGTATATGAATGTAATGGAATACTATTGTGCTATAAGAAACAATGAGCAGAGGGGCAGGTAGGTGGTGCAAGGGATAGAGCACCGGCCCTGATGTCAGGAGAACCTGTGTTCAAATCTGCCCTCAGATCAAACACTTGACACTTACTAGCTGTATGACCCTGAGCAAGTCACTTAACCCCAATTGCCAAGAAAGAAAGAAAGAAAGAAAGAAAGAAAGAAAGAAAGAAAGAAAGAAAGAAAGAAAGAAAGAAAGAAAGAAAGAAAGAAAGAAAGAAAGAAAGAAAGAAATGATGAGCAGGCAGATTTCAGAAAAACTTGGAAAGACTTAGATGAACTGATGCATAGTGAAGTGAGGAGAACCAGGAAGACACTGTACACAGTAACAGCAACTTTGTGCAGTGACCAACTATGATTGATCTAGCTCTTTTTGGAAATACAAAAATCCAATACAATTTTTTAATTCAATGAATATTTTCCACTCCCATGACAATAAAGGGAGGACATGAAAAAATATTTTATTTTATACATCAGTGACTGTAAAGCACAATGTAATTATAGAATTAGATAAATGTTGGAAGTCATTATCCAAATGATACAGCTATTTTGTTTCTATGCATTTCTTTAATTACAAATAGCACCTTCATGACTTACAAAAGAGCACCCATTCAATGTAATTTTAACCTTGAAATACACACTCTAACATCCCCGTAATTTGATAGTTTACAGACCACAGTGTGGAAGAGATGTATTTTTAATGATCTCTCATTTTGCCAAGCTAATGTGAAAAATAAATCAATGATGGACAACAGTTCCAAGGCTCAACAAGATATTTTCTGGAGAGATACAAAGTGAAGGTTGGGGAACATTTTGAGATTTCTAAGAATCATCTTCCATGTCAATATCCAAAAGACTCATGATGGAAAATAATATCCACAGCTAGAGAAAGAACTGTGGAATCTGAATGCAGATTGAAGCATACTGTTTTCACTTTTCTCTTTCATTCTCTTTCTTCTTTCAGAATGTGACTAATGTGGAAATATTTTTACGTTGCTGCACATGTATGGCCTATATTGGGTTGCTTGCCATCTTGGGGAGGGAGGATGAGAGAAAGGGAGAAAAAATTTGAAGCTCAAAATCTAATAAAAATTAATATTGAAAACTATATTTACATGTAAATATTATTTACCAAGAAAAAAAAATTTTTAAAAGAAAGGAAATTAGCTCAACATGGCATAGCCTATTCTTGATAAAGTCACTGTGTCCCTTCCTAAGTGCTTATAATACATCACTTTAACGACGTGTTCTAGAATTTTTCCAAGAGTCAAGTTCATTAATCACTATTAGTTTGCAGACTCCACCCTCTTTCATTCGTTGAAAACTAGAAGTATCTGATAATACCACTGCATAAGTCCAATACTTAGAACAAATTACTGCCCAATAAAAGCCCTAAACTTATGGCTTGGTAAACGGATATATTTTATTTATTATTGATTACTATATATAATAGGTGTTATTTTAATCTATATTATAGTATATAATAATAAAGACATGGTAATAAAGTATATGTGTACATCTATGCATAATGTGCATTCATATGTTTATCTGTATATTGTGTGTGTGTGTGTACACACACACACACACACACACACACACACACACACACACACACTCAGCCAGCTAGGTAGTGCAATGGATAGAGGGCTGGATCTGAAAGCAGGATGACCTGAGAGGTCAAATCTAGCCTCAGACACCTACTTCTGTATAACCCTGAGCAAGTTACTTAGCCACTATCTAGCTCAGTTTCCTTACGTGTAAAATGGAAATAATAACAGCACATACCCCACAGGGTTATAATGAAGACAAAATGAGATAATTTATGTATAAGGTATTTAGCAAATCACTCTGGACATATTTGAAAATGTGTTCCTTATTCTGTACCCACAGGGCAGCTAAGTGGCGAAGTGGATAGAGTGCCAGACCTAGAGTCGGGAAGACTCATCTTGCTGAGTTCGAATCTGGCCTCAGATACTTACTTGCTGTGTGACCCTGGGCAAGTCACTTGTACAAACTGTGTTTGCCTTAGTTTCCTCATCTGTAAAATGAGCTGGAAAAGGAAATGGCAAACCACTCCCGTATCTTTGCAAAGAAAATCCCAAATGGGGTCACTAAGAGTTGCGTATGTTTCAAATGACTGAACGACAACAATAGTTCACCAAGTCATTCTTGAAGGAATGGAAGCATAATTGACCATTAGTCAACTAAAGTTATGGTTGGTCACAGCAATTTCCAGAGTTCAAAAGTTTTTCAATAGGTTAACTTTCTCCAGGCAGTTCCTGGAGTCCTTCATCTCAGTTCAATCTTTTACGGTCCCTTGTGCTGTAATAGGGAGCAGTGGAATTAGATCATGGGTTGACCTTTGGGGCATACATGCCTTATAATATTGTTTCACAAGGAACATCCTGCCCATATGCTTATTTTCTTCCTCAGGCAATGGAGAGTTTCCAAAGACAAACTTATCTGGATCCATCCCTGAGGTGCAAAGTTCAGCAATTCAAAGTCCCTCTGCCAACAAGGCTTTTGGCATTCCTGAAAATTTCTTCCCAAGTCATGACTCATCAGGGCATTCAGGTTCTGAGCCTCAGAGGGCCCATATTTTGAAAACCTAGAGTCGGTCATAATCCACGATGAAACACAAGGAAATTTTTCTGAATCTGTACACGGCAGATAGGAGGAGGAGGAGGAGGAGGAAGGGAATAAGCATTTATATAGTACCTACTGTGTGCCAGGCACTATGGAACTTTACAAATATTATCCTTATTGATCCATTCTATAGCAGGGCTATGATTCCCCCAGGAAATTACAAATGCACTATAACATAACCCAAATATGAATCACCCTTTACCAAAGCTCAGTCAACAGAGGCTTAACCACTATAGGAGCTATAGAGGAAAATGTTCCAGGTATTGTCTTTTAGAATTATATAAATGTTTAGCTGCTGCGCTTTTTCCTTCCACATTGCTATTATTACTTTCAATGACTCTCCCCCTAACCTCCTTCCCTATAACAAATCAGTATTCACCATGTCTGACCATGTGTGTCTCATCCTGAGCCTCTAGTCCAGGGCTTCTAAAACTTTTTCCACTCACAACCCTTTTAGCACTTCTTAAACTGTGGGTGGAGACTGCAGCATCTAGTCCACCACCTCTCTGCCAAAAGGAGGAAAGCATGCTTCATTATCACTTCTCTGAAATCACAATTAATCATTGCATCACTAAAAGTTAATAGTTTTCAAAGTTGTTTTCCATCACATTAATGTGTAAATTGTTCTCCTGTTTGTACTTTGCTCTGTATTAATTCACAAAATCTCCCAAATTTAAATATTGAAGTCTTTTAAATAATGAATTGAATTACATTCATATCTCTTTGGCTTATGTCTCCATTCACGGTTTCACTTGGGAATATATGAATCTGGCTTATTTTAGCACTCCCCTAGTAGTACTAGGCTCTAGACTTCCAAGTTGTTTTCTTGTTTTTGTTTTTAACAGACTTGTGTTCACAAAGCAAATTCACTTTGTGACATTCACAATGAAAAGAAGGGAGTATATAGTAACACACTCACACACCGGAGGGAGTCTTAGATTGAAGGGGAAAATGGCTAATAGCCTTAGAGAAGTGATATAATGAGCTGGATTCTGATGGGTGGTGTCCTAGAAAGAAGTAAGGAAGTTGGAATCATATAACTAAAACCAGGAGAAACTTTAGAGGTCATCTAGTCCAAACCCCTCAGTGTACACATAAGGAAACTGAGGCCCATCAGAATTAAGGGACTTACCCAAAGTCAATAGTGGTTCTATAACTCTACGTAGGGAAGAAGGAAAGAAAGCATTTATTAGACTACTACAGTGTGCCAGGCACTGTGTGAGCTAGGTGCTTTACAAGTATTGTTACATTTGATCCCCACGACAATGCTGAGAGGTGAGTGCTATTGTGGTTATTTATTCCTTTCAGTTGTGGCTGATTCTTTGTGACCTCATTTGGGGTTTTCTTGGCAAAGATACTTCTCCAGTTCATTTTACACATAAAGAAGTGAGACAAATAGGGTTAGGTAACTTGCCCAGGATCACACAGCTAGTAAGTGTCTGAGGCAGGATTTGAACTCAATAAGGTGAGTCTTTCTGACTCCAGGCCTGGCACTCTGTGCACTATGGTGCCTCCTAGCTGCCCCTAGATGCTATTATTTCCCCCATTTCACAGTTTCAGAAACTGAGGCAAACACAAGTTGTGACTAGTTCAGGGCTATATAGTTAGTAATTAGCTCATTAAAAGCTTCCATCAGAGCAAAAGGAAGACAACCCAAGGAAAATGAGGGTTTTTTTAAATTAACAGTTATTGATTGTCTGAGGCCACAGTTGAACTCATCTTCTGACCACAGGCTCTATTCACTGTAATAGTACTATTTCTATTGAATCCCCATGCCTTCTTAAGGATGCGGACAAGGAATGAGATTTAAGGTGAATGGCTTTGGTTTTGTACATTTGGTCAAAGCTCTTATAATCTAGCCTGCACCTTCACCTTTCCAGTATTCTCACACCTTCCTTACACTCTACCACATAGCCTTGAAGTTGGTCTCCTCACTGTTCCCTGAACAAGATATTCTATCTCTCAACTCCAGGCATTTTTTTTGGGGGGGGGTCTGTCTCCTATGCCCTGAATGTCCTCCTTCCTTCTCTCTCTACCTCTTGGATTCCCTGCCTTCCTTTCAAGTCTCAGCTAAAATCCCACCTTCTACAGAAAGTCTTTCCTAAACCCTCTTAATTCCAGTGCTTTTTGTTAATTATTTCCCGCTTATCCTAGATATAGCTTGTTTGTACATACTTGTTCCCTTGGTTGTCTTCCCTTTCAGACTGTGAGCTCCTTGAGGTCAGGGGCCGTCTTTTGCCCTGCTTTGTAACCAAAGTACTTAGTACATTTCCTGGCACATAGTTGGCACTTAATAAATGCTTACTGAACTGGGAAAGAAGTTTTACAACCAGTGTCTGATAAGAGCTTCATTTCTAAAATATATAGAGAACTAAGTCAAATTTATAAGAATACAAGCCATTCCCTAATTGATAAATGGTCAAAGGATATGAACAGGCAGATTTCAGATGAAGAAATTAAAACTATCTATAGCCATTTGAAAAAAATGCTCTAAATCACTATTGATTAGAGAAATGCAAATCAAAACAACTCTGAGGTACCACATCACACCTATCAGATTAGCTAACATGAAAAAACAGGAAAATGATAAATGTTGGAAAAGATGTGGGAAAATTGGAACATTAATCCATTGTTGGTGGAGTTGTGAACTGATTCAACCATTTTGGAGAGCAATTTGGAACTATGCACAAAGGGCTACAAAACTGTGCATACCCTTTGACCCAGCAATACCACTTCTAGGGCTGCATCCCAAAGAGATCATAAAAATGGGAAAAGGACTCACATGTACAAAAAAAATTTGTAGCAGCTCTTTCTGTGGTAGCAAAGAATTAGAAATTGAGGGGATGCTCATCAATTGGGGAATAGCTGAACAAGCTGTGGGATACGAATGTAATGGAATATTATTGCTCCATAAGAAATGGTTAGAAGGCAGATTTCAGAAAAACCTGGAAAAACTTACATGAACTGATGCTGAGTGAAGTGAGGAGAGCCAGGAGAACATTACACATAGTAACAGCCACACTGTGAGACGACTAACTTTGATAGACTTAGCTCTTCTCAGCAATGCAAGGATCTAAGATATCTCCAAAAGACTTGTGATGGAAAATGCCATCCACATCCAGAGAAAGAACTATAAAGTTTGAACACAGATCGAAGTATACTATTTGCTCCTTTTTTTCTTCTGTTTTGTTTTGTTTCTTCTTTCTTGTGGTTCCTCCTTATCAGTTCTTCTTTACAACATGACTAATGTGAAAATATGTTTAAAAGGAATGTACATGTAAAGCTTATATGAGACTGCACACCATCATGGGGAGGGAGGTGGGAAAGGATGAAGAGAAAATTAAAAACTCAACAGCTTATGGAAGTGATTGCTGAAAACTAAAATAAATAAATTAGCTAATTAAAAAAATAAATGCTTATTGACTGACTGAGATGCTGCAATAAATATTAATTGAGCACCTAGGATGTGCCAGGTATTATGCTGGTGATACAAAACAGTCTCTGCCCTCAAAAAGATTATATTGTATATCATATATTAATTATAGCATATTAGTGTTGTTGTTCAGTTGTTTCAGTCATGTCTGACTCTCCATGACCCCATCTGGGATTTTCTTAGAAAAGATAGTAGAGTGGTTTGCCATTTTCTTCTACAGCTCATTTTACAAATGAGGAAACTGAGGCAAACAGGGTTAAGTGTCTGAAGCCATATCTGAACTCAGGAAGATGAATCTTCCTGACTCCATGCCTAGCACTCTATCCATTGTGCCACCTAGTTGCCCTGTAGATATGAGTATCGATGTATTATACATAGCATGCATACTTATTATAGTATATATTATAGAATATTAATATGTAGTATGTATTACTTACAGTATAGACACCACACATAGTATCAATGTATAGTATCTATATGATAATATGTCATATATTATCTATTATAAATATGTATAATAACAAGTAAAAACAAAGTACATGTGTAATAATCATGAAGTGCATTTAATGGGAGAAGTAACAATTGGAAAGTCCAAGAAAGGTTTCTTGTAGGAAGCAATACTTGGCTGAGCTTCTAATAGAGCTGGGGATTCCAAGAGGAAGGAGAGAGAACATTCCCAATACATATAGGGACAGCTTGGGTAAAGACAAGGAGTTAGAAGACGGAACGTCTTGGATTATTATTATAAACCTGAATAAAGGGGCCATGTCCTTTTAGCCTAACTATTGATGCCATGGTTATTATAATCACCATCATCACCATCATCATCTTTATACAGAAAATGAAACAATACAGAGGCAGAGTATTGCCCCAGGTGCTAGGAGTAGTTATATAGAAACCTGGATATCACTCTTCCTCACCCCACTTATTTAGACAGATGCCAAATGTTGTTATTTCTACCTCCATAACATTCATCTCATTTGTGCCTTTAGTCATGTAACTACCATTCTAATTCAGGTTCTTGCCAAGTCTCACCTGAATCTTAATTGGTTCCCTGCCTTAACACTCTTTTTTCCAATCCACCTTCTACTTAGCTGCCAAAGTGATGTTCTCCAAGCATAGGTCTGACCTACCACCCCAGTAATCAATAAACTCTAATGTGTCCCTATTATTTCCAGGGTCTAACAGAAATGCCTCTGTTTGGCATTAAGGCCCTTTACAACCTGGCTCCAATCTACCTTTGTGGGCTCATTCTATAGTAAACGCTTTCATAAACTCTATGATCCAGCCAAACTGGTTCTTTTGCTTTTCTCACGTATGGTACTTCATCCTTCATTTCTGTGACTTTGTACAGACTCCCCCCCATGCTGAAATGCACTCACCTTTACCTGCATCTCTTATCATTTCTATATAGATATCTCACTTAATTATATAACCTTTTTGATGACTATATGTATACACACATACACATATGCATATACATAGACATATACATAGACATATACACATACACATACACATACATATACATAGACATAGACATAGACATAGACATAGACACAGACACAGACACAGACACATACACATACACATACACATACACATACACATACACATACACATACACATACACATACGTATACACCATTCATCCGGTGCTCTGGCGTAAATGGTCAGGACTAGGTGTATTGTTTTGTTTTGTTTTGTTTTGTTTTACTGCCTGATACAGTAATTTGTAAACCACTGAGGCTTTGGTTAGTAATATCTTGTGCCAAAAATAGCATCGAATAGAATAAGGAAAACAATCATTTCTTATCTTAATCCTCAATAAATTTTCAACTCTCAACTTTAGTCCAGTGCTTTTTTTTTCTAAAATCTTCAGTAAACCAAAGCATTCATTGGATAGATTGACCTCAGAGTTTAGGAGCAAAAGATTTAACATGTTCTCTGTACTGCTAGACTTTTCATATGAGATCAATAAGAAAATCCAATTATCCCCTGTACTGGACCACAAAGAGTGAAATACACTGTCCATGAATGCCCTTTGCCCAGACCTAAGGCAAACATGATGACCACGAAGAGAGTAAATGAAGAAACTATTGTTTAGATGGCTGACATGCTAATTTAGTAAACAAAGGTAGAAGGAACTTTAATACTAGATGTCATAGTTCACTTAAATAACACATTTTCAGTTTAGAAATTTCCAGGTCACATGGAAACAGACTGGGTCAATCCTGGGGTTATTCATAGGTTTTACTCAAAGTTTATTCAAAGTCACCACAGTGACTCACCGTAGTATTAGTTTAGACCAGAATGTATGGGATGTTCAAAGAGAACTAGCATCAGCGTGTGGACTTGCCGAGCCTTCTTCAGGTCTGCTCTTCCATCCTTCATACCCAACTGGTCACCCAACTCTCGCTTGCGGCTACAAGAAGCTATAGCATGCACAGTGGCCACATCCTGGTAAAACCATCTCGACAGACCAGCCAAACAAAGGAGGGTACCTGACAGGTTGGTGAGTTAGTGAGTTAGTGGTGAGTTAGTTGGTGAGTTAGAGGGATGGCTACCCTGAACATAAGAAGACTTTCCCTGGTGGAATAGATGGATAAGAACAATGTGTTCCAAAAGCCATGAAAGCCACTGAAGCAGGCACTGTGTAGCACTTAGAGCTTGGTAACAAGGTCATCCACTGCATCGCAGGTCATCTTGACTTTTTTCTTGTCACTGGATGTCAATGACTGGAAGAGAGAATGAGGCTGCCGACTTGAGCTACTTTGCCTCACTTAAATCCAAATTCTCAGGCAAGTCCAGACATCACCCATGATCCACTATTTTACCCCAACATTGTGATGTCATTGGTCCTTTTTGAAAACAAAGGACGAACAACAACAGTTAAGACCTGAGGACAGAAAGAACTCTTCAACTTCTTTGCATTCTCAGTGTCTATCACAATGTATTCTAGAGTCTATTCACAGAGTCCATCACAATCCTCCATAGGGTAGGAACCCATTAAAAGCTTACTGCTGGGGCCATTGCTCATGATTTAGGTTTCCTCAATTTCTCATATGTAGAAAGGAAATAAGAATGACTGCTTTAAGAGTAATTGATAAAATGAACCTGAACATCATATAATTGTACTGACCGTGGGTGGCCTGGAAGAAGATATTAGAAAATGGACTCCCTCTCTTCTTTGCAGAGGCACAGAATTATTAGTGTGGCACATTGTAGAGTGTCAGACTCCACTGATGTGCTTGTTAGCTGCTTTTCTCTTCCTTTTTTATTCTTTATTACAAGGGATGGCTTCTGGAGTGGAGAAGGATATGTGTGGGAATATATAAAGATATAAAAATAAATGATGTTAATTTTTTTAAGACATCAGTTTCTTTGAAGCCAGTCTCTCTTTTACTCTGATAGCAGCCTTCAACATTTCAACTGCAAAGTCAGAAAAACAAATTGCATTTAAACTCCTAAAGTAATCCCTAAACACTTCCCTGTGAAACAGAGGACTTCATACAGAAATAGCTAAGTATTTTTGTAAATCTCAGGGTCACAGAGCTGGAAGAAACCTTGAAGAGTCCACTTCTGCCACTTTTCATTCTTTTTAAGGTTGTAGAATCTCTTCTGCATCAAGTCTCACACCACTCCACTCTTGGATTCAATACCCTCATCAGTCAAATGAAGGGGTTAGATGAGGTGACCTCTGAGGTTATTTCCAACCCTAAATCTATGATTCCAGTATGCTATGACATTGTATATGCACACATTCTGGAACTGAAGTACCACATGGGACATAGAGCCCTAGAATCTTGGAACACCCCTGACTTTACAGATGAGAAAACTGAGGCCCAGATGAATAAAAAAAAGCAAGATGCTCAAGGTCACACAGATATTAAGTGACAGAACTGGGACTAGTATTCAAGTCTGGACTCCTAGGCTTAGGCTCCCTCCATTAGAGCACAATTTTCCAATAATACCTCTCCTTTACAAAGCATTTTAGTTTGATAGAACACAAACAATGTAAGCAGATGCACCATTTATTTCCAGCTCCTGGAATTGCTTTGGAATCCTGAGGATCTAATTTGAAAAACCATTTCCTCACCTGCCTTCCCCTCCCCCGCTTATCTCCCACTCCCAAAGCTAAACATCCCTAATTATCCTATGATCACAGGATCACAGATTTAGAGTAGGATTTATCTTGTTTTTAAGATTCTCTAGGGACATACGGATTACATATACCTTTGAAGCCTAGTATTCCCAACTGTTAGCCATTTTCAAAGACATAACACCTTAGATTTTATCTTAAAACAAAATCTAAACTCTTAGTGTTTAGGTAGATGAGAAAGTGTAAGGTGTTAAGGTAGATGAGAAAGGAAGCAGAATATAGAAAGAATATGAGATACAGTTTCAAAAGAGGGAGAAGGGAAAAGTGTCAAATGTGATGAAACAGAAAATGAGTGGAAAGGGCAGAAAGAAAGGAGAGAACATGATGATATGGAAATGTGTGTGGGGAGAGAGACAGACAGACAGACAGACAGACACTAGGTCTTCCTATCAAGGAGTGAAACAGATGGGAGAAGGGGAAGAAGGAGGAAGAGGAGGAGGAGGAGGAGGCAGCAGAGGAGAAGAAGAAGAAGAAGGAGGGGAAGAGGAGGAGGAGGAAGAGGAGAAGAGGAGAAGGAGGAGGATTAGGAGAAGGAGGAGAGAAGAAGATGTAGAAGAAAAGAAGAAGAAGAAGAGGAGGAGGAGAAAAGAAGGGAAGAAGAGGAAGAAGAATGAAGAGGAGAGAAGATGTAGAAGAGAAGAGGAAGAAGAATGAAAAGGAGACAAGGAAGAGGAAGAGGAGAAAGAGGAGGAGAAAAAAAAGGTGAAGGAGGAGAGAAGAAGAAGATGTAGAAGAAGAGAAGAGGGAAGAAGAAGAAGCAAGAAGAGGAGGAGGAGGTGGAAGAAGAAGGCTTTCCAGAAACTACGAAAGATACACCAACTACCTAGTGTTTGTTGTTGAGTCATTTTTCAGTCATATCTGACTCCCTTGTGACCCCATTTGGGGTTTTCTTGGCAAAGATATTGGAGTGGTTTGCCATTTCCTTCTCCAGCTCATTTTTTTTACAGATGAGGAACTGTGGCAAACAGGGTTAAGTAACTTGCCCAGGGTCCCACAGCTAATATGCATCTGAAGCTGGATTTGAACCATAAAGATGAGTCTTCCTGACTCCAGGCACAGTGCTCTAGCCACTGAGCCATCTAGCTGCCTCCCACAAAGTCTTTCTGCTCCTCAATATCCTTGTTGATATGGGATACAAAAGAGAAGAGAACATTTCCGTCTCATTAGTGAGCCAGTAATGGAAAGCCTGCTGGAATTGTTGGAGTAAGAAAAGTCTGGGGTTCAAATCCCACGTCTAATACATGACCTTGGGAGACTCTTAACTTCTGCTGTCCCTGAATTGTCTTCTCTATTTAAAAAAAAAAAAGGTGATAATAAATGGCCGGAAGCACTTCTCTCCTAGGGTTGCTGAGAAGATTCAATAAGAAAAGCAATACAAAAGATGACATGTATGTAAATAGCTCCAATATAAGGCAGAATTCAGTCAGTCTGTGACAGCAAATAACAGAGCTAGAGTTCTTTAGAGGAAGTAAAGATCAAGTGGAGTTCAGTGTATCACAGAACATTTCCCAGCCAGAGAGCATTCAAACTAGCTTTGAAGGTATAGTAGGATTCCAACACAGACCAGAGGGTTAGCTATTTCTTAGCTTGCATTTACATGACGATTTACATGATAAGGTACGCATTTGATCCTCACAACCACCATGGGAGGTAGGTACTCTTATTATACCCATTCTGCAGATAATGAAACTGAGGCAGACAGAAATTAAGTGACTTGTACATACTCCCATAGCTAGTCATTATCAACAGGCTGGATCAAAACCCAGATTTTCCCAACAAGTACAGGTCTTGGTTAGTCACAACACTACATTGCATCATGGAGTACAATTAAGTCTGAAATGGTAGACTGGGGCGATCTAGTGGTGAGTCTTAGGAAAGAGAATTTTTTAAAAGATATTTTAAAATCATTTCATAGGATTTGTAGAGATGTAAGAGACCTCCAAGATTATCTAATTCAACCCCTACATTTTTCAACAGTTTAATGTAAGGGCAAATGGTCATTTATAATATAAGTGTCAAACCAGGGCCCAGCAGGTGGCTTCCCTGAGAACTAAATTAAAATGAAATTAGGAAACTTTTCAAAAAATAAATAAAAATACAACAGAACATAGATAATGTTGACATGTAGTTTTCTAAGTCAGCATATAGACCCCAGAATCCTTAAGTGAGGAGTAGCGGACATTTTTCTATTTGAAATTGACACCACTGATTCAGAAAATGCAATATTTTTTGAGAGGGAAGGATTATCTACTTGGGGAAAAATCTAATCAATTTATTGACTTCTCATATTGCTCTGATTTGTGGGGAAGTGTTACAAAGTGGAAGTAGGGTGCTATTAGGTTCTTATTTTTCTAGATTCAAGTTGAAAAACATCTGTCTGACTCACTTCCAGAGAAATATGTGTTCCTTAAACCAGAGAAGGTCAGAGCTCCAAGAAATCTTAGTGATCAACTTGTGCAGCCCCTTCATTTTATACACAAGAAACCTGAGTTCAGAAGATTTGCCTAAGGCTGAACAAGGAAAATTTAAATTAGAACCCAGGAATTCTATTTTCCAATCTAGAGCTTTTTCTACTATATACTTCTCCAGAGTTATATTAAGAAGTGGCCTGCGTTCAAGTCCAGCCTTGAAGCGCTTATAAATATTTTTAAAGGGCATTACCCTTAGCACACAGTCATCTAGATCTAGCTAGATCTAGATTTCAGTGAATTGAAATACTGCCTCAAACACTTCCTAACTGTTCGACCCTGAGCAAGTCACTTAAATTTCAGTCTGCCTGTTTCTTCATCGGTGACACTGGGATGATAAATATTAGCTCCCAGGATTGTTATGTGGATAAAGTGAGAAAATGTTTGTAAAGTGCTTCGCAAAGCTTAAAGCATTATATGTGTTCATTCTTATTATTGCCCACACATCCATGTTCTTCTGTTTGTTCACTTCATGCTCACTTCTCTCCTTCAGTCCATGTAGGTGTCTTGGCCTGGGCCTAATAATGTTTTTAGACCGTCTTACAGATAGGCAGGCTCTCCTAAGCTAGGAGATCAAAAGCACCCTTAACTTCAATCTCTAAAATTGGCAAGAAAGAAACGGCATTGCTAAACATCCTTTCTCCTGACCCTTTGATGTACAAAACCACCCCTAGTTGTTTTTTTTAACCTTACTTATGTTTCTCAATTGCTATTTTTCCTTTCCATTTCTCAGATTTTTTTTTTAAATTCAGGATCATTTTTATCCCCTCTCCACCCCACCCCCACCCCATCTAATTTCACAAGTTAGTGGTAGGCTCTATTTTGACTAGCTAACCTGTTTTCTTGGGCTGGGGTCGGGGTGCTGGAGAAGAGACGTGGGGATGTGAGGGGAAAGGCCAGTTCTTCCTGGTCCTAATGCCCATCAACTAACTTCTCAAAGCAAGGCTTCCCTCACATTTGTTCATTCAGTCTTTTATCTGTCTTTCTGTCTGTCAGGGTCTGTCTCTCTGTTTGTCTATTTACTTACACATCTACTGAGTACCTGGTTTAGGTGTTCTCAGAGCCCCTTGTAATTTATGAATAAGTAGCTGAAAATATGGTGAAATATAGTGTACTGAGTTGATCGAGTTTAAACTTCACTTTGGTGTAGGGGTGTGTGTGTATGTGTGCGTGCGTGCGTGTGTGTGTGTGTGTGTGTTGTGTATGGGGGGGTACTTCGAACATTATTCTGTCCCTCCTACACATATACCTCAAAACTATACACACGCACACTCGGTTTTTTTCCCCCCACTGGACCAGTAGTTCCAGTTCCCTTGCCCCCCCACCTTTTGTCTTAAGTCATTAACCTTCGCGCGCCCCTCCCGCCCCATCTCCATCACACTAACTTCTCAGCGCTGCTCTTTCCCCTCCCCGATTCACCCTACACTTGCAAACTTAAACCTTACGTGAGTTTTTGATCAAAAGTCTCAGCTCAGCATCCCCCAGTCAGCCCTCAAGCTCATGATTGCTGCAGGCAGCCAGGTTCTCTCAGCTTAGTAAATCAAGCTGCAAGCGCCAGCACCCCAGTGGCGGTAGTGGGGGTGGGGTGGGGGAGAGTGGTAAAGAGATAGCCAGAAACATGTGTCTTTGCGTCTAATCTATGAGAAAAATATGCGTTTAGCTTTCCTTGGGTAAGAGGGCTAGCAGGTTCGACTACTTCAAGAATGAGAACGCGGTGGGCTAGCAAAACTTCATTCAAAAGATAACTAGGAAAGGTCGCTGTGACTCCATGCCAGACTGGAGAGGGCCAATATCAAGTGTGATTGAACAGCCAGTGAACTCGAATTCACTTATACATTTTTTTTTAAATTCCCCTCCAGGCCGTATGCTTAACTGTAAACAAAATTGTCTGGGGGAGGAGGTCTCTCTCGATCCTCGCACGGGGTTTATTTTCCAATCACACAAGGGGGAGGAGATTTCCTCGTAGACATGCAAAGGGTGATGGATAAACGTGCGGGCACTAAGACCGCAAGGCATTCGTTTCCTCCTACGGTTGATGCAGAAGCAGAGAGAGGAGGAGAACCCCAGACACAGGAGAAGGAGAATAGCAAGAACAGGAAAAAGCAATGCTAAATCCAGGATACAGCTGAGAGAGACACAGAGGCTGCACAGGGAGGGGGAGAAATAGGGGGGTGGGTGGGGGAAGGACCTCAGAGAGTACTAGAAAGGGGGGAAAGACGCTTTTTGCAGATAATTTACATATTTTTATATAGAATACGCAGGGACTCAGAAGCAGTTCCAATGAACATGTCAGTGTTGACTTTGCAAGAATATGAATTTGAAAAGCAATTCAACGAGAATGAAGCCATCCAGTGGATGCAAGAGAACTGGTAGGTGATGTTTTGATGTAATACTAGGTCTAGGTACCCTGACTGCCTTTTTGATGTGTCTTAATGTTAATATTTCTGTACTAAGGTTTGAAATATGAATTGCACAAATACCAAGCGAATTTGTGTAAGTTTGTGTGTATCTTGTGTATATGTAGCTTATGCTGTGGAAGTGCACCTAGGAAAATGTGTAATTCTTGTGAATATGCACTATATATTATATAACATAATAGAACACATGTGTTTATTGTATAGAAAGATGTGTGTATGGCAGAGGAAGAGGGGAGTGATTCTTAGCTTCAGAATTCTAAAATGTGTAACCTTCTAGTTTTTTGTAAGAATTTGCAATTTTTTTTCATAATGCATGGCCTGACATATTTAGAATAGAAAAGCCGTCAGAACGTGAAAATTGACCCACCTCCATCTCCTGATCACTCAACCCCCTTTTTCCATTCCCCCCCACACCTCCTTCGGGTACACTCCCCACACCCTTTCACCATCTCCTTTATGCCCTTCCTTTCTCCTTGCAGCCCTTTTCCATACTACTGCCCCTTGTTCCAGCCCCAATCATTCCTTTCTAGGGACCTCTTTTCCCATTTTGATCCGATCCCCTTTCCGGTTACAGGAAAGGGTGGGAAGGAAGAGACAACAATAATAAAAAATGAATGAACCCCGGCATGCGTAGAGATACTCACCATTATTAACTTTTTGCTTTTAAATGAAAACGCGCCCCTGGCCCTCCCTAGCAATTTGCTAGGCGTTAAAAGATTTTAATACAAGTTATTTGAGTTCTTGAGCCGAAAATGGATCGGGCCCTCATAGCTCGGGGAGGGGGGGTGCAGCATGGAGTCAGGGGCTCCTACTCAGAAAAAAGTTCTAACCGAGGGAAGCATCGGTCTTGTTTACTATGTACGTTCCCTTCTCTAGCCCCGCAGAAAATCCCAGTGCTAATGATCCAGTGTCACCTTGCAATATTTATCAGGAGGAGCATGTAATGGACTAATCCTTGTAGTCAGATACGGGGGCAGGGTTATAGTTTCCTTTTTCAACTGAGAGCCTTGCAAAGTCACCCAAAATACGAAGTCTCCATCAGGCAGCAGTTCTCAACCCCAGGTGAACCCAGGCTGCTGTCGGGGGCTGCCGGAGCCTCCCAGAGGCTCGCGGAGGTTCCTTCTTCTACACGCACGCTCGCCGAGCTGCAGACCCACGCGTGCGCGCACACAGACACACACACCCTCAGTCCCATCAATGAGAAACCAGTTGGCGCTGGCAGGAGGCGAAGCCAGGCTGGCGGACTAGGGGAGTAGAGGAGGAAGTGTGGTGGTGCAGTGGGGTGCCCGAGAAGGGAGGTTTAACTCGTCCCCTCTCTCGGCCCACCTCCAGCCGCCAGGGCTTGCTCGCCGGCCCCGGAGATAAGGAGAGCGTGCGCCTCGGTGCTCAAGGGGCAGAGACGCCATCAGCTCCGGCCCAGGGGCGCACACCCTCACGCACACGTGTACTCGGACGCCCTGCCGGCTCCTTCTTCCCCTCTCCCACCATCCCCCTCCCGACCACTTCCTCCCCAGGCCGGACCTGGCGAGCATTTCCCCGTTGCCGCTGCATTTAACCCTTTCTTGCCCGTCTCCGTGTGTTTCTCCATCCCTGGGGCTGAGCTTGCTCTCCAGAGCAGGCTGGGGGGTGGAGGGGGGTACTCGGGAGACGGGAGACGGGGCCTGCTCCGAGGTGGGAGGCGGAGCTCATAGCGTTTGCACTGGCTGCAGTGGTGCTGGGGGGGGAGGCGACGGGGGAAGAGAATGCAGAGGGAGCAGTGGTGTGATGTGGGGTGAGCGCGCCCTTGTATATATGGTGTGCGCGTGTCTGTGAGCAGGGGAGGAAGGGAGAGTGTAGGAGACGTTTTTGGAGGAACTAGAAGTGTGTTACACGCAGAGGTGGCTGGGCGTGCTCAGCAAGCACAGAGGGAGAGTGGCGACGGCAGCAGACTGGCACACACCCAGCAGTGGTGGTGCGGGCGGTGTATTCAGGTTGACCACTGGGAGGAGGCAAGGAACTCCTGTTGAGCGCCCTCAGCCAGTAGAAAATTAAACATTTAAAAGCCCTGGTTGATCCCCTCTGAACTGTGCCCCTCGGCATCCTTCTTGGTCCATTTCTGGAAATCTCCCACTCCTTAGTGGCTGTGCTAGAGAGACATGAAAACTAGGGCTTCCTTAGTAATCTCAAGCTAGTTTATCTGTCGTCGTTTTGCTGCATTATCCCTGTATTACACATACTCCTCCCTGAGTCCCCCTCTAATGGGCATCATCTGCTATTCCTTTTGTCCCTTGTAGTCCTTGTTGGAATTTCTGCAATAAAGCTGCCCCATGGCCAAGTTCCTGTACCCACTATTAACCTGTGTGTCCTGTTCTTCTTTTAGTGAGTTGCTACTGTTAACTGCACATTTGCCCTCAGTAACTATAGTCCATTCCGGGATGGGGAACCTGCTGCCTCGAGGCCACATGTGACCCTCTGGGTCCTCAAGTTCGGCCTTTTGACTGAGTCCAAGTTTTACAGAACAAATCCTTATACACATACCTCTATAAATATATAGATGGATGTGGTTTAATTATGTATGTATACACGATATGTAAACGTGTGTCTATATGTGTAATTTAGCCACACCTTTCATTCTAGTGTTCTCACTTTTTCCCTTTGCTTGATCCTATTCTTTCTTTACACTCTCATTTTCCTTCCTTCTGGGCCTGCACAAAGCCATCTGTGAAACCTGTTTGCCAGCTCACCAGTGCTTCCTTCCTAACATCATTACGTTTTACCTGTATCAGACACACTCTTAAAGCATTTCCCTTAACAGTTTCACCTCCAGCCACAAAGGAAGAAACAAAAGAAAAAGCACCACCACCACAAAGGACTTAATAAGATAGTGGTTGTTAGAAATTCACCTGCCATTAACCCCTCCCTTTCATCAATGAGAGAAGGAAAAGAACTAGAGGCTTGTGGCCCTGGACACCTGTGGAGCCCTGGTGGAAGTGATGGGTTACTTTGAAGATTCATGTATTTCTAGGGAACTTATATTATTTCATTATAAACGCTAGTAGTTATCTATTTCCTTGCAGGAGGGCTAGGATAAGCTTCTGAGGAAGGAAAAGTAGTGGATTTTTCTTTCATTACCATCCCCTACATTGTTCTCAGTGTATAAACCTTGTCTATTTGACTTCTTTTCTTAGACTTGCTTTTAGTTCATTTCTGCATCTTGTTCTTTCTGATTTTGCCCTAAATAAAATTGGAGAAAGGCTGCTTATGCTTAGATTTTTTTTTTTGAGATAGCCCAGTAAACTACCTACTAGGAAAATTGGCTGAATTCCTCATTGACTTCCATGTTGACACCCTCAAATTGCTGATCTAAGAAGCTTTCCTCTGTGTGGAAGAGTGGAAGTGAAATGTTCCTAGGTTTTCACTTTCCCCAGTCCAGGCATACGTTTAAAAAATAAATTATGACCTTTTGAGATCATTTAGACCAGTCCCCCTTCTTTCCAGGTGGGGAAACTGAGGCTCAAAGTGGTTAGTTAAGTACCTTGACCAAAGTCAAACAGCTAATTAGTAGCCTGATGACTGACTGTGGAGTCATTGAAATTCAGAATGTTCAAAAACAAAAACAAAAAAACAAGACCTTTTAGCCCCACCCCCCTGCTTTAGAGATTTTACACTCTGTGTCTTTCAGTCTTTTGTTCAGTTTAGCCTAAATTCTGATATAATGTTGATTATGTGAGATTTTTAAAAAATGATTTAATCTTAAATTGTGTAAGGCAAAGGTAAATGCTACTCCACCCCTTTTGAGAGAAATGTTTTGAATCAGCTTCTAGGGAAAAAAATGTCAAAATTAAATAGAACCACACCCAACTGAAATCTTATCTTTTAAAAATGACTTTTGCATTTGTCACTAAATAGCCCTCCTAAGCACAGTCTTAGAGAAACTACTCTATTTTAAAATTGCAGCAATATAGCTTAATTCTCTATAGTCTGAACACATCCAAAGATGATACAGCCAAAATTTTCTAGAAGTAAAGACAGGTAAATGGTCTTTTTTCTGCATCTGGATTTCTAACATGGTTGTCTAAGACTGCCATCATTTACATTTGCCCTATAATAGGTATTTTGTTATATAGATTATCTAACTAAATAGGATCCCTTTGAAAGATACATTTCGCAATTTTTATGTCAAAGTTGTTTCATTGGAAGTGTTTGAGCAGAGACAGGATGACTTCTTTTCCCATATATTGGAGAGGTAGATTTATAGAGACCAGATAATATTTAAGGCCCCAAATTGTTATGATTCCAAGATTCTAGGGGCAGCTAGGTGGCAGTGCGTAAAACATTGGCCCTAGACTCCTGAGGACCTGAGTTCAAATTCAGTGACCTTGGGCAAGTCACTTAACCCTGATTGCCTCAAAAAAAAAAGATTGCATGATTCTAGTAGGATAAGCAAATATTAATGGAATAACATTGGTTCTTTTTTTCTAGTAAGACTTGGTCAAACAGGAAAGAATTCCATTAAAGGCATGTTTATCAAATTTTGTATTATCTCAGTGAATAGATAAGAAGATTAGGGATTAATAAAGGCGTGAAATGAATGCTATACCCATTTTAACTTTCCAGATATTTATATTAGATTATATAGATTAGATCTAGATATATAGAACAGCATGAAAAGCAAAGAAATATATTCTGGAGGGGAACAAATTCCACATACCATAATAATTTCAAGTAAAAATATTTCTGAGTAATAAAACAATTTTTATTTGGTAAGTGGCAGTTTATTTCTCAAATGATAGGAAAAGCTTAACATGATATTTAAAATGTTTAAAGTATTGCAGTTTTTAGATGAATGTGTTTGACACTTAATTTCAAAAGGAATTTATTAAGCACCTACTATGTGTTACATAGTCGAAGTTGTAATTTTCTGGGAATACAGTGGGTAGCCCTGTTGCTTTACTGAAAGAGAAATAGGGGCAATTATGTGGTTTTCCCTCGTTGCAATAGCTTTGCCTTTTCTCGTTCTAAGCTAGACTCTGGCTTAATTTGTTACTGCTGCCAGTAAGACAGCAAAACTGACTCGAGAGTGCAGAATAGGCACAAAATTCATTGTGGGAGCAGAAAAAATGTCCCCACCCACCCCACACAGTGCCTTTTCTTGCTGCTTTAGCTCTCAGACACCGGGCTCTGTGCTAACAGCAGCAGATGACAGTCGCTCCAGTTGTAATTGTCTGGCCAATAATAATTATCTTCTGATGTCTGCTGACACGGTGTTCACCAATAGGAAAGCAGGAGGCCTGTGCTGACTGCTCTAACATTAATTATGTAAGATGACGTCATGAAAGGGCTTGCCTCAAATCTGTCTGACAGTCTCCTCCCCCTTTCAGCACTGTAGAGTCCCCAGGAGCTACTTTGTAGCAATTTAGCCTGCTCTCTGATAAGTTTATTTTTTTTTCCTTTTTTCTAATTCAGAGTGGTGAGGCAGTTTATTGTCTTTTTTGCTTCACATGTTTATTTTCTAATGTAGGATTTCTTAAAGTTCACAAGGAATCTTATTTTTAATCACAAATGTCTTTTGAAACCTCTTTTTATTTATTTTTAAATCAAAAGAAACAAATGATTAAAGTAAAGTCTGTATTTATATTCTCGGTCCAGCCTATTGTGTTTTAAATGGAGCTACTTGACTTTGTTCTCCTTTATACTTAACTAGGAAGTCCAGCCTAGTGATGTACAGTTTAAATACCAGAGGAAAAGCCAAATATTAAATATGGAATAGATCTAAGCCAGAGGTGGGGAACCTGCAGCCTTGAGGTCATATGTGGCCCTTAGGTCCTCAAGTGCGACCCTTTGACCGAATCCCCCGAGAAATTTGTATTCAGTCAAAGGGGGCCACACTTGAGGACCTAGAGGGCCGCATTTTACAGCCTGGAAGCCACAGGTTCCCCACCCCTGATCTAAGTCTTCTGCTTGCTGTAGAAACAGCACTGGTTCTGGAATCGGAGGACTAGAGTTCAAATCCCATATCCGACACTTACTACGTATGTGGCCTTGGGCTTCATTTCCTCATCTGGAAAATGAGGGGTTTGGACTATGTGGCGTCTGAGGTAATATTGGGTTACAAGTTTAAAGTGCCAATAGGGTTAGGAGACAGTTTCACACAGGTGCAACAAGTTTAATAAATCACAATAATTTAATCATTCATCAAACGTTTATTAAAGACTTCCTATATTCTGAGAATACAAAAACAGAAACTAGTTCTTCCTCTCAGGAAGCTTCCATTTACTGGGAACTAGATGATGTTACTAGATAAGAAAAGACAAGATTCTTTGTACCCTGGGTGTCATGCACGTCGCAGGTATTTAGTAAATGTTTGGGGCATTGAGGTAGTGTCTTCCTGCACAGTGAGCTAGGCCTGAAGTCAGAAAGACTCATCTTCCTGGGTTCAAATCTGGCCTCAGACACTTACTAGCTGTGTGACCCTGGGCAAGTCACTTAACCCTGTTTGCTTTAGTTTCCTCACCTGTAAAATGAGTGGAGAAGGAAACGGCAACCTATTCCAATATCTTTGGCAACAAAGGGGGTCGTGGAGACTTGTACACTCTCTCTCTCTCTCTCTCTCTCTCTTTCTCTCTCTCTCTCTCTCTCTCTCTCTCTCTCTCTCTCTCTCTCTCTCTCTCTCTCTCTCTCTCTCTCACAAATGTGAAACTGATTTATGCTCCATAGCTCCTAACTCCTATTCTAATATTCCCTCCACCAAGCTTCTGAAGATGCCAAGGGCACAACAGGTTTTAATCTAGATCAAACAAACCTCCTTCAAAGAGACAGGATACATCCAGGGGGGATTCTTACAGACTGGTAGGAGGAGGATAAACACACTTCACCAAAGGAAGAAACGAGACAGTTTACAGGTAAACCCACAGAGAAAAGTGGAGAATTGTGGCAGGTAGCTCAGACCATTCAGGTTTTTACTTCAGTGATCTGGATATTTCAGGCCAAACCATTCCTTTGGCCTTAAGTAAACAGAAAATTACTTGAATTCTTCATTTACAGGTATAAACATAGGTGAGTTCTTCTTAAAACTTGGAAATAAAAAATTTTCACCAATTCACAAGAATTTGCCCAATACTTTTTTCCAATCTTATTCAACCCCTCATATCTGCTTTCCTTAGAACCACTATAACAGAGCTCTCATGGGAGACATACTTAGTTATTCATCCTCACAAACGAGTTCCCTTTTTTTTTCTCCATATAAGTAGCTTTTTATCTTTAATAGATGAGAACTCTTCAGAGTCGTCAGTAATTTTTAGGAGTATAAAGAAGCTCTGAGGACAAAAAGTTTGAGATGAAACTGCTGTGTTAAGATAAAAATTGAAAATGCAAAGAAATACATGGCAACTGACATTTATGTAGCATGGGAGTTACAAAATGCTACAAGTATTGTCACTTTTTTTAACAGATGAAGATATTAAAGCTTAGAAAAGTTCAGTGACTTACCCAATGTCACACATCAAGAATGGAATTTAAACATATAGTTATCTCAAGAGTTATTATATACATTCTTTTTCACCACACCACAATTTTATTGTGATACATAGTATATTACATGTTTCTTGGAAAACACATACTGTGTAACATAATAGAACCATCTATTCACTTAAGACATTTCATGTGAAGGAAAGAAGTTTTTAGCTGCTAAAATTAGTTTGTTAAATAAGTACATAGAATTGAGAGTTATAAGATCATCTAATTGAATGGTTAGAGAACATCTAATACAAACTTCTCATTTCACAGGAGGAAAATGATCTCTCAAAGGTCACATAGCAGAAATAAGACTTGCATCCATATCTACTAACCCCAAAAATGCATTGCCTTATCCTTATAATTTACTTTTTTTTTAATGGAAAAAGCATTTTTCCCCTCTAGCTCCAACCCCATTGAAAAAGAGAAAACAATGAAAAAACCAAATGCATGTAACAATTGTGACAAATATACGTAGCCAGGCAAAACAAATTCCTCAATTGGCCATGTCCAAAAATGTCACATTCTTCATATCGAGACTACCACCTTCTCTGTAAGGAGATGGTTTTCATACTTTATTCACTGTATTGATCAGAGTTCTCAAAAATCCTTCAAAGTCATTTGTCTTAACAATACTGTTGTATAATTTGTTCCCTTGGTTCTGCTCACTTTGCTACATATCAGGCCATTCAGTCTTCCCCTGTTTCTGAGAAACTGTCCTTGTCATTTCTTTTCACACGGAAGTATTCCATCATATCTATATTCTGTAATTTGTTCAGCCCTTCCTCAACTGATGAGCACGCCCTTCATTTACAGTTCTTTGTCAATGTGGGTCCTTTTCCTTTTCTTTCATCTCTTTGGTCTCTTGGCTTGGAGTGGTTGAAATGCCTTTTCCTTTACCACAGTTGCCTCTGATTTACAGAAAACATTTAAAATAATATTAAAGGTGTTTCAAAAACTATGCCAATGATACATGTATGCCCTTCAGCACCACACCAAATGGACCAGCACAGTGAAAATCCCCTGAAACCTAGCCAAAAGAAAAGATAGGCTTTCTGATGATTTATGGAGAGTTGCTCGGTTCCTTTTAGGTGTAATTTGATTACTATTAAACCTTCTGTACATGAGTATGTATAAATTTATGTGGCTGGCATAGTTTAGACCTTATGTAAAATGTTCATCTGGTGTAACATTACAACTAGCTGCCAATAAATTTAATTTAGAAGCCTTGATAAAAGGGGGCAGGGGTACTGTGTTGAGCTAGGCTAAAATGCAAATTTATGAATGTAATTTAAGTTAGTTGTTCCCTTTATACTCTCCAGATACCCTAGTCATAAGGTCAATATTAATAAAAATAAATTTCATGAATATAACAAAACTGTTGTTATGCTGAGTGAATAGCTTTGCAGTCTGCATGGTGGGTGGAACACCCACGTTGCTGAGTTCTTAGATCTATGGAAGTATCCAAGTATGTTTCACATTCATAATTAATAATGCTATCCATTATCTTTAATTTTGGGTTTGCCTTTCAGTCAATCAGTAAATGCTTACTAAGTGCCTGCATTATGCCAGGCACCTTGCTAAGTGCCAGGGATACAAAGCAAGGCAGAAGCAAAGACCTTGCCCTCCAGGAGCTTATAGTCCAAAGTAGGGAGAAAACATGCAAACAACTATGTACAAACATGTACAGACAAGGTAAATAGGAAATGGTCAACACAGGGAAAGCATTAGAGTTAAGGGGGATCTGGTAAGCTTTCTCTAGAAGTTGGGATTTTAGTTGAGTCATGGAACAAGTGGTGAAAACGAGAAGGGAGAGTATTCCAGGCATCATGTATAGCCAGTAAAAATGCCTGGCGTCAGGAAATTTAGTGTCTTCTTGGAAGAACAGAATCACCTTCATTGTCCAGTGATGGTGTCTCAGGATCACAGAATATGTGCTAGGGTATATGTATAAGGTGTAAGAAGACAGGAGAAGTTGGAGGTTGAAGGTGGCCAGTTCTCAGGGGATCGTTTTTAGGAATCACTTTTCACTTACCTTGAGACCTACCTTTGCTGAAAAGTCAGCCAATAAAACATTTGCATAAAGAGCTTTCCATAATGTTAACTTTGTGTTACTATTGACAAAGGCAGACAAAGGCAGACGTATACCAATTAATAGCACCTATGATAGTCTTCCAGGGAGGCAATTGTTGGCATAATTTCCTTAGACTCTTTCCTCATTTTTAAGATGGCAATATTTTTTTTGTGTGTTTACGGTTGTCTAATTATAGCATGGTCAGAGAAAATAGAATGTGATAAAATGTGATAGCTATGTTTGTCCAACTATTTAAGATTTTAAAGCAAATATCTCTTATGCAAGCAAAATAAATTTGGTAGGCCTATTTTTTCTTAAAATTATAGTTTAACTCTCAGTTTTGTTAAGCTTTATCATGGAATTCAATTTAACAAGCATTTGTTAAAGCTCCTATTGTGTGTTAATCATTGTGCTAGGAATATAAGGACAAAGATAGTAAATAATCCCTTCCTTTAATGAAATTGTGTTTCTTTAGAAATTATGTGAATCTCTCACTTGGGTTCTGAATTATTTGACTTGGCTCCAAATTGACAGTCATTTACAACTTCATTCAGTTTGTAATGCTAGAACTCTGATGGGAAAAAAAAATACACAGAGATAAGTACTAATGGCAAAATATTTTATAAATGAAAGTCATCTACAAAATTAAGTGATTTTAGGTAGAGACAAGCCCTAACCCTGACCCAGACTGTATTTCAGTATGAACTTCAGATATGTTTCATATTTCTTTATGTTCATGTGTTCATATGAAAACGTTCATGCTTTTAGATATATTTCATATGAATTTCAGAACATACTCTAACTTATCTCAAATATGAATTTCAAAAATTCTATCTGATCATTTAAAATTGGTAAATGTACATATGCATTTATACATTTGTACAAATGTACATATACATATACATACATTTATAAATAACATTAATTTCAGACCGCAGGCAAGAACAGGCTGCTTAAGTTACACTGAGGGATTACACAGAAGTGCTATAAAGAATGTCATTAGAAAAGACAATGAACCAGTCACATAACAAGAAAAAGGGACAACCCATGGACAACTCTAGTCTTCCTGTAATAGCCATACAGTATGGGGAGAACATGAGCAAGGCATTGCCAAGGAATAGACCCCTTGGATCCCCTCTGTTTATGGGAGGGCCTGGATAAGGATAAGACAGAATGGGTATCATGAATGCACATATGGATTAGATGATAGATCCATTGGAGTCATAGAGTATAATGTTAATAAGCATGAAAACTATAAGACATTAGCATTTAGTAATACCACAAAGAAAAAGAACTTGCTCACTGTACTGATTAATTTATCTTTAAAACGTTATTATAGCTGATACCCTCTAGTTTTCTGGGCTGCTGGGACTTATGTCCAGTGATAACCCTTCCATTAATGTGTGCAAAGTTAATTAAAATGTAAATGCATTTAAACGGCATGACCTACCTAGAAGGGGTTAATTAACATTTTTAGAAGAAATTAGTTCAGTGTTCTTGTTTGCTTTGAAGTTGGGAGACTTAGGATCTTCCCAGAAGGAGGCTAAATGAAGGAAAACTTGAGTTAAGGCTTAATGAAAGGGCTTCATCTTGAAACCCTTCTTTTTGTGGATACCTTCTATTGAAGTCAGTGAGAGTTACAAGCTGTTAATAAATTGAGCTAGATTAGGTTGTTATTATTTCAGGAAGAGGAGAGACATTGTGGTGATATAGGAAGGAAGGAAGTACTATATTTTAATAATTTTGATGAGGAAATGTTATTTCAAAAAAAATAGCTCCCTGAATTTCATAGATGTGTCACCCTTTCTAGAAGTCTTCAAAAGTTAAAATAGATCCATAGGCTCGTAGATGTAGAACTGAAAGGGACCTTGAGGCCATCTAGTGTAACTCTGTCATTTACAGGATTTTTTCTGAGATCCAAGGAAGTTAAGTGATTTATCCAAGGTCTCAGAAATAGTAAATCCTTTGACTCTAAATCTGGCCTATGTTCCACTGAACCATCCTAATTCAATTGTTTAGTGCAGTATGGTTTAGTGAGTTCAAGAAGCCCTGGACTGGTCATCAAACAGACCCATTGCCCAGCTATTTTTGGGTCTCAGTGTATTCATGTGTAAAATGAGGAGATTGAACTAGATGCCCTCCAGCTTATGATCCTATGAGTCCACTGAAATGTTTTTAAAATACCACTTATTTGATGTCCATTAAGAATTACAATAATGGGTGCAGTGATGCTCCAGTCATAAAACTTCTCTCAATATAGTTTCATCTCTTTTGTTGAAAATGTCTTTCCTCGATACTACCTGCATGGTCTTGGACATGCCAGATACCTACTGCATAGCTCAGTTTTCTCATCTGTAAAATGAGATGAGGGATTTGGACTAGGTGAACTCTGAGGTTCCTTCCAGCTCAAAAATCCAATGTACAGGGACTGTCGTAGTGCTGAAGAAAATATTTTTCTTTTTTAATTTTTTTGCAATTTATTTCCAATTGTTCCAATTATTTTTTCCAATTGCATGTAAAGATAGTTTTCAATATTCACTTTTATAAGATTTTGAGTTCCAATTTTTTTTCTCCCTCCCTTCCCCCCCTCCCCAGTCTGATATAGGTTACAATAATATTAAACATATTTCCTCATTAGTCATGTTGTAAGAGAAAAATCAGAACAAAAGGAAAAACCACAAGAAAGAAAAAACAACCAAAAAAAGAAAAAAGATAGTATGCCTCCATCTGAATTGCATTAAGACTCCATAGTTCTTTCTCTGGATGTAGATAGCATTTTCCATCATGACTCTCTTGGAACTGGTGAAGAAATTTTTCAATAAAGCTATCTATGATTTTGTACGGATTACATCTCAGCTACCAAGGTTTATAGCCAGGATTCTAGAACTCATGAAGAGACTAAATCTCTTCTGAAAATGTTAATAATCTTTCACAATAAACAATGTAGTCTGGCTACCACACTTAAATAATATAGCTGTTCACCTGATGGCAAGTTTCTTAGAGTAGAGATCCTAAAAGGTGAATCCCCGGTCCCCAAACTGAAAATACCATAGCTTCATCATTTCCAAAAAGGGAAGCAAAAATCACCTCCCTTCCCATCATATCTGTCATTGCATGTCCTTGGTCATTCCGGGGAGAGTGCTTATAGGTGGCTAGGAAAATACACAGTGGAGAAATGGACTTTGTAATGCATGGACATCAGTCAGAGAAGTCAGACTGAAGTGATTTCAGAATATGAGCTTCTTTCCACCCCATGTACAATGACAAATTTATTCTTTATGGGGAAATTAACAAAAACAGTTCCATAAAAGTGAATTTTAGTCTTTGGGTTTACCCATAACATACTCTGCTGAAATGGCAAAGCACCACAGTATCTTTGCCAAGAAAAGCCCAAAAAGGGTCACAAAGAGTCAGATATGAATGAAAAACAACTAAACAACAATAAAATCTAGGCAAACGTATGAGATACATGACTCTTTGGCTGGGGCAGGGTCGTATGGGGAACTGTGATTTCAAGTATCTCAAAGAGAAACTCACTCCCTCCCGCAATATGTGGCTTTTCAGTCTATACAGTCTTTGAGAGTTGCCAGAGGCACTGAGGTCAATGACCAGCTTACTTTCCCATCTTATTAGCCCTACTCAGAACTCTTCCTATTATACATTCCTGGCTGGAGGTAGAAAAAAAAATTCACTTAGGTCTTCTAGGTAGTTTGGGAGGAAGTGATGCCTAGGAGTTAGTACAAAAAGAGTTTCTTTTCCTATACTTAAGTAATTAATCTAAGGATATATTTTTTACTCCCAAGAGGTGGTACTAATCTGTTTACTAAACGCTTAAGTGTAGATTTAATATCCTTATCGAAGATACAAAAAAGATACTATTATCCAAGAAAACTCAATATGTGAAAATCAACCTCTGCAAAATAGATCAATGTGGGATTTTCCATTTTTCCCTGTCATATTTTCTTATTTTGGTTTTGGCCCATATTTTCTGCCTGTTGGGAAATATTAAATGCTTATTCTGTCACCCCTCATGTTAGCTACTTCTCCCGTCTCAGTGTTATCTGAAAAGTTGATAACATGTCTTCTGTGTGTACATCCAAGCCAGACAAAAAATGTTGACTTAGGGCAGAGCTAAAGAACCAAGCCTTGTGAAACACAACCAGAGATCTTTCTTCAAGTTGACATGAATCTATTAATAATCCCTCTGTGATGAGGGTATGTTGAGTGAGTCCTATATGAAGCTACCTCTCCATCCCTAGCCAAGAAATCAACCTTTGGCCTCATGTGTCCTTGGTGAGACCATGCTGGCTCACTAAGTGAGGACTTTTCTCTAAGTGCTCACAAACCTTCCAGTCAAGTCAAGATGTCATTACAGTTAAGTAACATAGAATTAAGATTTGTATGCCTACAAATGATAATTTTTGTCTCTAAAGGGAATGTGAATATTGCTTTCATTCAAAATGTCTTCCCTGGCCTGTTCAGCATTGGTCAAGATATGTCAGGAGGGAATAGGGATTATCTTATTCTTTTTCTTTGTATTCTTAATGCTTAATGAAGTGCTCAAAACATAGTAGGTGCTGAATAAATGCTTGTTGATTCAGATGAGTGAGCATTAAGAAGAAACATAATATAAGGACATCAGAGAATAATTATTAGTAATTATTAATAATTCAGAAAGGACTTACTTTCTGAGGATTAATGAGCAATCATGGGTTAAGGCAGTGGTGACAAACTCAGACAGAAACAGGAACCACTAATCCATACTGAAGGATCCCACAGGCCACATATTGACTTAGTTTTAAAATATAATACTATTTTAAAAAATATTTTTATCTATTCTGTTCAATATTTCCCAATTGCATTTTAGTCTGGCTCAGGCTACACTCAGAAGTGTTGTGGGTCTCATGTGGCCTACATGTATTTGACTCCTCTGAGTTAAGTGGCTGATAACACCTTTGCTGACCCAATAATTTCTTCTGGCTGACTCCAGATGGTATTGGACATTTCTGATTCATTATGAAGAGAGTGATTATGTTACTTTAGACAAGATAATAAAATGTGATACTTTATTTATCTTTAAGTATATACTTTATAATACAATCTCCTTGGGCATTGCAATTCATATATGTACACTGTTCAGGAATGTGTCCACTGGGGCAGAAGGTCCTTAGGGACAATAGCAATTTAATCTAATAGAGATGCAGGAGAAAACACAAATAAGTCTCTGGAGAGAAAATGAATACCTGTAGAATTAATTAAATGAGGTAACCGTGTGGCATCTGGAAATTTTGGGGCACACACACCTATCTCATTTGCAATATTGAAATGTCTGTCCAACTCTGCAAAATCCTGGGAGACTGTGTTCCCTGTGGGACTGCAGTGAGGATTTTCACTGGTTCTGGCACAGTCCTAGAAAAAGAGTTCATTTTACTAGAATCAGCTTTGAGGAATTTGGTAGATGTTGCCGTACCTCACCTGTTCTGCCTTTCTATAGACCTCACTTGTTTTCTGTAAAAAGGAAGCCTCAAATTCTTTTCTATGAGACTCTGTTTAAATAAACAGTAACCTGGGAGTGTTCATTGCTCTGATAGTTTCTGCAATCATAAAGAATTTATTCAGTTCAGCACCCTAGTCCAGCAAGCATTTTATCAAATGCGCACTGTGTAAGCGTTGGGATGAGGAACAAGACCAAACTTGTGATTTCATTGGTATAGAGCGAGGAAAACTCCCAGATGAGCAAATTCCTTCACCAGTGTAAGTCTGCCCCGTCGCTATAACTTATGATGTTTTAGAGTGACCAGTACTTCTTAACCTGTGGGTCCGCAGTCTTTAAGAAGACCTGAAGGGGTCACAAGTGGAAAAAGTTTAAGAAGCCCTATTTTAGACAATTATGGAAAGCAAGAATGATTGTGACTTGCCTAAGGTCATAGACCAGTTTATGTCAGAGGGAGGATTTGAACCCAGGTCTTCCTGTGTTCCATCTCATAAGCCAAGATGCCTCTCTGGTGTTCGACATACAAAGACAAAACCAAAACCTTCTGGCCTCCGTGGGGGCTTACATTCCATTGGACTAAATCAGATATGTCAAGGCTGCCTCTAGGTTTCAGAAATCCCCTGAACTCCCTCTAACCTTTAAAATAAATTTTGAGTAGAGAGATGGTAGTGAGTTTAGTGGATTGCCTTGTAGGTGGGGTTAAGAGTGTTGATTACCTGTTACACCTCTTCTCTACTTGTAATTCCAGTTTAGAGTTAGCTCTTGGCTAAAGGAAATCTATACTCTAAAGACTCATGCCTTTTGAGTTCCTGTGCTTTTCTGTTTTTTCATATACATATATATATGTATATATATGTGTGTGTGTGTGTGTGTGTGTGTATATATATATATAAGCATATACTGTATATGAAAGAAGGAAGGAGTGTGGCCCCATGAATCATAGTATTGAAACATGTGGTTCAGAAATAGTGTGGGATTCTAGACAATTCAATAGGGATTCTCACTATGCTAAATTGTTCTACTTAACTTCCCTTTTTGTGATAAATTCTTTTATATACTGCAATAACTTCTCTCTCTTCAGTTGTCTTTCTCCTTATTTGACCTTATTTTATTGAACTTCTTTTTTTTTCGCCCTCATACATGAATCTATCCCTAACCCTCTTCCCACTCCTACCCAGTGAACATCTCTTCTAACAAAGATTTAGAAAAGAAAAAGGAAGCAATTTGGCAAGGGCCACCCAATAGATATTCTCTAATGACCGAATATGTAATATTCCATCACCACACTCCCTGATCTCTGCAAAGTATTTCTCCTTCATTTTGATTTAATTTTTCCCATTCTTTTTCCATGGTCACCACATGAAATGCTTAAAGTGGTCTCAGTATGTAGGGTCAGATATACTTTTTAGATTCATAAAAATATAGTTTCTGGTCATTTGAAGATGATGCACAAAATTAACAAAAGGTTTATAGGTTACTCCTAAAACTAGGATCAACAACGAGGGTGTAATAGACCAGAGGGATTTTGTGATGAATGGAAGGGTGTCATTGGAAATCAACGGCAAAAGAAATAAGAGGAAATTAAAATGGATGGTAAGAAGCTGTGAACTTGATTCACAGTGCAGAGGCAATTTAGAAGCAAATCTGAAGTAATCATCAGGTTTGGGGGTAAAAAAAAGAACATGAAGGACGTTTGTAAAATGAAGCTTGTGGTTTAATAAATTTCATCCTCATTTTTAAAAGCAAGATTTGTTTTTTATTGGAAAGTGAAGACTGGCCTGGAGATTCTGTGTTTCAGTAGACAAGGACAAACTTTTATGTCACATAGGAAAATCATCTTCCTTGTTTGCTGTATAACAATTCCTAGGGCATAAAAGGAACCATACCACCTTGCTCCCAATCTCTGTGACACAGTTCTTAGTCAGAGTTTTGTCAACATTTTGCTAAAGCCTACCACCAAAGTGCAGCTCATAGACTCCTGCTAGCTTCCCAAAGGGCTCCATCCTCCCACTTGGAATATGGATTATGAACTGAGGGAGTAGGAGCTGAGGATTGATTATCATTTTCTGATAGTGTTAATACAAACTGGTAGCTATGATGCAGTGGGCAGTCAGGGAATGGTGTGATGGAAAGAAAACAGGATTTGGCGTTAGAGGGCAAGTTCAAACCTTACCTTTTTCACTTAATGCCTGTGTGACTTCGGGCAGGGTGTAACCCTCTGGGTGACCCACTTTGGCTTAACCCCCATGGGCCTCAATTTTCTTATGTTGTTGGACCACATGATTCACATACAGTCCCTTCTGGCTATATAGTTATCTAAAGATCTGTGTTATTCTATAAGGAATCTCATACATCCAAGACATTCAAATATATAAAATATTTGGGTCATATTCAAGTCTTGCTTATGGGAATTTCCCTTTTTGATTCACAGGTTATTCTCATATGTAGTTATCCAATAATAAATACTTCAGAGGCCTATAATTTGGTCCTCCCACCACCAGTGAAGATTACAACCGCTTTGTAGACCAAAATGTTCATGGTGATGAACCTTTCTGAAATTAACAAAGATGGTCCTTGGGCAAGAACCATACATCCCATCACTAGACCTGCCCTAAAGCCTTTCCCAATCTCTGAAATGTGCCACAAATTCAGCTCTGCTGCCAGATATGGACAGGAAGAATCCAGAGAGGCATCAGAGTAAGCTTTGAGTGGCTGACTTAGACACTTGAAGACTACTTTACATTTCTAGCTAACTAACAAAACATTGAAGGTTTTTTTTGTTGTTTTTGACAGCTTCTGTATTGTGGATTTATTCCATTAGTAATCTAAAGCAGTATATTAGAGTATAAATGAAGCTACTATAGTCTTAGGTGACATGGATATTAAGAACCCATGAAGAAAAGAAAGGTGTAGATGGTGCATATACAAAATCTATTAATTAACAGGATGTAGTAACAGTTATATTGTTCAGTAAACTGTATTAAATATCTACAATGTCTTTCCATGCATGGAAAACCAAAATAAAATGTCATTTTATGTCTTTATAGCAACTTCTTTTTAGATTGATGGTCATAGTTCTTTGTTGGTTGGGGGAGGAGAGAGCAGAGTTAAATGGTAAATAGTTATCAAGAATATACTGTAAAAAAAATAATATACTGTAAAATAATTTTATGGATTTAATGATACCATAGCCTCAAAGCCAGGAGGATCTGGGTTCAGGTACACTCCTTTGACACATATTGGCTCTATGACCCAGGACATAGCACTTAATCTCTTAGTGTCTTGTTCAGTTGTTTCAGTCCTGTCCAACTCTTCATGACCCCATTTGGGGTTTTCTTGGCAAAGATACTGGAGTGATTTGCCGTTTCTTTCTCCAGCTCATTTTACAGATCAGGAGCTGAAGCAGACAGGGTTACATGACTTGCCCAGGGTCACACAACTTAGTAAGAGTCTGAGGCTGGATTTGAACTCAGGAAGATGAGTCTTCCTGGTTCCAGGCCCAGCACTCTATCCACTGAACCAACTAGATTACCAGTGTGTTAGGTAGTCCTCTAATATTTATCTCTGAAGAAAAGATGCCAACCTGCATGAATCAATAGAAAGAGTTTCATCATCTGGATGGTCCCTATACCAATAAAGTCTCAAATCTAGCCCCTTTTGTTATCTGTATAGGTGTAATGCACTTGTAGCTGTTACTTCTAAGATTTCTGGTCCTAAGAGATAATTTGTTAACATCTATAGTAGTTCTAAATGTGTTAACACCATGTGTATATTATGGTATTGCATGGTGGAGACACATTGGATCAACATAAATTTATCTTACAAAACTGTATCATCCAGTGGAAGAGAGGGAAATATAATTAATGAGAACCTTGGACCTTTTTTAAATTTTCTTATTTATTTATTTGTTTGTTTGTTTTGAGATTGGGTCTCCCGATTTACCCAGGAGCTGCTTAAAGGCTGGATCCCAATACTGATCAGCCCAGAAGTTCTAACCTGCTCTGTTTTTCCAATTTGGAATAATTCTCTCCTTCTTAGACAACCTAGTACCCCTCTACTGTGCTGGAGTCAGTGAGAACAACCAGTTGGTGCTAGCACTGTTGTCCCTCGGGGTTCCGCTCCCCAGGAGCAGCAATTACAGGTGTGGACCATCACATTCAACCACTGACTTCATTTTCAAGAACAACATCTTTCATTATTAATGAATTTTAAAGTAAAGATGTCAACAATGTTCATACCAACTCTAATGACATTGATATTGACAGATCTAAATATGACTTGATATCCTAATAAAAAGCTTCAAAACGTAAGAGTTTTTCAAATTGAAATTTAAATGACACCAATATATTTGGGCAAACAAAACAATTAATTGATTTACAGAATTGTCCACTCTTGTGCTGGCATTATTAAGGCATGTGTGAGGTGGTTGGTTTTTTTTTAAGGGTGGGTTGATTTTGTGTGTTTGTTTTGTTTTGTTGGTACAGACCTGAGATTCATCAGTGTGAGAAATGCCCAATGTGGAGACCTCACTATCTGTGTGACCCTGAGCAAGTCACTTAACCTCTATTTGCCTCAGTTTCCTCAACTGTAAAATGGGGATAATAATAGCACCATCTTCACAAGGTTGTTGTGGATATTAAATAAGATAATATTTATAATGCCCTTAACGTAGTTCCTGGCATAGAGTAGGTACTACATAAATGCTTATTCCTTTCCCCAAACATCACCAGTTCCCCTCTGCTGAAGTAGGCCCAGAAACTCATCTCTAACTTACACATTTTGCTGAGTTACCTTGACAGGTTCAACAATATCTCTCTCCTCACCTACCTAGCATGTGCCAGTGACAGCATCTAAACCCACATATTCCTTTCTCCAAGCTTGGTGCTGTCTCCACTATGCAATGTTGACTCTCAGGCACGGTCTTGTAACTGAAATTATCCAACCTCAGTTGATTATGCATACATACAAAGTTAGAAAGCAGATAAATGAGTAAAGAAACCAATTTTAATCGGCTCTATTCAATGTAGGTAAAAGGTTCGTAGTCTTGGCGCCTTACCTGTAGGATTCTTTAGATAGGGAACTTCCTGGTTGTATACCTCAGCAAAGGTACTTAGAGTAAACATGAGATACCACTCCCAAAAGCAGACTGGTCAGTTGTGATCAGATTCTTCCTGTTACCCAATTTTGTCTGTTCCAAACCACTCCTTTTCTTGTGACCAACTGAGTCCTGGTTACCTTCTCTTTGGAGAAGTGTGTGAAAAGTTCTTTGCAAATACACAGATTGAATACCTTAAGTTTTATACCCAACACCACTTGACTGGCATGTGCTATTTTGTTTGGCTTCTTGAATATGTAAAGTGATAGATCATAAAGCTAGCACGAGGAGGAATCTCAAAGGCCAAGTAGACCAACCTCTCATTTTACAGATGAGCAAAATGAGGTCAAGAAAAACCAAGCGACTTGTCTAAGATGACACAGTAAGGTATTAGAGCTAGGATTTGAACCTTCATCCTCTGACTCCACAGCTAGAGTGAGTGTTTCTCTCTCTTCCCAGTCCATCTACACAAGGGGAAGGAATGGGGAAAGTCAGTAATGGAATTTGAAAGGGGTAGAGAACCATTTGCTGCCTGAATACTATAGTTTCTTACTTATCTAGGTCATCCAGGGCACAGCAGGATTGACAAACAAGCCTAACAAACAAGTATAAAAAATTAGAAGCCATATACCTCAGGAGACACACAGTTATTGTTTCTCAGTGACAAACTGCTCTGGCACATTGGTGAGTCCACAGTGTTAGCAAGAATCCCAAGTATTTTAGTATTTCAGACTAAGTCAGGTTAAACAGAGAAATAACTTCTTTTTTTCCTGATGGAAAATTTTTCATATAGTTAGCCAGCAGCTCCAAATATGGCATGCCCTTCTGAGTAGATTTCATGTGCACTGAAGAAGTTATTGTCAGAGGATGTTGGTAGGGTTCTTACAGAATGAGCATAGGGTATAGGAGGGTGCAGAATCTCAAGCACATACATTACATTTTGTCATTCATTCATCCATAACCCAGATTTCAGGGCCATCTCTTGCCTGAAGAATACTACAGATGTTGGAGATGCTCAGTCTTACCACGTGGATAATTCAAGACTCGGTTCTCAGTTTAGAAAACTCTTGTCTCTTAAAATCTTAACATCTCAAATACATGTTATTAAAACTGTGAAGTTAATCATTGTTCTGTTAATCTAATCAAATTTAAAAGCCAAAAAAAATTAAACAAAGAAACCTATGGTTCACGTTTTTGTCAGGGAATAAAAAAGTTTTGTATTTGGGGGAAAGAGTGATAGTTAGAGGCCATTTGGGGACTTAATTGTCCAAACTGTCTTATCTGAAGGAGCCAAATTATTCACAACTTGACTGATTTTTGTTTGACTTTATGCTCTTAGAATGATTCTCCACATCACTAGAAAAATAATAGTATATATGGTATATTCTGCATCATCATAGAATTGAGGCTAGGTGGTGCAGTGGATAGAATGCCAGGCCTAGAGTCAGAAAGTCTCATCTTCCTGAATTCAAATGCAGCCTCAGGTACTTACTAGCTGTGTGACCCTGGGCAAGTCACTTAACCCTGTCTGACTCAGTTTCCTCATTTGTAAAATGAGCTGGAGAAGGAAATGGCAAACCCCTCCAATATCTCTGCCAAGAAAACCCCAAATGGGGTCATAAAGGGTCAGACACAACTGAACAACACCAGAAGCATGTTTGCTATATATTCCAGATGGCTTTGGCCATAGTTAAGGCCTCTTGTCAGGCACACTGGATGCCTGGAGTTACCTTATTAGGCTGGGGTTTTTTTTGTAGGTATTGATGTGTTAGTAGATTTTATATTTTCTGGGGGAAATGAAAGACTCTTCATGCAAAAGCTGCCTCAGAAGAAGATGAAAACAAATGGCCTACTTTGTAAAAAGAAGAAAGTCCAAACCAAAGGGAGCCTATTGTGAGGCTTAGCAGTTTCAGATTGCTTATCTGATTGTGTATATTGACTTTGACTGGGATACTCATAATCTCCACCAACTTCGAACTCCCATATTGTCGAGCTAAACTATTGCCAGCAAAAAAGCTGACTCACTGTGGAAATGCTGCTTCCTTTCCCTTTTCCCTGAGTATTCTGTTCCCTTTGTTTTTGTGTTTGCTTTTAACCACAGATGGACACGGTGCATAGATTCACTATGCATCTGTGGAGAAGGGGGAACGTGGGGACAAAATTTTCTTAATATTAAATTAATCACATTGACAGATTTCCCTCTTTCCCCTAAGCAGCTCCTCAAAGAATAATAGCACTGTGTCATCTGACTGGGATTGGAAATTCAAAACTTGTGTTGATAGCTCAGGCCCCTTGGTGGTACAGTGGATAGAGCACCAAGCTTGGAATCAGAAAGACTCGTCTTCATGAGTTGAAATCCAGCCTCAGACATTTCCTATCTGTGTGACCCTAGGAATGTCACTTAACCCTGTTTGCCTCAGTTTTCTCATCTATAAAATGACTTGGAGAAGGAAATGGCAAACTGCTGTAGTATCTTTGCAAATGGGGTCACAAAGAGTCAGACATAACTGAAATGACTCAATAACAAGGACAAATGCTGAAAGATCCCTAGCAAACCCTTAAGGTTACCTAGAAGATTGGTTAATGTTAGTACTCAGTACTCCCCCACACTCATAGTTAATGTCTACACAATTCATAGGAGATAGGGCTTCTCTTCTCTCTTCATCGTTATGCACTAGCGAAGCATTCATTGCTAGAGTGCTTTGTGTTCCTGGCCAGGTTCCAAACTCTGTTAACATGTACAGTACCTTTTTTTTTTTATAACAGATCCTGAAGCCATTTCACCACACACCCCACCCCAAGAGCCTCACTGTTGTACTATCATTTCTGGTGACAAATGCAATAGATTTCCAATATAAAATATGCACGTGGTGCTCAGGTCAAGTCAGTTCAGTAATTGTAACATATCACTAAATAGAGTTGGTGATTCATATCAAGGAGTAAGAATAAGATGAGATAGATGAGGGAGATCCAAATAGTGGACAGTCTTGACTGCCACAAAATGGGGGTACAAATAAACAGAAGGTGGTGCCATGCACTGATTAGGTATTTTATGCATTTTTGTTTAATTAAATTAGAACCAATTTGGTAGGGGCAAAAGTATGTATGGAAAATAATATTGTAGTGTTTATAATGCTCTAAAGAGTCTAATATACTTTTTAAGTATAGGTATTCATTTTTGTTATTGGGCATTTCAGTCATGTCCAATTCTCTGTGATCCCATTTTGGGGTTTTCTTGGCACAGATACTAGAGTGGTTTGCCATTTCCTTCTCTAGCTCATTTTACAGATGAGGAACTGAGGCAAACAGGGTTAAATGACTTGCCCAGAATCACACAGTTAGTAATTATCCGAGGCCAGATTTGAATTTATGAAGATGAGTCTTCCTAATTCTGTCCACTGTGCCACCTAGCTGCCCAGAGGTATGCATGTAGAACATTAGGTTGTACCCCAGGCTTGTGGAAAAGCAAAAGATCATGGAGGTGGAATAAGTTTAAGGAAATGAGACTTGAAGCTGTTGATAGGTGAAGGAAATACATATGGTAGATTAATAGAAAGGAAGCAGAGCATGAGCAAAAGCTTATTAGGTATGACTAAATATCGTTAGGTAAACAAAACGCTAAGAAACCTGATCTGACTGCGGTGAATGGAGTTTGGGAAGCAGAAATAAGCAAGTGAGGTGGTTCCTCCTGCTGTAGGGCCATAAATGCCAGATCATGGTATCCTTGTTCTGGATCCTTTAAGAAGGAGGAAGTCATTAGTCATTCTTAGTCATGGGAATGACATGATGAAAGAGTTGCCTTCCTTCAGGGCAGATAACACAATTTCTCTGTTGTCTTACTGCCCAATAAATGAACACGTAACTCAAATCTAATTGGTTTAAACTTTATTCTGTTGGGGGAAAAAATTGGTTTAAAATTCACAGTTAACTAGCTTTTCAATAAAATAAATAGTACAAAATAGTAGAAAGTCTATTCTGCCCACAGTCAAACAGCTAAGATCTGTGCTATTCTTTGTATCCATGGTGTTGCTGGCAAGCATAAGACCATTTTAAAGTTGATTTCTCCTCTAAACAAGCCCCGGGAACCAAGTCAGGATAGAACACTACGTCACCCCTGCCCCCAATTCAGTAATCTCTTTTGTCTCCCCATTAATTCTAGGATCAAATGTAAAGGTCTTTGTTTGGCATTTAAAGCCCTTTACAGCATGACCGCATGGCCGCTTCCTATTTTTCCAGTCTTTGTAACTTAACTGCCTTCCTTGCAATTTATGATCCAGCTATGTCGGTCAGCCTTCTTGCTGTTCCTCAAACATGACAATCCATCCCTGGACACCATGGCTCCTCCTTCCTCACCTGCACCTAGCTTCTGTTAAAGTTTAGCTCTGATGCCACCTTCTCCATGGAGACTTAATTGGTGGCTGTCCCTACCCCACCTCAGCCCTGGCTTCTAAACTTACCTTTTACCTATTCTGTCAATATCTTGAGTGTACCTATTTATCTACCTATTGTCTCTGCTCCTCCAGGGCAGGAATTGTTTTTACCTTTCCTGATATCCCACTGCTTAGCGCAGTGCCTGCCACATACTAGGCACCTGATAAATGCTTATTGACTACCTGTCTTTTATAGTTGGGAAGCAAATCTTCCTTTAAACATTTGTCCAGGTATCAACTTTTCTTCCTTCCTTTCTTTCTTTGTTTCTTTGTTTCTTTCTTTTTCTTTGTTTCTTTCTTTCTTTCTTTCACTTAAGCCTTATGTAGAATGCCATGATTGGCCTTCTGATGGTTTATTGAAGTATGGTCATGATTCTTGAAAACTATGCCAATCAAAATGGAGATCCAGGCCTTATCAAGGTCAAAAGTCTTCTAGTACTGACCTGGTTGATGATGGATGGTCTGTCTGTCTCCAAAGTGTAGCCTAACTATGTGCAGAGAGTTTCATCACCATATTGACTATGTGGTGATACATTTTTTTCAGCTACAGTATCTCTAAGTCTGTTACAGATCTTTGAAGTATTTAAGTAAATGTCCTCCTACAGATGTCCTTCCATCACTTTGGTCATTTCCTTATAATAATAATAATAATAAATAGTGGTAATAATGGCACTTTGCAAAGGTTTACAAAGCACATTACAAATATGATTTCATCCTCACAACAACCCTGAAAGGTAGGTGCTATTATTTTCCCCATTTTACAGATGGGGGGACTGAGGCAAACAGAGATTAAATGACTTGTCCAGATTATATTGCTAGTTAATTGTTTGCAGTCAGGTTTTGACTCTAGCAGGTTTTCCTCACTCTACATCCAAGGCTCTATCCACTGTGCCATCTAGCTCCCTTCAATTTCCTTGTTCTTCCTTCAGCTCAATTATGTCTTTATTGAGATTCAGAGACTAGAGTTATTCAGAGTATTCCAGGTATAAAACCATCAATGTTTTCATTTTTTTGGTTTCTTGTAACCTTTCTTTTGCAATATAACGTTTTGGTATTCACTCTTTCTCTCTCTGTCCTGCTTTCCCTTTCTCTCCTTTTCTGCCCCCCTTCCCTTTTCCTTTTTTCTCTCTCCCTCCCTATCTCTTTTTTCCCTTCTTCCTCCATTTCCTCACTTTCCTCCCCTTTCTCTTTCTTCTCCCCATATATTATCAGGCACACAACAGGGTTAAAGAAAAGAGTGCTAGCTTGGGAATCAGAAAACCTGAGTTTAAATTCTACCTCTGACACTGTCCATGTCACCTTGAGCCTTGAGCAGATCAACCTCTTTGGGTCTCGGTTCTTCCTCACTATCAAGAAGTGGCTGGATCCAAGGTCCCTTCCAGCTTTCCATGTGTCTTCTTGTGATTATTTTTCCCTAAATGCATTGGTCTTAAGTGAATCTCATCTGTCACTTTTCCTTCCATTTATACAATCTCATGAGATTATCCTTTTTTGTCAGTTTGCCAATTAGATGTCTCCCAACGTTAGTGTTATCCGCAAACTTCAAAACTAGTATTGTACATGTTCTTTTCAGGTGATTTATACAAGTGGAAAATAACTCCCATCACTATTCCTAGTGAAAGAGAAGGGAAGAAAGCTAATGAGCTGTGCTCTTTTTCCCTATCTAGAGAAATGTTCATTTATTTCTATCCATTGTTTGCTATCTTTAAACCACCTCCCTATTCATTATAGAACAAGTACACTAAATCCATTTTAATATCCCTTGGTCTGCATAGAGTATAAGTTTAGCTAATTAAAATATGTCCGTGGCTCAACTGTATCAACCTACTCATATACTACCTTAAGTAACTTAATAGAGGAGACATCTTTCATTTTACAGAAATCGTGATTTGGCCTGGTACTTCTTAGTTGAGTAACAAGTGACAATTATTATTATTAATTATTATTAATAATTAAATAATATTATTAATAACCAAAACGTGTATTGCACCTACTTTGTGCCAGGCCCCATGCAAAATGCTTTATAATTATCTCATTTGAGCCTCATATAACTCTGGGAGGCAGGTGCTTATTATTATCCCCATTTTACAGTTGAGGAAACTAAGACAAACAGAGGTTAAGTGACTTGTCCAAGGTTACACAGCTAGTAAGTATCTGAGGCTGGATTGAAATTTGAGTCTTGCTGATTCTAGGCACAGCACTATCTGCTGTGCCATCTGGCTACGCCCAGCTCATGTATCACACCTTACTTAGGTGACTTACATATCCTCTCTTAGCCTAACTTTCCTCATCAGTAATCTGAGGGGTTGGACTTCATGACCTTTAAGGTCCCCTCTAGTTAGGTGACCTGTGCTCTGTTAAGCACTCAATGAAGTTGCTGCTGTTTTCTACCCTATCTCTGGCGACAGAAGTGAGACTCAGCAGAGCCTTTCCTTGGGAGTCTTTCAGATAAATGAATCAAAATGGACCCACTTCATTAAGAAAATAAGAATGTGTTTTAAGAAAAAAAATTAATCACCCCAAGCTTAGGAAGAGGCTAATAATTACCTATATCACTTCAGAGACATCATCAGATTCACTAATATACCTATCTGCTGAGGAAGATTGAGCTATGTATATGAAAGAGACGTCTGAGAGACTTCGGGAAAATTTAGTGCTATAGAGAACTTAGTAAGAATTTTAATGACTTCCCCAAATCAAGTGAAGTTTCTTTCTTTCCCTTAATTTTAAGGGATTAACCTGGGATCCATGAACTTTTAAAAAATTAATAACTGTATTTCCATATAATTGGTTTCTCTTGTAATCCTATGTGTTTTCTTTTATACATTTAAAACATTATTCTGAGAAAACAGTAATATTAATTAAAAAAAAACATCATTCTTTAGGTGTCACCAAACTGTTAAAAGGGTCCGTGATGCTTGATTTGCATCATGGACCCTTTAAACAGTCTGGTGACGCCTGTAGAATCTCTGCCCTAGTAAATTTGAAAATACACTGAGAATAGTGAGGCTTATATTTCTCTGTGTTCTTTCTCATTTATCTTGTTGGTTAAAGTCCATTTAACCTCCCTGAGCCTTTCTTTCATCATCTGTAAAAGGAGAATGAGATTAGATGGCCTCTGATCCTCCATATAGGAGACCAATGGTGGCCTCACAATCACTTAAGATGTGTGTGTGTGTGTGTGTGTGTGTGTATGTATGTATAAAATATGTACACACACATATATATACATACATATATATATATATGCATATATGTATGGCATTATTTTAAATAAGTAGCACTTCTTGCTAAAGATACTGGTGAGATGCTTTATCCTACATGTCCATTTTGCTGGCATCACCGAACTTATTAGGGATCTTTTATTAATTTTCAAGTAGCTAAGGTCATGAGATTGTCCACCCTATGGAAAAGAAACTGTTGGCACCCCATGGGAAACCAATGTGTGGGATAAAGTGAGCATCCCTACGTAAGCTCTTTATCACGTGTGGTACAGATTCTTTTATATCCCTTCAAAGGTCATTGCTGAATGTGCTTTATGTTTCACATGAGCTATTTGCTAATTCCCTTTATACTTTCTTGTTCTACCAAAAATAGAAATGCTAAAAAATCTTCTTCTATGTACATTTGAGCAACAAACTTGGCCAACATGATTTTGTTGCATGCCTTTTGATTAGTGGCATTAGTTTGAGTGAGAGGGGATGATGGCTTAAAATGTTTTTTAAAGATTCTATACTCCCGTAATGGGGTGGTCTGAGCTGCAAAATTGTATAATTGTAGAGAATTTGGGAGGTCATTTTTAGATTGTACTTTTAAAAACTGGTAGACCAAATTAGCAGATTCCATATCACTTATTTCATAGGGTTGCTGATAAAGAAAGTGCTTTGTAAGGCTTTAACTTAAAATAGATCTCTCTAGATAGATAGATATAGATATGAATATACCTATAAAATATATCTATATATACACATAAATATATGTGTGTATATATATTATATGCATATGTACATCTATCTATATATCTATATAATATATACATATATGTGTGTATATGTATTTATATATATGCTGTTTGTTATGGAGAACTGAGTGGGAAATGAAACCTAAATTACCAGTTGGTTTGCAGTGATACTTACCAATAGGTGACAATAGAACATTACTATTTCTCCAGTGTAAAAAAAAAAGTTGAAATTTTACTTAAGAATTTTCCTTTGAAAGTCTTTTGTAGTTAAAAGAAATCTTTATAGACAACAAGCCATTCATTTTCATTCATTCTAATTTAGAGCAGACTTTTTTTTTTAGCAGCCTTTTTGCAGTGTGATCATTAGTCAGGGGTCACCATGCTGTGAGGGGCTTCATGATTGTCTCCATTTTATAGAATGGGTAATTGGAGAACTGAAAAATGAAATTTCATGCCCAGAGTCACAAAGTGAATTCAATAAAAGAGCTAAAGCCAATATCATCAGTCTAGATTCAGTATTTAGCTCATTGGGCTATGTAGAGCCTCTGCATACCCAATTGGACACTCGATATTAGTAACACTTTGTCTTGGCATCTGGGTAATGATGTTCATGTTTCCTCTTTATCTTCTGATTATCTCTCCTTCTCAGTGTCTCACTCGTGCCTCACTTCCCTTGTCTCCATATAAAAGTTAACGAGCCAAAGCTTTACTTGACAAGATTTGTGTTCTTATGCTTAACATAACTACTACAGTCAGAAGAAATGTATGTGCAGACCCCAAAGAGCCATGCAAAACAATCAAATGTCAAATGTAATTGAGAATCCAAATGAGAAAGTATAGTCAGTGTGAAAATTAATTTAATTTTGAATATTTCCATTAACTTGAAACAAGTCACACCATTACATTCCTGCATAAAGTATAGTATCTAATTTTTTAAAGTGGAGTTTTGTTTTTAAACAAATCTAACATGACAACTGTTTCCACAGCTGATTTCTTCTGGCCATTGGTGATGAATGGTCTTTCTTGATGTCTGGCTAATAGGATTTTTTGATTACAAAAGGACATAAAATCCAAATGATTTGTATGGCTATGTATTGACCACAAAGAGAATGTCTCAAAAAAATGACCCCCTTCCCTTTAGCAAATTTCTCTGCCTTCTTGTTACCAAGAAGAAATGTATTTGAAATGAGCACAAGTAAATTATTATTATTATTATTATTATGCACTTCCCCCCTTCTTTATATGCTTATTTAAGAGGTTAGAGATTGTGTCTCTGGAGTCAGATGATTGGGATTCAAATCCCCCTCCCTACCATGGCCCTTATTACCTGTGAGATTTTGGTAAGTCACTTCATCTTCATGGCCCTCAGTTTCCTCATCTCTAAAATAAGGAGTTTAGACTAGATGGCTTCTGAGATTGCTTCCACCTCTTCACTTGTGATCCTGTGTCTCTGAATGAAATATGAATAATTAAGGATTAGTCCAGAGTTACACTAGAGCATTGGCCTCTAGTCAAAGAAGGAAGGAGGGAAAAAGAGAGAGAGGGAAGGAAAGAGATGGAGAGAGACAAAGAGGGGTAGAAAGATAGAGGAAGAGAGGAAGGGAGAGAGACACAGATATAGAGAGGGGGGTAGAGAAAGAAAAAGAGAGGAAGGGAGACAGAGAGGGAAGGAAAGAGAGGGCAGACAGATGAGGAGATTCAAAGAGGGAGAGAGAGATAGAAGAAGAGAGGAAGGGAGGGAGAGACGGGTATAGAGGGGGGTAAAGAGAGAGAAAAGAGGGAGAGATAAAGAGAGAAGGGAAAGAGAGAGGAAAGGAAAGAGAGGGGAAACAGACAGATAGAGACAAAGAGGGAGGGAGAGATAGAGGAAGGGAGAGAGAGACAGATATAGAGAAGGGATAGAGAGAGAAAAAAGAGACGAAGGGAGACAGAGAGGGAGGGAAAGAGAAGAGAAACAGATGGAGAGAAAGAAAGAGAAGAAGGAGGGAAAGAGATATAGAGAGAGGGAGAAAGAGAAAGAGGGATAGATGGAGAGAGGGAACAAGAAAGTGGAGAGAAATAAGGGGGAGAGATGGAGAGGGAGGGAGAGAGAAAAAGAGAGGGAACAAGAAAGGAGAGAGAGAAAAAGAGGGAGAGAATATCTCTATTGGGACATGGTGAGAAGACTGCAGAAAGTGATGTGGAGGCCCAGTTCCTGGTAAGAGAAGACCAAAAGTTCACCTGGGGAGGGTAGGGTGCTAGGGGTAGATTCCACCTTTCCAGTGTAGTGAAGGTGACAGACAGTGGCGCCATGGTGAGGAGACTCCAAGAAGTGATGGTACAAATTAAAGCTATCATCATCATCATTATAATATTCTGTAATCATGATTGTGTAAGTGAAGAAATGGATCTTAAAAGAAGTTAGCTTACATTTTATATTTAGGACCTTTAACAACATGCCTCCAGGTTATCTTTCCAGGCGTGTTATACGTTGGTATCAGACCCTTCATACCCTTTATTATGCAGCCCCCAACTGACCTTCTTACTATGCCTCTCATATGACATTTCATCTCCTACCTCTATGTGCCTTTGTATAGGTTGTCTACCATGTCTGGGATTAGCTTTTGCTTCTCTTCTACCTCTTAGATTGCTCCATATCTCAGCTCAAATTCTATATGATACCCCAACTGTTAGTGACTCCCTCTCCCGAAATTAACCTTGCATTTGCTTTGAATATTTTTACATATACATGCAAATATGTATGTATATATATACTTGTGTATATACACATATGTGTCTATATATACATACAATACACACACACACACACACACACACACACACACATATATAATCTGTTGTTCCCCCACCACCACCAATATATTATAAACTTCTTGAGGTCAGGGATGGTATCCTGTTTTTGTATTTATATGCCTAGCACAGTGTTTGGCTTATAATAACAGGTGTATAATAAATGCTTGTTGACTATATAAATTATTTTTAAAGCTTGTGAGCTTCCTATGTACCAAGCATACAAATAAAAAAGTGAAGACAGTCCCTGCCCCAAAGGATCTTACCTTCTAAAATATGAAGAGACAGGACTTAAAGGGAAATGGTGTCTAGGGAGGGGTATTTTGTTTTGGAAAGTTACAGGGGTGATGGGCGGGTAAAGAGGAGTAAGTAGCTTGACCCCCTAGATTTGATGATAGTTCAAGAACTGGAAAGCTGTTGGTGGGAGGAGGAAGGGATGTAGGGCCATGGTGGCAGGGGAGCTATTGAGAAGGCCAAAGAATGGAGTAAAGCACTGCTGGATCTGAGCCTAGATGTAGTGGGCAACTGAAGCAGTCATTGATTAAGACAGTGCTATCCCAGGGCAGGAATATCCAACATTAACAGAATAGAGTCCTCCAGGGAATGGTTTGTGGCCCAGGTAGAATGGCGGTTGGTGGGTGGGACAAAGCCCAGCAAGTGAAGCATAGCCAGAACTGTGCCTGGATATTGTGGGTCGGCCACCACCAGGGCTTCAGGCTAAAAGTTTGTGGTAGGATAAAATCCTCCAGGTCATGAGTTGTGGTCTGGGTGTCAAGGCAGCTGGGGAGAAGAAGACTGTCCATTATGGTCACTATCTTTAAACCTTGATTTCACAAAAGATTAGGTATTTTGAGCTTAGCCTTTTATTGGCAGGCGGGCTGAGGGAAATGTAGTTTTCCATAGCCGAAAGGTGGGACTGTAGAATTGTGGGAGGTGGAAGCCTCTTGGATAGAGGAACCTTACAGCTTTGGAGCACCAGGGTGTGCATTTGCAAGGGAAAGGTATTGCTACTCCACGTTAACCATAAGCAAGAGTACTTGTAGCCTTGTCTAGCTCACTGACCCTTTTAAAGAGTGATCTTCCTGTACAGAATTTGCTGCTACTCTGAGACCTGCTGAATTTATCCTCTCATCCTTTACTTCGCCAGTGTCTGGCAAACTGGCATCACTTACCTCAGCAGTTTTCTGCTATCTTTAAGTCTTGCTTATTTGGTATCTGGACTTAATATGAATTTTCTCTCCTAATAAAGATAAGCTGATTTTTGTTGTTGTTGTATTTGTAAGTTTGCTAAAAATGAATGAACCACTTTTTAGGGAGGAACAAAGAGGAATCCCTAGACCAGTAGCCCTGAGCCACCGTGGACCTGTAGTGAAGTTCTACCTCTCTCTCTCACTCTGTCTTTCTCTCTCTGTCTCTGTCTCTTTCTCTCTCTCTAACTCTTTCTCTCTCTCTTTCTCTCTCTGTCTCTGTCTGTCTCTCTCTGTAGAAAGGCATTATTTGTTAGCTTGGAAAATTGGCACGGTCTGCAGTTAGCTCAGTGGAGAGAGGCTAAGCTACACAAAGCTGCTTACCTTGCATTAACAAAAACCTATAAAGTAAAAAGAGGATCATTATTTCATCTCCACGGTTATCTCAGAAATCTTACTGAAAAGTTCCAAAGGTGCTGCTCTAAAGAAATACCTGTTAGCATGATATATGTCTGCCCTATTCATGTAATAATAATAATATATTAACAATAATTTAAAGTACTCTAACTGACTCTAATGGATGCTGATGCTGTCTTACATTTGGCTTGTTTCTTTAACATTTTTAAAATCTTACTCATATATTTCTAGTAAGTGGCAGAGCTAGAATCTGTTTTGTTTTGTTTTTTATTTTTCAGTTTTTCATTTTTTGTTTTTGTTTTTTGTTTTTTTGCAGAACTAGAATTTGAACCTAAGTTTGCTGTCTCTAAAATCCTGTGCTCTTTCCATTCTGCCACACTGCCTCCCTTAAAATAACTGCTTCCACCAGTTTGGAAAACTAAACTGTAAAAGGACCAAATGTTCATTTTTTTAAAACTGGGTTTCTAGGACAGTGCAGTAAGGCTCTCTTATTCTTCATCTAAATTTTCCTGAAGTATTTTTAGAATTCCAACTTATATGTGCATCATATCCATAGTGGCCTAGTTGTCTAATCCCCAGAAGGGGCTTAGGATGTACTGTACCTGAGGAAGGACTCCAAGGCTCCAGATGTAATCTTGGATCAGGAGGTGGTAGAGAGATGGGGCATGGGCTGGTAAATATGACACCTTTTAAACACTGTGGTCATGGCACTTCTAAGTATTATGATTTGTGAATAGCCATTCTCATAGACAAAGTGTTTTGTCAGTGTCTGGTTTCTCAGTGATAAACCATCAAGTTAACGTTCTGTGAATTGGTCTTGAAATAATATAGGCTCTACCTTTTTAATAGCCCCCATAGAAAAATTTTTAAAAAAAATGAACCAATCAAGCCTATAGGGATAGGAACTAGACCGATGATTTCATTGGGTTAGGGAACTTCCAGGTGAAGAAGTCCATCCAGTAATGCTGGCTAGTACTTTCTCTATAACTTATGGTCTTAGAGCAGACCTGTACAACATGAGGCCCACGCCGCCAAAGTGGCCTATAGGCAGTAAGGCCTGTTTTACATCCTGTACATTTTTCATGAGCTGCCCAAAATCCTTTGGCAGGACACAAGCAGAATGCAGGCCATGTGTTGTGCAGGCCTGTCTTAGAGAATTGTCTAGACTGTCAATTCTAGAGCACAGAGAAGTCAGCCCAATGACCTCACAGTTATGTAGACCTTTACATGCCATCCTTTGTTTTGTGAGGTTTTCCATCCCAATTAAAAAAAAAAAAGTAGTTTCAGTGACATCAGACTTACTGCTGTTCCCGTAACTCTGTAAATAGGAACATCTTTATGTTAAAAAAAAATTATGCAATTTTCTTGAACATTTATGTATTACCCTAGAGCTACATCTTCTGCTCAGAGTGAGACAAGTAGCAGGCTCAAATCCCAGGATCATTATCCTAATTATTAGGGGAAAATGCTTTAGAGAATATTTAAGGCTAAACTGCAATGCCTTTGTTCTTATGAGACATGGAATAATATTAGTTGGCCTTTCATTCTGTGACATAGTAATTAAATGTAGCAATTTGTAGAGACTCCTCAAAGGCTCTGAATCAAAAGCTAATTGTGCAGGTAACAGCGAACAAGCCTTTTCTCAGTTGGATCATCCCCTATCAATATGGCCTCATGGCCAGAAAGAAGCATTATTACTATTGTCGATTATATTATTTGGAGAATGCTTGTTAGATCTTTCTCATATTCCTTTTTTTGCGTTCTGATCACTCAGAAGTGGGAGGTATAGAACTGCAGAGCAAAGCAGATAAGTAGTAATAAAAAGAGAAAAAATTAAATTTCTGTAAATTGGAAATCATACCAAAAGAGACTAGGATAGCATAGAGATGGGGCCTGTTCATTGATGTAGGGAATGACTGAAGAACTCTCACCACTAATGCAGATGGATTCTCACCACTTGTTCTGCAACTTGAGTTTTGGGGATTTGCCAAGGGAAGATACGAAGATCGGGGGAATCTAGTGAGAAGAGAAGTGACTTGCAGTGGGCCTTAGAGTCAGTATGCATTAGCGCCATTTTACCTCTGAGACTAGGTCTTCCTGGCACTGAGATGGTTTCTCTATCCACTATGGAACACTGCCTTTGTACCAAAGTGAAAAAGCTATAGAAATATAAAAGAATAAACAAAGCAAACACGTGAGCTTATTTGTTCATAACCCCATGAACATGAATTGATGCTATATTTGGTGAGTAAATTATCATTACATTTTGGTTTGAAGAACTGAGCAGTAATGATGTGTTATCATAGCAATGTAGTGTTGTTTAAACATCAAAAGAGAAGCACACCATGAAAATTAGCAAGAAGATTTTCCCCTGTCATTTAAGCATCAACTAGAATTATATCAAGCATCATCTGTCTTTGAGAAAGTATCTAATAATTCTCATTTTCCATTTGGAAATAAGTCAAAAACCACAAACCAGATATGACTGTTACCATCTTAAGTGATCATCTTTTATTGATAATTCCTCATATTTTGCAAGATCATAGGATCATAAATAAAGAATTGGAAGAGAATTCAGAAACCATTGAGTCCAAGCCCTCATTTTTCAAATGTGGAGACCGAGGAACAAGAAGGTTTGGTGACTTGCCCAGAGCCCATAGTATCTGAGGCAGGATTTGATCCCACATTTTCTTGACTCCTGAGTCTAGTAGTTACATCCATTATCTAAGTTTCATTCATCATGACAGAAAGGTGACCTTGACTCAAGCTTAGACAGGTTTTGTTGAATTCAAGTTATGGGCCTGGTGACAGTCTGTATGGATGTATGTCCTCTGACTTAGGCCATATCTGCCTTAGTTCAGAAAGGTTCCTCAGTAGGTTAGCCATAGAGTGATGTATTTTTGCAGCAATAATTTCAGAAGACCAGCTGCTGAAGTGCAGAAGACATGTGATCTGCCTTGATAGGAGTATTCACATCTACAATATCACTGATCCTTAAAATACTGAACTATAAACCAGTGTTTTTAATCAGTGGGTCAAAATGATTCAGACCTGAAATAGACTAGAATATTTTATGAAACCAAAGCAAATGATTCTAGATTTGCATCTTTCCACATTCCATTTTGTTTCTGCTAAATCATAGAAGTGAAAGCAAAATTAATAAATATATACATGTATATACATACACACATACATACAAGAAACATGACTACTTTAAATTCTGAGATGCTGCTGTATATTCACTAAATGACCTAAAAGGGTTTTAAAACCTCCTTGGCTGTCATTTTCCTCTTTTGCAAAATTAAGACTGCGTAATACATTAACCAACTAGTGATTAAGAGTTGTCTTTTTATATGTAACATTGACCAAGTTATTTTGACTTTTGACCTTCATGTTGGCCAAGTTCTTTTGATTGTGGATTTTCTTCTGTCAGACAGCATTAACAGATACAGTATAACTACTAATAGTCACATTATTTTTTTTTAAAATAGCAATGAATTTCTTTAAATGATTAATCACTGATATGTTTGAATACTGACTACCTAGGGAACATTTAAAAGCAGAATCTGCTAAAAGGTATAGTCAAAGGACATCCTTTTTCATGTAATTAAATGACACAAAATTTTTATGGTGAAATGCTACTTATATATCCGTAACAAGTTCTATCACTTCACCTAATCAGAACACAAAACAGAGTTATTCAAGCATCTCCTTAGTGGAATTTCAAATGGAGTTTATGTTGCCTTAGTTGGACAAAGCACAGTGCATAATAAGAACACCATATCTGATCATTGGCTTCCTGCTTTCTGCCACTTGGCTACAACTTCCTAACTTTGAGCCCAAGGTACAATTGTTTACATTAAGCACATAAATAAATTAAAAACCCAACCAAGATCTTCATGGGGAAAGAAAAGATGATATAATGGATTGTAACTGTCAAAAACCTGTTCTTCATTTTTCTGTTTCCTGCCAGGTCACTATAGTGACTTGGTCATGACTCCAGTATATGTTTGTGTATCTTAACCTCAGAAAGAAATGCAAAATTCAGCTAGGAACTAGATGGGAAAATAAAAGAACTAAAACTCCAAAAATCAATGAGCTAGCCCACAATCATTTTATGAAGAACCTGCTATGTGCCAGGCAGCTGCTATGAAATAGTATGGGATGGTGGTGAGAAAGCTAACCTCTACCCAAAAGACCTGGGTTTGAGTTCCACCTTTTTCTACATATCAGCAGTGTACACTAGGGAAGTCTCAGGTAAGTTAAAGAGTAATTGCTGTGTGACACTGGGGAAGTCTCAGGTACATTAAAGACTAATTGCTGATCCACATGGGTTTTTGGAGTTTTCTCAACTAATAGTTCTTCCAAGCAATAAAATAGGCTCAGTCCTGTCCCCACCACCCTGTGCAAATAAATAAACAAACAGGCATTGTGCTAGGTGCTAAAAATCCACAATAAATCTTTTTTTTCCACTGTTCAAGTAGATGAGACAGCTAGGTGGCTCAATGGATAGAGCACTGGCGTAGAGTCATGGAGATTTGAGTTCAGATGTGGCCTCAGATGCCTACTAACTTGGTAACCCTGGGAAATGGAAATGGCAAACCACTCCAAATCTTTGACAAGAATGCCCCATGGACAGTATTGGCACGCTGTGGTCCATAGAGGGGAATGACTGAACAGCCACAACAGTATTCCAGTAAATATTTTAACAGTTTGCTGAAGAACATCACAATATAAGAAAAGTGTGGTAAGAAAAAAAAAATAACTATTATAAGGACCAACTGCTTAGACAGCATTCTAAAGACTGTGACAAGGTAACTCAGATTTAATCTAAGGCAAATTTGAGCCGTACTATTTTGAATAAAGACAGAAAATATCATTGTGCCCTTTCTTCCTATAACAAGCACAGCTCTTAGTAAACCTGTGTCTGTGTTACTGGTTTTCAGAGGTAGACTCAGAAAGTCTCCATGATGATTCATCAAAGGATCTATGTAAAATCAGGCTTTAAATATGGAAATAAAAGAGGACGTAAACAAAATAAGTGACATGACTGATGAAATATTATTCAACACAATATACTAGATAGAGATAAGTGTGTATGAAGAGGCAAGAGAAATTTCACCTTCCCAAGGGGTATGTCTCTTAGAATAGATAAGTTATCTCTAAAGTGGTCTCAGCTAGATAAATACAAGAAAAGTAACATAGAAGATATTTGATAAGTGTGTATGAAGGGGCAAGAGAAATTTCACCTTCCCAAGGGGTATATCTCTTAGGACAGATAAGTTATCTCTAAAGTGGTCTCAGCTAGATATATACGGCAAAAGTAGCATAGAAGATATTTTCAAGAATATATGTGTCCAGAAAAGGAGACAGCATCAGTTATCTCAAGAAGAAGAGATGACAGACACAACCTAACTTAGACATTGGATTTCTGTTTCTGTTCAGTTGTTTTTAGTCATGTCCCCGTTTGGGGTTTTTGTGCCAAAGATACTGGATTGGTTTGCCATTTCCTTCTCCATATCATTTTATAGATGAGGAAACTCTGCAAACAGAGTTAAGTGGCTTGCCCAAGGTCGCCCAGCTAGTAGATATCTGAGGCCAGATTTGAACTCAGAAAGATGAATCTTCCTGACTCCAGGCCCAGCACTCTATCCACTGCACAACTTAGCTGCCCATTGGGTACATGTGTCCATTTCTGATGGTCATTTATCCAACAGAAACAATGGAAACCATGGAACACTGAAATGTTTGCCTTGTTAGAGAGAGTACCTGCATCAATCAGCCCCATCTCAGTAAGTGTAGAACTTTTTACTGGGCAGTGACACAAGAAAAGACTGAGTCATGTGAATTATGATTAAAAAGAAAAACAAACAATGCTAGTGTGCCATGTTGCTCAGCAAAAGAAAAAAAAAGTCCTTAGTGACAGATGCATTAGTTTATATTCATTGGAAATTCATTACATATAGTGAAGGGGTGTGGTGACATGAAGGCATCTTGAAGGAAGAAAGTAGAACTTCATAAAACCATATAGAATTATGGGAGTTTGAGAAGCACTCAGATAACTTCAGTATATCTTTATGGAAGAGAGAAGTTGGATACTAACTCTTGGCATATTTGTTTTTATTTGAGAGAGGCTAAGCCATGAGATGAATTTTAGGATTGTAGGAGATGAGTGGACATCACAGGCCATCTCATCCAACCTTTTTATGTTACAGATGAGGAAACTGAGAGCTAGGAAAGTTGTTTACCCAAGTTTACTTAGGCATAACTGAGAATTTACAAAAGCGATGCAATATAGAATCTCCTTTATTCTCAGTATGGTAGTGTTATCTGCCATAATTTCACATTGGTATCACCAGTGTGGCTTTACCCTAGTGAAGAAAAAAATCACTTGATGACAATCACCTTAGACAAGTAGGTAGGTAGCACAGTGGATAGAGTACTAGGTCTAAAGTCAGTAAGACCCAAGTTCAAATCAGGCCTCAGACTCTTTCTTGCCTGTAATACTGGTCAAATCACTTAACCTCTGTCTGCCTCAGTTTCCACAGCTATAAAATGGGGATAATAATAGCACCTACCTCCCAGGTTTATTATGAAGCTCAGTGAGATGGTCTTTTTTTCAAGTGCTTAGCACAGTGCCTGGCACAAAGTAGAGACTAGATGAATGCTAATAATTATTGTTGTTGTTGTCATCATTATTACTGGTACCATCCTGTAGGGCTGGTTGTGGGTAGAGGAAGGGCATAAAGGGAAACTGGCTAGTAGCCAGGAAAACTTGAATTCAAATCCCACTTCAAAAACTTACTAGCTTTTTTACTCTGGGCAAATTATTTACAACCTCTCAGCTTCAGTTCCCTCATCTGTACAGTGATGAGACTAGATTTTATGTCTTCTAAGGTCCTTTCCCATTCTGAATCAGTGCTGATATGAGCCTTCTTATCTTTTGTTAATTATGAATGGGGGCTTAGTAAAACTTGGCTAGGTAGTTGGTCTGTAGGGACAGGTCTGTAAGGGGAAGAAGTGGGAAGTGCCTTCATCCCCAGCCCTGGTAGAGGAGCTAGCTCATTTTTGAACTTGCTGTAGAAATGTGTTCTGAAATCAGAAGAAATAGAAGCCAAGATGGCTAGGTCACAGAGAGGCATGTGTTATTGATACATTTCTTATTTTCATATCAATAAATTATAGTTAGTTTGACAGTGTGAGTATGAGCTATGTTATGTGTCTCCCTTGAATGTGTAAACAAACTATTGCATCACTTAACCAAGAGCAGAAAGAATGCTGTGTAGTACATCAGACAGGGACAAATCCTGGGTAATGAAATGATGCAGGAGAGCAGGACTCTGAACCTCTGGTTATTTTATTTTTTTTGGATACACAGACAGTTCTGTTATTTTTTCTCTGATGCCTTCCTGCAGTGCTTTTTGAGAAAGCTAACCTGCTGGGAGGTTCTGCAGGCAGAACATTGTCACCAGGGCATTCAGCTAACTCCTGCTCAAAGTATAAGAGAGTGTGTCTTCCATTGTCCCCACTAGAAATAGAAAATGTGTATTTCCCAGTTGTGTGTATGTGTATGTATGATCATAAATTTATAAATCATACATTTATATCATAGGATCATTAATTTAGAACTAAAAGAGACCTTAGATGCTGTCTGAGCCAATCCCCCCATTTTTACAGATGAGAAAACTGAGGCTCAGAAAGATTAAATTACCTGCACAAAGTCACACGGGGGAGCACATTGGTTGCTATTACCCCAGAGAGGTGGAGTTGAGAGTAATTTGCCTGCCTCAAAGGTAGGAAAAACCGGTTCTGTAATATGAAATCTCAACCAGAGATAGAGCAGTAAGACAAGTAGCAGCTTTGGACCTGCACAGATTGGGACATAGAAAAAGTAGGATTATTTCCCTTTCTATTTAGCATTGGCTTAGGAAACACTGTTTGCTAGGCAGGATGTGCTGATTGCTAGTACCCTGAAAGGGAGCATTCTGAGAAACGTGAAAAAGAATGAATGATCAAGTTGAAATACTGTAAAGCCAATGGAGAAATACACTCACACATGCTCTCATAATATCCACACAGACAGCCAAGCTCTCATTGAGGCTTCATAACTGGGGAGACACAGCAAAACCCCAAAATAACCAAAGTTTATAACATGGCAATAGCAAAACATTAGAAAAAAAATCTAGGATAACACATGTATTCTGGTCTCTATAATTAGATGATTCAAAGGACTAGAATTTGAATGTTCAAAAACATAATCTTTGGCAGGCGTGCTTTCGAGTTTTTGCAGTTCCTGTTTGAGATTAGTTTAATGCTTCCAAGAAAGAAAGTCATGTTTGAAGAAGCAGGTGAGGACTGGTGTTGTGTTTTTTTTTTAATTGGGAATGCCATGAGCCAAAATGAAACTATCACTTGATGCCATATATAAACAGAAAAACACTAAAATACAAAGATGCAATGCTTATTCTTTGCCTATCCACCTCTCCATGGTACCAGCAACCAACTTGCTCCTTGTGTGGCCTTAAGCAGGTAACTTAACCTCTCCAGGCCTCAGTTTCCTCATCTGAAAAAGTGAGGGGATTGGATTAGTCTCTAAGATCCTTCTCAGATATAAATTTAGGGTCTCACCACTCCTACTAACAAATCAAAAACAATGGAGCTTTAAAAATGCTTGGAGAGAAAACTACATTTATTACTCCTGTCATACAGCAAGCAAAAACTCTTACATATCTTGGGAGTCTTCACTCTCTAAGTTTTAAGTAAATTTTGTTTTCATCCCAAACTAGAAATTTTATTTAATGTTAGTAATAATTTGTTTCGCATGTCTATTAATCTCACTTTGTTGAATTCATTAAGCAGTCACAGAACCTTGAGCTCCATTTGGCAAAATCTCTTTAAAAAATAAATAAAGCCAAAATTTAAAAAAAAATAGTTGAAATGAAAAAAGGATATCATCTGAGGATAATTTGGACGATGATTTCTTAAACTTATGCCATTAGGCTGCCACAAAAATATGATGAGTCATTGCTAGAAATAGTAATGTCTGAAAAGATATTGATGTGGTCTCATGAAGCATGGGTTTCTGTGATGCACTTGCATGCATGTCTAATATATGTATGTATGTATTCTGTATAGATACACATTTGGTTTAAGTATACATGTAAACACATTTATATGTATATACAAATATATTTGGTATATATACACACATTTGTTTGCTTCATATATATATATATTTGTGTTTGTGTGTGTGTATAGATACACACACATGCACATTTGGTTTAAATATACATATATATTTAAGTATATCTATGAATATATATAATATCGATATGCTTAAACCAAACAAATATGTATATATATAAACCAAAAACATATATGTACACATGTATGTATATGTGCACACACATATATGTACACATGTGTGTGTATGTGTACACACACACACACACTTAAACCAAACAAATAAGTTCTGGCATTTATATAGCACTTTACAATTTGCCAAGTACTTTTCCCATAACTCTTTAATTTATGTGCAAAGTATGTGCAAATATTATTCCTCTCACAGGTGCTAAAATAGTTCCAGGCAGATTAAGTAAAAAGGGAAGGGAAGAGAATAAGCATTTATATAGCACCTGCTGTGTGCCAGGTACTGTATTAAGGGCTTTTTGCAAATGTTATCTCATTTGATCTTCACAACAACCCTGAAAGATAGATGTTATTATTATGCCCATTTTATAGTTGAGGAAACTGAGGTTAAGTTACTTGCCTATGGTCACACACCTAATAGGTAAGACCAGATTTGAACTCAGGTCTTCCTTACTCTAGGCACAGTGCTCCTTATTTGCCCAAGGTCACATAGCAAGTAAGTGACAGAGCCAGGATGAAAACTCATGTATTCTGACTCTAAGACCAGCGTTCTTCTCAAAATACCATGCTACTTCATGGAAGTATGCTCTTTTTGTAAGCTTGACGTAGACATAGCATCTCTCCACATTGCTAAAGTGCACAGGGGCTCAGTTAATTTAAGTAATGGAAGAGATGTAAATCATATGTATATGGAAATATGCTTAGGATTGCTGAATGCTTATATAACAGTAAATAGAAAGAATATAACCACCATTGCAGTATTATACATAAGTAACTAGAACTCACCAGTGTCTACCCATAGCACAGGCTATTTTTTAAGCACTGTTAGAGTGGACAGCTCCATAAAACAAAAAGAAGGGGACATCAATGGGTTAAGAGATAGGGAATATAGAAGCCATTGTATGAGGGACATAAGGGATAGTTCCCCAAAAAAGCATCTAGTTTTTTTTGGGGGGGCTATATTCAGGGAACTAGAGAGATTTGAAAAACAATTGCACAAATGGTCAATGATTGTACCACTTGGTGGCAGCTAGCTAAATCAAGCAACTGGCAAAATGTATTGAGTAAAGAAATCTGTGATCTCCATAAAGAACAAAAAAGGAGGAATAATTTGGTTACTATGAGGATCTTACTTTGTGCTAGTGGTATTTGAATTTGCCAGACAGTATATTTAATACTTATTAATTCATTTAAATATTTGACTATACCCCCACTCCAGGGTCAGTGCTTTCTTACAATGGAGAATAAATTAGTAGGAGAGATTTCAGACTATTTAGAGATGGAGATCATTCTACAGTTCACTCAAGCATATATGGAGATCCAAATAATCTTTTTTCTTCTAAAAGCTGAAAAGAGATAGAGCATGACAGTCAGTTGGTTGCTCCACTACACTTTTCTACCTTCATTCAATATGGAAAGCTGCTCAGTAAACCATTATGCTTTGGCCTGAGGGCCTATCAGATCTCGGCAAACAGAGGAATATGAACATCATTATGCATTGTACATGTCATATTGCTGCCCACACTTCCTTATACATTACTGATGTCTTGAGAGCAAGAGACTACACCATTATTTACAGATCTAGAGCTCAGAGGCCATCTAATCCATCTCCTTGATTAGATAAATAAGGAACTGACACATAAGAAGTAGAAGTGACTAACTTGGCCAATGTCAACACAGGCAGTAAGCATCAGAGGTGACATTTGAACCCAAGCCTTCTAACTCCAGAGCCAGAGCTTTTCCTACTCTACCAAGCTGCCTCCCACTGTATTATCTGTATCCTTGGGATCTATCATAGTTTCATGCATGTAACAGATGCTTATTAATTTTTGTGAGATTGAATTGAAAAGGCATTACTAATTTCCTGGTCTATTCCTCTAGTCTGTGAGGGTCGGTAGAGCTCCCTTAGAAGTAACCTCTATGAACAGATAGATGTTCAGGGAAAAAGGGTTTTATGATTCAGAGAAAAAGTTATGTGCAGTGTTCTTAAATTAATATCCTTAAATTTCAGAAAAGAGAATATATAATCAAAATAGAAACAAGATTCCATAGTATACATCTTTTTTTTGATTCAGAACTTTGACTAGTGTTATTAGTTGAGCTACATTTTTAAAAATTGTAGTTCAATTTACAAATTACTTCTGTGGGTTAGCCTAGAAGCCCAAAATTGTTGGTAAAGAAAATTTTATTATAATCATTTTATAAGTTTTTACCACATACCACATGATTACAGAATGTTTGTCTGTATTGGATCCTAGAGATTGTCTAATATGACCTGGTTATTTTATAGATGAAAAAACTGAGACCCTGAGAGGGAAAAATGACTTTTTCAACTTTCTTCCTGAGTTTGAGTTATTTACATGATTATTTCTTTTTGTGTTAGTTGGGGCACTTTATATTCTCATAAGTATTCATCTAAGTTTTCATTTGGTAGGGCATGTTATTGGGCAGAATTTTTTCTGATCGTTTATTTTGTATTTGAAATATGAATATCAGAATAGCTCACTGTTTATTTGTTTTATCACTTTAGTTTTTTTTTTAAAAGCCTAGTTTTAGCTTTCATTCAATCGCATTTTTTGCCTTCAGTTTTGTTAATTGCTTCTTTGATTTTTCAGAATTTCTACTGTGGTATTCACTTTTTTGTTGATATTTTTGTTTCATTTTAGTCACATGCTCAATTCATTGATTTGTTCTTTATCTCTTTTATTGATGAGAGCATTTAGAGACACAAATTTTCATCAAAGGATTGCTTTAGCTGCTTCCCCTTAGTTTTTGTATACTGTCTCATTGTTACTCTGATGAAATTTCTATTGTTTCTGTGATTGTTCTTTGACCTTCCAATTTTTCAGTATTATTATTTAGTCTCCAATTAGTTTTTAATTCTTTATTCATAGGCCTCTAACTGAATATAATTTTATTGCATTGTGTCCAGTAAAGAATATGTTTAGTTTTTCTGTATTGTTTTAGAATTTTTTTGCCCCAATACATGGTTCTAAAGATGCCATGTATAGCTAAGAAATATATAAACTCACTTCCATTCCCATTCATTCCCAGTCCTAATTTTTCTAAAATTATGTTCAGGTCCTTAACTTCTTATTTACCTTTTTGTTCAATTACTCTAGGTCTGAATGGGTTGCATTGAGGTTACCCATTGTTATAGTTTTACTGTCTGTTTCTCTGTATAATTCCATTAACTTTTCTTAATGTATTTATTTGCTGAAACTCAACTACTTTTCACGTTAAGCCAGTCTTAGACCATCAAATCTTCTACTTTCAAATCTAGTATTGTTTCCACTATACTACCCTTCTCTCAGTTCCTAAAACTGAAACTACATTCTTCTAAAAGTAATGTGTGAATTATTCAATATTGTACTAGAAAAGATGGCAGAGTAAAAAGGTAGTCACTCTCACCCTCCCCTATCAACCTCTGAAAACCCAGAAAATATCACCCTAGAAAAAAAAGCCCTGGAACAGCTGAACCAGAAGAAAGACAGGGAACAGCAGTGCAGCAACCTAGCAAACAGGTCTCCCAGTTCCTGAGCAAAAATAAGGGAAGCAGCATTAAAGAGGGCCCCAGGAGGATAAGCACCCTGCAGCATTCATCTAAAAGGAGCTGAAGAAAACAACCTAGAGTCTTCTTAAAGTCCCAGCCTTGCTGATTCCAACCCAATACCACGTAAGCTGTCAGAACCCTACAGCCTCCAACTGTCAACCAGGAGGAGATCCTGAAGCCCAGGTGGTAGAGCAGGCAAACACTAACACCTGGACCTGCGAGTGCCTCAATGAGGGTGGGGGGACCAGTGGAAACCAGATCAGAAAACCACCAGGTGCCTAGGCACTTTACCTCAAAGGAACCTCCCAGTGCATTAGCAGAAACAAGGGAGGCAGCATTGCAGGGGACCCCAGGCAGATAAACGCCCTGCGGCACCCATCTGAAAGGAGCTAAAGAAGGGCTAAAGGAAAGGAAAAGCAGGCAACCTAGAATTGCCTGAAAGTTCCAGCCTTGCTGATTCCACTTAGTGCAAGGTAGGCTGCCGGAACTCTGCAGCCTCCAATTGCCAACATGAGAGGCCCTAGCACACAAAGCCAGTGACCGGGACCTGGGCTCCCAACACAGGAGGCTTGAGTCGGTGCCCTCTGTTCCCCAGCAGAAGAGCTCAATCTCTTTAAAGGCCAGGGAATAAAGAAACCATGAGTAAAAAGAAACATACCATAGATTCATATTATGAGAAGAGTAGAGATCAAGACAGAAATTCTGAAGAGGACAACATTGTCAACAAACCCACATCTGCAACATCAAAAAGGAATACGAACTGGTCTGAAGCCCAAAAAGACTTCTTAGAAGAGCTCAAGAAGGATTTTAAAAGTCTAATGAGAGGTAGAAGATTCCTTAAAAAATACAATTGGCCAATTGGAAAAAAAGTACACTGAAGAAAACAAGTCCCTAAAAAACACAATTGGCAAACTGGAAAAAAAGTACACTGAAGAAAACAAATCCCTTAAAAATACAATTGGCCAATTGAAGAAGGAAGTACAAAAACTAACAGAAGAAAACAATCTGTTAAAAACTAGAATTGATGAAATGGAAACTAATGACTCTATGAGAGAGCAAGAATCAGTCAAACAGAAACAAAAAAATGAAAAAATGGATGAAAACATAAAATACCTCATCGGTAAAACAACCGACCTGGAAAATCGATCCAGGAGAGACAATTTAAAAATCATTGGACTACCTGAAAATCATGATGAAAAAAAGAGCCTGGACAGTATCTTTCAGGAAATCATAAAGGAAAACTGCCCTGAAGTCCTAGAACCAGAAGGAAAATAACCATAGAAAGAATACACGCTCACCACCTGAAAGAGATCCCAAATTGACAACGCCAAGGAATATAATAGCAAAATTCCAAAATTACCAGATGAAAGAGAAGGTGCTGCAAGCAGCCAGAAAGAAACAATTTAAATATCATGGAACCACAGTCAGGATTACACAGGACCTTGCAGCTTCTACATTAAAAGACTGCAGGGCATGGAACATGATATTTCATAAGGCAAAGGAGCTTGGATTGCAGCCAAGGATCAACTATCCTGCAAAAATGAGCATGATTTTTCAAGGGAGGAGATAGATATTCAATGAAATAGGGACTTCCAAACCTTCCTGATAAAAAGACCATAGCTCAACAAAAAATTTGATCTTCAAGTACAAGATTCAAGAAAGACAAAAAAGGTAAATGGGACAGAAAGATACAAAATGTAAATAAGGGCGACTGTTTGCATCCCTACAAGGGAAGATGACACTTGCAGCTCTTGAGGACTGTATTGCTATTACACCATGTTAAAGGAGTATACATAAAGGGGGTGAATATAAATTGACTTTGATGTAATGATAAAAAAAAAATCTAATCAGGTGGGTTAAATGGATCCAAGTAAGTGGATTAGTCTGATCTTAGAAAATCTACTGAGAAAGGAGGAGGTAGACAAGGGTAAATTACAGGAAAAGACAGAAAATCCTATTACAGCAGAGGGAAAGAAGGGAGGGGAGTGAGCATAGTTTGAACCTTGCTCTCATCAGATTTGGCTCAAGAAGGGAATAACATAATCAGTTAGGTATGGAAATCTAACTTGCCCTATGGGCAGTAGGAGGGAAAAGGGGAAAGAAAAGGGAGGGGGGATGGAAGGGAGGGAAGAAGCGGTGGGGGCCAAGGGGGGGGAGGATAATAGAAGGGAGGAGAGACTGAAGGAGGTGGTGGTCAAAAGCAAAGTACTGGTGGGGGGGGAAGGGAGAGAGGAGAAAGAAAAGCATAAGCCAGGGGAAAAAAGGATGGAAAAAAAGACACAGATAGTAATCATAACTGTGAAAGTTGAATCGCTATCTTTTTTTTTTCTCTTCTGTTGAATTCTGTTTCCTCTTTCTGATGGTTCCTCCTATTGGTTTTAATTTTTACTTACAACTTCACTAATGTGAAAATATGTTTAATAAGAATGTAAATGTATAGCCTATATCACATTGTGCACCGTCTTGGGGAGGGTGGTGGGGAGGAAGGGGGAGAAAAATCTTAAACTCAAAAGTATATGGAAGTGATTGTTGATAAATCAAAATAAATTAATAAAATATGCAAAAATAAAAAAAATAATAAAAGTAATGTATGGTCTATTACCATACTGTCTTTTATTGAGACAGTGATCAAAAAGGGTTATCTAAAGACATAAAGTTTTATGTATGATTTTGCTGTCTTTACTCATTTTAATTAGCATGTACCTTATTACATATGTGACATATTTTAGAGATCTAGGTAGAAAGTCCTGCAAAATGTGCCTTCAGTTGCAGTTGTATCTTACTTTAAGAAAAAATCAAACTTACAAAACACATAAATTAGTGGATTTTTATTTTGGTTGCTAACATAAGGATTAATCACAAGTTTGTTTTAAATAGCAAGGGTCCCATAAGTGTGCTAAAACTATTTGCCTCTATTGATTATGAAATATATTCATTATATATAAATATAATATGATACAAATATATTTAATATAAAATATTGATTATCAAAATTATATAATTTTTCTAAAGAGGCAGCAGTGCCATCCCATTGGCAAAGATGATAAAAAAGGAAAATGGCAATCATTGGATGGGTCTGTTGGAAGACAGACACATTAATGTAATTTATTAAAGTGGTTGACACTTATTAGGGGTTTAATAAATGCTTGTCAGTTGATTGATTGGTGGAGCTATAAATGGGTCCAACCATTCTGGAAACCAATGTGGAACTATACTCAGAAAGTCATAACCAGTGAATAGTCCTTGACCTAGTGAAACCCTTACTAGGTAGGTATGTAACTGAAAGAAGTCAAAACAGAGCAAAAGGACTCCTATACAAAAATATCTATTGCAGCACTTATTGTTGTCATAAAGGCTGAATAAACCGGGTTAAAGTCCAGCTGTGATTCCTACTAACTGTATGACTCTGGGCAAGTCTCTTAACCCCTCCGGGTCAGGAAGTTCTCTAAAACTATAACTTGCAGAACAGGGATGAATCTGTGTTGTAGGATTTTGAATGAATGTATAAGCATTGATTATGCATATAGAAAAAAATCTGTTATATCAATCAAGGTACAACTTCCATTTTTTTTCTCCTTCCCACCAGGGTTCTGAATATAATATAATTCTCGATGACTTACCACTTGTAGTCATCTACTCAGGTTTTTCTGGCTGAAAATACTGAGAAATCAAGTGGGTTTTCAGTGAGCTGAGGAGATTCCTTTTCAGACTAAGCCTTGCTGACTTAGAGGTCAGTTGATAAGTGGGTTTCTTAGTTAGTCCTGAAGCCCGTTTATACCTTGCAGGTAGTTGTGAGGAAATAGCAGTTGCATGACTTTTGTTTCCTATAAAGACATAAGAAGTATAACAGCAAGTGGGAAAATGTGATGTTTTCTCTTATACACCAGAGTTTAAATGAAAATAGTACATTGGACAGCCTACAGTTTACTGAATTACACATACATCTCTTAATATGAAATATTAGAGTGGAACAACTGTCCCAGTGGATGATTATTGGCATGCTCTTTACCAGGCTGTCATCACTATTAGGGATATGCCTTCCCCTTCCGGAACTATAGATTTAGCCCATATAGATTTAGGCCATATGTGGCCCTCTAGGTTCTTGGGTGCAGCCTTTTGATTGAGTCCAAGTTTTACAGAAAAACTCCTTTGATTAAGGGGATTTGTTCTGTGAAGTTTGGATTCAGTAGCTGGAGTCTAGCTACTGAGAAAAAATGCCCAAGGTAGTTTGCATTTGGGGTTCTGAAGTGCATAATTGGAAGGTATGAATCTTCCTTCCATCCTTGTGTTTCCAAAGACAAGTTATTATTCTCTAATGGGTAATAGGACAACTAGGATAACGTCATGTCAAGGGAACAAAGAGAAGAGTGACTATCCAGAAAGGGAGTCTACAGTGGTGTCAAATACAGTAAAGGGGTTAAAGGAAGGTGAATCCTAAGGGGGGGAGGGCAGGAAACTATTGGATTTTTTAAAAAATAAGACCTTGGAGAGAGCAGTGGTAACGAAAGCTAGTTTTCAAAGGGCTGAAGTCTTAAACAGAGAATGACAAAGAATGAAGGCAATAAATGGAAATAAGTTCAAGGCAGACATGGGGTTTAGCCTAAGGGAGTAATAAAGAGACAAGCGAAGCCAAAATATAGGTGCCAGAGTCAGAGAATGAGTGGTCAAGGAATCAGAATTGACAAAGAAGACCAAGAAAACTGTCAATTGGAGTGGATTAGGAAAGGTGGAAAATTGTGCTGAGAAAAGGAAATTCAAAATCTTAGAGGTGGGGCAGTTTCAGTGAGATGGTGAAGACGAGGGTGAAGACTAGGAGCTAGCCTGAAGGTAAACTTGACTGGAGTTGAGAAGTTGGGATAATCAATTCCAGGGCATTAGAAACACTATCATCATCAATACTGAAGTTGCAGATTGTAAGCCAACACAAATATTGTGGAAGTTAGCAGATAGATGATTGCCACGAGGATGGGGAAAATAGTATCAATCATTCAACAAGTATTTATTACACTCCTCTTATTTGCCAGGTGCCAAAGATATAAAAACAATGAATGAAACCGTCCTTAATTGCAAATAATTTACATGCTAAAAGAGGAAACAACATAGATCTGCATATAGCACATACACACACACACACACACACACACACACACACACGGGTTGTCTAATCAATAAGCTTGCCTTCACATTGACTGAGGTTTTTTTTTTTATTCTGTTAAATCTTAAGCAGACTCCTTAGTACTACTAATACTACTAAAACAAAACTATTAGATGCTTCTCATTACAGGAGTATAATTGGCTTTTCAAAAGTTGATTATCAGGCAAACTACTTAATTTTTTATGACAAAATTAGCATTCTACAATGCAGCGCTATTTGCAAAAGAACAATTAATCCTCTTGATAGGAAGGAATACTCATTATCTTAGCTAATTATTTGTGAAATAAAGATATAGATGCCATTTCTTCGTTTCTTTTCCATTAAAAGTTGATTTGCTGTCATGAATAATCATTGACTGACTAACACAGGCATTGAGATGACTTTATTGGACTTTCCCCTCAAATCAAGAAGTATTAGGAATCCAGTATGACAGAATAGCTATCTATTGGATGACAGTTACCCTTCCCACAGGTCAGTGCATGCATACTACCCCAAACCTTTTACAGATATACAAAATCCAGGGCAAATACCACGTCTTCTTTGCTAACATAGATGTTATTCCATCTTTTCTGTGCTGAATTCAAATATCAGTTCTCCGGATATCCACTTTTGATGTGGTGTTTGAAATTATTTGACTTCTCTATTGCAAATATCAGTCCTTTTATTTTTACTTTTAGACACTTGTTAATTTTTCTTTTCTCTGTGGTTATGTTGATGTTTGGGTTATTTTTTTTTTAATAAAAAAATGGAAGAAGGAAGGATGGGATAGTGAAACCTAGACAGGCTAATTGGTAGCCATTATCAGCTTAAAAGAAAGAGCATGACATGGAAAACATGAGCCATATGTGTGGGAAGAAACTTGGGCTTTCCAGGGACCAGCAACATCTTGGAGCCAGTATGAGGGAACTAGTGTAGAAAGTATAATCATTCAGGATTTTATTCTCCCCACACACCTTTATCAGAAGGCCTCCTGAAGCTTTCTAAGGGGCAAAACTGGAGTAATAGCTTATCATTTTCAGGAGTTCAAGACCTTTTCTCTCTTTTTTAGCTGCCTCCCATTCTTATTTATGCAATATTAACCTACCAACCATTACTATTTAAAACAGTGATTAGATTCCCTTAGTTATAAAATTAGTAATAAAAGATTTGCAATAGTTCTTGTCTTGTGAAATGATTTTTTTTAACCACTCCCTATCTTCCCATTCCCTTGTTTGGAACTCATCTTTCACCTCAAGAACTCACTTTAAGATCAACAACAATGTGAAGAACAGAAAGGAAAAGGAATTGGGGGCTAGGGGATGAGCAGGAGAAGTAAAGGGAATATTGCCTATGCCAAAACTCCCTTCCTTGGCCACCCTATCATATATTTGCTGTATCTCCATACTGGAATGTAATCTTGTTGTTGGAATTGGACAATTCCAGTTGATGGTTGAGGACAGGGACTCACTGTAATAGCTTAGCATATATAGTTCCTGGCATGTAACATAGTAAGTGCTTAATGACGTGTGTCGATTGAAATGAGAACTAGGTTTACCTAGTTAACATTACCTTCTACTTAACTACTTTGTATGTATTTGTTCATATTTATATTCTATATTCTTGATATTTATTCTATACAAATGTCCTCATTGTCTCCCTCATTCGAATAACTCTTAGAGTAGATATTGTTTCAATCTTTGTATTTGTATCCGCAGTACCTAGCACAATGCATGGCACACAGTAGGAGCTTAATAAATGATTCTTGATTAATTGATGCTAGATATTCTAATGCCCCAGTGGAGCTATGATCCCCTTTCTGTGGGCACTCTCTCTGAAATGTAGATCACAACCTATCCGTGCCAACCTATCCTGTGTGACTCTTGCCCATGTCCTCAGGAATTATTGCAATGGACGTCTATCCCACCACTTTCCGCTTATTCTCTTCACATTGTGTGGTTACCATGTAAGGAACATATCAATCATAGCAATAATCCTGTCTCAGTCCTGAAGTCTTGGTATATCATCTATGGGCAATCTACAAGGAGCCCAAACAGTAGCTATTGCTTCTTATGTAACTAGACAACTTCATCATGAACTTTTACACAATTTTCTTTGTACTTTTTTTTGCTGGAATTGTGACTATCACATAACTTCAGCATTTTACTGTTGATTATTTAACCTCTGTCTGCCTCAATTTCTTTATCTGTAAAATGGGAATAAAAATCACACCTACCTTTCAGTGTTGTTGTGAGGATAAAATGAGTTCTATTTGTATACATGCATTTAGGAGGTAACACATATGAAAATCATTTTTCAAACCTCATACTTCTTTCCTGTATTTGGTTTTGTGCCCAAAAAATGGAGGAGAATTAGAAATGGAATGTCATTGCTTTGCCTTGGTCACACAGCATTAAGCATTTTCTGCAGTTTAGATCCCACAACAGTGTGCTTGCAGTAAATTTAATTCTTTTGCCCATACCTCAGTTAGTAGAACGCCACAAGTAAAACCAATACTTACCAAGAATTTCTAATACATTCGAATTTGGTTTTGCAAGAGCTGATGACAAGAATGCCAACAAGCTCTTTTCTTAGTGTGACATAAATGTATCTCTGGTGCTGAGGGAATTATTTTAAATTCATAATTTTAAATATTACCTTAGTGTATGTTTCCACTGTGGCATCAGAAAGAAACAGAATTTTTTTAAAACCTTAATTTTTTTTAAAGGATATATTCAATTCGAGGCCTGTAAATTTTCCCCAAAAAATTTGGTCACACAGAAAAAATAAAAATGCTTTCTACATTTTCTATATCCTCTACATAATTTCATGTTTCACTTTCATTCTAAATATGTAATTATGCCCAAAAAAGATCACTTTGTGCCTTTTCTGAAATTTGTAACATTGGTTATATCTGTTCATAAATCTCTTAAGTACTTATTATGTGCTAGGTGTTATTCTAAACCCTGGGAATATAAAGAAAGGCAGAAACATGGCCCATACCCTCAATAAGGACATTCTAATGGGAGGAGGCAATGTAATCAATTAGATATATACAAACTACTGAGTTGATAGGAAATCATCTCCAAAGGGAAGTCTAGCAGTTGAGGGGACTATAATAGGCTTCCTGCAGGTGAGATTCAAAATTTTGCTGTTAAATATATTCATTCTGAGGAAGATACTTAATGAAAATCATTTTTCAAACTCCTGTCTTTCCCCGTGTTTGATTTGTGCTGGTGTAGGGGGGGAAAAAAGCTAGAGAAGAATTAATAATGAAATGTGGCTGCCTGGGCTTTATGTGAAAAAATAGACCTCTTGCTGTGAATCAATGAAAGGGTAAATGATCATTCAGCTGTAAATCTGGTTCCACCACTGAAGTCTCCCTACAATACCTTGTCATGGTTTTTAGGCAACCTAGATTCTCAAAGGTCATAGAAGGCATAGTCTAACCTCTGGCAAGTCATACTATGTAGGAAATAACAATAATTGATAATTAATAATCATAAGAAAAAGCAAAAGGAGAATACAGCTAGATCTTGATTGGTGCAAATAATGAAACCTCCAAAGTGATTGCATGTTTTCGAATTCCAACATTTAAAGTTATAATTATATAAAATATAGTAATTGGTTCCAATACAATGGAAATATGTAGTGTGAATTCAAACTAATTTGAACGTAGCTGTAATAATTAATAATAATCATCATCATCACAACTAGTGTTTGCATAAGGTGCTTTTATTATCCCTATTTTTTGTTGTTGTTAAGTCATTTCTGACTCTTTGTGACCACATGGAATTTTTGGGGAAAGATACTAGAGTGGTTTGCCATTTACTTCTCCAGCTCATTTTAGAGATGAGGAAATTGAGGCAAACAGGGTTTGTTCAGGCTCACACAGCTAGTAAATATCTGAGGTCAGATTTGAACTCAGGAAGATGAATCTTCCTGACTCCAGGCCCAGCACTCTATCCATTATACCACCTAGCTGCTATCTCTAATTTAAGGAGAAGTCAATGACTTTTCCAGGGTCACATAGCTACTAAGTGCCTGATGGTGAATTCCTGCCTGACTCCAAATCTAAGACTTTATTCACAATGCCTCCTGGCTTTGAGTACGAGCCAAGAAGATAGAATGTCCAAGAAGCTGCCTGTCTGCATTCAGAGGTTATCCCCAGAGAATTGCCTACCCTCTGCTGTTACTCTGCAGTCACTAGGGCTTATAAAGGCCACAAGCTTAAGAAAGGTATGGAGAGGGTATTTGAGCTGTGTTAGTAAAAACAAAGATATTATTACAGGAGGAGGAATGCTGGGTTTAGAGTCAAATCCTAACTATATTCTCCAATCATGTCATTTTTAAGGTAATATTTTATAGATTACTTGCCCATTGTACCTAACCAGCCATTCCAGGGCTTCAGTTCAGAATTTTTGTGTTCCTCTCATTTGAAATTTTCTTCATAAGTCTTTGGGATTCCTCAGAGCAGCTTTGTTAGAGAGTATGACTTAAAGAACTGAAGAATAAATTGTTTAATCATTGAAAGATAGGTACAGAATTTGCAAGGCCCGCTGAAGGTGTTGTACTCACCTACCTAGATCACGAGGGCCTATATGACTGATGGTAAAACTGAGATTTTTCCATCCCTTTCTGGACTTGCGCTGCTCTAGGCTTCTGGACATGGCTTGCTTTGAAATAGTTTATGTGAAAGGTACAAAGGAGATGTGTGGTTGAAGGCTATGGCTCCGGAGTAACATATTGCATTAGATAAGGGGGTCAACTATTATCACACCAGGGCAAAAAGTATACTTCAGGTCAGGTACCTTCTGAATGTTTATCTGTGAACAGTCATATTCCCAAAATATCAGATAGGTACAAATTAGGTCAAATACACTGATTTTTTTTTTTGGTTGAAGGCTGTGGTTCAGAATCACATGTTGCATTAGATAAGAGGGTCAACTATTGTCACGCCAGGGCAAAAAGTGTACTTCAGATCAGGTACCTTGTGCATGTTTATCTGTGAACAGTCATGTTCCCAAAATATCAGATGGATACAAATTAGGTCAAATACACTGAATTTTATTTTATTTTATTTTATTTTTTTTGGTTGAAGGCTGTGGTTTGGAATCACATATTGCATTAGATAAGAGGGTCAACTATTGTCACGCCAGGGCAAAAAGTGTACTTCAGATCAGGTACCTTGTGCATGTTTATCTGTGAACAGTCATGTTCCCAAAATATCAGATGGGTACAAATTAGGTCAAATACACTGAATTTCCCCCCCAAAAAAAAATATCAGGTGATCAGGTATAGGATCATATATTTAAAATTGGAAGGGTTTTTGTGGGCCTACTCTCTAATTATATAAATGAGGAAACTGAGTCCCAAAGAGTTTAAGTGACGTGCCCAGGATCATGCAGCTAGAAAGTGTATGAGATAAGATCAGAATTTGGTTCTTCATGACTCCAAGTCCCACACACCGTCTGCTCTTCTACCTTGGTTTGCCTTGGGCTATAGTAGCAAGAGACATTTCATATCTGAAAATCTTTGAATGTTTTTTGTATCAAATAATCAGTTGTTTACTTCTTACCATGGTACTGTACAAAGAAAGCTGGCTCTGGATTCAGAAGACTTGGCTTAAATCCTGTCTGTGACTCTTATAGTTTGTGTGATCTTAGTTATCTCCCTAGACCTCAGCTTCCTCATCTGTAAAGATGAAGAGATTAGATGACCTCTGAGGGCCCTTCTGGCTTTAGAGCTTTGATTCTATGGTCCCTAGGACGAAGCCAACACCTTCACTTATATCTCTGATCCGCAGGACATCTTATACCAAGAACCATCCCTTCCCTTTCGTTTCTCCCCTTTTGCTGGATCTTTCTAAAATTCTCATCTTTATACATATCTTCTCTGATTTATTGCCAAACTCATAGAATTTTCTTTCCTTGCTGACTCCATCAGTCAGTCAGTGAACATCACTTGCTAGGGACTTCTCTAAGTGCTGGGAATACCAAAAAAAGCAAAACATAGCCCCTGCACAGAAGGAGCTCACAGTCTAATGGGAGAGGTAATATGAAAACAACTAGGTACAAACAAGATAGAAATGGAATAAATTGAGTTATACAAATGAAGAAAAGCACCAGAATTAAGGAGGGTGAGGAAAGGTTCCCTCTAGAAGGTAGGATTTTAGCTGGGACTTGAAGGAAGCCAGGAAACAGAGAGGAGGAGAGAGAATAGCCCAAGCTTGGGGGGGGAAATCTTTTTCTGGAAATAGTGTATTTTTTTTCCCTGGTAATAGCAGGAGGCAGCTAGATGGCTCAGTGGATAGAGCTCTGGGCCTGGAGCCAGAAGACCTGAGTTCAAATGTAGTCTTAGACACATACTAGCTGTGCAACCTTGGAAAAGTAACTTAACCTCTGTTTGCCTTAATCCACTGAAGAAGAAAATGGCAAAGCACTCTAGTATCTTTGCCAAGAAAACCCCAAATGGAGTTGTGAAGGGTGGGACATAACTGGACAGCAACCAGCAAGGAAGGCATTGTCACTGGATTTCACAGTATGTGGCGAGAAATTAAGGAGTAAGAAGACTAGAACAGTAGGAGAGGTCCAGGTTGTGAATGGTGTTGAATGCCAGGTGATTTTATATTTGATCCTGAAGATGATAGGAAGCACTGGAACTTACTGAGTAAGAGGGTGACGTGGTCAGACCTGCACATTAGGAAGATCACTTTGACAGTTGAGTGGAGGATGGACAAGAGTGAGGGGAGACCAACCAGCAGGCTACTGTAGTAGTCCAAGAGTGAGGTGCACAAGGGTAGTGGCAGTGTCAGAGGAGAGAAGGGGGAGTGTACAAGAGATGTTACAAAGGTAAAAGCTACAAGCCTTAGCAAATTGGATGAGCATGGAGTAAGAGTGAGGAGTTAAGGATAACACCTAGGTTGCAAGCCTGGGTGACTGAGAGGGTAACAAGAAGTTAGGAAGGGGGTATGTGGAGGGGTAGAGATAATGAATTTTAAACAAAGAGGTTCAGATGTCTACAAGACAGCTCATGTGAGCTGTCCAATAGTCTGTTAGAGATTCTAGCCTGAAGGTTAGGAGAGAAATTAGGACTGGCTCTGCAAATTATCAGCAGAGAGATCACCATTGGAACCATGGCAGCTGATGAAATAGGAGAGAGGGGAAAGAGAATGGGACCTGGGACAGAGCCCTGGAAGACATCAGCTATTCATTTGGCAGCTTCTTGCAATCAATCTTCCAACTGTGTCAGCCTCTTAATTGTTAAATCCAGTGGTCTTTTCTCAGGTTTCATCCTTCTTGACTTCTGTGTAGATTTCTGTGTACTGGATGCTCTAGGCATCACTGGGCACTCCTTTCCTCTCGTTCTTTTCATACATAAGTATTCTATTATTTGCTGTTCATTCTTAGTCTCTTTTGCTGGGTTATCATCCATCTCCTGCTCTCTTATGTCGGTTATTTCTCAAGGTGTCATCCTGGACCCTCTTAGGGTGTTAGTCACTCTCTCTTAGAGATCTCCTTGGGTTCCATGAGCATTTCTATGTAGATGTCTCTACCATCTGTTCAATCTAAATCTCAACCTTCCAAGAAATTGCTGGACATTTCCACCTAGAACCACTTCCATCAGAAGCTCAAATTGGTCACATCCAAAACAACTTAGCATCTCTGCCCTTAAATATCTATATTTCCCTCCTCTAAACTTTCTTATTTCTGTCCAGGGCACTGCCCTATCCTCACATTCACTAGGTTCCCTAGCCTTTACTCCTTCACATTTAATTACTCATCAAGTGTGATCAATTTTCCTTTTTAAAGGCTCCTCTTGGGTGGGGCCTCCTAAGCAAAGCCTCCTCCCCACCTCCAGCATCTGTTTACTTTTTATCTCCTGCAGTAAAATGTAGACTCCTTGAGGGCAGGCACTGTTTAGGTTTTGTCTACACTCTTACTTACTGTTTGTTGAACTGAATTAAATTAAATTTGATTGTTCTGTTAGATCAAGCTCTAATCTTGTAACTAGGTTTGCTTGGGATCCTAAAGTGTATAGCAGCTGCAGAAGCAGCAACTTCCCTATAAAGTAATACTATTTGTATTATTATTTATACACATGCACTCTGGCATTGCCAAGCTGACATTACCATAGACGCCAAAGCTTCTCTGTAATTAAAAAGTCTCAATATTAACAAGCATTGTAAACTCCAAAGAGGAGGAAAGCCTTGTACGATATTATTATCATTATTGTAAATTGTGTTAACATTCCCTAAACATTGTAATGATGGAGTAAATCAAACGTATTGTTGACTCTGGTTCCTTTGCATCCTAATATCATCATAATTAGGTGGCTTTAAAAAAAGGACCTTAAATTCTTTCCCACTACAAAGAGGTCTCCCAAAAACCCTAGCTGCCTTTCTATGGGATTTTTGTAGCATTTTATCATACAGAGCATTGTTTTACAAATCCTTTTTAGAGCTGTTGTTATGATTTTCTCAGAGAGATGATGTCTCCAAACTGGCCTTTTTAGCTATTCCTCCTATCTACACTGTCACCTCTCTGCCTTTTTCTACTGGCTCCAGTACTAGGGAACCTGTGGTCCTCTAGGTCCCCCTCAGCCCTTTGAATTTAAACTTCATAGAAGTTTGCCATTTCCTTCTGCAGCTCATTTTACAGATGAGGGAACTGTGGCAAATAAGGTTAAGTGACTTGCTCAGGGTCACACAGATAGGAAGTATCAGAAACCAAATTTGAACTCAGGTCTTCCTGACTCCAGTCCTGGCGCTCTATCCACTGTGCCACCTAGCTGCCTATAAGACATCGGACAGCAGTCTTCTAAGAGTGCCAGACATCAAACTTCACAGAACTTTGGAGTCAGTCACAGGGCCTCACCTGAGGACCTAGAGGGCTACGTGTGGCCTCGAGGCTGCAGTTTCTACACACCTAGGCTAGCCCCTTGCCATCCTCTTCCCCTCTGCCTTTAGAACCTGAACTCCAGAAGCACCTTTCTGCTTTGTTCCCTCCACTGCTCTAGCCTCCTCCCCACCACCCAAATGGTTTCTTTTCCTGATAAAACTATGTGTGTGGATGTTGTCTCTTCAGGCTAGAATGTAAACTCCTGGAGGTCATTTCTTTTTTTTATGCTTTGTGCTTTATACAGTGCCTGGCCCCTGATAGGCCTTAAATAAATGTTTGCTGATTTACTGACTGATTGACAGATTAATTAAAGTAACTAGACTTTTAACCACATTCTGAGAGTAACTTGGTTGAGAAATTAAAGACCTGTACAGTGAGCACCCAGACACCTGTTTAGTTTACTCTGGGCCACACAGGCCAACCTTTCTCCGTATTCCAATATTATTCTCTTCATTTCGATATTTAAATATTAAGTTGAACTCCTTTTAGAAAACTCATTTGGGCTAAAAACAGGGATTATTTGAATTCAACTTCTTTTTTGAATTATGTTTTGATACATCAGTGGGTCTGTAATCTCACTGTTGTAGACCTTTCCTGCAGTGGTACAGGTTGCAACTTATCCATGCCTTCTCATAGGATTTTGATCAATACCAACCCACACATTCTGTCCAAGTAGTTAGTCCTTGTCACATGATAGGCACTTTCCTCCAGGACTCTTAACGTTACATTCAGGCCAACTCAGCACGTGGGCTGTCTGTCTACTGATCTGTTATCATTATATAATGGGCCTACTATCTTTTCCAATCATCTCTTTGGCACCACTTCTTACATGTAATTTCTCATTAGTAGTAATTTGTTACCTATTTAGGTATACCATGAAACTCCATTTTCCCTTGGGTGACTCACAATTTTGATTCTTTAGAGCATAAGCTTCCAGATTGATGCATACACAAAAATGCATCTGTCAAGTAAAGTAAATTTCCCATACCATTTCTCATACTAGCTTCCTACAGACCAAATATCTTTTTTAAGAATAAATTGATGCACATGACTCAAGTTAAATCAAACATATCCCTGTTAACGTAACATTACACTTAAAATAAGGAAACCCATCTACAAACCAGAGAAGTTTAGTGAATCACCCACTGTCATGATGGAAATAAAAGGTAGAGTGAGGCAGCAAAGGTCCCAGAGTGATCAAATTATTAACTAGGCTAACAGTTGCCAATAAGTGGGGTCAGTGACTCCTCAGTAGTCAAAAACCGCAAATGATAGAGGGCAGGGTCTTTTATGGTGACAGAGCAAACTCTCAAGTAACATAGGCATGCCTTCTTCTAATTGGCTAAAAAGTAAAATCTTGTGGCATCAAACTGATGTTACATCATTTGGATCTCCTCTTCAGAAACCCCCTTAACCGTAAATAGGACAGCTAGGTGGTACAGTGTAGGATAGAACGCCAGGCCCAGAGTCAGGAAGACTCATTTTTCTGAGTTCAAGTCTAGCCTCAGATACTTCCTAACCACGTGACCCTGGGCAAGTCACTTAACCCTGTTTGCCTTAGTTTGCTTATCTGTAAAATGAGCTGGAGAAGGAAGTTGTAAGCAACTCCAGTGACTTCACTAAGACAATCCCAGATGGGGTCAGGAAAAGTAGGATAATACTGAACTTCTACAACTAACCATAAATAAGACCCGTGGAATTTGGGAGTGGCTATACAACAGCTTTGACTGAATCATCTTGACCTTTAGGTTAACCTATTTTCTCAGGAATGTTGAAGTTATAAGGGTGGCAGTCACATAAAAAGACCAGGGTGGAGATGCGAGTCTCAAGAATAAAATCTAAACCCAAGTGACCTTAAGTTACCTGAGTAAGCGTACAAGAGTAAGGAAGAGCCAGATAGAATATTAAATCTAGCTTGATTAAATCCTAACAAAATAAAGTTAAAAATCAATATTCAATTTCACAGTCACATAGTAATGAGAAAAGCTGGAACCCAAGTACTGTGACTCTACATTTGGCATTCTTTCTCCTACATTACTGAAATGAACCTGTTTCAAGTGTTATTTTCAAATAATAGAGTACTTGGCTGAAGACACGGAGGGATAGTAATGGGTAGTATAAATGTTGCTACTAACTGTGTGACATTGGATCTGATCTAGGTAGGATACAATTGTCAGGCTGGGTGGCCATTATACCATTCTCTCTTGAGATTTGTACTTCTCAGTTGATTCACAAGATGGTTCTGCTGAGTAGAAGCAAGGTAGCAACTAAAGACATTGGATTTTTTTTCTCAGTTGTTTCAGTCACATCTGACTCTTCATGATCCTGTTTGGGGTTTTCTTGGCAAAGATACTGAAGTGGTTTGCCATGTCCTTCTCCAGCTCATTTTGTAGATGAGGACACTGAGGCAACCAATGTTAAGTGACTTGCTCAGGGTCACACAGCTAATAAGTGTCTGAAGCCATATTTGAACTTAAGTCTTCCTGACTCCAGTCCTGGTGCTGTATCCACTGTGCCACCTACCTGCCCATAAGACATTGGATAGCAGTCTTCTAAGATTGTTCAGTCCAGGAGAACACCAGACATCAAGTATCAGTGTTGCAGCAGGCACGCCTTGGTGCCATAGAATGTGATTTCCTAGATGGAATTAATAGTGTGAGGGTCCAAAAGTGAAATTATTTTATGCAACCTTGCACTCACTTAGGAAGTCAGAAATGCTCATTAGAGAGACATCACGGCATAATTGTTCTTTAAGTGTTTAAATCCACTTGTAGGATCAGTTAGGTCATAAATAGTCATAAACATACCTGTTGCATTACTTACACCATTTTTTTTAGTGTTTGCCAAGTCGCCAAGCATTTATTAAGCACCTCCTACATGCTAGACACTGTGCTAAGTCCTAGGGGATTCAACAAAAAAAAGCAAAAGCTATCCCTGCCCTCAGGAGCTCACAGTCTGATGAGGGAGAAGGCATAGAAACAACGATATACAAACAATTTGTATCCAGGATAAATTGGAGGTATTCCCCAAGATTAGGGGTGACCAGGAATGGCTTTTTGCAGAAGGTGAGACTTTAGCTAACAAAGCCAAGAGGCATGGATGAGGAGAGACAGCATTACCACTTCCTCTCTTCCTAGTGAAGTCAGAGCCAAAATCATATTCTTTTTCAGAGCCTTTGAATCACCTTCTGATTTTTGGTGTTTTAGATGTTGTTTGTATAGAGAAATGTCAATGGAGAATAATCTTCAGTTCTCTGAACAACCTATGTAGCCAGCCTTCCAGACACAGAATTTGCATGCCTCTGGAAAACATAGTACAACCCATTAGAGATTTTTTCTATTTTATTTCACTTCTAAATATGGATCTGGCTAAACACAATGAGATATGACACAGTGAGAGATTATTGTTATAATCTGATCTGTTCTTGTAATCTTGTTTTCTTCAGAGTATGGCCATTTGGAAGCCATGGGGTTAACAAGGCCAAGTAAGGTGAAAAGACGTTGACATGGTTTCATCCCAGATTCCATTCTTCCCCTTAGATTTATCTGTCCACCCCATAGAGAATCTTAGCCTATCCTATTTCTTGGGTGTTACCTTTGCCATTGTAGTGGCCTGGCATTGATGATTCTGAACACAGGATGCAGGTTTAAAGTCATTCCGGGTTGGCTGATACATTGTGGATGAAGTCAGAGAACACCATCTCATTGTGGACCCAGGAATGGCTGGCCCTTGCCCACATTACATCGATGTCTTCTTAATTAAAATAATAACATGAAATACCAGCATTTAATTGCCTTCAGAATGAATCAATGAGCTAATTACCTTGACCCCTATCACTAAAATATACTAATACACACTTTCCCTTGACCTGAATATGATGTTAAATACATTCCTGCCTCTTGATATCATGCTTTCATATTTACATTCTTTTATCAGTCATTCCTATTCCTGTCATTCCCCATCAGTTTCTCTTTCCTATGTTTTTAACTCCTAGAGAAGGTTCTTTTAATCTTGGGTTGGTGAACTTTAAAAAATATTTTGAAAATAGAATTTCAGTATAATTGGTTTCTTTAGCAATCTTACGGCTGGTTTTTTTTTTGTTTGCTTTGTTTTTTGTTGTTTTGTTTTGGTTTGGTTTTTTATGCATTCAAAGACATGATTCTAAGAAAGTTCTTTAAGTTTCACCAGGCTGCCAAAAGAGTCCAGAGCACAAAAAAAGGTTAAGAAACCCTGTACATTGTGTGTGTGCATCATGAATCAGTAAGGGGAGCTCAGGGCCTCAGCGAGCTAACTGCACTAGTATGCCAGACGCCTCCCAGGATGACAGCCTACTTTGTGCCTAAAGGAATGTGGATATCAGGGTCTCGACCAGGGGAGTATGCCCCTGGTACAGGGAAGGCAACTAACTACTCTTTAACATGGCAAAGATCAGCTCACTTATAAACTGCGAAAGCACCGTTGTAGCCCTTTGTAGCGCCAGAGTCACAGTACAACAAGGGGCACTGCTCTTACTGGTTTGCTTTCTTCATCAATTGTTTTCCCTGTGGATCAGTTAGAGAAGAGTCGAGGCTAGAAAAGAAACAAAGAGAGATCCTGCCCCCTCCCTCATTCAGCAAAGGAGAACTTTAAAAGTCCAGACTCTTATTTAAAAAAGCTAATTATTGGAAGATTTTTTTAAAAGGTAGAGAAATGTTGCTAAGCTCCTGTTATTGAAGGACCACCTGAGACAAGGAATCATTTCTTCACTCTTCTTTTTTTTTTAATATAAATTTATTTATTTTTAGTTTTTAACATTCACTCTCACAAGTTTTTGAATTCCAAATTTTCACCCCCCCCAATTTTCACCTCCCCTTCTCTTATCCCCTTCCCCTTCTATTTTCCTGTAGGGCAGGATAGACTTCTGTACCCCATTTCCTGTATTTCTTATTTCCCAGTAGCATGTGAAAACATTTTTTTTAAACATGTTTTTAAAACTTTAGGTTTCAAATTTTCTCTCTTCCTCCCTCCCCACCCACCCTCATTGAAAAGGCAAGCAACTCAGTATAGGTTGTATACGTGCAGTTGTGCAAAACATGTCCATAGTAAACATGTTGTGAAAAACTAACTCTATTTCCCTTAATCTTATCCTGCCCTCCTCAGAAGTATTTACTTCTGATTACCCCCTTTCCCAACCTGCCCTCCTCTCTATCATCCCCCTGCTCTCTTCTCCCCTTCTTCCCCTATTTTCCTGTAGGGTAAGACAGATTTCCATACCCAATTGAATGTGTATGTTATTCCCTCCTTAAGCCAAATCCTATGAGAATAAGATTCACTCATTCCCTCTCACCTTCCCCTTTCTCCCTCTGTAAGAGACTTTTCTTTTCTGTTTTTTTTTGTGAGATAATTTACCCCATTCTACCTCTCCCTTTCTTCTTCTCCTAGTATAATCCTCTCTCATCCCTTAATTTTATTCTCCAGATATCACCCCTTCATCTTCAACTCACCCTGTGCCCTCTGTCTACATATAAATACATATAATTTTTTTCCTCCAACTACCCTAATACTGACAAAGGTCTCATGAGTTATACATATCATCTTTCCATGCAGGAATGTAAGCAGTTCAATCTTAATAAGTCTCTTATGATTTCTCTTTCCTGTTTACCTCTTCATGTTCCACTTGAGTCCTGTATTTGAAAGTCAAATTTTCTGTTCAGCTCTGGTCTTTTCATGCAAAATGCTTGAAAGTCCTCTATTTCACTGAATGACCATTTTTTCCCCTGAAGGATTATACTCAGTTTTGCTGGGTAGGTGATTCTTGGTTGTAATCCTGTCTCCTTTGCCCTCCGAAATATTATATTCCATGCCCTGCGGTCCTTTAATATAGAAGCTGCTAAATCTTGTGTTATCCTGATTGTGTTTCCACAGTACTTGAACTGTTTCCTTCTAGCAGCTTATAATATTTTCTCCTTGACCTGGGAACTCTGGAATTTGGTTACAATATTCCTAGGAGTATTGCTTTGGGGATCTCTTTCAAGGGGAGATCGGTTGATTCTTTCAATTTCTATTTTGCCCTCTGGTTCTACTATATCAGGGCAGTTTTCCTTGATAATTTCTTGCATTTCTTCACTCTTCTTGCAAAAGACAGAAGCATAGTGAGAAGAGTGTCAGGCAAAGTGGGCTGTCAAGAGGCAAAGAAGATCACAAGGTCCTAGATTTAGTGTGGGAAGGGACCATGGAGGCCACCTAGTCCAGGGACTCAACCATTTCTGTATTATGGCAGTGTGGTGAAGCCTATGGCCCCCTTCTCAGAGTGATGTATTTAAATAACTAAAGTAAAATACAGAAGATTGCAAAGGAAACCAATTATATTGAAATATGGTTATCAAAAGTTTTGTTTTGTTTTGTTTTTAAGGTCAGGGTTAAGAACTCCTGACCTAGCTCTGATCTCTCATTTTACAGAAGAGTAAACCAAGGCCTAGAAATTTAAGTCCTTTGCCCAGGGTCACACAGCTGGTAAGTAACTAAGGCAGGATTTGAACTGAGATCCTATCCAGGGTTCTTTCTACTGTGTCATATCACCTCTCACCTACTAGCTATGATATCTTGGATGTGTCATTTACCTCTTCTCCCTCACCCTCAAACCTCAACTGCTTCCTCTGTCAAATGAGAACCAGAAGGCCTTTAGGGACCTAACATTCTGACATTTAAATTTGAAACAAATTTTATTTAAATATTTCCATTGATTTATGATCTCATTAGGGTAGGTACTCCATTTGCTAGTGCATGTCGCCATCTGTTCATGCTTTCTTACTCAATGTTATTCATACCCATAGACTTTTAATAAGTCTTCTCCAGGTCTGCTAGTTCACTGCAGGTTTTCCTCTGGTTCTTTTCCAACCCCAAAGCTGTCTAGTTATTGTCCCTTACTTTTGCTACAAGACTGCATCACCCCCTTTTCCAGTATCATATGTTCCCAGTGATATCATCAGTGCCAGACCTCCCACCTGAGTCAGAGAACCCCCATAAGCCTGAGCTGTGAGGCACCTTGGAGGTCTTGTAGTTCAGTTATATTTGACATGAATTTCCTCATCTGGAAAATGGAGGTTACTACTTCCTTAAAGACTTTGAGTGAGGGAGGAGCCACTGCTTCTTAACACAACCCATTTCACTGCACTTAGCTCTAATGCTTAGGAATGTTGTCGTCAATTTAGGGGTAAATTATCTTCCACACAAGAAAAACAAGGCTAATCTCTCTTCCACATAACAACCCTTCAAATCCATGAAACTTTCTTATAGTGTTCCACACAAAGTTGTGCTCAGTAAATAATCCTGGCTACTAATTGTATTTTTTTTTTTACCAAAGATCATACTTTCTATTTTATTCTGCATGCATAATCATCAAAATTAATAGAAAGCACATATGTGTCTATGTTGTTATTCAGTTGTGTCTGACTTTTTGTGACCCCATTTGGGATTTTCTTGGCAGAGATATTGGACTGGTTTGCCATTTCCTTCCCTAGCTCATTTTACAGATGAAGAAACTGAGGCAAACAGGGTTAAGTGGCTTCCCCAGGGTCTCTCAGCTAATAAGTGTCTGAAGCCAGATTTGAACTCATGTATTCCTGACTCTAAGGCTGGCACTGTGCCACCTAGCTGCCAGGTAAATAGATAGATAGGTAGGTAGATAGATAGATAGATAGATAGATAGATAGATAGATAGATAGATAGATAGATGGATAGATGGATGGATCAGACACATATACATATCGATATCGATATAGATATAGATATAATTTGTTTATGTCTTTTCACTTGCTTTTTTGTGGATATAATGCTAACTGTGATCTTGTCCATTTTGAAGAGCTCTTTATAGAGATCTTAAATTATAACTGGAGTATCTTTAAAATTATATTGTTCCCAGCCTGTATTTCTTCCTTATACATTTGGTAATGCCAGCTGTTCCTCCTGACTTCATCTTCTTAAACATTGTTACCAGATCTTCCTATAGTACATAATTACTGAGGCGTTGGGATCCAGATGTGGTTTTATTATAACTCTTTTATCACTGAATAGAAGTTGACATACAAAACACCAACATATCTCTGCCGTTTCAAAGCTTCCTTCTGGTTTCTTCTCTAAATATTCTTGGGATGTTCCTGATTATATTCTGAGTATAATCCTGATTGTGTATGTAGCACATGAAGCTTTCTTTCAGCTTCTTTCTCTACTGCTTTTGGATTTTTCTCCCTGAGGTCCAGTACTCTTGAAATAGTTTCTCTTACTCTTCTGTTTTGCAAATGACTTTTTACCCAACTTATGTGGCCCTTGGCCACCCATCTCATTCTGCATTTGAGGAGATCAAATATCTACTGGCCAACACAATTTGGTGGTTCCTTATCCTGTTCTCTTCAGGCAACTGTTTTTACAATGTTTAAACTTCACCAAGAACTCATAAATCAATGTCTTTGGATTTATCTTTTTCCCACAGTTGGAAGCTTCTTAGAACAGGTTGGGTTGAAGTTGCTATAATGTTCATTCATCCTTTTAGCTTTTCAATTTGACATCTATTTCACTCAGTCTGGTATTGATTTTTAACTTTGCCCTAGTCAGTTGACCACACGATCATAGAGACTGTAGACAAATAGCCAGCCAATTTTGAAATGATCCCCATTTCTTTTCTGCTGTGATACAATAGATTTCGTTTTTATGATGTTTGCTTCTTAACCACATCCAGCCCCTTCTGACTTTTTTCTTGAAATGTTAATGTCATACATGTGTGAATTTTATGAAGAATCTATAGTCCTTGGACTACTTTCATAATTTTCATTTTGATCTGTTGTTTTTTACCATCTTCCCCTATTCCCACCTACTGTTGAGGTTTAAGGGTTTAGAGATGCTGGGACCCCAAGATCATGACATACGGATCCTTCCTGAAAGAATTCGACCCAAGCCTTCTTTCAGCCAAAGACAAGGTTTATTAGAACATCCATCATATTGGGCAGACTCTTAAGGAGTGTGAACATTAGTGAGCTATTGTCTAGATTGTAAGAATCTGAGCACCTTAATGGAGACAAGATGGACCTTATATACAGAAAGACTATGGGAGGGATCTAGGAGTGGCCAAGTAGTTTGGGATGACTGGAGGAGGGGTCTAAGGAAGATCTGAGTGGGAGTGTCCAGTAAGCTGGGGTGAGCAGAACACCTGGGACGTGGACCTCATGGCCAAGGGAGAAGGGAGCCTAGCTAGGATTAAGGGTGGAAAATGGCCAGGGACCATGGGGAGGTAAGACAATGGAGGGCTAGGCTAATTCTGTTAAGGGTAACAGAGTTAGAAGATTGGGTGGAGCCACAATGAAAGGTCAGTTGATGGGATTATAGCCTCAGGTGAACACCAGAGATTTGGCCATGTAGGAAAGTCCAGGGTTTTTCCTTTTTGGGGTCTAGCTCCCATCCTCATCACTATCTCTACATTGAAGTTACCAAGGTATAAATTACCTTAGAGGCAGGCTCCTGATCAGTCCTTTATAGGATCTTTCTGCTGCTATAGACATGTAACAACCACCATAATAACAAAACCACAGCAACATTATGTAACACATATGTAACAACCATGTGCTCTTTGCTAATCCTCATTAAAAAATACTTCAAGGAGAAGTGACTAAGCGTTTTATTCAATTCTCTTGATGTGCCTTTGTTCACACACTGAAACCAGTTGCTTCAGCACTTTTTTTTTTTGGCCTCCCTGAGGAGAATCTATAAACCATCCTTCAGTTTAAGGCCAGTGTCTTTTTCTGTCTTTTTCTGATTTCATCTGTGGCAAGAATATCATTCTCCATGCAGTTCAGATGCTCTAATGAGGTCACTGGACAGAGATCTCCCATTTGGAGTAGTGCCACAGAGAGATTCTAAATGCCTTCTGCTCCCTTTTCCATGACTCTGCCATTTTCATTGTTTTGTCTATTTGAAGGGCCCAATAGCCTGCCTTTTCATGCTCTCTTAGCCTTCTCATATGTAATTGGTCTGGTCCACTCAGACAACAGACACAGACAGTTGTTGGGATCATGTTCAGTTTGTTAGAACCAGCCAGACAAATTCTATGAGCGTAACCTTTGAAAACCTAGAGTCATCTCCGTGCTACTGTGAGGAATCCTCACCTTGTTTATTTAAAAGAAAAAAATGGAGAGAGAGAATGGGGTTCTGGACCTGTGAATTCATTAGTACTGAGAATTACAGATATACAAATACCTTTTATCAGTGCAAATTGGTACCAGCTTTGCAAATGAAAGCCATAGAGAAATTGCCTTGCCTGGGTCACTGTGAGGTTCAGTGACTTTCCCAGGAGCACATAAATAGATTGTGTCCAAGAACCCAAGTATTCAGACTCTGAAGCCAGTGCTATCTCCACTACCCCACATTTCCTCTTTAAGTAATAAAATTACGTGTTTTCCTAAGTTAGTTTTCTGAGATTTATTTTTGGTCTTTTTTTTAAACATCACTGTGTAATTCCAGTGACTCTCTCTCCCTCCACCTCAATGCAGTCCTTCCCCACAACAGAGAAATATAGCTGAATAAAACAATTCAGCACATTACAACTACAGCATCACAACTTGGGACATTGGCATTTCTCAAGACATGGTCAAGAATTAATTTTGGTGCATAGTATATCCGTTAAGATCTTCTCATGTCTAACCTTATGTGGGAACCTTTTCTAAACAAGTTGATTTAGGGAAGGAATTTTGCCTCTTACCAGATTTCTGTGGTTAGTACTCTCCTTGGGGCATGTGTTAAGGCTGATAAATAAGAAAAATGGTTTATAAAACAGAAAAAAAACCCAGAAAACTAAACCAACTAAAAAAAAAGCAGTCAGCTGATGTATGTTTATGCAGTATTATGCTTGTTTTACAGATGTGACATGGGTGAGCTAAGTGACATGCTCCCTAAGAATATAAATGCATAGAGGTGCCGCCACACTGCTAAATGTTTTCTGCAGCTGTTATTCATTAGGCTGTGTTCCAGGAGTGAATCACCTGAGATCTGTGAACTCTCTCTCTCTCTCTATATATATATATATTTCAATATATATATCATTGTGTGCGTCTGTGTGTTTGTGTGTGTGTGAACAGAGAGAGAGAGAGAGAGAGAGAGAGAGAACTGAACTTCAAAATCATTTATTTCCTTTGTTTTACATGTTTAAACATATCATTCTGAGAATGAGTCCATAGGCTTCGCCTGACTGCCAGAGGGGTCCATGACATAAAAACAGTTAAAAACCCTTACTCTATTTGTGTTCACAAGGACACAATACTTTTGTGTTTCCCTAAGGAAAGACAGTTTCCATTGAACTTTGCTGCCAGATATTTTACCAATCCTTCAAGCTTATGTTTAAAAGGAAGACAAGATGCCATGGCCAGTCCAGATGCCCATAGTCTGGCTGCCAGGTTGTCTCAAAAAGTAATTATTTTTTTTTTTTAGTGGTTGTATGTTGGTGTCAGATTTTTTAAGAGAATCACCCTTTGCTTCACTCTTACTGATGCCTATCTTCTCTGTCACACTCTGCACTCTACCTCTAGATTCATCTGATGATGGAGGAAGAATGTTTTCCTGTGTCACACTTCAGTGACATATAAAACCCTTGAAAACACTCTGAAAACAAAAACTTTCTGAGATAATAAAAAGGACCTTTTTCTCATGCTTTTTGATGTGTCCTGTACTGTTTTTTATTTTAACTGAGGTTGAATTTATTGAAGATTCTTCTAAATATTCCCCCCCTTTTTTTTCCTTGCTTTGAACCAACACATTTGAAATTTAATGGGAATCCAAAGTGAAAATGTATGTGTATAGCCATGCAAGTAGATGCCAAAGATAAAAGGCCACCAAACCCAGCCAGGGGGAAGGGGGAGAAATGTCTGACTCTAGTTTTGCTCTAGTTGTATCAGTGATTGACAACACACACAGGAAAGAGAATAGATTGCTTCCCTTGTTTGGAGTCAGAGCACTACAAACATTTGTTTGTACTACAGACTCTTCATGGAAGTAAGGGGAAGTCAGGCTAATGTAATATAGTAGATAACAGTGCTAACCTGGAGTCCAGAAGCTCCAAGTTTAAATCCTACCTCAGACACTAGCTGTATGACCCTGGGCAAGTCACTTAATCACTGTTGGCCTCTGTTTCCTCCTCTGTAAAATGGGGATAATAACAGCATCTACACCCTAGGGTTGTTATAAGGCTCAAATGAGATAATATTTGGAAAACTGAATATATAAGTGGCAATTATTATATTAATGAACTCTGCTAGAGACTGAACATGATATTGAAGACAGTTGGATAGCTTCAATTATTTAGCATTTCAACTATTTAGTATAATCTAACATATATCAAGACCTTGTCCTTCAAATTATACAAAGAATTCTATAAGAAGAGATACAGAAGTTGGTAGATATAGGGGACCATTGGTGTGGGGAATGGGAGGAAGTGAAAGACCTTAAGTCAACTGAAACTCGAAAGTTTAGCATGAGTATAAAGTTGATCAGATATGCAGATGTGCTAACGGGCTAGTATGTTGTTTAGAGATTTGATACCTTGACAAAGACTGGAGGAGAAAAAAAAACATTTGTAATCTATTGAACCTGGATCATAGGCTGATAGAGCTAGAACTAGAAGAGAGTTCAGAGGCCACCTATTCATTTTTCAGGTGAGGAAACTGAGGCACAGAATGAATTCAGTGAGTTACTCAAGATACAAGTAGTGTCAACACTTGTTTAAAAAAACCTTATTTTTTAATTTTAATTTTTTGATTTTAACTTCAATTATAAATTTATAAATTTATTATTTATGTTTATTTCTATATTATTTATTCATTTATTAATAATTTTAATTATTAATTAATTCAATTATTAATTTATTTAATTTTAATTTAATTTTAGCATGAAAGTCCAATGAACATCAATATATATCATTGTCTGACTATATTCAACAGTAACCATCTTCTTGAATTATATTGTCCTATGATTTGACTGTCTATATTTATTTTAAAAATTTTTTTCTTTTTTTCTTTTTTCCATTGGAATAGGAGAGTGAGAGAGAGTGAATTAATTTTTTTTTTAAATAGAGACATGGGGAATGGGTACCTTCTTTAGATTTGGGATGTTGCATTTCCTTTCAGATGAGGGCACCATACTTTTAGTTTTGCTTAATTGTTTTCCTCTATTATAAGGGAACTCCCATGGGGTAGGAGTAATCTGCAAGTGTTTGTAATGTAAAAAAAGAAATCAGCAAAATTTTAAAAAGAGAGAATTATCTTGTCCTTCAGGGACTGGCCTGCCAAAAGTCACCTCAAAACAACTGTGATTCTCATGGGAAAAGAATGATTTCAATATCCGGCAGGACCCATGTGCTTTGGCTGACTGGGGTGTCTTTGACCTAGACTCTTACTTTCCCTGTTCCTGATCTCTATGATGAGCTTGTGTTTGGGGGATCCATTATCACAAGGTAGGAAAAAAAATATTTCAACCGATGCCATGTTTATGTGAATTTGATCATCCTTGGTGAGGTGTTACCTTATTAAACAGTAATGCTATGTTGATAAAAGGCCCATCTAGTACTAGAGTGAGAGGCCCACATTCAGGCAGTTTTTGGGGTTTCCACTGATAAGAAATGTATTTCACTGAATTGTAGATTTAGAAAAGAAAATTCACTTTATTTTCCCTATGACTAGGATCAGTTAGCAGTTAACAGTCTTAGAGCATGTAAAATATGACCAGTATCTTTCTGTCCAATGAACAAATGTATAAGGCTGAATCTCTTCACGTAAAAGTGATTGTGGTACAGTCAGACTGTTTGTTTTAAACATCAATTCAGATTTTATATAATGTATTATCAACAGCCAGAATAAGTATTAGCCAGACTATGCTTTAATTCAATCTTCATTTAGCTATCACTTGAGTCAGAAATACTCAAATGAAAAGGGAAAAAAGGCAAATAAGGATGTCTATTGCCTTCATAATCATTTATTTATCTTTGAAAGGAAATTAGCTTTGTGTTCTTGAGCTGTGCTAGAGAGTACCATGACTTTCTTGTTATTGTAAAATAAGTTTTACAATATCTTAATACTGATTTCTTAATAAAGAATATTTAAATGAGGTAGTTTAGTAACGAAATGACAACATGAAAGGATTGTAAAAGTTGATTATATTAGACAAAATTCTGAATTTTTAATAAGTCCAACATGTGTATAGGAATTTGGAATTAGTAACCTAGCCTGTCTAAAAAGACAACAGTTCATCCACATCCACAGAAAGAACTGTGGAGTCTGAATGCAGACCAAAGCATACTGTTTTCACCTTTTTGTTGTTTTTTTCTTTCTCACGGTTTTTCTCTTTTGTTGTGATTCTTCTTTCAGAACATGACTAATGTGGAAATATGTTTAACGTGATTGTACATGTATAACCTTTTTCAGATTGCTTGCTATCTTGGGGAGGGAAGAGAGGTAAAGAGAAAAATTTGAAGCTCAAAAAACTATCTTTACTTGTAATTGGAAAAAAAATAAAATACTATTAAGAGGGGAAGAAAAATTAAAAGACAGCAGCTTTACAAAAAGTTACGTAAACTCCCTTCCAGAAAGTTTTTTGAAAGATTTTATGTGTTTTCCACAGTCCTAAAAATGTACGCACAGCATTCTATCCAAGAAGTCCATTATCCCCTTCCTAACAGTAAGTACCTTCAGAGTTCACAGGGAGAAAATCAATGTTATTACTAAGCAGACTGCAGCAGAGATGGCTGGGATAAATGTAATATTTGAAGTTCATAGGATCATACATTTAGAAGTAGAATAGAACAGACATAAGTAGCACAATGGGCCGAGTGCAGAGCCTGGAGTAAGGAAGACTTATCTTTGGGAGTTCAAATCTGGCCTCAGACACTTACCAGCTATGTGACCCTGGGAAAGTCATTTCACCCTGTTTGCCTTAGTTTCCTCATCTGTTAAATGAGCTGGAGAATGAAATGGCAAACCTTTGGCAAAAAATGGCAGTCTCTTTGCCAAGAAGGCCCTAAATGGGGTCACAAAGAGTCAGACACGACTGAAACAATCGAAGGATGAAAGATCTGAATATTGTGTCTTCTAGCTGATTGTTAATGGAAAGCACACTCATGGGGGCTTATAAGCTATATAGTATTAGGAGTGGGTAACCATAGGATGCCTACCACTTTTAAAACTTAGGGTATCAGTATCCCTCTGCAGATATAACCTGCAGGCATTGATACAAATTGGGGCAGTACCCTATAAGGGTATGCTATGTGTATAAAGTACAGACAAGATTTTTTTTTTCAGTAGACAAAGTAGTAGTACTTCAGAGGATCAGGAAGGGCCTCCTATAGGAGCTATCCCTTGAAATCAGATTTGTTGTTTTGTTTTATTGCTTTATTCTTGTGGTTCCTCTCATTAGTTCTAATTGTTCTTTACATCATGACTAATAGGAAAATATGCCGAACATGAATGTATATGTAGAGCCTATATTGGATTGTATGCTGTCCAGGGGAGGGGGGAGAATTGGGAGGTGGAGAAAATTTTAAACTCAAAATCTTATGGCACTGAATGTTGAAAACTGAAAATAAGTAAGTTAAATAGAAAAAAGAAAAAGGCTATGGGTTCTAAGAGATGGAAATTAGGAGGGACCATATTTCCAGGCATTAGTGAACTAACCTTTGCAGAGGAACAGAGATAGGAGCTGGAATGCTAATCACAACAAAAAGCAGTCAGTTTGGCTGGAACATAAAGTGCATAAAGGGTACTAATGCACAGGAATCTTAAAAAGATTGGCTAAAGCCAAATTGTGAAAGGCTTTAAATGCTAAACAGTGAAGTTAGTATGTATTCTAAAACAATATCACCTTTGACTGTTAGATGGTGCAGTGGAGAGAGTGCTGAGCCTAGGGTTAGAAGGACCTTGAGTTTAAGCCCAGACTTATATACTTCCTAGCTGTTTGACCCTGAGCAAGTAAATAACCCGTTTGCCTCAGTTTCCTCATCTGTAAAATGGGCATAATAATGCCACCTACTTCATGGATTGTTTTGAGGATCAAATAATAATTGTAAAGTGCTTAGCACTTAGTACTTAGCAAATAGTAAGCACTATATAAATAATAACTAGCAGCATCATCTCATCGAGGCAAATCAAAATGTTATAGACAAAGGTGCTCCTTTAAAAAATTTTATTTTGGAAAATTTTTTTTTTAATTTTTATTTTTAATTATGGAATAAAATAAGCATTTCCATAACATAGTATAATAAAAAGATGATTGTACATGAAACTGTACATTTATTATGTACAACTTGCTGTTCCTTTTAAATATATTAGAAAGTTATATATATTTCTTTTTTCTTCCCTTACCTCCTTCCCCGCCCTAGAGATGGCTACCATTAGACACAAAGGGGTGTGTGTGTGTGTGTGTGTGTGTGTGAAATCATTCTATGCATACTTCTGTTTATCGATTCTTTCTCAGCATGCAGTCTTCCTTCATTAGTCCTTTGTAGCTAATTTGGATCCTTATAATAACCAAAATTATTTATTCCCTGCAAGTTGTTCTCAAAACAATATTGCTGTTACTGTATACCACATACTCTTTGTTCTGCTCATTTTGTGCAAGTCTGTCTATGTTTTTCTCGAGCTCCTCATTTCTTATGGCGCAGTAGCGTTCCATCACGATCAGACACCACAACTTGTTTAGCCATTCTCCAATTGACAGGCATCCTTGCAATTTTCAGTTCTTGCCACCACAAAGAGAACTACTAGACACATTTTAGAAAGTGTAGGTTCTTTTCCTTTTCCCCTAATCATCTTTGGAAATAGACCTAGTAGTGGTATTGCTGGGTCAAAGGGTATGGGTAGTTGAATAATTCCTTGGGCGTAATTCCAGATTGCCCTCCAGAAGGACTAGATCAGTTCACAGTGTCCCAGTTTTTCCACACGCCCTCCAACGTTTGTCACTATCCCCTTCAATCATTTCAGCCAATCCGATAGGTATAAAATTATATCTCAAGGTTGTTTTAATTTGGTCATCTTGTTACAGCAGTTGCTTAATCTAATAATACTCATCAATTAATCATTTAAACTTCGGTATGAAATTATTACACTTGGTTTCTATGTCCTTTCTTCCATTTATATCCCATTTTTACCTTTAAAAGCTAGTTTAAATAAATAAGAATACAGTTATTTTACTCGTATGCCGTCTTTTTTTTCTCATTTTTATTCTTCTGACCCTAGCCATTTTAAAAATCTACTTTTAAAAGTTGACTTTTGGTGTCTGTTGACTTATTAACTGACTAAAGGACATAATCACAAAGTTGGGAATTCAGAGGTAATCTCTCTCAACCCATATGTGAGTAGTCAACCTTTCTATGATGGCGACGATGGTTAGCCAACTTCGCTGGAAGAACTGCAAGGATGGGTAGCACGCTATCTTTTCGGGAAGCTTATTCCTTTTGGATAATCTATTCGAAGTTGTTCCTTACACCGAGTGTTTATCTGAAAAATTCTGATTAGAACAAAAAATTTCATCCCACCAGCAAACCCGAAGAGATACAATAATAGCTAATCCAAAAGAAGATCTAACAATGAAATCTTGTAAATATGGCTTTTGGTAAATTTGTCTACGAAATAAAATCATTCATAAGGTTTTTTGTCTTTTCCCCCCAGTGTTAGTGCCTTCCTCATGCCTTCCAAGAATTTATGAAACTGATGCTTTGCTAAAATGGTCTCAAAGTTATTTGTCACTGTCATAATCTTTAGCTCCCTCCCTGAAATTGACCACCACAGCTTAATTTTTTTTAAATTTATTTCTATCAACTCGTGCATTAATAAAAATAGGAAAACACCTTCCCTTTCTTAATCGTTCTATGGCAGCCTCTCTTTAAGGGCAGATCCCATGACAGATTTAAAGTAAGCATTTCTTTCGTGTTACTCATGAGAAGTCAGGGCACCAGTGGTAGATTCCCAACATTTTATCCAAATGAGCATTCTTAAAAGTAGAACTTGCATTCCTCCTTTAATAGGTGACCACATTCTCAAAAGAAGCATAGTCTTGGGTTGGTGATGAGGCTGGCCTGCTGTCGTGGAGTCAGACACCTGTGTTCATACGCCCTGAGCAAATCACTTAACTCCTCAAAGGTTCAGCTGCTTCATCCATAGAATGTAGGCTGTGTGACTCACAAACTGCCTAGCGGAAAGAAAATGCTGTTTAAATCCAGAAACAGAATAAAAACCATTAGTAGTTATTATTATTATTATTATTATTATTATTATTACTAAATTCAATAAAGGGAGAAATTTAAAGTTGACCCACTGTATATCGTCATTGAGTTTAACCTTGTGGTTATCAAGTCCAGGAGTTCCTTGTAGAGACTTGGTTGTATATATATGCCCTTGTCAGCATCTCTTATTATTAATGCTACTCCAAGTCCACATGTCAGATTATGTTGTATTTAGAGGAGCAAGTCAGGTTGCACAAATTTTGTAATTTAAAATTAGACTGGTGATTTTATATCATTTGGGGGGCTTTTATTTTGTCTTCAGAAGTTATCTCCAACTGTAGAAGAAGAGCATAGATTTAAAGATAGATGTGATCTTAGAGGCCATCTCTAATCCACTTATTTTACAGATGAGGAAACTGAGTTGCGAAGAGTTTGATTCACTTGTCCAGGGTCACAGCAAGTAAATGGTGGAATCAGAAAATGAACCCAGCTCCTCCATGATGCCCAATCTGATGTTCTTTCCCTTGAACTATGCTGCCTATCAGGAATGTCAATAGGATAATAGAATTCAAAATACCAGTACAAATTCAACATACCACCTATGATAACTAGTTGGCACAGTGAATAGAACTCTGGGCTTACAGTCAGAAAGACCTGAATTCAAATTTAGACTCAGATAATTACTTGGCTGTGTGACTCTGGGCAAATCACCTAATTTCTGTTTGCCTCAGTTTCCTCATTTGTAAGATGGAGATACTAATACTACCTATCTCCCAGGGTTGTTGTGAGGATAATAGTTGTGAGCTCTAGACATCAAAGATCACAGTGAACAGTTTTCAGCAGCATATCTCTTTTGTGAAGTGAAGGATACTTTTCTAAAGGAGAATGATAAATCAGTATAAATGTAGCATCTCACTGAAGCTATCAGACTAAAAATAATCCTGCTTCAATGACCTGCATCAGAGTTAGACTGACTGACAGTGAATGATTTCATCACTCTCTTTGTTTTAAAAAAAGAGAAAGTAGGATTGCTAATTAGCATCTGAGGAAAAAGTGTGACTGAAAAAAAAAATTTTTGTAAATGAAAAAATCTCCAAAATCACACACAGTTTGGTTTCTTGGGCCAAACATAGATTAAATTATTCTTACCATGCACCTTACCTTATCCTGAACTTGTTCTGAATTCAGATGGGCTTATAAAACTGTGATTTTTTTGTCTCTCAATAGACTGACAATCTTTTGATTTTCAAATCTTTTTATTTTTATTGTGTTTCTTTTTTGTTTGTCTTTAACATCATTTTGTTTTCATGTACAGCCCATCCTTCTTTACCCATGGAGCTATCCATTGTAACAAAGAATTTTTTTTAAACTCTTCAAAGAAGGGAGAGAGGTACATTTTATCGTTTCTTCTCTGGGGCCAAACTCGGTTCATATAATTACATAATGTTCAGTTTCTGTTTTCTTGTTGTTCTTGGCATTTGTTGTTGGAGTTAATGCTGTTGTGGGCGCCATCTGCAATCATCCTGATAGATATCTGGCCACTGGACCAAGATGGCTCTGGAGGAGAGAGTGAGGCTGGTGACTTTGCACAGCCCTCCCTCACTTAAATCCAATTCACTTGCATGTCATGGCATCACATCCATGATGTCATGGCCCTCTTTGAGAACTAAGGACAAACAATGACAGCGACAGTATTGTTGTTCAGTTGTTTCAGTCATGTCCAATTCTTCCTGACTCCATTTGGGGTTTTCTTGTTAAAGGTGCCAGAGTGGTTTGCCGTTTCCTTCTCCAGCATTGGAATTTATACATCGTTGCTTTTGCATCTGTTCATTATGAATTTTCACATCCTTCGCTGAATTTTTCATATGCATTGTTTCTTACCATGCCTTTGTATTACATTACATTCCTGTGCCACAAATTGTTTAGCCATTCCTCAGTTGTCATCAGTTGTCACTACAAAAAGTGCTTCTGTTAATATTTTTGCATAGATGGTGCCTTTCTTTCTCTGGCTTTTTTTTTTAATTGATAGTGGAACTTCTACATCAAAAGCAGTTTTGGACACCATTCTCAATCTAATTTCCAGATTATTTTCCAAAATGGTTGGACCAATTCACAGCTACACCAACAATTATTACTGTGTCTGTCTTTCTACATCCCTTCTACCACTGATTATTGCCATTTTTATCATATTTGTCTCTTTGTTATGCATAGGGTGAAACCTCAGAGTTGTTTTAATTTGTATTTCTCTCATGAGCATTGATTTAGAGCAATTTTTCCCCTGGTTGCTAAAAGCTTTCAGTCATTCTTTTGAGAAGTGTTTCACAATCAGTTATTAACGATGGGTGTGAATTCATAAATATGTGTTTGAATGATATGGTGAGTGACCTTGTGCTGATCATATCAAGCCCTGGAATATTTCAGAGCCTCTGTAACTCAAATTCAGCCTATCCCTCCACATAAGAAAAACTAAGGAAGAAGAATAGCAGTTAACACATATGATACTCAGTGGGATGACAAATGGAACAGCCCATAGAGCCGGTCTGTCAGTCCGTGTATATCACAGCCACTGGAAAAAGACATAGGATTGAAGTAGACTAGATTTCACTTAAATTATTGACTACAAACTTCACCAAAAACAAATCCATCTTTTTTGATAACAGTATTCTTATATTAGTGCTATATGTTTACAAATCATAGAATGCAGCAATCTCTAAAGAATCAAAATTGTGGGTGAGTCAAAAACCAAAGGAAAGTTGCATAGTGTGTGTCAGTGGGCTGTGGGACCTTGCTGATTCTCAAGGCAAGGTAAACGATATCAGAGAACCATGTGACAGTGAAGGGAAGTAGGCTGGTCACATGGTGAGAGTAAGAAATAATAGATGGACAAAATATTCTCTCAGTCTTGAGACCTTGAGGAAGGCCTAAGAGTGACAAAGGGTGGTGGTATCAATAGGTGACCATCTACATCACTGGAAATCCACAGATAAGATTATAAACCTGCTGAAGAAGTTGCCTTCTTGTTATCTTAGGCAATGGTCACATTCAAGAGTTCTTTGTTCATGAACAACTTAAGTAGCACCATGCTGAAGGAATAAATATTGGGTATGAATTTTCAGCCATTCTTCATCGCACTTTTCAGACCCCACATGAACAGTTTGGTGTTCTCTCAAGAAAACTTTGCTTCAAATTCCTAGGACCATAGGATCAAAGCTTTTGAACTGGAATAGACCTCAGAAGCCCCTGGTCCAATGCTTTCATTTTCCAGAGAAGGAAACTCAGGCCCAGAGAAATGTAATGACTACTCTAGTATCACACAGGTTGTAAATGGCAGAGCTGGGATTTGAACCCGGATCTCCTGACTCAAAATCCAGTTTTCCATCTACTGCACCAAATTGCCTCTTGGGTGAACATGAATGCATGCAGTATTCCAATTCCTTAATTATCTAGCTCCCTAGCTCACTCAGTGCCTTAAAAATCAGTTTCAGAACCTGTAGCTAAGATAAGGAATGTCTTTTGCAGTGAAGTGGTCACATTTTTATCCTTCCACTCATTAGCACTCTACCTCCCTTCTATACTCCATTAATTTTGTCCTCTCTGTGTATCCCAGGGAGACATCTTATTTTAATTCATCCAAATAAAAACCTAACAGACCGATTAATGCTGTGTTCTCAGTGGAGTTAGGGGGCTCCTCATCCCTTTGTCCTCACAAACTTTCAATAATCCGAGTTTCATATTCACAGTGCTTTTAATTTTCCACATGTATGAAAGCCAGAAAATCAGCCCACTTGAATTTATAGCATTGACTTTATGGTGTTGGTGCACAGGTTAAAGCACAAAGGTGTTCAGAAATAATTACTTCATGTTGAAATCCTGCTGACACAAAAGTTTCCTTACCCTAAAATAAGATCAGCTTTGACAGTTTTGAAAATAGGATTTACCTGGTGATAGGCACACAGGGGCAGTAAGCACAGATACTTGAAGATGACACAGAGAATCTCACCAAGTATAGATTTCACTGGAGTCCTACAGTGGAGAAAAATACAGGATATAATGGTGTGATTTTATATAGTAGCTTTCATTCAAACCCCAAAGCAAGGCTGTTACAGGCAATGCAAGCATAGCCAGGAGGCATTCAGTAGTTCAGTCAAAATTAGAAGAGGTTCTTAAGAAAGATTTGAAACAAGGTAGAAACAATCAGGAGGAGGCAGAACTCCAGCAGATGAGTGAGGAACCAAGAATGAGAAGGCTGGGCCAAGACAAGCATAACAGAGAAACCCAAAGCATGCCATCATTTCATTGTGGAGATGTTATGTTTGTTACAAGGGATCCTATCTCTAATCATCTAACAATGTATTTATTGTACGCTCACATTCTGCTGGCTTTGGGTCAGCCAGGTGGGATGGTAGCTAGAGTGTTAGATTGAGAATAAGGAAGAATTAAGTACAAAACCTGCCTCAGATACTTATGAGCTGTATAACCCTGGACCCAGGGGATTACCTGACCTCTCTCATCCCCAGTTTCATCATTTATAAAATAAAGATAATAATAGCACCTACCTCCCAGGGTTGATGTGAGAATCAGCTGAGAACATGTAAAGCACTTTGCAAACTTTGAAACATTATGTGAATGCTAGTTATTATCATTACTATCATTATGTTAGATACTGTGCTCTGCTATTATCTAAGAAAATATATCCCCTGTCTTCCTATGCACTTGTTCATTTACCTTTGGTCCATTAATTCAATAAGAAAAACAATAAGAAAAAAAAAGATTTTAAAAAAAAAGAATGATGCCAATAGGATTAGCATAGGAGCCACTTGGATTTTTCCTTAAGCTCTGAATGTACCAGGACAAGGTGTGTGTGTGGAGATAGAGAGATAGTTCATCAGATAGAGCTAGAGATATATAGATATCCATCATCCATAAGAATCCTATTCCAGAGTGAAAGCAGTGACTTGCTTGAGCTCTCCCCCCAACCCCTCCAAATATGTATAAAAAATGGCTCTAAACAAATTCTAAAGCAGCAGAAACCATAAAAAGACAGAATGAAACAAATTTCCAGCCCAAGACAACCCGGAGGAACACAGTTTGGTGTGGGCACACAGGCCTCAGTGACCCTGGAGCAGGCCTCAGAGGACTGAATTGCGGGCATCTGTGGCGGCTTCCAGAATTCTCAACCCAGGAAATCCAAAGACAACTTAGAAGGTCAGTGGGAAAAGTCTGTTTCTGCAGTGAGAGAGAAGCTAGGTCTCAGAGCTAGTTCCCGAGCACAGAGCACTTTCTTGGGCAGTGGCTGCTTCCTGAGCTTCCAGCCCACAGACTGAGGGGTAATCGAGTGGCTGATCAGAGAGGGATTGCAGGGATCTCTTTGCTGGTGCTGAGACAGGAATCTCTCGCTTTACCCATCCTTGGATCTGGGTCACAATTCTGGGTGGCAAGGTCCTAGGGCAAGGAGGAGCGCTGGTGTGGTGGAGCTTGTAGCAGCTGTGGAGAGCAAATCCTCCTCATGGTTCCAAGACAGAAAAGTAAGCTTGTGTTAACTTATGGACCAGAGCACAGCCCAGGAAAGGAGTAAACAACTCGCCCCTTGTACCACCTTGAAAGAACTGAAAACTTGCAGGTTCCTAGAAGCATCTCTAAAAACAGCTGTACAAACTTCCAAAGCTTGGGACAATACATTCTCCACATTAAAAGTACACCTCTACCTTAACAAAGAGTTTATAACTCAAGTAGTTGGCTGGGATCATAAGTAAACCTCGCAAGAAGTGTCAGACCATAGAATCTTTTTTTGGTAGCAAAGAAGATCAAAATATACAACCAGAAGAGACAACAAGCAAAGCTCCTACATCCAAAGCCTCCAAGAAAAATATGAATCAGTCCCAGGCCTTGGAAGAGCTCAAAAGGGATTTTGAGAAGCAAGTAAGAAAAGTAGAGGAAAAACTGGGAAGAGAAATGAGAATGATGCAAGAAAATCATGAAAAGCAAGTCAACAGCTTGCTAAAGGAAACCCAAAAAAATACTGAAGAAAATAACACCTGTAAAAATAGCCTAACCCAGATGGCGAAAGAGGTCCAAAAAGCCAATGAGGAGAAGAATGCCCTAAAAAGCAAAATTGGCCAAATGGAAAAGGAAGTCCAAAAGATTACTGAAGAAAATACTTCCTTAAAAATTAGAATAGAGCAATTGGAAGATAGTGACTTTATGAGAAATCAAAACACTGTAAAACAAATCCAAAAGAATGAAAAATTAGAAAATAATGTGAAATATCTCATTGGAAAAACAGACCTGGAAAATAGGTCCAGGAGAGAATTTAAAATTATTGGACTATCTGAAAGCCATGATCAAAAAAAGAGCCTAGGCATCATCTTTCATGAAATTATCAAGGAAAACTGCCCCGATATTTTAGAACCAGAGGGCAAAATAGAAATTGAAAGAATCCACCGATCTCCTCCAAATTCCAGAGTTCCCGGGTCAAGGAGAAAATATTACAAGCAGCCAGAAAAAAACAATTCAAGTATTGTAGAAACACAATCAGGATAACACAAGATTTAACAGCTTTCTACATTAAGGGCCCGGAGGACATGGAATATAATATTCCGGAGGGCAAAGGAGATAGGATTACAACCAAGAATCACTTACCCAGCAAAACTGAGTATAATCCTTCAGGGAAAAAATGGTCATTCAGTGAAATAGAGGACTTTCAAGCATTCTTGATGAAAAGACCAGAGCTGAATAGAAAATTTGACTTTCAAATACAAGACTCAAGTGGAACATGAAGAGGTAAACAGGAAAGAGAAATCATAAGAGACTTATTAAGATTGAAGTGTTTACATTCCTGCATGGAAAAATGACATTTATAACTCATGAGACCTTTGTCAGTATTAGGGTAGTTGGAGGGAAAAATTATGTGTATGTAGATAGATAGATAGATAGATAGATAGATAGATAGATAGATAGATAGATAGACAAAGGATGCAGGATGAGTTGAAGATGAAGGGGTCATATCTGGAGAATAAAATTAAGGGTGAGAGAGGATTATACTGGAGAAGGAGAAAGGGAGAGGTAGAATGGGGTAAATTATCTCACAAAAAAAAGAAAAGAAAAGGCTCTTACAGTGGAGGGGAAACAGGGGAAGGTGAGAGGGAATGAGTGAATCTTATTCTCATAGGATTTGGCTTAAGGAGGGAATAACATACACACTCAATTGGGTATGGAAATCTGTCTTACCCTACAGGAAAATAGGGGGGAAGGGGACAAGAGAGCAGGGGATGATAGAGAGGAGGCAGATTGGGAAAGGGGTAATCAGAAGCAAACTTCTGAGGAGGGACAGGGTCAAAAGAAAGAATAGAATAAATGGGAGGGGGATAGGATTAAGGGAAATAGAGTTAGTTTTTCACAACATGTCTACTATGGAAGTGTTTTGCATAACTGCACATGTATAACCTATATTGAGTTGCTTGCCTTTTCAATGAGGGTGGGTGGGGAGGGAGGAAGGGAGAAAATTTGGAACCCAAAGTTTTAAAAACACATGTTTAAAAAAAATGTTTTCACATGCAACTGGGAAATAAGAAATACAGGAAATTGGGTACAGAAATCTATCCTGCCCTACGGGAAAATAGAATGGGAAGGGGATAAGAGAAGAGTGGGAGAGATAAAAGGGAGGACAGACTAGGGGAAGGGATATTCAAAATGCGTGCCATCTTGGGGTGGGAGGAGGGGAGAGTTTGGGTGAAAAATTGGGACTCAAAATCTTGTAAAAGTGAATGTTGAAAGTAAAAATAAATAAATTTTTAAAAAAATTAAAATTAAAAATTAAAAAAAACTTGAAAAAAAAAAAGAATCCTATTCCAAAGCCTGATCACTGCCTGGATTTCTGGGTTCCCAAAGGCTGTGCCATCAGAGTGCAGGTTCTGGCCATGTAGTCTACCAAGCTTGATGGAGTACAAGTAAGCCAGAAGTCAGCTGTATGTTTGTTGATCAAGAGCCAGCTACATTGAAGAGGTTGGACACCAGATGATAAATCATCTTAAAGGAACTCCTAGAGATCAGTTACAAAGTGTGGAGTGATTAATAACAATAGTTGTCATTTACATAGCACTTTTGAGATTTGCAAAATATTTTATATGTGTTACTCAATCTTCAGAACAGCCCTCTGAGATAGATACTACTATTAGGTATTACTGTTATTACCACCCCCATTTTACAGACTGGGGCTCATAAAAGAGTTAAGTGACTTGTCCAAGTTCTCATAGAAAGTAGGATTTGAACTCCTGATGCCAAGTCCGGCATCCTGTCCACTCCTACGTTGTCCACTGTCCTATAATTATAATGTGTGTTGGTGGATGGAGTTCCTATAGAGATAAAATCATGTTGACATATCAGTAATTATACTCTGTCATGATAATGGAGTGTGTGTGTGTGTGTGTGTGTGTGTGTGTGTGTGTGTGTGTGTGTGTGTATGTATTGACAGGTCTAATGCTCATCCTCCCATTCTTCTGGAGGAAGTCTTTGCATGCTTGGGGTAGACATCTCCCTAATAGCCAAAAGTCCAGTATCATTGCCTGCCAGGTCATGAAGGCAGCTGAAACAGGCACTTTGGAGCATTTAGAGCTTGGTCATATATTGAAGATGCCAAGGTCTTCCACTGCATCCTGGGCCATTGCCAGTCATCTTGACTTTTTTCCTGCCCTGGGACTTAGATAACTCTGGAAGAGAGAATGAGGCTCGTGAGGCACAACTCTGCCTCACTTAAATCTTATTCATGCACAAGTCAAGACGTCCCCCATAATGTCATTGGTCTCTTCAACAATGAAGGATGAACAATAACAATGGTGACGGGTCTGGAGTTGGAAGTGACCCTGCACTGTCTCCTCCAACATCTTATCTTATAGGGAGGGAGGGTGCGACATGAAGTCTTAGAACCTGGTTTCAGCATCTGCCTTTGAGGCTTGCTACTTGTGTTACATTGAACCTAACTCCTCTGGTCCTCAGTTTCCTCATATATGGAATGAGGGAGAGTTAGACTAAATGGCATCTGAGGTCCTTTCCAACTCTGGATACCTGGCTCTATGACTTAGGTTCCGATCTTTGCTCTATCACTTGGTGTCTGTGTTTCTTTGAACAGGTCACCCTCTTTAGATATCAGCTCCACTTCTGTAAAATTAACCTTCCCTTTCTAGAAATCCATGATCCTATGACAGATGGGAAAACTGAGGTCTCTTGAAATATTCAAACAGCTATAACATGAAAGAATGTTTAGGTTTGTTCTGCATGGCCCCAAGGGGCAGAACTGAAAGGGGTAGATGATGAAAAGATGAAAATGTGGGGTTGGGGAAATAACTTAATAATAATTAGAGCAGTTGGACAGTAGAATGAGGTGCCCTGGAAGTCATAGGTTCCCTCTCACTGCAGGTCATTGAGTAAAGGGCCAGAGCCTTACCTCAGGGTTCCTCACAGCTAATATAACATGATATCTGAGGTGGGATTTATTAGCTCTGATGTCAGTCAGTCAATAAGTATTTATTAAGCACCTACTGTGTGTCAAGCGCCATGATAAGACCAGTGGTGTACTGATAAGTGTTTAATAGCCAACTCTATAGAGGTGGGGGTGGGGTGGGTGGAGAAATGTCACAGAAGTCTAAACGATTGTTATTAAGTCATGTCCAACTCTTCATGACTCTGTATGGGGTTTTCTTGGCAAGGATGCTGGAGTGATTTGCCATTTCTTTCTCCAGTGGATTAAGTTAAACAGAGGTCGAGTGACTTGTCCAGGATCACACAGCTAGTGAGGATCTGAGGCCAGATGTGAATTCAGGTCTTCCTGACTCCAGTGCTGTAGCCATTGAGCCACCTAGCCGCTTCCTCTAGATGACTGACAGAATCACAAATCAAGTCCTGATTTGCAACGTTTGCCACTTTCCAAGATTTAAATGCTCGCTGTGGAAATTTACCAGTTGACTCCCAGGAGCATATAAGAGCTAACCCCAGCACACCCCTGGCGAAGTCCAGCTCCCAGCTTTGGCTTCTGAGTAAACTAAATTGGCATAAGCAATTAGAATAGGAAAATAGTAGAAACAGTTTATTCTTTATGGAGATCACTGATGCTTGGTTTACAAGTGGTGTGATCATCAAACAGGTTATGTATCTAATAGCATTAGAACTATGTGGACAAGAGTTTGTGAAGCTGTCCCGTGTGTTGGGGGAAACCCTAGTTTAATCAAATTCTGAGGATGCACAGAAAGATTGCTGACCATTGTCTCGTTCCCTAAATATGTGCCCTAAAGCCATATGGGAAGAATCACTATCCCTTGGTAGTACAGTGAAACAAATCCTGAATTTGGAGTCAGGAGACCTGGTTTCATGTTCCAACTCCAACCTTATCAGCTGTGTGAATGTGAGTAAGTCATACATGGCTGGGGTACAGTGGGAGGTAATTTGTGTTTGTTACATGCCTTTGTAATCTTTCTGAGCCTCAGTTTTCTCATCTCTGAAATGGAGATAATAATAGCTCACCTTTATATGGCATTTTATGGTTTCCAAAGACATGCTTATCTCATTTGATCTTTATAGTAACCCTGGGGAGAAGGTGTTATTATTATCCCCATTTTATACATAAGGAAACTGAGGGCCAGAGCCTTACCTCAGGGTCCCTCACAGCTAATATAACATGATATCTGAGGTGGGATTTGAACCTAGGTTTTTCTGAAGCCAAGTTCAAGGTTCTGTCCATGATGCTACATTATCTTATGAGATTGTTGGGAGGAAAACCCTTTTTGAACCATAAAGAGAGAGAGGGAGAGAGAGAATGTGTGTGTGTGTGTGTGTGTGTGTGTGTGTGTGTGTGTGTGTGTGATTTCATTGGTATAAGGAACTCCTTCTAAGAGAACTCTACCAATACTAACTTCACTTAGAGGCTTAGAGAAATCGCACAGCCTAGATGTGTCAGAGGCAGGACTTGAACCCAAGTTTTCATGACTCAAGAACAGTAAAACAGTTCTCTCTCTCTCTCTTCTCTCTCTCTCTCTCTCTCTCTCTCACACACACACACACACACACACACACACACACACACACACATACTCTTTATATAGTAATGATATTAATGTGGAATTATATCTCTAATCCAATGGCACCTCAAATCTGAACCAAACTGTATGAACTCTGAAATTGAGTGGAATGAAAGGTTAGTACCTACTCTAGAGTGACTAGAACCAGTTATGATTAATTAGAAAGGGCTCTTAGAGCAAGATGAGTCTTCGTTATTTGGCATCATCTGGCATCATTTGGAATACATTTGGCAGAGAAGCAAGAAGCTATTAAAAAAACAGAGAATGTTGGGAAAACTTTTTTTTTTAATTTGCTTTTGGCTAAGAGCAATAGAAAGGCTTTTTCTGCCACAGGTTAGAGGGGAGAATTGGGCTTAACAAATCGCCATGATACTCTGCAGAATAGTATCTCATTGAATCTGTTTCCCTTCATTTTACTCCTAATACAAGCGCAAGAAATTCAGACTCACTGCTTGGCATTTAAGATTATGTCTTACCAAAGGCAAGTATTTCAGCAATAACTATTTAATTCATACCCTCAAATACCTCTTCCTGGATATATCTAAATAATTACCTTTTCCAGATAATTTCCCTAATTCTCCACTTCTCTTTCCATACTTAGAAATAGCCTGAATTTCCCTGAAGTAGTTTTTTAAAAGCTACCACCAACACATGATATTAAAAGCCTATTTTCTGTAGTTATTATAATTAGAACTTGCAATTATTGGGAAAATTGAATTATTCTTCCCATTAAAATTATGCTGGTTTTTCAGATGACGAGATATCAGATTGGCCAGAGGAGCTTTGGGGAAACATCAGTGAGATATATTATTAAGCTTTCATTTATGAGCAAACTCTCCTGTAGTTATTATCTTTACATTAACTTAAATAGGAATGCTTTTATGTAAATAAGGTATGAGCCAGCCCTTTGAGTCAGCAATACATGCCAGCAGTTAGAAAATATAGGACGATTTGCAGATAATGCATTTCATATTAACCCATTGTGGTTTCTGTTCTATGCCCAGGAACTCACTTTTCTCTTTTTTGGAAGTGTACTAAGTTAGGTTATTTCAAAAATCTCTATTAAATCCATGTGCAGAGATTGACTTTTTTCCATCAGTTTGTATTACATTGTTTCTCATCTAATCTTTGAGGTGGTTTTCATCATTACTAGCACCATTTACTTTCAATTTCTACTGTGATAGGGGGCAGCTAGGTGGCACAGTGGATAAAGCACCAGCCCTGGAGTAAGGAGGACCTGAGTTCAAATCCGGCCTCAGACACATGATACTCACTAGCTGTGTGACCCTGGGCAAGTCACTTAACCCCAATTGCCTTGCAAAATTTTTTTTTAAAAATTTCTACCATGATAGAGAAGTTTAGGAAGATTTTCAAGTTTCACTGTCAAGGAAAAGGCCCAACAAAAATGTTTGCCAAAACATGTGTCTATAATCTTGTCACTATGATAGAAAATGTTTTGGGGACAAATTAGTAATGAATTTAGTACTTACAGTGCTACTTTCTTAATGCGAAAACAATTTCCTCATCTTCCTTCACACAACAATATCTTGAGAAAACATTTATTTCAATGCAAATTTTCTCTATGAAGGAAATTTTCTAGGCCAAATCTGATTGACAGGTTATCCCAGTCAGATGCATACCCTGGCATGTCTTAAACATTCAGCTTAGCACTATGTAAGTAAGGCCAATTCCTCATCTGTAAAATAAATAAGTTAGACTAAATGGCCCCTGAAGGGTCCTTCCAGATTTACGAGGTTGGCTAATGATCTGTCTTTAACATTCTTTCTACCTCTATATAAGCTAGCAATATGGAAAAGTAGGGTATATTTGGTGACCTCCTTTGGAGGTTTTCTTGGCGAAGATACTGGAGTGGTTTGCCATTTCCTTCTCCAGCTCATTTTACAGATGAGGGAACTGAGGCAAACAAGCGACCAGATTTGAACTCAGGCCTTCCTGACTCCAGGCACAGCACTCTATCTGCTTTGCCAGGCTACGGTTTTAATTGACCTCTTGCCCCAAAACAGAAACCCAGTTGCCAGGTGTGTCTAATCTCCATGAAAATCAAAGAATCCATTGTCAACCAACTTTGAAAAATGAAACCTTCTACCTAGACAACTAGGTGGCACAGTGGATAGAGTGTTGTACTTGGAGTTAAGACCTCAGTTCAAATCTAGCCTCAGGCACTTACTAGCTATGTGATTTTGGGCAAGTCACCTAACTTTTGTCTGCCTCAGTTTCCTCATCTGCAAAATATGGGTAATAATAGCACTTACCTCCAAAGGTTATTGTGAGGATAAAGAAAGATAATTTTTGTTTAAAAAAAAAAGCATTTGGCAAACCTTAAAAAGTGCCTCATAAATGCTAGATATTATTAAGCAACATTCTCCATCTTTATCTCCTTTGTCTTCAGTGGCAGTCTTTTAAATATGTATATGCATATACATATATATGATACATATATAGATATAGATATTATACACACATTTATTTTAGGAAATCATAATTATAGTGGTACATAGATAGAGCCCTGGGCCTGGAGTCAGAAAGATTCTGAGTTCAAATCCAGCCTTAGACACTTACTAGCAGTGTGACCCTGGGCCAATCCTTTAAACCCTATTTGCTTCAGGTCCTCATCTGTAAAATGGGTACATACCATAGAAGGAAATGGCAAGCCACTCCAGTATCTTTGCCAAGAAAAGCTGATGGACAAGTCCATGGGGTCGTAAAGAGTCGGACATGACCAAACAGTGGCAATTATAAGTTAACTAAAAGAAAAGGCTAGCACGCTAAAAGAAAGCCCGGTGCTTGGCACCAAGTTTAAATGTGTTGGGTAATCTGTGGAACAGCCTTGCTTATGAAGAGAGAAACTCAGGTAGTCCAGTCAGCCAAATAGGCGGCTCAGCTCCTCTGTCCTCAGTGAGGAAGGACATTCTCAGGCACAGGAAAGATCAATGTGCTTGCATCGCCGGCTTCCAGCGATTTCAGTTAGCAGGAGTGGTATGAAATGTGATTTAATTTCAAGGGAGGAAAATTGCCGCATTGGGATGAGTCTGGATCTCAGCTTTGAATGGCTAGTGGGAGACTCATGACATTTTCTTTTTTCTGGTTTGTTTTCTTTACAGGAAGAAATCATTCTTGTTTTCAGCTCTGTATGCTGCCTTTATATTTGGCGGTCGGCACCTAATGAACAAACGGGCAAAGTTTGAGCTGAGGAAGCCGCTTGTGCTGTGGTCTCTGAGCCTTGCAGTCTTCAGGTAAGTTCCCTTTATTTCACTGCCAAGATATAGCCAGGGCACCTCAGTGAGGTGACACCTGGAAGCTTTGTTTTTATTGGTAGAGAGGTTTTTTTTCCCCTTATTTGACATTTTGATCATAAATGTGATGCCTCAGTGATATAAAACCATCATTTAAGAAAGTTCACATAGCAGTTTAGTCATGGGATAATCAGTCTGCTTGGGTGGGGAATGAAGAAGAAGGAGTTGGTCTGGACAGGCAGCCAGGTGCGGTAGTGGACAGAACTCGGGATTTGAGTCAGCAGCATCTGAATTTAAATCTTACCTCAGCCACTCACTAGCCATATGAACCTGGTGGGCATGTCTCTTGATCTCTCTCAGCCTCAGTTTCTCCATCTGTAAAATGACAAAAATAATAGTACCTCTGTCCCAGGGTTGTTGGGAAGATCAAATGAGATAATATATTTTAAAGTTCTTTGCACACTTTAAAGCATAAAGTATATGAGTTAGCTATTATTTTTACCAAAAGATTGCTCCTTCAATGATTCGATTCTCTTGCTAAGGTAGTAGTGAAAAAAGAGGTAATACTTTTTGCAGTAGACCACTTATTTCCTTTGCTTAGAGACAGACAAAGAACAGAATAGAAATTTAATCAAGTGTATATTTTAAAGTCACAGGACCAGGCTAGGCTTCAGTTTTACTAGTATGTTCCTTATGCTTGTGACTCTTGGTTCAGCGAGGAGACTCTGGCAAAAGACGGTCTTGATAATCTTAAGCATCCCCTTCTGTAAGTACACTGAGATTCCCCAGAGCCAGAGGATACCTTAGCCCCTGCCACAGAGACACCTGGGTGATTCTGACGTTCAGATGTGACCGCCTGTTACCTGACAAAGAGGCAAAGCCAAGGTCTCCAAACCAGCTTCCATCTCTGTCCATGCCACCTGTCACTGAACAAACAGACAGATTCCTGGAGCCAGAAAATGCACTTCTGGCTTTGGAATACTAGGTTTAGGCAGGCCCCAGACCATTGGCAGACAGCTGGTGCTGGAGCAGGTAGCCCATTTGTCCAGAGAACAGCAGTGACTCCCCTCAGGTCTGCGCTTTGTCGGCTAACTTGACGATTGGCACATAGACTTCTTTCTCTCTCCACTCAATTTGCCTCCACCCTAATCAAATCAATCAGTCAGTATTTATTACAAACCTACCTTGTGCCTGACACTGTACTGACTTACAGTAAGGTTAGTAATCTAAGTTGGAACCAGATATTAAAGAGCCTAAAAAGCTAAACAGGTTTATATTTTCTCCTAAGGCTAATAGGGGGTCACTGATGCTTATTGAGTAGAGGAGTGATGCGGTCAACATTTGTTTAAGGAGAATTACTTTCGCAGGAGGGTAGGCTGAGATGGGAAGAGAGTTGAGGCAGGGAGACCAGTTAGGAGGCCTTTGTAAGTATCTAGGTGATAGGCAAAGAGGATCTAAACTAGAGTGGCAGATTGAAGGGCTGTATATAAGAGATATTGCGCGGGTAGAAACAGCCGGGTTTGACAGCTCATTGAATATGCAGTATGAAAGAGAGTGAGCAGTCAAGGATAACACTTTTAAATCTGAGAGAATAAAATAATGGTGGTACCCCTGGCAGAAACAGGGAAGTTTAGAAAAGGGGTGAGTTTGGGGGGAAAACACATTCTGTTTTTGACATTGAATTGTAGATGTCTGCAGGACAGATATATAGATCTGTGAGTCATCACTATGGAGTAATAATTAAACCCATGGGAGCTGATGAAGTTAATGAAAGAGAGCTTAAAGAAGGAGGAAGAAGAGGCCTAAGAGTGAGCCTTGGGGAGTCCCTCAGGGAGGGTATGAGCTGGATGGTAAACCAGCAAAGGAGGCTGAGAAGGAGCAATCAGACAGCTAGGAGACAAACCAGGAGAGAGTTGTGTTGCATAAGCTCAGAAAGGAGAAAGTGGTCAGCAGCGTCAGATACAACAGACAGAGCTGAAAGAAGGAAGACTGGGGGAAGAAAATAGAAAACATCAGACTTGCTAATTAAGAGATCAGGATAGCCAGGTGGCACAGTGTCCACTGTGGGAGAGAGCCAGTCCTGGAATCAGGAAGACTAGCTTTCTGTTCAAAACCAGCCTTACTAACTGTGTGACCCTGGGCAAGTCACTTCACCCTGTTTGCCTCAGTTTCCTCGTGTATAAAATGAGCTGGAGAAGGAAATGGCCAACCACTCCAATACCTTTGCCAAGAAAACCCCAAATGAGGTCACAAAGAGTAGGACATGACTGAACAGCTCAACAGCAAATTAGCAAATTAAGAGCTCGGTGGTAATTTGGAGAGAGTAGTTTTAGTCAAGTGCTAAGACATGCTGAAATTCTGGCAGATGACCTCAGGAGTCTTTGCCAGTTCTAAAGCCCGTGATCCACCCAATGCACTGGACGTCACCCTCCGGGAAATAAGAAGAGTGTTAAAGAGCTTCCATTTAACAATTTAATGTGGGACCACTTATCTTGACAGTCCATACTAACCGCTGGTGTAATATGAGTGCTGTGTAAAGTGGTGTTTCCTTTGGTAAGTGCTAAAATTGCCTTTTTCAGACCTCACAAAGTGAAGCTGTAGTTTGTGAAATTCAGTGAACAAGTCAGTGTTCGTCCTACCTTTCACTGTTGTACACACTTTAACGGTGTCTCCACCTTTCCAGATTAGAGTCCTAACTTTCTGTATTGAAGAGTCCCTCTACTTCCTGCATAACTTCAGGGTGATAAAACCAGAGCCAAATGAGACTTCACACATCATTTAGTCCAATGCCTTCATTTTAGAAATGAGGAAATTGAGGTCTAGAAAAGTGTAGTGAGCTGTTCAGGGTCTCACAGATTAAACAGCAGACCCGGGATTCAAACTCAGGTCCCATGCCTTGAAATTCAGTGCTCCATGTTCAGCAGTCTTCCATGGAACTACATTGTGCTTCTCTTCTTGACCTTTTCTAGAGAAGGGAGAAGATCAGGATTTCACATAAAACTACAAATGAGGCAAGCTAAGGTATTGTACCATAGAAACCACCAGGAATTTTCAAAAAGTTAGTTTATTTCCTAAACCGACTTTTTCATTAAGATAATTCTGTAATTTTATTTCACTCACATTGAATCTAATTCTGACTGCATGCATTTTAAGGAAACGTCTGTATTTTTCAAGTATTTTTAAAATACTTCTCATGATGAAAGAATGTTATCTGATGGACTAAAATTACCTGAGTTAGAAGACCTCATCCCAAAGAACCTACTGCCATTTTTTTCCTTCAGGTATCCAATATATTTTTTTAATGCAGTTGGGAGGGGGTTAAGTGACTTGCCTAAGGTCACACAGCAAGTAAGTGTCTGAGGACAGATCTGAACTTAAATCCTCCTTACTCTAGTACTGGTACTCTATCCGCTGTGCCGTCTAGCTGCCCTGTGTATCCAATAAATTTTCAAGAATAATATTAACATAAATTACTCTTGAGAAGTATATCTATTTTCACCTTGCTAGTTGTTTATGGAGCTAAAAGTGGACATATTGGTAAATTTTAATTAAAAATTCACTCATTTGATCAAGTAACTTCATTATTATTACGTGCAAATTTGCTTTCCATAAGGAAAGCTGAATAGATTTGCTTTGCTGAAACTGAATAATTTCAGAATTGTTCTGTATAAATATATGGATATTGATATCTGTATCCAGGGGATCTGTCTGTATCCAGCCGCCTGAAGATAGATATATCTATATCAAAAGAGGGTGGGCGTCATCCAGATTGCGATTTAGTTTAGAGGCACTCTACTTGTAGAACATTCCCTCTACCAGGGATCTGAGAGGTTCTATGATTTGCCCATGGTCAGAATGCTAAGGTGTATGAGAGACAATACCCCACAAGATTGATTTTCTAGTCATTATGTATGCCACATGGCCTTTTTTTACTTATGTGGCTCCATCCACAGACAAAACAATTTTTAAAATAAATTGTTTTATACAATGTTTTAAATTAAGAGAATGTTTCTGTCCTTTATTTTGATCAAAAGTACAAAAAAAACCCTTAATATTTAAAAGGGTTTTTTTCCTCTTTAAAAAATCAGTGAAAATCTTTTCTACCTCATTCACTGCTGATGAGAACTTTCTCCTAATTTTTGAAGTTCAACAGTTCATTTCTTTGAGTAGCAAAAGACTGGTTCTTGTCTTAGGCTAGGTTTGCTTATGAACAAGAGTGGAAGTAAAATTAAATAAATTCATACAATAACTAAACCAAATACTTTGTCAGTTATCTACATGTTTAACATAAAAGTGGGAGTATTTTTTGCCTGAATTATCTGTATAGCTTACTTATTTTTCATTTCATTTTAGTATGTACACATATTCAGTCTTTGTCTACACTGTGCATATTTAAAAATAATCTTTATTGATATTTTGCTTTTATGTCACCTTCATTTCCAAATATATTTCTTCCTCTTCCTCTACCCAGAGAGCCATCCCTTGTATTAAAAGAGATGGAGAGATAACAATAGTTCCTCAAAATTAACCAACATATCAGTTGAGTCTGACAGTATGTGTGATGGTCTATACCTATAGTTCCCCTTTCCCTTAGCAAGGAAAGGAGAGAGGTGCATTTTTTCATGGCTACTTTGGCGCCAAGCTTTATTACCATAATTACACAAGGTTCAGTTATCATTAGTAGTGGTGGTAGTGGTGGCGTAGTTCTTTCCATTTTCATTGCTGTATTTATTGGGAATATTATATTCCTGGTTCTGCTTACTTTAGATGAGCTCCTATAAGTCTTCCAATATTCTTCCATATTTATCTTAATCTTTTCTTCCAGTACAGTAATATTCTTTCACATTAACGTATCACAGTTTGTTTAGCCATTTCCCAATTGATGGGCATCTAGGTTGTTTCCAGGTTTTGGATACTAGAAAATGGGCTGCCATAACTATGTTGGAGTATATGAGAACTTTCTTTGGACTTCTTGGGGTACTTGCCTTCCAGTAGGATTTCTGAGTCAAAGGATGTGGACAGCAATGTACTATTTAATTGGGGTTCAGAGCTATGATAGAATTCACTCACTTGTTACTGATTCTGTTCTGAACTGTAGATCCACCCTATCTCTTTAAGGCAGAGGTTCTTTATCTTTTTTGTATCATGATCCCCTGTGCAGTCTGATAAAGCCTATGGACCGTACCAGAATAATGTTTTTAAATGCATAAAATAAAGCATATTACAAAAGAAACCAATTATGTTATATTGAAATAAAACTCTCTACATACGTGTTTTTTAGAAGTTCACAGGCTCTGGGTTAAGAACTCCTTTGAGCAATATGAACCATAAGCTTCCAGTATCAATCAGTCATTTTTCCTGTCCCACCAAACCCAAGTACAGACAATCTGTGATTTACTTAGGTGACTGTATGTCTTTTGGTCCTCAGTGTCTGCACATCTCCATAAGCTAGTGACTGAGATAACACAGATCATTTGAATCCCCAGGTCTTTTAGATAATATTATTGCACAGCAGGAAGTCCAAGCTGGGGTCACCTTTGATAGTAATCTACTTCTCAGTAAAAGAACATCAAAAATCTCGTGGTGCTATCTCTGTAACCTCATTAAGCTGCCATGGCATCTCCCTCAGAAGGACCTAAATCATTCATTTCTCTTACTGTTCAATCTCAGTTAGGTTACTGTAATTCATTTTTAATGGCCCTTCCAAAATGTTTAATTAATAAACTTCATTCCCTTCACAATGCAACAGCTGTGCTTTAAAAAAAATTGTCTGGTGCTATTGCACTGGGTGATTTTTTTTTCCTGAGAGTTAGCATAAATGTTATCTAGTAGACCAGTGGTTATTTCAATTCAATTCAATTTTAATTAATTTTAATAAAAAGCCTACTATGTGCTAGGCACTATTCTAGGCATTGAGGATAAAAATGCAAAGAATGAAGCAGTCCCTATTCAAAAGGAGCTCACATTCTAATTAGACAAGTGTATGTATACATAGATATACTCACATATATATGTATGTGTATATATATATATATATATATATATATATATATATGCATACATACTATGTATAGTAGTACCTATGGGCATATATACATGAATGGATGAATAGATAGATAGATAGATAGATAGATAGATAGATAGATAGATAGATAGATGGAAAGATAGAAAGAAAACCAATACAAAATAGTTCAGTATAAGGTAGCTTGGGAGGGAGGGCACTAGCAGTTAGGAATAAGGAATATCAGGAAAGGCTTCCTACAGAAGGTAATTTTTGAGCTGTGTCTTGAAGGAAGAGAGGGTTTCTATGAGGTGGGTGTGAAAAGAGAATGCTTTCCAGGCATGGAAGTCAGCTGTATAAAAGCATGGAGAGGGACCTGGAGTACTGTGGTTGAGTAACAGGGAGAAGGCTAAGTTGTCTGTGTCATAGAGTATAGGAGGGGATGGATGGTAAATGAGGTTGGTGCCAGGTTTTTATGAGCTCAAAAACTAAAGTGTGTGTTATAGCCTAGAAGGCAATAGGGAGCCACTGGAGTATACTGAGTAAGGGAGTGTCATGGTGGGATCTACTCTTGCAGCATATCTTCTTGTCAGCAGTGTGGAGGGTGGGCTGAAATAAGGAGGGACCTCAAGCAAGACTATCAATTAGGAGACTTTTGAAGTAATCTTGGCTAAAGGGGATATGGTCCAGAACTAAGCTTGAAATGGTTAAGTAGAGAGAAGGGGCCATATTTCAGAGTTATTGTGGTGGTGGAGGTAACAGCAGGATCTAACAGCTGATTGGAAGCACGGGTGAAAGAGAGTCGAGTCTTAAAGATAACGTCAAGGTTACAAACTTAGGAAAATGGAAGGATGGTCAACCCTTTGACAGAAATGGTAAAGTGTAGAAAATCAGAGTATTGGGTGGAAAAGATGATGAGTTGTTTTCAATGTGCTGACTTGGAGATGTTCTTTGCACAATGCCAATAAAGTTCGTTGACTGATACTCTGGAATTTGAAATGCCTTGTCGATGGCTGGTGCTGAAGGACTGAAACTCCAGGGAGAGACTAGAATTGGGAATGTAGATCTGAGACTCATGGGCCTAGAGTTGATCATTAAGTCCATGGGTGCTGATGAGGTTACCAAGAGAGAGAATATAGAGAGAAGAGAGTAGGGTGGAGCACAGAGAACACCTGACCTGAGCTTTGGATGAAGCTCAGCTAATCTGAGTGCAGCCTGCATGTCAGTCAGCTGGGTCTTTCATTCTGTCTTTCCCAATTCTACTAATTATCAGAATAGTGATTCCAAGGTCTTCACATGAACCAAATTCTCATTCATTTAGCAAATATCTGTTTTGTGTCCATTTTGTCCAAGGCACCGTACTAAAGCAAATTTAAAAAATCCCTTTTCTGAGGGACGGGGGCTGTGAGAATGACATCGTTAAATAAGATGCAGTTTTTCTCTAAAGACGAAGGAGGTTATTAAAGCTTAAAGCTGCACTGAGACTTTTGAGATGCTCTGTAGAATATAGACTCTAATTGGTGCACCAAAAGAATTATAAACCTCATCCCATAATTTCTCCTTCCACTGCTTTAGGCAAAGCCAACAAACCTAAAAAGAAAAGACAGAAAAGCCACCTAGAAAATTAGTTCTATGCTGAAAAGACATGGAATGCGTATTCATCTCCCAAAGCTATGAGAATCTCCTTGTACTCATATGATGACATAGGAACCAAAAGGGGAAAGGAAGCTACCTTAGATGAAAAGATCACCTTGCTTTTACGACATTCAGAGCCCATGCAGTAATGACAAGTTAGAGCCAAAAGGTACCTTCTTCTACTTGTTGAGTTGTTTCAGTCATGTCTGACTCTTCATGACCCCATTTGGGGTTTTCTTGGTAAAGATATGGACTGGTTTGCCGTTTCCTCCTCCAGCTCATTTTACAGATGAGGAAACTGAGGCAAATAGGGTTACTTGCCCAGGGTCACACTAGCTAATCTGAACTCAGGTCTTCCCGACTCCAGAGCCAGCACTCTATCTACTATGCTACCTAGCCACCCAGATGGTGCCTTAGGGATCATCTGTTCCAGTGTAGCCATTTTTACAGCTGAAGAACTGAACTCTGACTTTGTTCTTAGCTGCCTGCACCACCTTGCCGAATCACATACCCTCTCTGAGCCTCGGTTTCTGTATCTGTAAAATAATGGAGTTGGACTAAATTATTTTTTAAAGGCCCGTCTAGTGCTAAATCCTATAAATCTTTTGTAATTCTTTTTTTCAAGATCAGGATTTGTAAATTGGAGGAATAAAGTAATTCTCAGTTATCTTAAGCATGGGCCAGATACTTGCTGTTTCAAGTTCTGGGACACCCAACTCAAAACACATATGGCGAACTTTGAATTTTGCAAGTTTCCTCCAAAACCTGCCTCCCCTCCCTGTGCGTGTTAATGACACCCCTCATCCCCCCGTGCTTGAAGCTGTTTCCGTCTTCCCTGCACCTCGCAGGCACTCATGCCCAGACCAGTTGACTCTTCCTCACACCTGCTCTCTTTGCGATATGCTCACATTGAAGACCTTGCTCAGCCTACCACTCTTGCAATGGCCTGCTAGCCAGTCCCTCTTACTCCAATGCCCCTCCCTCGCCTCTTATCCAATCCTTACCTGACTGCCAGAATCCTTGAGTCATTCATAATGAAGATTAGAGTCCTCACCACAGCAGCTGCAGCAAGAGGGTACAAGCCCTGGAAGACCCACAGAGTTAGAAAGACTTTTGAGACAGACCTTGGGTTGGGCTACAGATTGTCTAAGGATTCACCTTGCTAAATTTTCAGACTGCTGTGGAGTGACAGATATATCAGCAGTTCTTACCATCCATCTTTGTTGCTGTTTAGTCATTTTTCAGTCATGTGCGACTCTACATGACCCCCTATTTGGGGTTTTCTTGGCAAAGATACTGGACTGGTTTGCCGTTTCCTTCTCGTTTTACAGATTTTACATTTACACATTTTATAGAAACTGAGACAAACAGGGTTAAGTGACTAGCCCAGGATCACACAGCTAGTACATGTCTGAGGCTGGATTTGAACTCAGGTCTTCCTGACTCCAGACCTGGCACTTCATCCACTGTGCCACCTAGCTGCCCAAAGTCCATCTACTAAAGTATAAAGAGCTTGCAGTGTGGGTCATTGAAAGAGAACCTGGGCCAGCAGAACCGGACATTTTCAAAGTATCCACAGCTTCCTTTGTTCATTCAGTTGTGCTCTCCACCTCTAGTGCCAACTGAGTAAAGCCCAGCCTTCTCAGGATGACATTCAAGGCCTTTTGCTGTCTAGCTCAAGCTACTTTTCTGGTTTGATTTCTTACTATTCCCCTTCAAGTACTCTATGTTTTCATTAATTGACAAATTATTCACTCCTTTCTTCAAGAATCATTTCTTAAGTGCCTATTGTTTGCCATTCTAAATAAACTGTATTTACTCTCTTTAGAGACATTGAATGCTTTGCTGGCTTTACTATTTCCAGGGCCTGAAGGGTGTCCTACCCCTTTCTACCCCTCTTTTCTTTTCTCCTGGAATCCATCACCTCCACCAAGGTTTAGTTTAAATGCCACCTCCTCCATGAAGCCAGTTCTGATTCATAGGATCATAAATCTAAGCTGGGAAGCATGTCAGAGACCACATAGTTCAATTTCCTCATTTTGAAGATGAGGAAACGGGGGTTCACAAAAGTGTCTTACCCAAAATAATGCCAGAAGAAACTATTAAAGATGGGATTTGAATCCATGTTCTATGAATCAAAAGCCTCTTTCTTTCCAATGTACCATCCTACCTCCTGCAATCTAAAAGTGATCATCCCCTTCCTTTGAAGCAAGGACTCTTAACCAGTTTTTCTGCCATGGACCCCTTTGGTAGGGCAGCCAGGTGGCCCAGTGGATAGAGGAGAGCTGGGCCTAGAGTCAGAAAAACTCATCTTCCTGAGTTCAAATCTGGCCTCAGACGCTTACTTGCTGTGTGACCTGAGGCAAGTTGCTTAATCCTCATCTGTAAAATGAGCTAGAGAAGGAAATGGCAAACCAGTCCAGTACCTTTGCCAAGAAAATACCAAATGGAGTCACGAAGAGTCAGACATGACTGAAAACAAAATGAACAGCAACCCCTCTGGTAGTCTGGTGAAGCCAATGGACCGCTTCTCAGGATGATGTTTATAAATGCATAAAATATATAGGATACCAAAAGAAGCCAATTATTTTAAAAATAGTTATAAAATATTTCTTTTAAAAAGTTCATGGGCAGCTTAAGAACCCGTGACAAACTTTCCTTGCTACTTTGGGTGTAGGTCTGTTGTGTGCTGATTAGATTTTGTTTGTACCATGTCTCCCTGTGTGTGTACATATTTTAACTCCTCTACTGACTATGAGTTCTTTGTAGGATGGCTTTCCTGGATAGCATGACCAAATTAATCTTTCTAAAATGCTGCTCATAACACATCGTTCGTATGCTCAGCATTTTCCAGTGCCTCTTCACTCTCTATAGCAGTGGTCTCTAAAGTACATTGTATATACCCCAGGGACCGCATGACATAATCCATGAAAGTATGTCTTATAGGCCTAACTAATCTGAAGATGGGGTGCATCTGACCCTTGCAACCCCTACCATCTGCTTCACTGGGGGAAGTCTCCACAAGATGGTCTTGGGGACATTGTGTGCTTATGTTGGGGAGGTTGGAGGGGGCATTTTCCCAGAGGTGCTTGCAAACAGCTGCACAGGGTGCCCAGGTTGAGGTTACAGTCTTTCCAAGTGGCTGAGGTCTGATGCATCTCTTTAGGGGTAACACCAGCTGCCATCATGCTCCCTTCCTAACCCCAAGCAAGTCTAGGTTGGAGTGAACTTCATTTCTAGGTCCTCGTCACCAGAGGGATGCAGCCATGGAGAAAGCCAGCCTTGTCGGAGTCCTTTTCCCGCCAGCTCGCCACTGGGCCACTGATGCCAGCGTATGATAACCCATCGGGGCAGTGGCGGCAGGCGGGGGGCAGGATCCTTGGAAGACAAAGGCTGTGAAGGACTGAAGCCCAGCCCACCACCCTCCTAATGCCAGGAGGGAAGGTATGACTACAGGATTTCCATCTGATTCAGTGAAAAATGTTTATTGGAGCAAACTGGTCAACACCCCCACCTCCCTCAGCTGCCTTGGCAGATATCTCAGTCATAAAGAATGAGGCAGTGGGGGAAATCATCATCTTTATTATCATGTTGTTATCATTATTAGTGTTATTATTATTAATCATCATTAAACCTAGCAGAGGAGATGAAAATCATGTGGGAATAGAATGAGATGCAGGGCAGCGCTGTCATCCTGTTTGCTGCTGGAATTATACCAAGGATGTTTCTGGTGAGCCTCCATAGGACAAGCTTATATCCTGATACTTTTAGTCAACTACAAAAATCAGTCGTTAATATCCACAGGTGAAGTAGTCTGTAGGGCATTCAATAGATAGGAATGTTAGCAAGATAATGACTTGTCCCAGGAATATTTCTAGCTGATAAAAAATGAGTGAGCTGATCATGATGATAAAATTATGTGGGAATGTGTGTCTCTGTGTGAGTAAAGACAAGTCTAAGACAAATATCCATGGAAATAGGTGAATGTTGACTGGGGGGGAGGGGGGAAGATGTAACTGATGCACTAATGAGGGGAAGAGAGAGATGCATCACCCTCCCTCACAGTCAGAGTGTGGATAGCTAAGAGGCCATCCCCTCTGCCACTCTGGTTTCTTAGGGTTGAGGAAATATACAATATATTTTCTCACCCTTTGCAAAAATTATTTTTGAAAGACTAAGTATTTCTGCATATATCTATGTGTGTATTTAAGTAGTCTGTCTGTCAGACAAACTACTTGCAGGTAAGTTATAGAAGTATCTGGCCCTTGTCACCAATCCCCTGGCAGAAAGGGATCTCTCCCCACCCTGGGTCAACACACTGCTACGTAGACCCTTCTCACATCAGATCAAGTTTCTTAGCAATGAACTGAGAGTAAGCCTTCAAATAACTCTATCATCAAGTGTCAAACCAAGGTTTTGAAAAAAATAATGAAATATATTCGAGAACATTGCTCTCACACACACAAATACATATATATAATGAATATATTATATATATAGTGTGTATATATATGCATATATATACACAAACATGAATATACATATGTTGTTTAAGAGAAAGCAAAGAGGTTTTGCACTGTTAAAATTTAAGATTATTTTTCTTTTTTTTTCTTTTTTGGCTAGGCAATGGGGTTAAGTGACTTGCCCAGGGTCACACAGCTAATAAATATTATGTGTCTGTGGTCAGATTTGAACTCAGGTCCTCCTGAAACCAGGGCCAGTGCTCTATCCACTGCACCACCTAGCTGCCCCTAAAATTACTTTTAAATTGTGTTTATTTTATCATTATTTTCCAAGTTCTATTTTGTGTGTGTTTATAATAGACATAATATGCAGTGGTATATGCATGTAATTTGTAAATAAAAACACATCTATTGCATGCTCAAAAATATTTTACTGATGTGATTTGAAGGAAAAAAAGAGTCTGGAGACCACTGCTATAAGATCCTTGAAGGCCGGCCCTGTTTGCATTGCCCACAGTGTTTAGCACGGTGTTGCCTATGGTATTCCATAAATATTCAGTGATTGAATGAAACACGTCTTCCAGCTGCCCCCAGGCTTCAGAGAGTAAAGGCCGTTCTCCTAATTCACCGCAGGACACATTCACACTCAGATGACGTTTGCAGGCAATTTTCCTTCTTCAGCCTTTATGGCAACCAGAAACATCTGGAGCAACAGTCTGCTTTAGCTCTAGGAACATAACCACTACCCTTTTCAGTTGATTCTTTCATTTGCCATCAGTGGAAATTCCACCTGGGAAGATGGAGGAAACAGAGCTTCAGCATCATCGTGCAATCAGTGGCAATGTAGAGGGGATGGTGTGTTAACTACCAGCTTCAGTTTCTAAGGGGAAAGGGAGATAAAATGTCTTCTTTGCCTAATGAATTCAGGAAGCTGGCTTCATCCCATGTGCCCCAAAGAGAGCAGTATTCGGTATTTTTTGTGTTTGTGTGGGGACAGGAGTGAGACATACACACGAGTTAAATGCAAACCTCTTGGTGAGCAGTGAAGAGCTGAGTGTCCGTCTCTGAAAGGGATTTATTAAATTCAGAAAAGCCTGGCTGATCCTTTCCAGGGGGCATTGCTGGGACCTAGCTAGCCTGAGCAGATAGGCCCTCTCCCTTCTCCAATTGAATGACACACCCAAGTGCCAGGCAGTGACCCTCTGTGGCCTGTACAACTCTTAAAACTTCATTTATTGTATTTAATGTATTGACTGCCAGGTCGGGCCCCCAAAGATTACTGCAATCAAGGCTAATTAGAACAAAGTGCTTACATTTTGAAAACGGGTTCTACCTCATCAGAAGCACCATTTGGTTCGCTGTACATTTAATAGGCTCCCTTAGGAGCCCCGAGCCAAACACAAGACAGGCCTGGTGCAAGTGAACATCAAGCAATTTGCTAGATTCAGGGGTAGAGAGTGATCCAGTGGTTTCCGTTTTCTCCATCTCTAGGAGATCCAGTGACCCTCCCCCCCCACCCCGTTACTGGCCAAACAAGGCCCTCCCATCTCCTGACTTTGGGCATTCACTGGCTATTCCTCATCCTACTTGGAATTCATGTCTACCTCCTTGATTCTCTATCCATCTTCTTCAGGTCCCAGCTAGAATCCCACCTTTTGTGAAAAGCCTTTCCCTGACCATTCTTAATTCTTGTATCATACCTCTGTTGATTATCTTCAGTTTATCTCCTACATATGGCTTGTTTGTGTACAGTTATTGGCATGTTGTCTCACTCGGTAAACTGTGAGCTCCAGAGACCTCTTTGGTTTTTGCCTTTACTTGTATCCCCAGCACATAGTAAGTGCTTAAGAGATGTTGATTGATTGAATTGTCTGTGATTCCTTGATTCCAAATCATGGCTCTTTCCACCACACTGTATCAGTTCCCGAAAACTTTACCAAAACTTGAGTCTGGTAAACTTCTCATTAAACAAACAAAAATGACTTGTACAGAATTCATTCTTAATTAAGGGATCTATAACCAAGGGTTTATGAACTGTTTTAAAACAAGAGTCTGTTTTGATATAATTGACTCCCTTTGTAATTATAAGTATTATATTTTATGCATTAATTTTTTTTTTCTGAAAAGGGGTCCATGGGCATCACCAGACTTCCAAAGGGGCCCATAACACTAAACAGGCTGTAACTCCTACTATACACACACTTCAGTAATATCCATGCTTTGCAGTTAACAGCAACAGTCCCATAAGGTGTTTTAATTTATTTAGCAGAAACATTACTTTTCCCCTTGAATTGCTATTTGAGATATCTGGAGTAGTTAAAGTTTACTTTGCAGAAATGGCATAGGTACCTCAGGACAAATTGTACAGTAATTTAGGAAGTGAGGGCAAACATGCCTTAAGCGTTTGTTAAGGATTACTTCTGACTTTATGGCATGCTTACTAATTCCTCTTGGGCCACTTTACAAATCCGTAAGTGGGTTCTTAATTCTTAGAAGATTTTTTTTATCAAATGTAAGGCAGAAGCTCAAAACTGAATCCTTTTAATAATGGCCCTCTTAGCTATAGTCCAAACCTATTAGAATTAATTCTTTATGACACTATGCCTAATTACATATTCTGGACTATAGCTTGAATACTGTTGGCACTTGTTAAATAGTACTTCCCGCAGTAATAAGAAGGTAGCAGAAAATGGGAATGTGAATAGCATGTGTATAAAGTACTAAATATATCCATTCAGGAGACATGGAAGCCAGGAGGGAGAGTATTACCTGGGGAGTAATCTACTACTTATATTGCTCCTTCGTATGCACTCTGCATTCCAGCTAAATTGACCTATTAGCTTTCAATATTCCCATCCTTCCCAGGGACTGTCCCCCCTCCCAAGAGCTCTTCCTTCTTTACTTGTGCCCCTTACGTCAAGGCTCAGCTTGCAAGCCAACTCCTGCTTCAAGACTTTCTTCATTCCTTTAGTTGTTAATGCACTTCTGTTCTTAAAACCCCCTTATATTTCTTTATCTAGGTACATGATATAGTTTTCCCTAACTCTAGTAGATGGTAAAGGCATAGTGTAGTGGAAACAGCACTGGATTTGGAGTCAGGAAGACTCTTTACTAGCTGTTTGACACTAGATCAATCACTTAACCTCTCTGAGGCTGAACTTCCTGAAATGTAAAATCTCAATTACATGAAATTGAATTGCTTTTGCACAAACAAAATCAGTGCAAACAAGACGAAAAGGAAAGCCAATGTGGAGGAGGGGTATCTTTATCAAATATATCTTACAAGCGTCTGATATCCAAAATATATAAGGAACTAAATCAAATATATAAAAACTAGAGCCATTCCTCAGTGGATAAATGGCTAAAGAATATAAAAAAATTCTCAGAAGAATTGCAACATACTAACAATCACATGAAAGATTTCTCCAAGTCAGAATGCAAACCAAAACAACTCTGAGGTTCCATCTCACCCTCAGCAGATTGATAAAGATGACAAAAGATGTTTGTTGTCATGACCCCATTTAGGGTTTTCTTGGAGTGGTTTGCCACTTTCTTCTCCAGTTCATTTTACAGATGAAGAAACTGAGGCGAACAGGGTTAAGTGACTTACCCAGCGTCACACAACTAGTAAGTGTCTGAGGCCGTATTTGAGCTCAGGAAGAGGAGTCTAGGTCCAGCACACTACCCGCCACACCATCTAGCTTCCCCTTTAAAAAAAAAAAAAGTAGAGTTGATTTTGGAGGGAAACTGGAAAGTTAAGCATGCTTCCCTCTTTATAGAGCTGTGAATTGGTTCAACCGTTCTTGAAGGCAGTTTGAAATTATGCCAAGAAAATTACTAAAGTGATCACACCTTTGACCTAGTGATCCTGCTGCTAGGCATATACTTCAAGGTCAGTGATAAAAATAAAGACCCCACAGACTCCATGAAAGTACTCATTGCAATACTTTGTGGTACCATGAAATTGAAAACAGAGCAGATGATCATTGATTGGGGAATCGCTAAACAAATTGTGGTCCATGAATGTACATATTGGAATGTTAACATGCTGCAAGAAACATTGAATTGGCAGAATTCTGAGAGGCTTGAGAAGAGAGATATGAATTACAGTAGAGTGAAGTAAGCAGGAGGAAAACAACCGTTGGGTTAATGTTCGTTGGAAAAAACAACCACAAAAAAAAACTCGAAACTGAATGTTGTGTAATTATAAAGACCAAGCTAGGCCCCACCCATAAAAAAGAAGAGAAAATGCACCTCTTTTCCTCCTGTGCAAAGGTGGGAGAGTAAAGGGTATGGAGCATTGCCTAGATTGTCAGCTGCTGGTGTCTGGTTAGCTCTGCCAAGTGGCTTTTTTCCCCTTTTTTAAAATTCTTTGTTGTGGATGGATGTGGAAGCAGCTTGGAGTAGTAAAAAACTTGCCTTGTTTAAAAAAAAAGTTGATTGGAGCAAATTAATTAATAATAATAATAATACTCATTTATGTATCATTCTAAGGTTTACAAAATACTTTACAAATATGATGTGATTTCTTCCTCACAATGAAAAGACCTAAGTTCACCTCTTGCTTCTGACATGCACTAGGTTCGTGAATCTATGCAAGTATTACTGGATGTCTCAGAGCTTTCAGCAGTTCTCTGAGACTGTATTGCAGAGAAAATGTTGACCTGCGTTGGTGAAAGGAGTTTCCTTATGAGTCCATTCCCTATATCAGTGAACTCACCAGGGCTAGTCTCCCTCCCTATTATGAAGCTGTTTTGCTTTGTTTGGTTTTTTATCAGAGAAGAATATGTTTAGAAATGAAAGTGATGTTAAGAGCAAACACTAATGCTAAAATTAATTTTTAAATTTGTTTTGGGCCATGTCATGACAAAGGAATTCTGAATGTCCCGGTACTTACTCTTACATTGCTTTTTAGGTTTCCTAGTTATTTGGGCCTAAATAACAGATCTTTGTGGTTAAATAAAGTTGGTTGGGGTGGATTACTTCATTAATATATAATAATTATTGTAATAGCACTTTAATAATTTATATAGCACCTCAAGGTTTACAAATATTATGTCATTTCATCCTCCCAACAATCCTGGGAATTAGATACTGTTCTTATCCTCAATTTATAGATGAGGAAACTGAGGGTGAGGGTGGTTTAAGTGGCTTGTCCAGGGTTTCATAGCTAGTAAGTGGCTGAGTCAGCATTCAAACTCAAGCCTTCCTACCTCCGAGTCTAGCACTCTATCCACTGTGCCACATAGTTAGGATAGAACTAGTAATTTACTGTAGCAGTGATATTGTGTGGGTATTGCCTTCTAGCAGGTAATACTCCTAAGTGCTAGTGACTTTAAGGGGCAGAGATAGGCATTTTTGCTATTTCCTTGCATAGCTGTGGAGTGATCAATTAGATTACATTATAATATTATTGTATTATATATTAGTAGTATATATTATATACTATATTATATTATATATAATTATATTTATATGCTATATTAATATTATATGTATATGTGTATATGTATTAGTAGTAGTAGTAGTATTTAGGTAGACTTAAGACACAAAGCCAGTGTTTGTAGTGTAGACTCAATGAAGTTGCTTGTCATTAAGAGCCACCATCCTATTTCGATTTCACTGATGCAGGATGGAAGAATTTGGGTTATACAAAAAGAGGTGACTTTTAGTTAGAATTATTAGTTACTCTTTGCGAAGAGTAGAGCAGTCATCACTTTATATTCATATGAAACATGACCAACACCTAATCAATGTCTTTAGATTGAAGTGGCGGGGGTGGGATGGGGAGTAGGGGACAAGGAAGCTTCTGAAGACATAAATCTTATGGTAGATATGTGAGGACAGGCATTATACCTTTAATTAAGCTGGTAGTTTCTTATTCTAGAAATGAATATAGGCAAGATATTAAGTACTAACTGTGCGCTGGTGATACAAGTACAAAATGAGACAGTTCTGCCCTTGGGTTGTTTGCATTCTACTAAGAATCCACATGGTAACAGATGAATAGATCCAGATACATGCCAAGTGACTCTATCATGAGCTGTGGGATGGGGGTGAGAAACTGAAGACTGGGGCCATGAACAAAGGCCTCTTAAAAGTAGCACTTGAGCTAAGTCCTGAAGGAAGGTAAGGCTCCACTGGGCAGAGATAAGGAGGGAAGACATTCTAACCATGGGGGACATCCTGTGCAAAGCCACTGAGGTAGGCGAGGAAGTATCTCAGACTGAGAGCATCAGTCAGGCAAGTATACCCAGAGGGTCACCCGGATGAGGGGGATTTCTGTGGAACCATCCTGGAGAGATAAGCTGGCCACTGACTACCTAGAGCTTTCGGTACCAAATATGGGAGTATATATTTTAACCTAGCTGTAACAAATGGGAATCTTCTTTAGTGACACAGGAATTGAGGAAAATAACTTTCTTGCCTGTCCCAACCCATAGCTCTAAATAGACATGTTTGAAAAAGCTTTATTATGTACATAGTCTCATTTGAACCTCACAACAATGCCATGGGCTAGGTACTTAAGGTTTCATTATTCACTTTGTAGAAGAAGAAATCGAGACTCAGAAAGGTTCAGTGACTTGCCCATGCTCATATATAGCTAATAGGTATCAAGAATAGGACTCAAATTCAGTTCTTCTTGACTCCCAAGTCAAGGACTCTTACTTTCCCAGGCTTCCTTTAAGACAGCTGAAAGCTCACCTTCTTTAAAAGGCCTTTCCAAATAATGATAATAATAATAATAAAATAAAATAAAAGGCCTTTTCTATCCTCACCACCACCCGCCATGTCCCTGTTCCAACCAAGTCCTAGTACCTTTGCCTCTGAGATTTCTTTCCATCTAGTCTGTGTATATCTTGTATACCTAATCATTGGTGTGTTATTTCCCCAATTGGAAATGTGGACTTCTTTGGCTATACCCAGTGCTTCTCATAGTGTCTGACACATTGTTGTTGTCGAGTCATTTCAGTCGTGTCTGACTCTTTGTAACTTCATTTGGGATTTTCTTTGCAGAGGTACTGAAATGGTTTGCCATTTCCTTCTCCAGCTCATTTTATAGATGAGGAAACTGAGGCGTTTATCACAAACAGTAATAGAAGTAGGAAGTCCCTTATATAGAAGTAGTAACTAAATGTTACTCTCCCCTTCTCTATCTACTCCACACTGCACTGCCACCACCTCCTCCACTAAAACTGGGGACAGAACTGGGTCCCAGCTGCTGTCCCATCCCCCTGGCAAGGCCTTTTCAAAGCAAGAAAAGGTTTTAGGAGTGAATTTCATCAATGATGAAATCTGGGATTTGGCATAAATGTCTCTGAAACTGTTGTTCTCTTTTTAAAGTACATTTTCATTGCTATCTTTTGTTTTTACATCACCTAAACATCTCCTGGCATCCCCCCTCTTCTCTCTCCAAGAGCCATCCATTTGACAAAATATTTTTTAAAAGAAAAAGAGAAGAAATGAAAAATTGGCAAAAACCAATCTGAATATCAAAAAAAAAAGTCTGAAAATATATTCACTGTTCCACATCTGTGACCATCTACCCCTGCTGAGGGATTGTGGGGAAGAGGCTTCTTTGTCTTCTTTGGGACTCTGCTTGTGCTTTGTAATTTTTCAGCAGTCACCTTCTACTGTTTTTGTGGTTCTTGGTTTTACCATTTACATTACTGTGCCTTTGTATTGTTTTCTTGGCGCTGGTTACCTCAGTCTGCACCAATGCACGTAAGCATTAATATGTTTTCTTCATTCGTGATGCTCATTATTTCTTCCAGCACTGTAATATTTTATTACATTCAAGTACAATTTGTTTAGCCATTCCACCATCAATGGACATCTTTGAAACTGTTATTTTAAAAAATTAATTCCAAGGATGTTAGCTACACATTTTCACATATTTTCATATGCATCTATGTAAACACACACATATTAGAGAGAGAAAGAAGGAGAGAGGGAAGGAGAGAGAATACTTTAAAATGTAGTAAGACTCTTGGGACATCTTGCATATACACATCATACATGTTTGTATATACATTTACATAAAAATTATTTCTGGCAGGGGTCACCTGACTTATATTTGAAGAAAAGGCTCAACTGCTGTTTCATTTGAACTTGTAATTCATCTTTCCTGATTTAATTAAAGCATTTTGCCAAGAATCAAAACATGTGGTTATCACCTCAATTCGTCATCAAAGTCCTATTTGTTATGAAAAGAAAAGAAACAAAAATAACCCCAATTAAGAAGTGTGGGTTAGTCCTATTTTTAGATAGTATGAAACCAATTCTGAAACTTCAGGCAGAAGTCGAAATCACACAACTCTTATTTTATAATTGCTTAACTTGTTCACCTGAAACACAAGCAGCGTGGCCTCGGATAGAAATCAGGAGTTGTTCTTCGTTGTACTCCCAGTTGAAATAAAAAGCTGTGGTCACTCTCAACCAACATGATCCCACTAGCTTTCAGTCATCAGTGAGATACCAGGCACCTCTGAACGCCTTTGAACTTGGTGAACTGTCCAGGGTAGTCAGCTTTTTGGGTTGACAGGTGTTGTGTAACTTCATGGTAGCCATCTAATTAATCTTTTAGTCAATCAGCACACATTTATTAAATGCTTTCTGTGTGCCAGGCACTATGCTAAGCTCTGGAGATTCAAGGAAAGGCAGAAATTCTGAAAAGGGTCAGTGTGGAGTAGGAGATGAGAATGCTCGACTTAGAGTCAGCAAAAACTGGATTTAGATCCTGATTCAATTCAAGTAGCTAATTGTGTGACCCTGGGCAAGTCACATCACTAAAAAATAAGGGGGATGGACCTCTAAGGTCCCTGCCAGTTGTAAACACACACTCTCAGGTTCTTTCAAAAATACTAAATAGCCTCAGACGTGTAACACTTAACTAGCTGTGTGACCGGCCAAGTCACTTAACCCCAATTGCCTCACCCCCAAAAAAAATACTAAGTAGACTTTTAGTAAATGAAAAGTAGTAGAAAAATACTAAAGCTCTGTTTTATTATTCCCCATCCCACTGCCAGTCAGGAGGTTGAGAAGAGAGGGTAAATGAGCTACAGAGTGCTATAAAGGCAAATTTCAATTGTTGGAGCATAGATTTTTCAAGCTGGAAGGGAATTTAGAGGCCACTTTGTCCAACCTCCTCATCTGAGAAACTGAGGCAGGCCTAGAGAAGGGAAGAGAACAGAATGAGCATTTGTTAAGTGCCTACCTATACTGTAGGCCAGGCACTGTGCTTAAGTACTTTACAAACATTGTTGCATTTGATAATGTGGTAGTCTAGAGAGGTTAATGACTTGCCCAAGACCACCTAGGTAGAAAGAGCCAGGATTGAAGCCCAAATCTCTGACTACAAAGTCTTCCCACTATACCACTGTCCTCTTTTTAGTTCTTTTTTAATTTTTAGGCAATTGGGGTTAAGTGACTTGCCCAGGGTCACACAGCTAGTAAGTGTCAAGGGTTTGGTCTGTGGCCAGATTTGAACTCATGTCCTCCTGACTTCAGGGCCGGTGCTGTATCCACTGCACCACCTAGCTCCCTAAGTTCTTTAGCAATATAATGTCAATCCTAAATTAAGTTTGCGTTCAGTATGGAATGTGCCTCACATTACAGATAAATGTGTTTCTTAAAGCATTTCTTAAAGCTATGAGCAAATCCTCCACTCCCAAGCAAGATTCCTGTTCTTCAGCCAAAGAAAGGTCAATGTAGTTTGAGCTAATTTGTCCATACAGGATTCCATCTGAAACATTAATTAAACTGGTTCTTGTGAAGAAACTCATTCAGTTAATTCAGCAGAATGAAACAGAAGAATACTGTGGATCAGTCGGTCCACCAGGGCCTACGGGAAGTCTTTGTGGTTTCTAGGGCAAGGCAGAGTCCAGGAGGGAGATTACTTCGCCGATGGCATTGCCAAGTTCTTAGTACCTGTGAAAATGACAGTTGGCCTTGTATGGAGATACGAATATAAGTGAACTGGAGCTATGAAATCATCTATAAGGGAAAATGGTTTTCCCAACAGTTATCACAGCTGAAAGTTTTAGCTATACTTTCCCATGACTCAAAGAGTGAGTCAGATCAATTCAATTCTACAAAAATTTAATATTGATAGTTCACGTAAGGTCAGTTCCAGGACTGCAAAGCTGAAATGAGTCACCATCCCTGCCCTCATGAAATTTATCTTTTCTGAGGGGCAAGACTATTTGAAAGCCTTAGAGGCAGTAACTGGGGCAGCTAGGTGGCACCATGGATAGAGTACTGGGCCTGGAGTCAGGAAGACCTGAGTACAAATTTGGCCTCAAACACTTCCTAGCTATGTGACACTGGGAAAGTCCCATAACCCTATTTGTCTCCGTTTACCACTCCAGTCAGTATCTTTGCCAAGAAAACCCCAAAAGGGGTCACAAAGAGTTAGATGCAGCTGAAAAAAACAACTAAACAAAAAAGAGGCAGGAGCAAGTCATCCATGCACCAGACCGGTCAGTTTGCTGTTCCTTTGCCATATTGCAATATTTGGGGCACTTTCCTCTCTACCTGTCCCCCTCCTCATGTAGAATAACTTGATCCCTCAGGTTCAAGGTGCTTTGTTGACCCACATCCGATCAAATCAGTAATTCATGAGCCCCTACCAATGTGTTTAGTTCTCATGCCCAGCCAGATGACGCAGTCCAAAGCAAAAGCATTTAATGAAATGACAGGCTAGTAAGATTGTGATAAAACGTCCCGCATCCTTACTAAGGGGTTTTACTTTTTCTCTGGTGATCCAGAGGACACAGTTCATTCAAAGCAAAAGCATTTAATGAAAGAATGGAACAAGAATGTAGTAAAATATTCTCCCATATATCATAAAATTTACCTGGCTTGTGAAATTTACATCAAGTATACTATAAATGTTTTCTAAAATAGAGGACCAGCATGAATTGGGGCTAATAGATATATAGAGCTGAGAATTATTTTATGAGTAAGTTATGATGCAGAATTATATCACTAAGTACAGATCTAGCAATACTAACCTAAGCCCCTCATTCTAGCTTCCAATGCATTTTTTCTTAAGATAAACTTTAGTCCAGAAAACAAAATTCAGGGAAAAGACTATCAACCTTTGACTTGTTATAAGTTCTATACCCAGAACTCATTATCTATAGAACAGAAAGGTCTTCCTTTAAAAAAAGCTAGACAAGAAATGTGTAAGAAGCCTTTATATTCCAAAATCCAAACAGCACTTTTTTTGTTAATGGAAGAATAGAATTAATCAGTATGGGGTTATCATACAGCAATTCAATTTCTGACAGACCTTTGGCATACTTTGTATCTAGTCATGTATTTTATTGGGTCAAAGGTTTTACACTCATTTCCTAGTACAGTAAATTATAAACTCAGTGCCTACATCCTGAGATGATATCGAAGAATATGTACAATGTAAACTTTCTCTTAGGGCATTGCAACCTATCGGTGCTGCCCAGTTGAGTGGCTTCCCAGTACACCACATACAGGTAATAGAAGAAGGAGGAGGAGCAATGTGCCTCTCGCCTTTGTCTCTGTGAGGGCAGGGGCACCTGGTTTCTGAGTGCTTTTGGATTTCATTGGGAGTGACTTTGTTTGAATGTACAAAAGTAAAGTCAACATTTAGAAACACATGCAACAACTTTGTATTAAGGTTTTGTCACGTGAAGAGCATCAAGTGAAGAATGGAGGAAATTACCTACGCAATTCAACCTCCCCCAAAAACAAACAAAAAACCAGCTTTTGCCAACTTAAAGATTCACAAATTCATATCTCTCACCAGATTAGTCTCTTGAATTTCACTTTTTTAAAAAAAATTTTTTTCATTATGAAATTGACAGACATGAACAAATATGAACATATCAATATACAAATGTTTCATTCATGTTCTTTTCTTTCATTTGTTCTTTGCTTATATCATTATCACTCCCCACCAAACCCCTCCATCTACACATAGAGGCTGTCCTTTGTAATGAATAAATATAAATAAGGACAGCTAGGTGGTGGAGTGGATAGATTCAGGAGTCAGGAGGACCTGAGTTCAAATCTGGCCTCAGATACTTGACATTTACTAGCTATGTGACCCTGGGACTGATTTTGCCTCCCAAAATTTAGGGGAAAAAAAGTATAAATAAGTAATACAGGTCAATATGTTGGCTGTGGCTAAAAATGTCTAATTTATCCTATTTGACTGTAAATTCACTATATCTAAAAACAAGCCTTTTCATTTTAACCCCACAAAAAGAGTTCCATGTTTCCTATTTCAGTCCAAGGGGGAGGGGAGAGGAGTCACCATTTTCTGAATCACTCAGACTCAAAACTTCAGAAGTTTACAAGAGACTCTTTCCTTAATGGAGCCTGTTCTGGGTGTGATGAGGTCAGGTTCACCTGGTGAGGCATAACCCACATCCCAGGAGGATGCTGAATAAAAGCTGACATTTAATATATTACTTTAAGGTCTACAAAGCACTTTACATACTTTATCTTATGTTCCTCTTGACATTTGTCTTGACTCTATAGGGAAACAGACTCTGAGAATACTGCGGTCATATACCTAGTAAGTGTCAGAAGCAAAATATAAACCTCAAGCTCAGCCTGATGAATGGGGACTGGACTGAGGTATAGGGAGTTCCTGGGTGAAGAAATGCCTTCTACCAAAGCAAGTAGAGTGCTTGCCACCTTCCTAGCAATCTGTGGTCTTCTGGTTGGCTAAGCACAAAGAGGTCACATAGTCACACAGGCAGGGTCACCCAGCCAGTAAGGATCAGATGTGGTACATGAACTTACATCTTCCTGGATTCATAATTCAGCTCCAAACCGACCTCTTGCTGGAGGCCTTTTTCAGTTCCAACCTCCACTTCTAGGACTTTCCTGGATCAGAAGAGGGGAACATGTGGCCTTCTATGTCCTTAGGTGCAGCCTTTTGACTGAGTCCAAGTTTTACAGAACAATCCTTTTATTAAGGGGATTTGTTCTGTGAAGTTTGGATTCAGTCAAAGGGCCACACTTGAGGACCTAGAGGGCCACATGTGGCCTCGAGGCTGCAGGTTCCCCACCCCTATCCTAGACAATCCTTTGTATATAGATTAGTTTCTCTGTGTTCTTACTCTCTCTACACCTGATATAAAAGCACTTTAAGAGCAGAGCCCAGCAACTAGCACACCTAGCACCAGACACAAAGACCAGGCACATAGGTGGTGCTTAAAACGAGTGCTTTTTGATGAGGGAATTCATTGAAACAATACACTGGCCAAGTTAGGGCTTAGAAACTCCTTGTTTAAAGCTGTATGGAACAGGCCAGGCTTTTGAGCTAGAACTTGAATACAGCTATCATATCCTCCCTAAACCTTCTTCATTATAAACATCCTCATTTCCTTCAGCCAATTAAACCACTCAGTCATCATTACCTTCTGATGTATTCTTGCAGCTTCTCTCAAGGTCTGATTCTTTAGCATAAGAAATCATAATGAAACCACCTTCAGGAAGGTTTCTTTGAAAACTCTCTTGGTCTAAGGGGGATTTATGAAACGACATTTTAGAAGACCCTAGGGCAGGTAGTGCTTTAGGGACCAACCAAGACGTAACTCGCATTCAGAAGTTTCCAAAAAGCCCTGCCTGACTTGTCATGATTAAGAGGTTGTTCCAGATGTTAACCCACCGTTAAGATTTACACTGGCAACCACAAGAAAAATCTACATGTAAGACACCTTGCTGGGGTCCTCTTACTATTTAAAAAGAAATGTACAGCATATGGTGGGAGTAAATTCATGAAACACTTTCAGTCTCTAGTTGCCTTGGCTGTTGGTGCTTGTTTGTTTCATGTTTTAAGAATGGAATGATGGGACAGCTAGGTGGTGCAGTGAGTAGAATTCCAGCCTTGGAGTCAAGAGGATCTGAGTTCAAATCTGGCCTCAGACACATGACACTTACTAGCTGTGTGACCCTGGGCAAGTCACTTAACCCCGATTGCCTAACTAAAAAAAAAAATGATCTGAGTGCTGTTTTTAACCTCTGGATGCTAAGCAAGATCCCTTCATTAAACACATAGGATGAGCAAGGTTAGTTAGGAATAAAAAACACAAGGCCACCAGTTCCTTCCACTGGGAAACTTGATGTCCCTACCAAAGAGAACTAGACAGCTGGCCACACAGTTTGACACTGCTTAGTAATTGTTTCTGCCTTTGGTCGGTGGCACTACCTCACGAAATGCAGTGGTGATCCAGCTATTTTGTACCGGATGTTTCTAGAAGGAAAGATTCCACAATTCTACTCTTTCGAGGCTAGGAGGAAGGAAAGACTGCAGCAGTGGACTGAGAAGGTAAAGCAGATTGGATTCACCCCATTCATACATTTCACAAATCACAGACTCAAAGAATTTGGATGTTGAAAGGGATCTCAGGAGGCATCTTGGCTAAACCATTCATCAAAGGAATCTTCCACTGTAACATACTCAACAAATGTTTCTCTCACCTATACTTGAAGATCTCTAGGAAAGACCTCTTAAAGCAATGTTTGCTGAGTTTTTCCTTAAATCATGTCTGAATTTGTTTCTTTATGCCTTTTTACACATTGCTCCTGGTTCTTCCTGAAAGCTGCCTACTTAACTTGGGGTTTACTGGCTAGATTTTTTTTCTCAAAGACCAAGCCTTAAACCCAATTCACTCTGGATCCCAGTGGATTGGACAACAATAGGTCCCTGCACAAGCACCACTTAATGGTTATTTTTTGGGCCCTCCTGGTTCAGAGTGAATGTAAATAGTAACTGCTTCTCTTTTGGCCAGCAACCCTGTGGGTTTTCTCCTCCCAGTTTGATTTGATTTGATTTGATTAAAGGGGCCATCCCTTGACTCACTTCTTAAAGAAGCCTATTCATTGAATGGGTGTTGCCTCACTCAAAGTGAGAACCTGAAAAGACCTTAGCTTAAAGGGGCCACGGTCTCCCACTGTATGCTGGGCCATCTCCAGTCCTGATGAATATCAAGCCACTGGACCCAGATGGCTCTGGAGGAGAAAGTGAGGCTGGTGACCTTGCACAGCCCTTCCTCACTTAAATCGAAGTCAATTGCAAGTCATGTCGTCATCTCCCTGATGTCATGGTCCTCTTCAAGAAGGAGGGACAAACCACCACCACAACTTTCTGGGTCCAAGCAGAACAAGCCTAATCCCTCTTCCACCTGACAGCCCTTGAACACTTGAATACAGCTGTCCTATATACCTTGAGCCTTCCTTTCCTTTTTTTTTTTTTTTGAGGCGATTGGGGTTAAGTGACTTGCCTAGGATCGACTGCTGTTCATTACCTCTGAGGCATCCTTATAGCTTCTCTCAGGGTCTGATTCCTCAGCATAAGAAATATGAATGAGGCTAGTTTTAGGATGTGTTCCCTTCCTTTGCTTTAAGTAAGGTTTTTCAGGTGCTTCCTTAAATAAAAGGAAATCTTTCAACAAGACCTACACCTTATTGTCTCTAGGCAAGCCACTTGGTTCCTTTAAGTCTCTGTTTCCTTATTTGTAAAATGAAAATAATAAAATAACTTTTATACAACCTACATTATAGTATAGTTGAAAGAATGGAGTGAAATGTAAAATGGAGTAGAACGTGTAAATCTCTTTGTAAAATGAAAAATGTGACTTGAATGTGAATTATTCCTTTTATAAAAGAGTATGAATTCAGAGACAGTCACAGATACCCAGGGAAGCCTTTGGGAATAAAGCTTCAGGTTCCCTGATAACATCTTTGAACTAAGACACAAGTTGTGATACTTAGGTCGCCTTCTGGGAATGGAAGAGAGAGGTGGACATTGATGTTATCACACCCATAGCCTTGTTTTCTCTTGCTTACATGAGTCCCTTACACTTCCTCTCTGGTAGACTTTTGCTCCCTTTATAGCTCAGAAACATAGATAGTTTCCTTCAGAAAACAAATTTCCCCTAACTAGCTTTCTAGAATGAAAATAATAAGCACTCCCAACAATCACTAGCCTGTCCCCCAGAGATGGCATGCTGATTTGAGCCAGTCTTAACAGTAAGGAAGACTTCAGTTTAAGTTTTGCCTTTGACATGTAGTTATTGTGTGAGCCTGGATAAGTAACTCAACTCTACAGGGTGACAGATAGATAGATAAGAAAGGAAGGAAGGAAGGAAGGAAGAGAGAGAGAGAGAGAGAGAGAGAGAGAGAGAGAGAGAGAGAGAGAGAGAGAGAGAGAGAAAGAAAGAAAGAAAGAAAGAAAGAAAGAAAGAAAGAAAGAAAGAAAGAAAGAGAAAGAAAGAAAGAATTGGGTCCAGGGGTCCCATGGACTTTTTCATTATGCTTTGGGTTTTTTTATAATCCAATGTATCTTATTCAATTAAATTATTCTGAGACGGGGGCCGTAGGCTTCACAAGACTGCCAAATGGGTCCATGACACAAAAATTGTAGATACGTAATTGCTCTAAAACCATGGGTTGCAGAGAAAGTGCTGACCTGTCTTGGTAGAAAGAATTCCACACCAAGCACTCTTTACTAGGGATTCTAAAGGGGAAAGTGAATGGCTAGGTGACACTGATACACCAGAGTCAGGAAGATCTGAGTTCAAATCCAGTCTCAGATATTTACTATCTATGTGACCCTGAGCAAGTCAATTCTCTTTCTGCCTCAATTTATTTATAAAAATGAGGATAATAATAGCACGTACCTTCCAGGGTTGTTATAAATATAAAACTGCATCATACATTGCTGTATAAAGAATAAACTATTGTTATTACAGGCAAGAGGGACAGATTGTGCTAAGATGTGGAGATCAGAAATGGCATGTCAGGAACAGCAAAGCCATTTTGCCCGGACCATAGAGTGAGTGTTATAGTTAATGTATTAGAAACCTGCCAAGGTAGGTTAGGGACATATTGTAAAGGATGTTAAATGCCAAGCAGAGGAGATTATATTTGATCAAAAATTTCCCAGCACTTTGGAGATTTTCCCTGTCCGAGTATCACTATGCCTTCTTTCCTGCTACGACAAAATCAGCTTTCCCCTGCATCAGCCCTTGTTGTTATCATTGTTCAGTCATTCATTCATGACCAACTTCTTGACAAAGATAGTGGAGTGGTTTGCTAGTTCCTTCTCTCATGTGTCTATGTTTTACAGATGGGGAAACTGAGGCAAATAGGGTTTAAATAACTTGCCCAAACGTGTCACACAGCTAGCAGGTTTCTGGGGCTGTATTTGAAGTCACATCTTCCAGACTCCAGGCCCGGTGCTCTATCCACTCCACCATCTAGCTGCCCACCTGACTGAGCCTTGGAAGGATACAAAATCCCTGCCTTCACACAGAGTCTTGGAGCTGAACACAGAAGGGAGCTAAGCCTTCTGTCAGTGCCAAGCAAATTAAGGGTACCTTGGAGCAATCCACTCTAGAAAACACTCTATTTGAACATCTGCTTTAAGCAGATGTACTCTCCCTTATCAAGAGGATTAGTGGCTAATGGAAGTACCTCTGCATCCCTGCTGAATAATGTCTGTGTCTGAATGTCTAAATAAATGTCTGAGTGAATCATTGGGCATTCACCTGAAATGACCTTTTCCCAGCCCTTGGCCTATCTTATCCTTCCCTTCAAGGCCCAGGTCCAGCCCCAGGCTACCTGAGGCCTTTTCTGACCCCACTAGCTCCCAGTGGTCTCCTCCATGGCTGCAGCACATGAGATTTAGCACTTAAACATAGCCTGCCTGATCTGGTTCACTATTCTTTCATTCTTAATCTTGCCTTTTGAACTCAATTGTAAAACTTAATTCAGTCTTAAGACCACATCCAGTCTTCTCCTCCCTTAGTATCTAGCATCTATACAGTATCTGAGTAGTTGACATCTCTGTGTTCTATCCCTCCTAGCTAGACTGGGGGTTTCATTAATTATCCTTGTATTCCCACCACGCCCTTTAAATAGCACTGTTGAATAAATATTATTTTGTAAATAAATTGCATTATAGGATTATAATTCTAGAGCTGGGAAGTATTTTAGAAGCCATGGAGTGCAAGTCTCCCTCATTTTTACAAATAGGGAAACTGAGACCCAGGGGGAAAAAGCAATTTACCCAAGGTCACATGGGTAGTAAACATCCAAGACAGAATATAATCCCAGAGTCTCTCCATTGTATCACATTGCCTCCCTTGAGAAGTTTCATTATTTTTCCCAAGGTCACATAGCAAATGGCAGATTTGAACCTCAATTTTTCTGATTCTAAATCCTAGGACTCCTCCACTCTATCATAGTTCTTGTTGATTGAATATGCATTTGAAAACTCCAGTCTTTTGAAGCAGGTCCTCACCTGAATTTCCTATACCCAATTTCATATCTGTGTATGTTTGTCTTAACAGTGGCATGCTTGGGGCAGCTAGGATAGCAGCAATGGATAGAGCACCAGCCCTGGAGTCAGGAGGACCTCAGTTCAAATCCAGCCTCAGATACATAACACTCACTGGCTATGTGACTCTGGGCAAGTCACTTAACCCCAATTGCCTCACCCAAAAAAAAAAATACAATGGCATGCTGGCAAATGTTTAACAGCAGGCTCTCTGGAAGAGACACGCTTTTTAAGTTTAATCTGCACTATTAACATTTTCTCCATCACTTTCCTAAGTCTAGACAGTCCATAAAACAGTATGTCAAATCCTGATTTATAGAGCTTACTGATTTAAGTTCTAAATACTCCCTTCAATCAGCTGTGAGTGTGTTGCTGACTCCTGTATCCCCGTAGTTTTAAGTTTCATTAAAGCCTTTTGTTTTTACATCAGTCATTTCATTCCTCTCTGTCCCCACTCAAATCTTCCATTGATTCTCAACATAAGACAACATGCTAAAAAGAATATCTTGACCAAAGGAAAATTGTCAGAACCATTGTGACCAGTCAGATCTAACAGAGAAATCCACCTACATAGTGATCCATCAACAGAAATCCATAAGTGACTCAAATACTTCATATTCTTGTGTTTGACCAAAAGTTCAGATTGGCATTATTCTCAGAATTATTTAGTTACATATGTGTAGATACAAAGTATAGACTTCTACAACTTGAGCCAATCAGATTCGTTTCCTGCCTAACTTAAAATAACCTTCTCTCTGCAGAGTAAAATGGGAGAAAGTATTTGGGGACATTTATCACATCTGGCTTTCAGCATATAGACCCAGCCCTCTGGCCTAATTTGAGAACTAATCAGATTGTTTGTTGTTGTTGTTCAGTCATTTCTGACTCTCCATGATCACATCTGGGGTTTTCTTGGCAAAGATACTGGAGTGGTTTGCCATTTCCTTCTCCAGCTCATTTGACAAATGAGGAAACTGCAGCAAACAGGGTAAAAGTCTTTGGGTTTACATATACAAAACCCCAAATGGGGTCACGGAGAGTTGGACATCACTGAAAAACTGAACGCTGAAACTAAAAGTCTCATCCTACAGAGAATATAACAATTTCTGTTTGTTCATTTTTCACTTGTGTCTGACTCTTCATGACCCCATTTGTTATTTTCTTAGCAAAGATATTGGAGTGGTTTGCCATTTCCTTTTCCAGCTCATTTGACAGATGAGGAAACTGAGGCAAACAGGGTGAAGTGACACACAGCTAGTAAGTGTCTGAGGGCAGATTTGAACTCTGAAAGATGAGTCTTCCTGATTCTAAGCCCAGTGCTTATCTACTATATCACCTAGCTACCCAATATCAGATTGTTAATCTGACCTATTCAATTTTATCGCAGAATTTGAGAGTTGGGAGAGATCTCAGCCACTATTTAGTCTAACCATCATAGATGGGCTAGGACTGTCTACTGAAAGCCACAGCTTGAAGAAAGGTGAGCCTAGCACCTCTCTGGCCAACCTGTTTCATTTGGGGGAAGCCCTAATTATCAAGATTTTTTCTCAGTATCAAGGCTAAATTTGCATCTTTGCAATATCCAACCATTGCTTGTGATTCTGCCATCTTGGGCCAAGTAAAACAAATTGGTCCCTCCTCCATAGGACAGTCCTTCAAACATTTGAAGACATCTCTCTAGTTCCCATGGAATCATCCTCTTCTCCATGCTAAGCATGCCCAGTTCCGTGACCCAGTCCTTGTATGTCATGGCTCAAAACCCTTCACCACCCTCTTCACTCTACTAGACACTTTCCGACTTATCAACATCCTTCTTAAACCATGATGTCCCAGAATTGAACACAGGACTGCAAATGAAGTCTGATGAGGGCCTGTCACCTTCTTATTTCTGGAAGCTATGTGCATTTAAAGCAGTCCAAGATAACACGGGCTTCTTTGTCTAACACATCACGCTGCTGAGCTTACGTGAGACAATCAAAACCCAGTTTCGGAGAAACTGATGACTCCTCCATCTTATACATGTGAAGTTGACTTAATGCCATTACATAGGGTAAAAATTAGCTCTGCTTGGTATTAAATACATTTTAAGAGTAAGGAAAAGCCATCAAAAAGAGCTGACACAAGCTAGGGGACGGGGGGTGATGCACAGAAGAAAAGGAGATTGAGAGGGGAACACAGGCAGCTTTGAAACAGAGTTGTTGGCTTTTTTTTAATCAGTCAGTCAATCAACATTTATTAAGTGCCTACTATATGCCAGGAGGCTAGGTGGCACAGTGGATAGAGCTCTGATCCTGAAGTCAGAAAGACCTGAGTTCAAATATGGCCTCAGGCACTTATTAAGCTGTGTGACCATGAGCAAGTCGCTTAACCCTATTTGCCTCAATTTCCTCATCTGTAAAATGAGCTAGAGAAGGAATTGGCAAACCATGCTAGGTGATGGGTTATAGTTCTAAATTCATCAAATAATTTCCTTAGGCAATTTATGAAAGTTGTTTGCACCTTTTATCTTTGGGAAAAATCACAGGAGGTAGAAGGGACCTACTCCATTGCACTTCCTCATTTTATATTTGAGGAAACCGAGGCCCGGGAGGGTTAAAGGACTTAGTCAAAGTCACTTCAGAAGCAAGATTTGAACCCAGATCTTCTGGTCCCAGCACCAGAACTCCTTCCACCATATTGCCATTTCCATGGTTAGTGGATTAAATCAGATATCTTTTTAACAGTCAGTCCAACCTCAACAAATCCTTCTGAATCTGAGAGAGGCCACATTCATCTTCAGGATAGGAAAACTCGACCCACTGAATCTTTGTCCCGGATACTGACAGTTTTCAGAGTGAAAAGAAAGGATTGTTCTCTGAATACATTAAAACAGATGAGAAGTAGTCCACATCACCTCTAGAGCCCGGGAGGCGATATGGGAGAAAGATCAGAAAATATATGATAATGGTACCTCTAATTACAATACCCTAAAGTCTTCACGTCTTTATAACATGTTAACCAGATTTCTCAAATTTCTCTTACCATGCCTAATGAGCTTCTTTCCCAGAATAACTATGCTTAACATTTAGCCTTAGTGAGAAACATTTTTTGCTGATTCATTGTTTGTTTAATCTTCCCAGGTCACATAAGATGTAATAAACTGTAAGAGGAATTAGTGGGGAGGAGTAGAAAGTGTATTAGACTTGGAACCAAGAGGTTGAGGTTCAAATCCTGCCTCCAGCATTTGTGGCTATGAGCAAAAATCACTCACCTCAGAGCCTCAGTTTACCCATCTGAAAGACAGAGAGAATACTTACCTACACCTCAAAAGGCTATTAGGAAGGAGATGCTTTGCAAGTTTTAAAGAAAAAAGGTGGGGAAATCGATGTGATTGCAGACAAACCACTTTGAATTACTCTCCATGCAAACAACTGAAAAAGTGTCATTTCTGTTTACCCTTCATGATAAAGCGATTATCTTTAGGGAAAATGCATCTTGTTGGGGAAAATCACCATAAACCAGCAAGCATTTATTAGTACCTATAATGGGTTAGCACTGTTTTAGGCACCCAGGATATAAATCCTTGCCCTCAAGGAGCTTATGTTCGAAGGCAAACACCACCATGGATATGTTTTGATGCCATCTTAAATAAATTCAGTGCAGCCATCTCTTAGTAAAACAAAATAAAGCACTCATGAAGGTGGTCCAGTTGGAGACAGTGCTGATCTTGGAGTCAGGAAGATGTGAGTTTGAATCCCATTTCAGACGTTTTCTGTGCGACCCTGGGCAAGTCATTTCACTTTTTGCCACATCTATGAAAGAGGGATTATAGTACCGTCTACCTGGCAGAGTTAATATAAAGAACAAATGACATGTGTGTGTGTGTGTGTATCACTTTGTAAACTTTCAAATGCTATATAAAGGGTAGTTATTATTGTGGCCACAATGGCCAGGTGGTTTTTTTGAACTGTTATGAGACCAATTTTTAAAAAGTAAAGGAGGAGATGGTCTAGCAATTTGGGGATGCCAAGGAATTGGAGCAGATCTCTGATTCTAGAGAGCTGGGAAGTCTGGGGTCCAGCCACCTCTGAGGATTTCCCTAGAGCTTCAGTTGGGTGCCCCATGTGGCTGACCGAGCAGAGTTTCTTCATGGGAAACACCCAGTCTGAGAACTCTGCCCCATTTTCTACCAGGAATCATCTCTAACCCTCTACGGCTGAGCCAGCCCCAGTGAGGTGGAGTGCTTTGTCTCAGGTGGCCCGTCCTCCAAGGAACTTGAGTTGGCAGCAAGCTGTTGCTGGTATACTCTGTTAAGGTGGTGCTGTGCTTGTTGTCGCCAACCCGACAAGTTCCTTCTGTCTTTCTCACCTCGAAAGTCTTGCTAACTTCTCCTTGGGAGTTCCCTGGCCTTTGTCACCCATTTGTCTGACTGGGACCTCCTGTACAACCCAAAGTCCTGTCAGCTAGCCAAGTCAGCCCCACCTAAATGGTTATCTGGAACAGGGCAGGGGCTTTATGTGTTAATTGGGTTTTATAGGATAATAGAACCTTTCTACTACAAGAGACCTCAGAGATTTGTCGTTCAGTGGTTTCAGTCTGACCCTGTTTGGGGTTTTCTTGGCAAAGATACTGAGTAGTGTGCCATTTCTTCCTTCCAGCTCATTTTACAGATGAGGAAACTGAGGCAAACAGGGCTAACTGACTTGCCCAAGGTCACACAACTAGTTAGTATCTGAGGTAGGATTTGAACTCAGGTCTTCTGACTCCAGGCCTGACACTGCATCAACTTAGCTGCCCATCAGAGATAATTCAGTACAAATCTCTCATTTTATAGACGAAGAAACCAAGTCCTTGTTATTTGCTCAAGCTCACAGAGGCAATAAGCAGAAAAGAAAGAATTTCAGCCCAGGCCCTTCGACTCCATCTAAAACTAGTGTTTCTTCCACTAGCATTCCCAGCAAATGGTTGTCTGACCTCGTCTGTAACATCCAGTGGCAGTAGATTTTCTTCTTCAGTAAGTAGGTAGTCTGCTCGACTTCGTATCAGTTTGATTTTTAATCATTAGAAAGTACATCCTGTCACTGCTTATAGTTCAGACCAAGTCTAAATTCTTTTTCCACGGCGGCAGCCATTCAGATATTTGAAGGCAACTGTTATTAATCAATCAGTCATTCAACAAACACTCACTGAGAATACCAAGGTAAAAATAAAACAATCTCTGCCCTCAAAGAGTTTATGTTTTATTGGGAAAGGTAATGTGTCTCTGTGTGTGTGTTAAGGTAAGGCCCAGTGGCAAAAGCAGGGCAAAAGACCAGTGTCCACACTGACTACAACTATGTACGTCAACACACTGTTGAACAGAAGTCAAATGAAGTCATGGGTGTTAACTTGTTAAAGATAAAGCCCATGGCTATTTTTTTAAAAAGGCAAATTAAAGGGGGGCAGCTAGTTGATGCAGTAGATAGAGCATAGGCCCTGAAGTCAGGAGGACCTGAGTTCAAATGCGGCCTCAGACCAAACACTTGACACTTGCTAGCTGTATGACCCTGGGCAAGTCACTTAACCCCAATTGTCTAAGGGGGGGAAAAAGGCAAATTTAAAAATTACAGAAGTGTAAGATTACGTGTACCACTGAATTATAATTGCTCTTTTTGTTCAGGGTTATGGGGAAGGGGAAGGAAATACAATGTTGGTAGTTTAATTAGGTTTTCTGGCTGTGTCAAAAACAAAATTCGTTGCTTTTTAGTGCTCTATAGATAACCAAGGAATGAACAAAGAGGGGAGAAAAGTAACTTTTTTGTTGTATAAGTGTACTATAATTAGCTATTTATGAGAACACTTTCTAATTATACATTATATGTAATATAGATTATATATTTTAAAGGCGATAGGCATCATGATTCAGGCATATCATTAATATATCAGATTAATGTAGTAACTTTTGATTGCACCTTTTTTTTTTTTTGGCAAGGCAGTTGGGGTTAAGTGACTTGCCCAGAGTCACACAGCTAATAAGTGTCAAGTGTCTGAGGCCAGGTTTTTTTTATTACAACATTCTTCTATGCATGATTTTTCTGTGTTTTTATGGTAAGAAGGAATGTTGTAGGGGTGGCATATGACCTCATTAAACCATAGTGCTTACATGCTGTAGGGTCTGAATGAAGCTCTGGCCATTCACCCTTCCAGAAGGGCTCCCCAGTAGGTCACTAAGGCAATGTCCAAATATTCCCAAAAGGTAATCCAACCTTTGTTGCTATCCCTGGAATTTAAGTCAAACCAGCAAACATTTGAACTGAATTGATCCAGTGTGGATAGCAGAGGCATTCCAAGGTTCTAAGTTTCCTTCCTAGTTAAAAAGTAGCCATAGGAGTCAAAATATATACATAGCACCTCCATTTTTAATGAAAACTCCTTAGCCCTGTTCCCACTGATCTCTAGGTAGCAGGTAAGAATTGTACGTCTTAGTAGCCTATAAGTTAGGCACCACTGTATTTTCATGCACTAATAATAAATCCCTTGTAATCTAATCAAAGCTTTCTTCCAGGTACTTCAGGCTGGCTAGACTTAGTAAGCAAAATCCAGTGTTCAAGTTTCATTCCCAAAGTTACACACACTCATTCCTTTTAAATATTCCTATGCCAGAGACTGAGACAGTCGTTGTTTCTCCCCCCCCTCCAGCCCAAGTCAAGGCGCACACGTATGGTAGGATTTGAAGTAGTACATTTGGCTTTAAAAGACAGATTTAGGGATCTGAGTGTTTTTTCAATGGTCCAAGTCACAGGTGAAAAATATGAAGTATCCATTGTAGGAAGAAACATAAGAAAAATCTGGGCCTGGGAAGGACTGGCTTAGTGCAACAGTCCTGACAGAGCACAGTCACTTTGTGCAATGAGACTTTGGAGAACTGTTAATAGATTGATGGCAGTGGATACAGACATCCCTCACTCTGTCCCAGCAAAGTTGGCTATAAAGTGAATCACGCTCACCAGGCTAATTAGCTCATGAGGAAAGGGTGGGATGGTCTTAGATAAATTGTTTATCTCCCCTGGTACTTGTCACAATGCTTGAAAACACCAGCTACTTCCCAAATACTTACTTGATTTGTTGAATGAATGTTTTCTCATTTACTTTCACAGTCATTTGGAAATGTTTCCCCCCAAAAGGAAAACTAGCCACACCAGACTAAGTTGAAAGTTTCTTGTTGACAGAGGCACTGAGGTCGCCGGTCCAGTGGTTGGCTTGCTCTGTCTCATCAGTGGTATTTATAACCTGTGGCTGAGGCCAGGCCCTCTAGCAGCTTACTTTCACTTTACAGCCCACCGTATGGCTTCTCCCCATCACCATCAGGTGCCTTTCCGTACCTTCCAGAGGAAAAAGAAATTTCTCTCACACTTGAGGTATCCCTCAGGCTCATTCCCATAGTTTTGATCCCTGACTTTTCCTTCTGTTTGCTTATTTGCTTTAATGTTTTACTACAAAAATAATTAGCTTGTTTTGCTCTGGCTTGGAAATTCCTTAACCTTAGATCTGTTTCTTATTAAGATGAATGTTTCATACTTCATTGTTCTCCAAATACTGTATATTGAATGTATTTATAACAAGAAATGCTTCTAGCTATAAAGCAATTAACTGAGAAAAATCCATTCAAACTTGTTTGCCTACTATGTGCCAGGCATTGTGCTAAGGGTAGAAAAAGGAGGGAGCATTTATACAAACTTATCCTCTGTACTAAGGGGGGAAATGGAAAGGTCATTTGTATATGCTTATTTACTTATATGGGCAGCTAGGTGGTGCAGAGTGCTGGGCCTAGACTCAGAAAGACTCATCTAAGTGAGTTCAAATCTGGCCTCAGACACTTATTAGCTGTATGACCTTAGCCCTGTTTGCCTCAGTTTCCTCATTTGTAAGATGAGCTAGAGAAAGGAAATAGCAAATCGTTCCAGTATCTTTGCCAAGAAAACCTCAAATGGGGTCCAACACAACTGATATGAGACAACAACAAATTCACTTATATATACTTATTCCCCCTCTCTCTCCCCTTAATTACTTAGCCATTGTGACTGACTGAGGCATATGGGTGTTGAAAAAGTCAATACCCATCTAAGATGGGCAATTTGTACTCCCATGAGTACTTTGAAACATTATGTGACTACCTTCATCCCTACCCCTACTCTGCCCAAGAGTTACTCTAAAATGGATTTAGATCCACTTTGCCACTCATTTATCTATTTCAAACAAACATGTCCTAGAAACATGAGAGACATGTTATTAATATAACACTGAGGACCTTTCACTCTGCAGCTCCCATTTTTAAGAACTATTTCATGGCCTGCTTTGTAGCATGCTTAATAAGGATTTTTCTATATGGAAAGTTATAGTTCATAAGTCCACCACTGTAAGATCAAGGCAGTGGGGTACAGTGAAAAGTATACAGGATTTAAAATCAGAAAACCTGGGTTTTCAAATTCCAGCTCTGCTCTTTAATCCCTGTGTGTCCTTAAGCAAATCACTAATCATCTCTGGGCCTCAGTTTCCTCATCTGTAAAATGGCAGAGTTAGATTAGATAGCCTTTGGGGTCCCTTTGAGCTCTGAGTCTGTGGTCCATCTCTGATGCTTATTATTTGTGTGACCTCCCTGGGCTTCGGTCTCCTCATTTGGAGAATGAGAAGATTGGACTGGGTGACCTCAGATGTACCTTCCAGGTGTAGAACTACAAGCCTAAGATCCTATGTTCCCCAGAAGAGATCAGTTAGGCCTCCCCACGCAAGCCTTGTGTCTTCCTACTTGGAATGTATTTGTCAGACCTGGGTACCTTTGCAGGCTAGAGACGAAGAAAACCAGGCCAGGCACAGAGGGCACAGGGCTCAGAATCTAGAGCAGGTCTTGACAAGTGTGTATCCTTCCCTCGTTAGTGCTTCGCCTCTGGAATGTCTTGCTTTTGCCTGCAGCCAGGGGGAAAGACCATCGCTGCCTCTGCTAATCTGTCTGCTGCTCCTGAAGCTAATGGCAGTCCTGGTCAAGACTGGGCTTTGGCAAAGAAAGGGAGACACGTTTTAGAAGAAGGTGATGTGAAATTGCAGCTAGGGGAAGCTGATGTCAGTCAAGGACGTGAGAGATAGAACAATGTTGGCGAAGCATACCTAAACTAACTTTCCCAGCATGTGGGTTTTGAGTGAGAAGACTAAGCTACACATTGAACCCAAACTCCACATATAGGAAAGACACGTGCCTCTAGCTAGGATCATAACTCTGGAGTGAGAATTCTATGCCATCAACTTTTTTTAATTTGATTAATTTATTTTTTTGTTACATTTTAAGTTCTGAATTGTCTCTCTCCCTCCTTCCCCACCCTGCACTAGAGGCCACCATTGGAGATATAAACACACACACACACACACAGAGAAAGAGAGAGAATGATGGTGGCACAGTGAATAGAGCAGTGGCCCTGGAGTCAGGAGGACCTGAGTTCAAATCTGGCCTCAGGTACATGATACTTACTGGCTGTATAACCCTGGGCAAGTCACTTAACCCAATTGTCTCGCAAAAAAAAAAATACTATTCATACTTTTTTTTTTGGGGGGGGGGGCTAGGCCAGAGTCACACAGCTAGTAAGTGTCAAGTGTCTGAGGCCTAATTTGAACTCCAGTCCTCCTGACTCCATGGCTGATGCTCTGTCCACTGCGCCACCTAGCCGCCCCCAGTTGTACCTTCTTTCTTACTCTTTTTTTCTTTTTTTTGGCTAGGCAATGAGGTTAAGTGACTTGCTCAGGATCACACAGCTAGTAAGTGCTGTGTCTGAGACCTCATTTGAACTCAGGTCTTCCTGACTCCAGGGCCAGTGCTCTATCTACTGCACCACCTAGCTTCTCCCAACTATGCATACTTCTATCTGAGGAAAATAGCATTTTCCTCCATAGGTCTTTTGTAGTTGATTTGAATATTTATAATACTCAGAATAGCTGAGCCATTCACAAGTATTCTTAAAACAATATTGCTGTTACTGCATTCAACGTTCTTTTGGTTCTGCTCATTACTTCGTGCAAGTCTTTCCATGTTTTTCTAAAATCAACCATAAACTTTTTAAAAAACATTTTTTGGATACCTCAATTTCAGTATAATTGATTTCTTTCGTAATCTCATGTATTTTATTTTACAGGCAGCTAGGTGATTCAGGAGATAAAATGCTGGGCTTGACTTGAAATAGGAGGGCCAGAGTTTGAATCCTATCTTAGACATTTGCTAGCTGTATGAATCTGTGCAAGTGACTTAACCCCAGTCTCCCTCAGTTTCCTCATCTGTAAAATGAGAATAATAATAAAATCTACTTTTCAGGGTTGTTGTAAGGATCAAATGCATTTGCATTTGCAAATGTATTTGCAAACCTTAAGTTGCTATATACATGCTAGCTATAGCATTGCTATTATTTATTATTTATTATTATTATTATTATGCATTTTAAAACATCATTCTGAGAAGAGGTATGCACCACAAAGGGGTGCATGACACAGAAAAGGTTAAGAAATCGTGCTCCAGAGCTAGAAGGAGCATTAGAGGCCTACCAGTCAAACCCCCTCTTTTTACAGATGAGGAGACTGAATGAAGCCAAGGGAGTTAAGTGACTTGACCAAAGTCACCCACGTAATAAGCATCAGAGATGACCCATCGATTTAGAGCGGAAAGGGATCTTAAAGGCCCTCTAGTCTCTCTCTTTTTAGGAATGAGGAAACTAAGACCAAAAAACAATTAACTGAGTGACTTGCTTAAGGGCACACAGGGATTAAGTGGTGGAGCTGGAATTTGAAAATCCAGGTTTTCTGATTCAAAACCACTGTACCCCACTACCTTGTTGATGGATTTATAACTATTACTTTTCATGTATTAAAATCTTACTAATAATGCCATAAAGCAAGTCAATGAAATAATTTTTGATGGAGGGTGGGTATAGGAGTTTCTTAAGGATATTATTAATATATGTCTATGTATCTCATATGTTGATGTATCCAAGGAGATATGTATATATTAGAGAGAGAGAGAGAGAGAGAGAGAGTGAGTGTGTAAATATACATCCATGTATCTCATGTGTTGATGTATCCAAGGAGATATATATATATATATGTGTGTGTGTGTGTATACACATCCATGTATCTCATGTGTTGATGTATCCAAGGAGATATATATATATATATATAGATATAGATATATATAGATATAGATATATATATGGTGTGTGTGTGTATACACATCCATGTATCTCATATGTTGATATATCCAAGGAGAGATATATAGATATAGTGAGTGTGAGTGAGTGTGTGTGTGTGTGTGTGTGTGTGTGTGTGTGTGTGTGTGTTTGTACACATACATGTATCTCGTGGGTGTTCCCTGGGTTCCTATGAGATTTTCTGATCATTTTTGGGTGACATAATAAGAATCTGAATAAGATGGTAGCATACATTTTACAGTCAGAATTATAAAAAACAAAAAAAGGAAAGCTGAAAAATAGGCTACCCTCTAATAGAATTATATAGTAAGCTCAATTTTACTAAGGTCAGAGCTTGAGAGTTGGAAGGGATTTAAACAAGTACATTTTGTTTAGAGAAGGTCACACAGGCTGATGCCTCCTTCAATTGCCTGGCAGGTAAGGAGACAGACTCAGAAAGACATAATGTCTTATCCTGGGTCATACTGGTTGTCAATAACAGAGCTGAGATTTTAACCCAGGTCTTCTGATTTCAAACCCAGCTTTCGTTGCATTATGTTTTGCTGTGTCTGCCCAGGTAGAAGGGCGCATCAAAGAATGTCTTCATGATCCCTCCATGACTTTCTGGTTTTGATCTTTCCATTAACTTAAATGTGTAATCCGGAACAACAATTCACTTGACCCTATGTGTTGATTTCTTTATGATAAGATAACCCAACAGGGTTTTTGAAAATGAAATGAGATAAGTGCTTAGAAAAGTTCAAAACTTTTAACATATGTATATGTATTATATCTATACAGCTATATCTTCTTTATTTGGATAGAGTGGATAGAGTACTGGACCTGGAGTCAGGAAGACTCATCTTCCTGAGTTCAAATCTGGCCTCAGACATTTACTGGCTATGTGACCCTACATAATCACTTAACCCTGTCTGCCTCAGTTTCCTCATCTGTAAAATGATCTGGAGAAGGAAACGGCAAACCACTCCAGTATCTTTGCCAAGAAAACCACAATGGAGTCACAAAGAATCAAACATGACTGAACAATCATATTGTAATATTCACATTTTATTACCATTCTTATTGATGTTATTTGGGGCAATGGAAGTTTTCTGCCCAAAATGTGAGGAGGCAGCTTGGTACAGAAGAAGGAATACTAACTATGGATTCAGAGGACCTGGATTCAAATCCCATTTCTCTTGCTTACTTGTCTGACTTTGGATAAATCATTTATCCAAAGTGGACCTCAGTTTCCCCATATGTAAAATGAGAGCATTAGAACTAGATAACTTTTGAAATCTCTTCCTGCTTTCGATCTGTGTTCCTAAGTATCCTCGGGCAAAATACCACAATACAGGGACATTATACCTGACTTTAATAAAAGTCACCTCATTGCCAAATGGAAGTGGTTGGGATGTAGGGGGAAGAAGGGGACTAGCTGATATATACAAGGGGTGACTCTCCCTCATACCTCCCAGTCATGCTCACTGTCCTGGGGTAGCATTGTTACATCCTTTACAATACGCCTTTAACTAGCAGACACACAGCCCCGGTTTCTGGTACTGTTCATCTTGCTGAACAGTCCTACTGTCCTCTGTTCTGAGATGGGAATGTTGTTCCCAGCCAGAGAGTGAGTTTTTTGTTCAGATATGTGACAATGACATAAAATAGATGTCAGAAAGACTGTAAGCCTCTTTAATCCTAATCTACAATCACTAATTTTTGAATCTATAATAGGACTAAAAAAATCAGATATATTTAGCTCCATGCAACTTATAAGGTATGGGAGAATTTTTTTCAAGGGATCAATACAAATTCACTTACACCTACCTCTTTGATTATTGTTAGCCTAACTAAGGTTGTGCGGAACCTGTGGCCTTCAGGTCCTGGTCTAGCTATTACTATAGTAATATTATAGTAATAACTATTACTATTATTATTAATATTATGGTAATTATATAATTATAGTAATATATAGTATTATAGTAATAACTATTACTGTACTAATATTATAATCATAACTATTACTAAAGTAACTCCTTTACCATTCGGGATAGGGAAAAGAGGAGAGCCCTTGTCAGTCCAGGCAAGGATATGAGTTAGAAAAGAAGTGGACCTCAGAGGTCTTCCATTCCAACTCCCTGATGTGTTTTCAGGTGAAGAAACTGGGCCTAAAAACATTGTCACTTACCCAAGGTTATATAGCTGATAAGTGGCAGAGCGTGGATTTGAATTCAGGCTATAGGATGATAAGATTATAGATTTAGAGCCAGAAGGGTCCTCAGAGGTCAACCCCATTATTTTACAAATGAGGAAGTGAGACCCAAAGAGATTAGCAGCTAGGTGGCGCAGTGGACCCAGAGTCAAGAAGACATGAGTTCAAATATGGCCTCAGATACTTACTAGCTGTGTGATCCTGGGCAAGTGCTCTTTACCTCAGTTTCCCCATTTGTAAAATAGGGATGATAATAATAGAACCTACTGCCCAGGGCTGCTATAGTATCAAATGAGGTGACAATTATAAAATGCTTAGCACAGTACTTGGGACATCATAGCTGCTCTATAAATGTTAGCTCTATTATTAAAAGACTTACCCAAAATCACTCATGTCATAAATAGAGTGCAGGGATTTCAACCTAGGTCTTTTTACTCTGAATCCGGTTTTGTTCAAAGTGTAAAGATAATGATGATGATAAAAAAAAAGTCTTTTTAAAAGCATTTATTAAATATAAAGTGCTGTGTAAGGTTATAAATAGCAAAGCAGAGACAGTCCCCATTCTCAAAGAGCTCACAATTTTAATATTAGGGGACTACAACACATGTTGAATTTCAACTACGAGTCAGATGGAAAGGCCTACATCCTCTGAATGTGGTAGCAAAGCAAATGGTGGTGTAAATTCTTAAGAGCCATTTCATTAATAATAGCTAGTGTAAATACATACATGGGGCACATATAGAGCTCTGAGCTTGGAATCAGGGAGACTCAACTTCCTGAGTTCAAATCTGGCCTCAGACACTTACTAGCTATGTGCCCTTGGGCAAGTCACTTAGCTCTGTTTGCCTCAGTTTCTTCATCTGCAAAATGAGTTGTAGAAGGAAAAGACAAACCACTCTAGTATCTTTGCCAAGAAAACCCCAAATGGAGTCACAGAGTCAGAAATTACTAATAACAAATAGATACACGTATATTTGTGTATGTGTAATATGTATATTGCATACATTAGCTTATCTGAGCATCATAAGAATACTGTAAGGTAGTCATTAGTTAGTAGCACCCTTTTTACAACTGGAGGCTTTGTAAGCTGGGAGAGATTAAGTTGGTTATTCTAAAACACAACTAGTTAAGTGTCCAAAGGAGGATTTGAACTTAGGACTTCATCACTCTAAGTCTATATACTCTATACTCTGTATTCTATACTCTACCCACTACTATAAACTGTGCCACGAGGGTCCAGAATTCTTTCTTAACCTCCCAGAATTTAATTGCATAACTGTGGCTGAGGGCTTGGCATCATGCCTTTCTGTTTCTGAAAGTCTGTCACCCCAGGATTGGTTTCTGTGTATGCCACAGACAGAGTCCTACATTGTGGTGTATGCAAATCTGATGACTGCCTTATTGAGAGGCTCACTCGCCTGGACAGTCAGACCAGTGTGTTTTCATACCCCCAGAGGGACCCTTATCCACAGAATGTTGACAGTCTGAGCCCTGTCTGCTCAGTGGGCTGGGCTGATGACTCTTTCTGCAACAGGAGAGGCTGGAAAAGCTGTTTCTTTTGAGTGTGGAGACAGATTTTCTCATCCTAAGGCAATTCATCAGTAAGTGGGAAAGCAAAAGCTAAAGTGTTTTTGTGAATTTAACAGGGACAGAATGTCACTACCTAGCTCTGCTCTTGAAGTCCTGCCTTCCTTGAGGTCAGAGAAGGACATAGTTGTCTGGTTAAGATAAGGACCTGAATGTCAACTCTCCTGGGCACAATTTTTTTTTGCCTTAAATTATCTAGGTCAGTTATTTTAGTAGTCCCGGGGTTTTTTTCTGCTGAGAACTTTTATTTTTATTTTTAGAAACGGTTTTATTGATGATTTTTATTTTTAAGTCATTGTCATTTGCCAGTAATTCCATCCTCTATAACAAAAGAAAAAATTAAATACATTTTATTAACATTATGTGCTAGTGGAGGTTCCGATTTAAGAATCTCAGATTGGACTAAATGATGCTTGAGATACCTTCTAATTCTCAAATGCTGGTATTTCTGTGATATTGAAAATGTCTGATGATATATATGGTGTGCCACACTCATGGTCCCCTACCTCTGGAAAGAAATGTCAAAGAAGGTATCTTGTCATATCTCTTCTTTGAGGCCAAGTTTAGTCATGTTAATTTCCCATCTTTTTCAATTTCACTTGTTGTTAAACTCTTTCCAATTACACTGTGTACATTCTTTTTCCCTGCTGCACTTCCTTCACTTTGCATCAGTCCATATAAGTCTTTCTACGCTTCTTGACATTCACCATATTTATCACTTTTGAAACATTAGTCTTTGATATTCATCTACTATAATTTAGTTAGCCATTCTCTAAATCAGTGAGTATCTATTTTGAAAATCTCTTTTGTTTTTACATCTTTGCGCTCTCTTGTTCTCTATCTCTCTTTCTTTTTTCTTGAGACTCACTGCCTCCCTTTTCCAGGGTCACTTCTGAGTTAGAACTTCAGCAAGAAATCATTGATCTTTGTTTCTGACCTGGGCTGGTTCACCCTTCTTAGGCAGTCTGAGGGTTCCTCTGCGCCCACAGGCTCAAAAGATGTTAGTGCAAACCTGTTGAAGCTCAGAAATCCTGACCTCCAGTGACCCACAGCCTCAGTCTCTCCAGGAAGAGGGATCACATGCCCAGCAACTTCATTTCCACATTGATCACTCTCCCTCCTTTAGAATAACAAAGGATGCAAAAAGAACAAGGGGGAAGAAAGAGTTCAGCAACACCAAACAGCATACCAACTAAGTATGACAGTATATGCAATAAAAACCTCTTTTATAACAAAGAAAAAGGTTATGCAAACCAAATTGATATAATGCCTGTCACTAAACACAGGCACCAAAATCTATGACTTTAATCTACCATCTCTCCATTGTGAAGTGGTAATGTGTTTCACAAAGATAGAATGACTGAAATAAAATATAAATGAGTTCTTTGGATCCAAGATTAGATATGCCCACTCTGAGTTCTGATGTCTTTTAATAGTGTTTTCCTTTAAACCATTAGGGCTATCATACGTATTGTACTCCTTTTTTTTTAATCCCATGTCAGCTCATTCATGCCTTCCCATTTTTCTCTGAATTTCCCATTCCCTTTATAATTTTTCTTGATAACTTATTTCTGTACAACACAGTCATTTCTGGAGAAAAAGGCTCCCCTTCCCCCAAAAAATGCCTTCGCCATCTAATGGGACCCTTCTTAGTGACAATGAAAAGCGAGAACATACAAGAGAGTGACAGCATCTGACCACGTATTGTTTGTCTTAGTGGGACCTCTTTTCTCTGCTACATGGAGAGAGAAAGGTTTCTTTATCTTTTCTCTGAATCTTTCATCGTCTTTTGAGTTTCTCCATAATTCAGCTGCCATTAAGTGATCTTTTCATTTATATTTTGTTGTAGTCATTTGTATCTTTGTCATCGCTTATGCTATAACAATATTCTGTAACATTCATGTACCACAATTGAACCAGCCATTCCCCAATCAATGGGTACCCATTTCTTTTTTTTTTCCCCAAGATCAGGCAGGCTGATTTATAATTTTATTTTAGTCAGTGACAGCTTTTTTCTTCCATGCCTGTCTTCTGCCTTCTCATTTTATTGGATTCTTGGCCTAAAAATTCACTCATGTAATCATTCACATGAGGTCTAACAGCATTTTTGATCATTAGTCTCATAAGAAGTCACTCTTACCTCCATGGGGAAATTTTGATTAGTGAATCTGCCTTTGTATGTCCTTCCAGTCTTTGCTGGAGAAGAGTTGAGATTAGGTGGTTTCTCCCAGTCAGGGAACCGTATGTTGAAGTCTAGAGGCTTAGGGGTGCTGGGACCCTAAAATCATGACACGCAGGTCATGTTCAAATGAATTGGACCCAACCTTTCTTTCAGCCAAAGACGAGGTTTATTAAAGATCCATCATATTGGCCAGACTCTTAAGGAATCTGAATATTTATGAGCTATTGGCTGGATTATAAAAATCTGAGTCCTTAGCTAGACTCTTAAAGAATCTGAGCCTACCCATTTCATTATAGTTCCAATTTAATAGCTAATGATCAGTTTTCTACTCTGGTGCTGGCTAGAACAACTAGCCTGGAAGCCGTGGACATCGGGAAAAGCTACCTCTGACATATATTGGCTGTGTGACCCTGGATGAGTCATTTAACCCTGAGGACTCTTGGCAACCCTCTAAGACTCTTAGTTACAGAAAAGGTGCCAACCTACATTGTGGGACTTTCTTCATCTAGCATTTCCCTGTATCAATTTTTTTTAAAACTTCCCTGGTATAGTCCCTATCTTTAAGTGACAGAGTGTTTTAAAATTATTATAGTACTGTTTTATAAAGAGGTTAGAATAGTGCAGCACTTCTTAAATGATGGGTCATGACCCCAAATTGGGAAAATTTTGGCAATAGTAAAAGGTTTCTAAATGCGCAATGACCAAAAATTAATTAACAATCAAACACAAAATGAATCCAAGGTGTTTCGGGCAAGCCCTATCAATGTTAAATGGCGCAACTTAATACAGCCTTTGTTGTGAACACAAAGCATGTGCACTTTGCCCTGTGCACGCTCTCAGGCCATGCAACACCAACAAATGAGTTTAAGAAGCCCTGGTTTAGAAGGTCCTGAAGTCAGGACCTATGTTTGCGTTTGGGCACCAACACTTAGTGGTGTGATTTTGGAATTCACCTCTGAATTTCAGTATTATTCGCATTACCTACCTCATAGGGCTGTTCATTAGGAGAGCACTTTCTAAACTGTAGAATGATTGCTCATAACTATATGCTGATCATATTCTCCAATAAACATTTCATGAGATGCTACAAGACATTGAAGGAAAAGATGCTATGCACAGGAGTTCCCGTCTTAATTGTACAGCAGTAATTAACACATAGCCCATCATTTATTGTGCTGAGAAGCAACTAGGTGACTCAGTGGATAGAGGACTGAACCTGGAGTCAAGAAGCCTGAGTTCAAATACAGCTCAGACACTTAACTAGCTGTGTGATCCTGGGCAAGTCATTTAACTTCTGTCTACCTTGGTTTCCTTTATCTGTAAAATGGGGATGATAATAATAGCTCCTACCTCCAAGGGTCATTGGAGGATCAAATGAGATAATATTTGTAAAGCTCTTAGCACAGTGCCTGGCACATAGTAGGTATTTAATAAATGTCTATTCCTTTCCCTCATGATCTTCAGAAAGCTGAGCTTATACTGGTTAGAATTGAAATTGGAAGAAAACCAAAACGACCAACCTCCATTCCCTAAGTGGGCATCCATCTGGCTGGCTGTGCAATTCAGCAGTTGTTCCCTGGGGCTTTTAATGTTCTAGAATCCCCACTAATGTTGTTCCCTGGACAGACTGCTATGGTCAGCAGTAGCAGTGTTCACTTGAACATCTTAAAATGATTCTAACAGCAAGAAGAGGACTAATTAGCTGGGCAAGGTCTGGCCTCTCCTTTTGGCACATCATTTCTCAGACCGATGAAAAGCTGGCTCCCCGTAGCACAGCATGACCCAAATGCAACCATCACCCCAAGTGGTGAGAAGACTTCTCCACGCATTTAGGAGAAGACAGCTCCCCAGCCAAATTGGTTTCTCTCCATAAATGTTTCAGCACACAAACTTTTTTTTTCCTAGTCTTGATGCATCTTGAATGTGTATTTAAGTCTCAACCTTCAAGTCCTTTCCTGCTTTGAGATACACTAGTAGGACAACTCATGTTACTAAATATTTTCTTTTTCCTCAATCAATCAATCAATCAAAAAGCAGACTCTGTTAGGCACATAAAAGATGAAAGTAAATCAGTCCCCACCTTCAAGGAGCTTACATTCTAGCCTAGGAAGACAAAATGCCCATATCTAGATATGTACAAAAAAGAGATAAGATAATTTGTCCAGAGCCAGGGAGACATACTAACAACTGAGCAAAATTAAGAAGCCTCATATAGGGGATGATACTTAAAAGAAATTAGGGGTCCTCAGAGGCAGAGGTGGGGAAAGAGATCATTCCAGGCATGAGTATCATTCCTTGCCAGTGCAAAGACACAGGAGAAGGAGAAGGCAGACCAAGGATCAGGAAGGATCAAATTGTCAAATGTGATCATTTATGTAAAGTGCTTGGCATGTCTTAAAGCACTATGACATTGCTAGCTAAAACTAGCATTGGGAGCTCATTTGTGAAGTACTTTGAGATCCTCCTCCTAGGTCTTGGAGTACGTCATGAACGATGGTCCCACTATTGTTGGCTGGTTTTTCAAGTGGCACTATGCTTTGATATATGTGATTGTTGTCAGAAGGAAATCGTAATTCTTGAACTGTGTTTCTTTTCTCTTTTTATTATGAAGTATATTCGGTGCTCTTCGAACTGGTGCTTATATGGTGTACATTTTGATGACCAAAGGCTTGAAGCAGTCAGTTTGTGACCAGAGTTTTTACAATGGACCTGTCAGCAAATTTTGGGCGTATGCATTTGTATTAAGCAAGGCACCTGAGCTTGGTAAGTACTTCTCCTCTCTCTCTCTCTCTCTCTCTGTCTGTCTTTCTCTCTCTCTGTCTTTCTCTGTTTCTCTCTGTCTGTCTCTTTCTCTGTTTCTCTCTCTCTCCTCTCTCTCTCTCCTCTCTCTTCCTCTCTCTCTCCTCTCTCTCTCTCTCTCTCTCTCTCTCTCTCTCTCTCTCTCTCTCTGTCTCTTTCTCTGTTTCTCTCTCTCTCGTCTCTTTCTCTGTTTCTCTCTCTCTCTCTCTTCCTCTCTCTCTCTCCTCTCTCTCTCTCTCTCCATCTCTTTCTCTGTTTCTCTCTCTCTCCATCTCTTTCTCTGTTTCTCTCTCTCTCCATCTCTTTCTCTGTTTTTCTCTCTCTCTCTCTTCCTCTCTCTCTCTCCTCTCTCTCTCTCCCTTTCTGCTTTTGTCTGCCCGTCTATCACACTCTTTTTCCAGACAATTGCATATCATTATATCTCTAAAGCACAAGTGTTTACATGGAACGTATGCAGAATTCACAAGTATATATGTATCAGAGACAGCATTACCAATGAGTGGAGCAATGGCCTCCGGATCAAGAAGAGCTGGGCTCAAGTCTTACCTCTGACACATACTAGCTATGTGACCCTGGACAAGTAACCTCAGTATTCCCAGCCAACTCTCTCAGACTATGAATTTCAGAGAAGGCACTAACCCAGACTGGTAAAAATGAATTTCCTCTATACCAATGGGTCAAGCTCAAATACTGCTACATAGTACATACGAATCTCTGCAGACCTCGTATTGACTTAGTTTTCTAAGTCAATACATGTTTCTATACATGTTTGTATATTTCTTTTTTAATTGTTACACTAACACATTAAAATCAGGTAGGAACTACATTTTAATCTAGTTTGGGTCACAAGCAACCTGCAGGCCATGGATTTAACAGTTCTGCCCTATTCCAATGAAATATCCTAGGTTAAGTCAAAAAGAAAGCAGAATTTGATGCTGTCAAAACATACATTTTGAGGGGCTGATAAAATATACAGCCTCCACCCCCTAAGGGCCTTTAGCAGCAGTTCTAATATTAGAACAAGGAAAAAATGAAAAACAAACCTGTTTCCACATCTAAACATATTTTCATCTCAGGAGTTTTGATTCAGATTAGGGGAATAAGCTTTTCATTTGGATACTCCTGTGTGCTCATTAATGAATGCTGAAGTTTGGTCTCTAGAGTGTTCAACTGCAGGCATCAAAAATCCAGGCGTTGGGTAAGAGGGGATAGTTTACCTTTTAGAAACTGATGAGAAGTACTCAATGTCTTTGTCCTCCCGCCAATTTTTTTTTACCACTTTAATGTGTTGAAATGAATGTTTGGCAATTTAAACCCATGCAGGGGAAAATAAAATTCAGTTTGAGGTGATACAGTTATCCAGTTTTCCATAGCTCTTCCACAGAGTCAAAAACAAAAGTGAAAAGTCAATTGAATTCCAGTGAAAGGCTATCTAAGTTCCATAGCTCTTCCACAGAGTCAAAAACAAAAGTGAAAAGTCAATTGAATTCCAGTGAAAGGCTATTTAAGTGATAGCTCAAAGAAAAGGCATACTTCAGTGAAGAGGATCTGGGGGTTTTAGAAGACCACAAGCTCAGTAGAATTCAACATGCTGACAGCAGCATTCCCATAGTCATATGATGTGTTCCTTCCAATAAAACTAAAGCTGGCTCAGTCTGCATTCAAAGAAAATACAGCATCTAGAAAAAGGGAGATGGTAGTCCCATTATATTCTGTATGATGTGACTATATGTAGAATACTGTTTAGTTTCAGCATTCAATTTTTCTGTCCTGTCCAACTCTTTGTGACCCCATTTGGGGTCTTCTTGGCAGAGATACTGGAGTGGTTTGCCATTTCCTTCTCCAACTCATTTGACAGATGAGGAAACTGAGACAAACAGGGTTAAGTGACTTGCCCAGGTCACACAGCTAGTAAGTTTCTGAGGCCAGATTTGAACTCAGGAAGATGAGCCTTCTTGACTCTAGGCCCAGTATTCCACCTACAATGCCATCTAGCCACCTCATTGTTTCGTTTGGGAACCCATATTTTAGGAACAGTGACCAAATCTTTCAAAGGAAGACATTCAGTTAGTAAGGATAGTAAGTCATTTCAGACAAGAAGCCCAGTTGAAGAAAAAAAAAAGCAGTCATTGTGATAATAGTGGGGAGAGTTCAACTTCTATCTCTGTTAGTTACTACTCAGGTGACTTTGGGTAAATAACTTAACGTCTCTGGGCCTGTTTCTTCATCTATGAAATGAGGGGATTTGAAGGCAGAGACAGGATATCCAAAAATGAGTGTGATAAAAAATCTAAAGCCAGCAATAAAACTATATACACACACATATACACATACATGCACATACAAACATACATATATACAACACAGAGAGGGGCTGTACTAGAGAGACCTTTCTACTTATATACCTAGGATCCTATTAGGGCAGCTGGCTGGCTCAGTGGATAGAGTGCCTGGGCCTGGAACAAGGAAGACTTATCTTCCTAAGTTCAAATCCAGTCTCAGATACTTACCAGCTATGTAACCCTGGGCAAGTCACTTAACCCTGTTTGCCTCAGTTTCCTCATCTGTAAAATGAGCTGGAGAAGGAAGTGGCAAACCACTCCAGTATCTTTGCCAAGAAAACTCCAAATGGAGTCATGAAGAGTTGGACATGACTGAAACAACTAAACAAAGTAAAGGTTTGACAAAGGTATCCCCCTTCCTTCCCCGTTAGTTTTCTATCCCCCTCCACCACCATCACATGGATTTGCCCTTCAGGGATTATTCGGGCAACATCTTCCTCCTGCATTGTTTAACTCTTGCAGAACTTGTGAATGAGATTTTTTTTAAAAACTGGAAGCTATAATCCACATGGCAGACTAATCATTAAAAGCCATAGATGAAGCCATGTGTAATATAGGTGTTGTGGTATGCCCACAACAAAGATGTCATTCATTGATATGTTCCAGTCTTTAAAAACAAACATGCAGAATGTCCTGAAAAAATCTCAGTGATATTTAGTACCTTAAAACTGCACTAAAAGTTTTGGAACACTGCTGCTATGTATATTCAGTCATTTCAGCTATGTCCAACTCTTTTTGACCCCATTTGGGGTTTTCTTGGCAAAGCTACTGGAGTGGTCAGGAATTTCCTCATTCCCAAGCTCTACAAAAGCTCACTTAGATCAATGCAGTGAGAACATGCTGCCCAAATAATCCTTGAAGGGCAAGGCTGTGTGGTGGTGGTGGAGGGGGACAATAAGCTAATGAGGAAGGAGGGGTGGGGTCATGGAATGCCTTTGCCAAACTTTACTTTGGTGGTGGTAGTGGTGGTATTCAATCATTTCAGTTGTGTCCTACTTTTAGTGACCCCATTTGGGGTTTTCTTGGCAGAGATTCAGGAATGATTTGCCACTTCTTTCTCCAGCTCATTTTACAGATGAGGAACTGAGGCAAACAGGGTGAAGTGACTTGCCCAGGGTCACATAGCTGGTAAGTGCCTGAGGCCAGATTTGAATTCAGGAAGATGAGTCTTCCTGACTCTGGGCCCAGTATGCTATCTACTTTACCACTTAACTGTCTGTGTGTTTACATTAGAATAAATATCCAGTGTAAGATAGCATGGCACATAATGGAGAGAGAGCTGACTCTGGAATGCAGGACACTTGGGATCTTACTTCCCTCTCTGACACATCAGAGGGAGCTGACCCTGGACACTAAGTCACTTGACCTCTCTGTGCCCCCAAGCAATTCTTTAAGAATTTTTGCAGAAAAGATGCCAACCTTTATTGGCAGAAGGAATTGCCTATATGACCTTGGTAAACATTTGACTTCTGTTACCTCAGTTTCCTCATTTGTTAAAAAAAAAAAAGGGACAGAATTGGATTACATGATCTCTGAAGTCCCAGAGCTCTAAGTTTATGAATACACATACACATGTATATGGTCTGCTAGGACAACTATGGGATGATACCTCCCCAGTATATCATCAGCCAGATGACAAGATGCAAGCCAGTCCTCAGCTCAGCATTTCATTAGTCAGTACAAAAATATACATTGGTCCTCAATGATAATCTGATGTCACATTAGGAAAAGAAGATAAGGTTCCAGAGAATGGGCCATGTGACCACATTTAGCTTTCTTCCTTCTCCTTCTCCCCCTCACTTACCACCATGTGCACACAGTCACCATAGGCTTGAATCTCCATTTAAATGTAAAGTTCAGTCCTCCTTGTAGAGTTTTGAGGTTTGCTGCATTATGAGATCAGGGAACAGAGCTCTTCACAGTTAAATGACAGTGTTGAAGTGTGTTCAGTATTCTTTTTCTGAACACAAGAAGACTGAAGTCCATACACCTCTTAAGACAGTCATATTTACGTGGCAGTACTATGAAGAGTCACAAATTGTCATGGAGCTTCACAGTTGTTATTTATAGTGGTTTTTTTTTTTTAGTTATCCTGGTAGCCTATTAAGACAAGACCCCTTTCCCTGAAACTCTTCCCGGGTACTTGGAGGGATAGTAGGGCAGAGAAAAAAGCTTTTAAGATTTGGAGTACAGGTATGGTTTAAATCCTGCCTTTGCCATTTACTGTCTATAGGACCTCTGACAAATCATTTCATCTCTCTGAGACTTCATTGAAAATGTAGGAAATAGACTAGATGTTATATAAGGCCTCTCAGCTCAAAATCTTATTATTATCAATAATACACAAAGTTTTTGTTAGGTGTGTTATAGTATAGTAGTTTTCAAACTTTTTGGCATTGTTGAAAATTATCAAGGACCCCAAAAACCTTATATTTATGTGGGTTATCTCCATCAATATTTAATGTATTAAAGATTAAAACATAATTTTTAAATATTCACTCATTCATTTAAAAATAACAATAACAAACAAAATGCTAACCTGTTAATTATATTTTTCAAAACAAAATATTTAGTGAGAAGAGTAGCATTGTTTTAGATATTTTTTTGTGAAATATCTTTAATATTGTCAGACCACTGTATTCTCCTCTCTGCTTCTGCACTCAGTCTGTTGTAATAGATTGTTTTGATTGAAGTCTAGAAAGATAATCCAGCCTTTCAAAGATCTGTAGTTAGAAAAGAGAAGAGTATTTTAATAGGCAAATAATATCTTAGCATTTTCATGAAAAGAACTTTTATTTTCTAGACCCCTAGGGGTCCCTCAGGACCTTGGGACCCTCAGAGCATAATTTGAGGACTGGTGTTTTTGTGTAAGGGTTAGACAAGATGGCAGCTAAAAGTACTTTCCAATTTTCAAATTCTAGAATTCTTTGATTTCCTTCCAGATGCAAACTGGTGATTCAAAAATGGAGGAGAAGGAAACTGGTTGTGTTATAGAAAATAAAATTGTTCCTAGGATCATAGATATGAGAGATGTAAGGAAACTTTAGGGGTCATAGCATCCTGCCTGCTTGCTTTGTAGAAAAGACAAGCAGTAAATGGCAAAGCCAGGTTTCCAACTCTGACTCCAAATCCCTGTCTGCTGTGCCATGCTGTTCTCAAGACCCCAGGCCTATCTTCTAAAAGATAGGAATATTTCTCTCATGAGAGATATTTAAGTTAAATTTTTATGCTAACTTTCCTTTTGTCAACTTTCAGACTCTCTTTTTCAACAAAAAGTTCCTCAATTTGAATTATTTGGGATATTTATTCTTTTTAGATCTTCAAAGGTAGTATTTTCCTTAATCCAAGATTTTGTGCCCACTTTATAAATTACCTTGTTTCTTTCATCGGAAAGAAGATCATTTATTTAGAAGGGAAAAAAAAAAGAATTCAGCCACTCTCCCATATTAATTTCTAGGGCCACATTTCCCCCAAAAAGCCTTGTGCCTGCAGCTTTTACTAAATATCCTTCAGAGCAAGAAAGGCTTTCTCTTTCAGCCGTAAAACAATGAGCTCATTTCAGTGAATTACAGAGTTATAGTTTATCAGAACAAGTGAAAGGAAGAAACCTTGTTTTGTGTGCCCAAATCTACTGGTTGCCTACTGTTTGAATTGCACTACAAATATGCTGAGACTAAGTTTTGTGAAAACTTGGAAACATCTGTTGTGAGTGAGGCCCATCGCTCAAAGTTGAGTTCACCATTGTTTTGGGTTTTTTTTAACTCTGACTCAGCTTTGCTCTAGCCAGTTTTGCCCATGGAAGCTTGATGGTCTATGAGCACAGAAAGTAAGGGCTTCTGTTTCCCTTCTGTAGAAGCAGACAAAGTTTGGATTTCCAAGGGCTTACACCACAAAAGCTGCAGAATGTGTCTGAGTTTCTCAGAGACAATGATGGTGAGAAATACAGTGATGTAGGAACAACAGCCATAATAATAATAATAAAGATAATAAATAATAATATCTGAGCATGGGGGCCAACCGAAGTTGAATTTCCTGTTGCAGTCCAGCCAAAATTCATGCAGAACTTTCTGATTCTAGTGATACTGTATTTTGGTTCTACACTACTCAAAGTATAGCTATACTCCTAAATGCTCTTATAGGGTTTCCCTTTAGAGGGACTTTCTTGATCTGATGTGATATGTGTATGTGTATCTATTTTTGAAATTCCCTTTGACAGAGATGAAAAATACTTCCTAGAATGAAAGATTATTATGATCATGAAATTTTATCTTTTGGTTTTTATCATATTATTTCTTTATAATATGAATTTATTATTTATTTATAATATGAATGATATTTATAATACATAGTATAATATATTATAATATAATATAAATAATATATATTATTTATGTATTATTTCATTTTATATGTAATATCTTAATATATTATAATAAGATATTATTATATCTTTTTTATTTTTCCCACAAATATACCATGGTGCCAAAATTCCCTGCCTAGCTTCACAGAAAATTAAAACCAGAAGCTAGAAGGAACTTTAGATATACTTCAATTCAACATCCTCATTCTATAGAAAAGGAAACTGAGTTCCAAAGAAAGGAAATCACAGGACTAGGGTTGCTAATGGCTGAATCAGAATTCAAATCCAGAACTTCTGACTTCCAGCATAATTCTTATTTTGCTATACCATAAAGTTTTCAAAGATTCACTTCAGATCTTAGAGTATAATTCCTGTTTCGGAATTCTCAGTAGCAGGAACAATGGATTTTTTCCTTGAGGAACATATTGAGGTTTCTTTTGAGGAAATCCAACAGAGCCACCATGCCACACGCATTCATATGACTGCTTACCACTTCTAGGCAAATCATTGGATATTAGAGCTGGAATAGACTTTACGGATCATTTTAATTAAGCCACCTCACTTTTCAACGTAGATTCACCAATGTTTGGCAACCCCTTTGGCAATTAGCAACTGTATTCCTAGCATGAAGTCAGTGTTGGGAGTGTGGAGACTGGGAGGGAAGAAGGAAGGAAAGAAAGGAAGGAAGAGAGGGAGGAGAGAAGGAAACAAAGATTTATTAAGCACCTAATATGTGCCTTTTACAAATATCTCATTTGATTCTCACAACAACCTGGTTCTGTCTTATCCACATTGTACAGTTGAAGAAACTGACACAAGCAGAGGTTAAGTGACTTTTCCATGGTCACGCTTGACTTGAGGCCCAGCATTCTATCCACACTGCCACCTAGGAGATAGCATGGTATAATAGGAAGTACACTGAACTGAGAGTTTGAAGATCTAGATTGTGGTTCTGGCTTCCAATGTTAACTTGCTATACAAGCTAAGTCACCTTGGGCAAGTTGCTTAGTTTCTCTAAACATGTATCTTCATTGATAATGACGATGATGTTGACAATATCTGTCATTTATATGGCATCCTAAGATTTACAAAACATTTCACATGTATTATATCATTTGATCCTCACAACCTGGTAATATAGATGCTAATTTTCCTCCCGTTTGATTATGGGAGGCTGACACTGAGAAGTTGTGACTGCCCAAGGTCACACAGCTAGTAAGTATCTGAGGTGGGGTCTGAACCCAAGTCTTCCTGACTCAAAGTCCAGCATTCTATCCACTGCACCACCTTGGACTGGATGACCTCTAAGATCCTCTCCCGGTTCAAAATCAATACGGCTGTCACGTGTTCAAAGGAGGCTTCAGTTGAACCATAAAGCTGTTCTCATGCTCATGCACTCATGTGTCTTTTTCTTTTTCTTTCAGGAGATACAATATTCATTATTCTTCGAAAACAGAAACTCATCTTCCTGCATTGGTATCACCATATCACTGTGCTGCTGTATTCTTGGTACTCTTACAAGGACATGGTTGCCGGAGGTGGTTGGTTCATGACCATGAACTATGGAGTGCATGCAGTAATGTACTCCTACTACGCCTTGAGGGCGGCGGGCTTCCGGGTCTCGCGAAAGTTCGCCATGTTCATCACCTTGTCCCAGATCACACAAATGGTGATGGGTTGTGTAATTAACTATCTAGTCTTCTCCTGGATGCAGCAAGACCAGTGCCACTCTCACGTTCAGAACATCATCTTGTCCTCACTCATGTACCTCAGCTACTTTGTGCTCTTCTGTCATTTTTTCTTCGAGGCCTACATCGGCAAAATGAGGAAAATCAGGAAGGCTGAATAGTGTTGGAACTGAGAAGGAAGCCATAGCTCAGGGTCACCAAGAAAAAAAAACTAGACAAAAGAAAATGGCACAAGGAATCATATATATGGTGCAGCTAAAAATAATAATAATAATTAAAAACAAAACTTGGCAGCTTAGGGGTAACTAGGTTGATCTAACCCAGTAAGTTTATGATCCTTTTATGGTGAGGACTCACTGAGTTCAACTCCATCTCAAAGGACTGCTGCTGAGACACCATCCCTCTCGTACCTGTCAACTCTAGGAGAAAAAATGAAAGAAAGAAAGAAAGAAAAGGCAAATGAAGGTTATTAACAAATTTTATGAAAAAAAAATATTTAATAAGTGTCATATTTCCCTAAGGACAGAAGACTTTTACTAAAAACAAAACAAAACAAAAAAAGTATTTCTATATGCTTTCTAATCTTTTTCGACACTAAACTGGAGCCAACAAGAAAAAGACAAAAATGGTGGATGTGCAGGGGGTGTGCCTATAGAACCAGCGCTTTGGCAGAAATGGAAAACTTTCCCTGGGAAAGGCTGGCAGTGTTAGGCTAAATACAAAAGGTATCTAGAAGGTTTCTTTAAGTGGTCATGAGCCATGACTCGATGAGTAAGAGAAAAGTTTGATGTTTCCCACTGCAATCTTGAAATTGTGTGCAGCCCTTTGGCTAGTGAGTATGCAAAAACCAGCCGGGGTGTGATACTTTGACCAGGTTTTTAAAACGAGGAACAAAACATGACTGCCTAGTTCCAAATGAGAGAGAATTTGTCCAAGTGCATTTCCGATGGAAGTCCAGTGATTTCTATTATTGCATAGGATAAAAGAGATTCATCTTTGTTCTCTTACCTGAGACTTTTTTAAAAAGAACCTTGGGAGGGGAGGGGCAAAGGGACTTTAAAAAAAAAAAGAAGAAAAAGGCAAAACCACAACCAAATAATATGAAAATTAATCCTACTGGCTAGAAAATATTCACTTCCACTGAGGGAGGGGCAGGAGAGAGGGATCCTAGGAAAGAGGAAGACAAGCTAAAACAAGATTCCATAAATACAGGCAATATGTATATTCCTCCCTATATATTCACACATACTCATGCACACACATACACGCACACACAGCTTTCAATGTAAAAACCTGTGATATGGTACACATTTTATATTTTTTGTGACTTTCAAGAAAAATAAATAACTGCAGAACTCCATGCAGTATTGAGTTAACACTGTGTTTCTGCACCTGCCACACCTGCTTTTCCAGCAGTGTAGAGGTGTTTAAAGTGCCCTCTTCTGGTCAAGTGGAGCAAATACAAGGGAACGCATTTGGCCATGACAGTTGAAAATCCAAGGCCCTTCAAGTTTTGAAACCCATTTAAAAAAAAAAATTGGCCCATTGACCCCGTACAAGTTAGCTTCAGAAGTCAAACAAGGTCATTCACTCTGGATCAGAACTGATCAGAGAATCCGTTCTTAAGAGCCATATTCTTTAAAGGCAAAGTTAGATTACATTCTCTGTAATATTTCAGTCCTTTACAAGCCAAATAAATGTGTACGAGTTCTTAGTATTTCAAAGAAGCAATCATGTAAAGTCATTGTTTCATGTGATGCCATAGTACTCAAACTGTATCCGTCAAGTAGCTTAAAAATTAGAAGAACTAGATAAACAGGTTAGGGGCTTCTAATCTCCATAGACTATATACATCTGACCACACGCATATGCACACCGTGTGGGTTACACAGAACTGAACTGCAAAGCCCAACCGAGTAGACACACATTTTTCTGGCTGTTAGAAAAGATTGTCATTTATCTTTCTTGCTTTATTTGACAATGTACAGTACAAGGGATTTTTTCAAATTATTTTTGTATTATTTTAGCTTTAATTGTGCTGTCATTCATGGAATGGAGCTGCTCTGGTTTTCTGGTCAAAGATGACAAGGGCTTTTTGTGTGTGTGGAATTTAAAAAAAAAAGAATAAAGTTACATTCCATTCGGTGTGAATGGTTTTTACCAATTAGCAAGGAGTCAAAGTTATAAGAATATGGGGCTAGGGAGTGTTACCTTGTGTAAAATTATTCTGAGTATTTTATGATGTTTCAGCATCATTGGCACATGTAAAAAAACAATAGCTAGATGAATGTGATGTTTGTTTACAATGCAACTACCATGAGCCGAAATGATAGAATTGTAATGGGAAAAAAAATAGATTTTTATAAAATGTGTGAGCAGTGTTATCTTCAGCTTTGGGAGTTATTAAACATTGTGCAATAAGCCTTCCCCCCAAAAAAAAAAGTCAACAATAACTTAGTATAGGCAAATTAATGAAAAGAAGGGTGTGTAGGCGAAAGGGTACAAAATGAAAGCTGATTTTGCTTTCATTGAAGGACTGATGAGCAGTTTGCTGTCAAAACATATGCTTAATTCCATGTCTTATATCACTAATGATTTGATCCTAGGTCAAAATCAGTGAAAGATTAGGAGGTTTCCAGGCTGGCATTTCCTAGAAAGATTAGGAGGTTTCCAGGCTGGCTTTTCCTAGAGTGTGGAGTAGCATTCATATTCATTTGAAGTTATTTTGAATTCTTTTTTTTATTGTTCCATGTTCAACAAATAATTTTTAAATGGGCTACATATCTTGAAGTGGATCACCGATATTTAGCATCAAAAACAACCCACTTCCTTTTTACTCAGATTCTAATACTGCAGGTTCCATCATTTCATGTGGTAGTACAATATTTTACAATGTTGTTAACTGGATTATACAATCCATAGGAAAATCCCCCAAACCTACCAGAGAATTGACTGCCATCTTAATAATTCTGCTCTAAGTTGACATTCCAGAAAGCCTTGGGCAGGCATGTTTTTGTAGATGCCCCACTATGCTGCAATAGATTCTCTTTCTATTGAAGTTTTTTCATTGCATTCTAGTCTGATAACCCAGTATGAAGAAAGCATCCGCAAAGAAAGAGACACAGAGTACTATCCCAGGAAAACCCAGTGTTCCAATTGCTGAACATCGTCTGAAGTCAACAAGGCCACAGAAAAAGTTTCCACTGAATTATTTGTTCTCTAACAGAGTAGAGAAAGATGGCACCTCCTACAGATGTTTGCTTCCAATGTCAAGTCAGTAGCAACAACATCACACAGAATTGAGCTAGTTATTCTGATAATTCTGTTGCCTTATCTAGATATTTGGGGGGAGAATTCCCTTTTCCCTCCCTCTAGAGGGAGGAGGAATGGGGAGGGAAAAGGAATGAAAGATCAGAATTATCTAGATATCTCAATTCTCCACTTCACTTAGGATAGACTTTGACCAAGAGTCAGATACTTCATTAGAGGAGAGTCTCCTGGGATCGAACGTAAAATTGACTATTTTCCTAGGAGAGCATTTTCAGGGAGTGAACCAATAGAGTTTCACTAAGAAACTAGATGGATCTCTGTGACAAAATAAAACCGTATTTATTACATGAGGGGAGCGAAGGTACTGGAAGAGTCACTCACACTGTAGAAGAAACAATCTCACAGGCTGATCCTTTGTCCCAGGCTACTAAATTAACAAGATAAAATTAACAAGATAAAAGCCAGTGGACGGAGGGCTATGTACTTATCTCCTTCTGGCCAGAGACCAGAGGTATATCACAAGTCAGCCACAAAGTAAATGTAAGCATTCTTTTCCCATCCAATTAACCAGTTTACTTCTAGAGAATTGGTTGGCTCATTTGTGAGGTGATCCTTATCAGCCATTCATTCACTTGGCTGAAAAGAGTAAATAATGCCAGAGCTGTAGAGACATGACCCAGGTCTGCCTTTCTACCTTGAGAGCCTTCTTCCTGTGGAATGGAGATGCTGGGACACCATCTCACTGAAAAGATCTCGACCTTGATGAGAATTCTTACGTCAGAATGCCTTGATGACAATGCATAGCTTTTCAGTGAGGGGGGAGAAATGACTTCTCAGCTTTCTTTCTGTTTGTGATGCTGAATATGATTGTCATTCTGGACCAAAAGGTACTGCCTGCATTAATGCTGTGAGCCAGTTACTGTCTACAGCCTAGAGGCCATCCGTCTGCTCTTTAGAGTGTATGTTGCTGTCCAACTTGTACTTCAGGCCAAAATATCCATTTAAAAGCAAGACCAGTTAAGAACTGCTGGTTCTGGACTTCCCCACGTATAGGAACCTAAGTGAGGATAAGGGCTGAGAATGTGAACGAAGTTCTTTATATATGGCAGACAATTGACACTGGGTAACATAGGCCACAGGTAGTTGAGTCAGCAGTCTTTCTAAATGGAGGCCAGTGACTCTAAGGAAATGGCAGCATCGAAGCAGACAAAATGCTTTTTTTTCAAGTCATTATTTGAGATACCACTTGGAACATACTCCAGATGATGAGTGCACTTGGGGCATAAGGTAGAACTCATAGGTCAGATGGCAAGATGATGTGCATCCATACAAAGGCTGGTGAGGAACCTCAAGCCCCATGTGATTTCACCATGCTGCTTTCCTCTTATCCATATGCCTTTCAATGGTCAAGGTTTGTGGAGAAGAATAAAAAAACAGATTCTGGGTTTCTTGTTTCTCATTTCTCCCTGTCATGTTCATTAATGGGATGGCATAATTAGACCATGTATTCTCCAATCAAAGAAAGCCAAGTAGATACAATGGAAACACATTTGTAGTGTGGGGGGGGGGGGAGGCATCAATACCAAAGTTGGTAGTTTGTAAAATCGTCCTACTGGGCCAAGGCTCAGGTATAGGAAGATGGGTCTCCCCATGCTATAGTTATAAATGTAAATCCAAATCCATGGTATCAGGGACCACGTTGTAGTGGGCTTCTCCTGAAGTATCATTCAAAGAAATTGGTTATTTAAATGTGATAGCAGGCTAAGCTGTCTAGGGGGTCCTCACTAGCAGGCTGATACCTATAATAAATTGTTTTCCCACTTTGTATCACTCTGGTCTTTCCCTAATACATAAAAGTGGGGTAATCCTAATGAAAAGCTGAGGGGCCTTAGCAAGAGGTCCTGCTCTTTCTTAGACTCTGTCTGCTTCATATGGGCCAGGCTGTCACGGGATGCTTCCAGCTGCTTTCTTGAAAACCACTGGAAGACACAGGCTTTTAGGAAGTCTGTAATCGATGCTCAGCCATCCATGTAAGCCTAATAGAACAAACCAGAGCAATGTCAGGATTGTTACCATTTTCAAGTGCATATTTCATGACATAAAAGAACTATTTTTTTCTGGTGTATTAATATTCAAAATAAAATCATAACTTTTGATTTAAAATGAAAAACATTTTTGTGGTTTCCTTTCCTTCCATTATACATACAAACTCTGAGGATGATCAAACATGAGTTGGCAGTCACTCAGTGTTGATACCCACATCCCTTAACCTCCCTAAGACAAACAAAATATCCCAGCCCTTTAGTAGGTATACTGCATTATAGGAATCCCAGAAGCAAATTCTAAGTGATGGCTGATCCTAAGACCCAGAAAAGCACTAGGTAGATTGTGCTGGATAATTTACACTGCCAAAAACATTTCTTTTAGGTGCTAGAATTATTTATTCCAACTCTTTTTATCCTAAATGAATATTTTGTATGTATGTAAGATATCGTAGAGATGTGTATACAGCTTTATTCAGACTCAAAGCCCAAGCTCTTTGTATATATACATCTTACTAGCTGTGTGGCCATGAGCAGCCCTATTTGCCTTAGTTTCCTCATCTGTAAAATGAGCTGGAGAAGGAAATGGCAAACCACTGCAATATCTCTGCCAAGAAAACCCCAAATGAGGTCATGGAGAGTTTGGACAACCAAAAAAAAAAAGATAAAATGATATACACACACACACACACACACACACACACACACACACCTGTATACATGTACATATGTACATATATAGCTTGCATATATGAACACATATATGAAAATGTCGTGTACATGGGCATATTTTATATAGTACTTGGCCTGACAACCATTGTCTTCTGCTGACACTGTTTATACATTATAACTAAACCCCAATAGGAACATCTAAACTCACATTTCTGAAAAGAATCAATTAACCACATCAGCCAGTATGTGCCTGTATTTGTCAAAAGGCGTATGACCAACTTACTAAGAACTTTATGCACATGTAGACTTTTCTGCAAAGTACTGAGTTAAATTGAACTTTTTATTTGCTTTATTCCCTTTGAAATCCATTCCATTTTTAGGACCATGTCAACTTTATGATGAGGGATGAAATGAGGGAGGGGAAGAAATATGTTCATGCCTATTTTTTAAAATACTCTTTAAGCCTTGCATGTTCAGTCTCCAAGTGAGATTGCCATTCAGTCACTCTACTCTGCTGGTGGCTTTCCTGCAGCTCCAGTAAATACGGATGTGGAGCCAATGGCACTTCTATATGTAGTGGGGATTAGTGCTAGAATCCCCAATCCACTCAGGACTGAAACACTCAGCCTTCCCAAGCCTAACTTTGTTGGTGATCATAAGATCATCAACTATCAAAAATTGTTCTTCATCAGGAAAAGATTGATCTTAACTTAGAAAAACCCTAGTAGTAGCAGTAGTAGTAGTAGTAGTAGTAATAGTGGTGGTGGTAGTAGTAGTAGTAGTAGTAATCATAGTGATGGTGGTGGTGGTGGTAGTAGTAGTAGTAGTAGTAATAGGAGGAAGAAGAATGATGGTGGTGGTGATGGTGATGGTGGTAGTAGTACTAGTTGTCATCATCATCATCATCATCATCACTGTGGTAACCAGAGTAACAACAGTCCATCAATCAGCAAAGTGACAAAAAACAATAAGTGATTTCTATATTCCCACTATATGCAGACACTGAGATAGGGTCCAGAGACATAAAGACAAAAATCAAACCATAACTTCCTTCAAAGAGCTTTCATTCTATCAGGGCAGACATTATGTACTCATATAGGTGTATGCAAAACATACACAAAATAAATACAAGGAAATGGAAGGCAGGGAGATTATAAAAGAGAGAGAGAGAGAGAGAGAGAGAGAGAGAGAGAGAGAGAGAGAGAGAGAGAGAGAGAGAGATGCCCTAATAATGGGGAAGGAAGGGCATCAGCAAAAGCCTGCTGTAGAAGACAGATCACCCAAAGGGAAGGGAAGCGATTCATGATGGGCCTGAGCAAGCTGCAATGAAGAAAGAGGAGGAGGAGGAGGAGGAGGAAGAGGAGGAGGAGAAGGAGAAGAAGAAGAAGAAGGAAGAGGAGGAGGAGGAGGAGGAGGGAGAGGAGGAGGAGAAGAGGAGGAGGAGAAGGAGAAGAAGAAGAAAAAGAAGAAGAAGAAGACGGAGGAGGAGGAGGAGGAGGAGAAGGAGAAGAAGAAGAAGAAGAAAGAAGGAGGAGGAGGAGGAAGAGGAGAAGGAGGAGGGAAGGACGAGGAGGGAGGAGGAAGGAGGAGGAGGAGGAGGGGAGGAGGAGGAGGAGGAAGGAGGAGGAGGAGGAGGAGAAGGAGAAGAAGAGAAGAAGAAGAAGAAGAAGAAGAAGAAGAAGAAGAAAGAAGGAGGAGGAGGAGGAAGAGGAGAAGGAGGAGGAGGAGGAAGGAGAGGAGGAGGAGGAAGGAGGAGAAGGAGGAGGAGGAGGAAGGAGGAGGAAGGAGGAGGAAGGAGGAGGAAGGAGGAGGAGGAGGAGGAGGAAGGAGGAGGAGGAGGAAGGAGGAGGAGAGAGGAGGGAGGAGGAGGGAGGAGGAGAGAGGAGGGAGGAGGAGGAGGAGGAGGAGGAGGAAGAAGAAGAAGAAGAAGAAGAAGAAGAAGAAGAAGAAGAAGAAGAAGAAAGAGAAGGAGAAGGAGAAGGAGAAGGAGAAGGAGAAGGAGAAGGAGAAGAAGAAGAAGACAACGACATATTTGCAGGAGGACTTGGGCAAAAAAAAAATCATGGAGCTGGAGAAGGAGTTAGTTAAATGGATCAAAATTTGCACCATTAGAAGTAGCCACATGAAGGAGGTCACAGTTCCCCATCTGAGCTTCCAAGTATATCACAAGAAAAATCTACTATGAAGGCTTCTCTGGAGAGAAAGCCTCTACTGTCATGTCTCTTCTTTGCATAGCAGATACATTTGTAGATGATGGGATGTGTGGGAAAGCAAAAGAATGGGAATCAGGAGACCTGGGTTCAAGTCCCTGTTCTCCTATGAACAGCTATGTAACATTGGGCAAGTCATTTTACTTTTGTGGGCTTTGGTTTACTCACCTGTGAAATGAAAAGAATGGACTAAATGAACTCTAAGGTCTCTTTCTACTCCAAAATTCTGTGCTTCTGGGACAAATAAGTGCTTAATTTATTTTAATTAATTAAGTAAATAATAAACCCATTTTATAAGTGTATAGTTTATAAATATATATACTTTGTACTTCTGTTTATTATATTACGTATAAATATAAATAAATTTATAAAATATATACATGTATTTTTAAAGGTAAATAATATTTAATTAATTAAAGACTTAAAAAGTCCTAGGCCCTGAGTTCAAATCCTTGCTCTTCCACTAATGCCCTGTGTGACCACATACAAGCTGGTTGGCTTTTCAAAGCCTCCGTTTCCTCTCTATAAATTGAAGGGGCTAGACTAGATAGTTTATGAGGTCCTTTCCAGTTCTGAGTGCTGGAGTCTCCATTTGTATGAATATTATATAACATGCAGTTAGGTTATTTTCCTTCCAGATGTAACTATATTCTAATGTGTATATAACACATTATGTAAACTCATTCACACATCCAATTACAGATGCATCTAATTCATCTTTTCCATAATGAGCCAGCAGTCCAACTTATTTAAATAAGTTGGAAAATTACATTGCATCCCCTGGCCCCATTGTACTAGATTAGAGAATCACAATAGGATTTCTATCATTTCTGGCACTTTTTAGACCTCTGGCTTGGAATTTTTCTGCAACTTAGTGGGTTTTTTTTTCAATGCACACGTCACTTTTCTATTGACTGCACAAAGTCCATTCATATCACAGTGAAAATCTATCCTTGTGAGGTTTTTGTTACTGTATTTTATTTGTAAATATATTTGTGGGGAAATTCCACAGTTTCTCAATGTTGAAGCTGCAAGTAACTGTGTTTCTCTTTCCGCTGCTCCTCTCACTTTCCTATTTGCTAGTCTCACCAAAGGATCAGAGATTTAGAGTTCAAAAGGACCTTCGAGGCCACCTAGACCTGCCTCTTATTTTATAGATGAGGACATTGACTTGAAAGGTTAAGTAACTTTAGCCCAAGGTCAGGTAGTTAGTGAGGGAGCTGGGGTTTAAACCAAGGTCCCAGGATTATAGATTTAGAGCCAGAAAAGCTCTCATAGGCCAATGAACCCAACTGTCTCATTTTGCAGATGAGAAAACAGAGACCCAGCTGGCATGTCCAAAGGCATAACAGTAATAAAGTTATCAGAGCTGAAATGTGAACCCAAGTCATCTGATCCCAACCCAAAGTAATTTTCATTGTTCCCCATGATCTGACTGACTGTGAAATATTAAAACCATCTTTAAAAAATGACATTTCTCCAATTTATGGACAGTTCTGCCCAAACAGTAGAGGGGTCCTATTCAATTTTAGAAGTCATTATGCAGTGAAATCATGTGGCAGCTAGGTGGTGCAGTGGACAGAGTGCCCAGCCTAGAGTCAGGAAAACTCATCTTCCTGAGTTCAAATTTGACCCCAAAAGACATACTAGATAATATTTGTAAAGTACTTTGCAAACCTTAAAATTGTTCTATGAATGTTAGCTGCAAGTAAGGAGAAGCTAGGTGATGTAGTGGTCAGAACACTGGGCCTGGAGTCAGCAAGAGCTCCCTGAGTTCAAATCTGGCCTCAGATACTTACTAGCTGTGTGACCCTGGGCAAGTCATTTAACCCTGTTTGTCTCAGTTTCCTCATCTATAAAATGAGCTGAAGAAGGAAATGGCAAACCACTCCATTATCTCTGCCAAGTGCGGTCACAGAGAGTAGGGACATGATTGAACAACAACAACATAGTAAAATCAATGCAAAGTCAAACATGTGGTCATTATAACAATATGGTACTCAGGTTCATTGCTGTTGTCATCCAAGCCATTCACAGGCTTGTAATCATGCTTACTGTTTTCCCAATTCTGCTTGCCACACCCTATATCTGTACATGTAAATCTTCACACAATTCTCTGGATGCATTATAGTCATCATTTCAGCATAGTAACATTCTATAGCTTTCATATACCACAACTTTCATCTACTTCTCCAATTGACTGGCATCTACCAGCTATCCCCATAATGCAATTTGAAGTACCCAGAATCACAAACCCAGTGTCTAGAAATGGGGAAGGGAATAAGCATTTATTAAGCACCTACTGTGTGCCAGGCATTGTGCTAAGCACTTTACAATTTTATCTGATCCTCACAACAACTCTGGGAAGTAGATGCTATTATTATCCCCGTTTTACAATTGAGGAAACTGACGCAAAAAGATGACGTGACTTGTCTAGGGTAAGTGTCTGAGACTGGATTTAAACTCAGATCTTTCTGACTCCAGGTAGATAGTGATATTAATGGGTCTTCCTGGTGAAAGCAAGGGCTCACAGAAGGCTCTCCTCATTGGTGAAGATTGATTACTCAATATTCCACCTTACAAGCTCTAAGCATTGAGTTATCAAACTCTACTAATGAAGAGATTCTTATAAACAGAGTATTGAGTACTCTATTTCCACCAATGGGGAGAGTCTTAAGGAAATGGATTGTGAGCTCTAGGCAATACTAGCTACAATGTTGGAGCTACTCTTATGTTCCTGAAATCAGCATTTCATTTCCTAATAGAAGTAATAGGAAGTAGAGAGGATAATGGAGTCGGAGGCAGGAGATCTGAGTTTTAAATCCTGCTAAACTTTTATGCCCACTAGTATGACTACATGGAAATTACTAATACTATGTACACTTTGGGAGGTACAAAGTGCATTCATGAGGAACATCTGAGGAAGGGAGTATGGTCATCATCCTCTACATTTTACAGTTGGGGGAACTCAGAGGTTTGATGACTTGTCCATGGCCACACAGTTAGTGGGATCAGAAGCAGGACTTAAAACTCAGATCTCCTACCTCTGACTCCATTATCCTCTCTACTGCCTATTACTTCTATTAGGAAATGAAATGCTGATTCCAGGAACATAAGAGTAGCTCCAACATTGTAGTAAGGCACCAAATCCTCTAAAATCCAGAGCTTTGTATATGTACTTCCTAGTTAACTAAATAAATGCAATTTGGCTGAAGGTAATCGAATATCAACCCTAGGATTCTAGATTGAAACACAGAAGGGACCTCAGAAGCCATGTGGGCCCACATCTTCATTTTGTGGATAAATGAGGCCCAGATCAGCTTGCTCAGAGTTGCCCAGGTAATAACAGAGCCAGGACATGAACCCAATTCTTCTGGCTTGAGACCAAGTACTCCTTCTCACAGCAGAAGGGTCATTTATCTTAAAAATGCGTAATTCAAACCCAGCCATTTATGCATGCCTCAATGGAAAGAGCCCTGGATTTGGAGTCAAAAGGCCTAGGTTCAAATCTCGGCTCTGGGAGGCAGTAGGTGGTGCAGTAGATAGAGTACCGGCCCTGAATCCAGGAGGACCTGAGTTCAAATCTGGCCTCAGACCATACACTCAACACTTACTAGCTATGTGACCCTGGGCAAGTCACTTAACCCCAATTGCCTCAAAAAATAAAATAAAAATCTCAGCTCTGACACTTTACTACCTTTGTGATGCTGGCCATGCTATCTTTGAACCTCAGTTTACTCAACTATAAAATGAGAGCACTGAACCAGTTGACCTCTAAGACACTTTCTAAATGTAAGATCTCATGACCTTTAAGCAGACAAGTAAGCTTTTTTAAATTAAATTAAAATTATTCATCTAATATTAAAATTAATAAAAGACAGTATGGCATAGTGGATAGAGAGCTGGGCTTGAAGCCAGGGAGACCATGGACAAATTTTCTATGTCCTAGGCCAAGGGTTTCAAACTCAAATGGAAATAGGGGCCACTCAACCACACATAAGGTTCTCTACAGGTTGCATATTGACTTAGAAAACCATTTTGTTGCTTTTATTTGTTGTTTATTTCAGTCATGTCTGACTCTTTGTGACTGCTGTGGGGGTTTTCTTAGCAAAGATACTGAAGTGGTTTGCCGTTTCCTTCTCCAGCTCATTTGACAGATGAGGAAACTGAGGCAAACAGGTGGCTTGTCCCAGGTCACACAGTCAGTAAGTGTCTGAGGCCACATTTGATTTCAGGTCTTCCTGACTCCAGGCCCAGCATTCTATCCACCTCACCACCTAGCTGCTTAGAAAACCATACATGTTTTATATACATTTTTTTTTAATTTTTATTGGTACACTAACATTAAAATCACAAAGGAACTACATTTTGATCTGGTTCAGAGTACTGTGAGCCTTTATGAGGGTGCATGGGCACCATGTTTGTACCTGTGGCTCTTTGACAATTCTCTAAGACAGAAAAGGAGCAGACTGTATTGGACAGGGAGTTCCCTACCATAGGTCCAATCCTTATCCTTATTAAAATTGTTTGCTTTGTGCAGTGTTCGGGGCATGTGGCATTGCTGTCTGGGCACTTTTGTTCATGTGACATCACTGTGAAATAGAGACCTTTTTCTAGTTGTTGTTTGTCCTGCATTTTTGAAGAGGACCAATGACATTATGGGGTGATGTCTTGACTTGTGTATGAATTGGATTTAAGTGAGGCAGAGTTTTACCAAGTCATGAGCCTCACCTTCTCTTCCAGAGTTATCTAAGTCCCATGGCAAGACAAAAGTCAAGATGACTGGCGATTGCCCAGGATGTAGTGGATGACCTTCATGTCTTCAATGTCTGTCCAAGCTTTAAGGGCTCCACTATGCTTGCTTCAGCCACCTTCATGGCTGTTGGAACAAATTGTTCTCATCTGCCTGTTCTGCCTGGGGGAAGTCTTCACTTATTTGGGGTAGACACTCCCTAACTCACCAATAGTTTTGAGGCCTATTGATTACCCTCAACCTGGTTTAGCCCTTCTTCTGAGATGGTTTTACCAAGGTATGGCCACTGCTAATGCTGCAGCCTCTTGGAGCCGCAGATGAGAGTTGGTTGACCAGTTGGACACCAAAGGTAGAAATGCAGCCTTCAAAAGGGCTTGATAGCCCTCACATCAGAGGTGCTAATCCTCCCTGAACACCCCCATACACCCCTTGGGTAAGGTAACATATAGTAGGCATTTAATAGATGTTAATTGAATTGAATCAAACTGAAATGAACTGGAGTATAAGGAAAATGAATGACTAATAATAATAATAATAATAATAATAGCTGCCATTTATATGGCACTTTATTATCCCATTTGATCATTCTAGTAGTGTAGGGACAAATTTGAGAAGACTTGGCAATCCTGGATTCCTATCCCAAATGCAGAGAGACACGCCTATTTAATAATGTCATTCAGTTGTTTCAAGCCTTTTTGTGATTCCGTTTGAGGTTTTCTTGGCAAAGAACCCATTGACCATTTCACTCTCCAGTTCATTTTACAAATGAGGAAACTGAGGCAGACAGAATAAAGTGACTTGCCCAGGGTTGCACAGCTAGTAAGTGTCTGAAGTCAGACCTGGACTCAAGAAAATGAGTCTTCCTGACTCCAGGGCTTGCACTTTATCCACTGCACCACCTAGATGCCCTACTTCTTAGACAACTGTTTAAATGTCCAGATGATCATAGCTCAAGAGCTAGAAGGGATTCAGAGTCAACTTAATTTAACCCCTTCTTTTTACACATAAGGAAAAGGAGACCCAGGGAGTGACTTGCCCAAGGTCACATAGATGATAAGTATCAGAGACAGTATTTGAGCCTAAGATCTCAGACTGCAAAGCCAGTGTTATTTCCACATCCCTTATTGTCAACTTTTGTGGAATGTCTCTCCTTTGCTCAGTTCTGGGTTTGACTCTTTTCACCCCCTTCACTGTGGGTTCTGCATATGAGTGACTGTGTGTATGTGTGTGCATATGTGCTAAGGAGGTCTACATGAATGTGCAAATACGCTTTCATAGGATACAATACTGCAAGGGACCTTTAAGACCACCAGGCAGAATCCTATAGTTTACAGATGCACAAAAACCTTGAGAAGTAAGATGACTGATCAAAAGCCATACCAGTGATAGAGACTGAAATTGGAATCCAAGGTAATTGCATATTACTAAACTAGATGAACTGAGGCCCTAGAAACATGGGATTATGGCTTTTGCCTCACACCTGAAAAGGAAATAAAAATCTCGTTTCCAATGCTCTTCATGTCCCTAGAAGAGCTCTGCCCTCCATTTTTAGTTCAGTGCATAAATTGCTCATTCGTTTCCCTTTGCAATTCATTTAAATAATGGCTTTTTAAGTAGTTACACATTTCTTTTTTTAATTCTATAAGCACATTTTTTATTCTGAACTTAACAAACACCTATAAAATGAGCATTTCCCTATACAAAGTGGAACAGAGGATTGTACATGAAATCATGAATTATATTATACAAAGGTTTATGTATGTAATAAATTTTATGCATGTAATGAATTATGTACGTAATAAATTTCCTTTTATGTATATAATAAATTGAACATTAACTTTCAAAACTGTCCTGTTTGTCTGAATTTAAGGTGTTTTGTTCATTTTTTAAAAAAGAAGTCTTCAATGATCCTCTTTTTTTTTGACAACTCAATCTCTAGTTCCCTCACCCTCTCCCCACTCCTATTTCCAAAATTGGGGGTGGAGAGGAGAAAGAAAAGGAAAACCTCTTAACAAATATGCATAGTCAAAAAAAAAAACAAATTTCCGTATTGGCCATATCTTATTTTGGACCTTGGGTTCACCCCACCCCCCATCCCGGTCAGGAGATAGGTAGCCATCTTTATCATTAGACCTCTGGAATCATGGTTGGTCACCGCATTGACTGAGGTTATTAAAGGTTATTAAAGTTGTTTTTCTTTACGGTAATTATTATTGTATTAATTGTTCTTCTAGTTCTGGTCACTGTACCATACATCAGTTCCTATAAGTCTTTCTCTCAAACCATCCTTTTCCTTATTTCTTAAGAGGTGCAATAATACTCCTTTACCTTCACAGAACATAATTTGTTTAGCCATTCCCCAATTGATGGGCATTCCTTCACCCTCTTAGCTTCAATTTCTTTGCTACTACAGAAAGAGCTGTCATAAATATTTGTGTGCATATATGTCCTATTCTGCTTTCTTTGATCTTTTTGAGGTATAGATTTAGGAGTGGTCTCTTTGAATCAAAGGGTATACACAGGTTAGTGACTTTTGAGGCAAGTTCTAAATTGCTTTCCAAGATGGCTGGAAGCTCCAAGTTTCTTTCCAAATCACAGCTCCTGCTCCCCTGATAATCTGCAGCCTTCGTCTGGTACCCAATCTTGATGAAAGAATAAGCTGTATGCCCTGAAGGAGAATGAGCAGGAATCTGTTCACCTTTTTGTTAAATTCATTTCAGGACAGTTGTTTTACAACAGAATATACCATCACATCTCAAGAACTAGTTAAGTAAAACTCACCCCAAATGCCTGGCATTTCCTTTACATACACATACCGTTAAGTACATTATAGAATGAATTGACATTGGTCATTGGTTCCATTTCCTGGAAAGCTCAGGCAGTCTAATCAATAGCTAGTTTTATCTTGCCTAAGAACTGTTTATTTTCCCCTTTCTCTCTCTACTTTACTGTCAATCATCTTGGGTTAATGTTAAATTGAAGTTAAAAATAAATTCCTGTTAAAGACTTGATTCCAACTTTTCTGACACTCCCTTCCCCAATCCAAGTATATTGCAGTCAGTGAGAAAATAACTCATGTTTATGGCATGCTTTAAAACCTGAAAATTACCTTTTCCAACATCTTTATAAGATAGGGGATGCAGGTATCATTTTCTCCATTTTATAGATAAGGAAATTCAAGCTACAAGAAGTTGTCAATTCAGCAAGTATTTATTAAAGAATGACTAAGTATCAGGCCATGTGGGATGTAAAGACAAAAAGGAAGCTACCAATCTTGTCTACTTGACATTGGGAACATTCCCACTTCACATCTCCATCAGTCAATTAATAAACATTTATAAAGTATCTGCTATGTATGTGTCTGCCAGACACTGTGTGAGTAACATAAAGACAAAAATTAAGCAGTCTCTGCCCTCAAGGAGCTTACATTCTTTCAGGGAAGGCCATGTGTACACATTGAAAAGTGTAATGGGGGCTTGGCCAATGGAAGGTCTATCCTCAGGTCATACATAGTGGGTTCTACCTGTTGTCAGTCAATGTGGAAGAGGCTGGGGAGTCTGATTCCAGAAAAACATGATAACTTTTCAATCAAAAACTTCAATCAACAATTTGGAGCAGGTACAGATATTCTGTTAACTGGTTTGGGTTTGTTAACTATAAGGTCAAAAGAAAAGCTGTTGGCTGAGCCAAAGAAGCGGGCTTCTGTTTTTTTGCCTCTTTGCATTTTTGTTTGTTTGTTTTTGCCTTAGGTAAAATGGTAAAGCTATGACTTTCAAACAGACAGAAAGCCTCCAGAGGTCCAGAACCTGAAGATTTTAACAAATTTTGCAACCAGCCATAAGGAGTCCAGAGAGACCTATCTGGCCCAGCATAGATCAAAGACAACTAATTCATAAATGAGCTATTGGAACTTGGTGAACTTGGTGAGGGAAATGTTTCTAGTAGCCCTCCATTAAGTTTGAGCCCACTTTCCCCAAGGACTAAGGTGGTATATGGGAGAATATGCCTCTTTCCAGGTAAGGAGAAATATTTTATAATTTCAGTTCTTGCTATATCTGCTCCGTAAATATCCTTTTGTAATAGTTGATTGATGCCAATTGGTTACACAAAAGTAGGATGCTAACCATCGGTGGTTAATATTGGGAGAAACACTAGAATGGGAGTTTGAGCTGAAAGCATTAAAGAAAGATACCTCTAACCCCTCAGGGGTACCCTAGACCTCTGAGTGGGAGATGTAGCCATCCTAGGTCTGAGAACCTAAATCACTAATGTCCATGTGAGTTAGGAGTATAAGTCCAGAGTCTAGCTACACAAATATGTAAAGAAAAAAGAGATGCAAGAAGATAGAAAGCTAGAAGGATCAAGAAATAACATGCCTTTCCACAAGCTCTCCTCCATGCTTGAAATGCACTTGCTCCTTACCTCCACCTCTACAAATCCCTAGCTTCTTTCCAAGCTCAGCTCAAGTCCCATTTCCTTTAAGACACCTTTCCTGATTCTCCAACTTGTTGGTATTTCCCCCATCCCCAAACAACTTTGTATTTGATTTCCAAATATTTTGTATTTATTTATTTGAATTTGTGTTGTTTCCCCCAAGCAGAATACAAATATCTTAATAGCAAGACTCCCTTCCTTCATTCTTTCTTTTCCTCTTTCTTTTCCTCCCTTTCTTTCTTCTTCCTCCTCTCTCCTTTTCTTCCTTCTTTCTTCCTTCCTTCCTTCCTTAAAAAAAATGTTCACTAAGGTCTAGCAAAGTGCCTGGCACATAGTAGATGCTAATAAATGCATGTTGAATCAAATTGAACTGAACTGAACTAAAACAGTTCTTGCCCTCTAAAAGCTTTAATTCTATTGGAGGTAAATGACTTTCTGAGGTCACATAGCTTGTGTCACAACTAAGCTAGAAGCCCGATCTTCTGATGCCAAGAAATGTGCTTCTGGTTACCCTCTGGTATCCCTCAGAGATGTAAGGCACATTCATGAGGGTTCAAAATCTCTCTGGGAGGATAATAGGAGACAAAGGCCATCCCTATTTAACTGGAACTTAGTAGGAAAGTAGAAAATTACCTGAACCTTTATGCTGATGTAGCAAAGCCTTAGAACATCATTTGAGTTAATTCACAATCTAATCAAAGCTAAAAAACATTCTTGGCAAAACTGGTCATAAATGCATTATGGAAATGATGCCGTTCAATTAAGTGATAGGTACTTGATTAACAGAGAAATAAAAGTAGTCATTTTGATGCAGGAACATAACCTGCATTTTCTATTTAAGATGCAGGGACACCAGTTAGGAGAGAAAGGTCTTAGCTGCCTGCCAGGGCTTCAGCAACCCAACTCCAAGGGCAGTTGGAGAAGATGAATACAACTTGGTCTGTGCGTCTAATGGCTACAGAGAGTAACTCGCTGAGTGAATAAAAATTCATTGTAATTGAACTGTTTCTACTGCCTAGATCATAGTATTGGCCACTGGAGAGGATCTCATGACAATGTTTTTTGGGAGGTGTTTTGGTTTTTCTTTTTGGTTAGGCAAAGGGGTTAAGTGACTTGCCCAGAGTCACATAGCTAGTAAGTGTTATGTGTCTGAGGCTGGATTTGAACTCAGGTCCTCCTGAATCCAGGGCCAGTGCTCTATCCACTGCACCACCTAGCTGCCCTGACATGACAATGTTTTGAAAGACTCAGCGACATTAAGGACATGATTGGCTATGGCCGTGTGTGTGTGTGTGTGTGTGTGTGTGTGTGTGTGTGTGTGTGTGTCTGTGTTTGATGCTATGTCTGTCTGTGGGGTGGGGAACAGGTTTGGCTTCATTTCACTATGCATTAGCTCTCTGGACATCATTGGCCCCTTCCAGATGTTACCCACCTTGTCCTTCACCCCTCTTTGCTGCCATGAATTTATGTTGAGCTTTTTGTTTTCTTGCCAATTTGTGATCCTGCCCTCAAAGGCAGCCACAATAATCTTTTTGGAGTGCATCACATTTAGAAGAGTAAACCTGAGCCTGATGGGAGGAATTGGTGTTAGGGCAAGGCAAGGATTCTGATGTATTTCATACTTGGGCATTTCTCCCTTCATCCAAGTAGTAGGCATGTTGTCATCTTCGAAGTTAGATTTCTTTTTAAGGGCTACACACTGTCAGATCTCATCCCCCAGAAGGAATCTTAGAGATCTGGTATACCTTTTCATTCTAGGAGGGAAGAAACTGAGTCCAAGAAAAGTTAAAGGACTTGCCCAAGGTCGCACAACTAGTTAGTGACTGAGCCAGTGGAGGGAAGCGGGAAGACAGGGAGAGAATAAAGATCTCTTAATTCCAGCCCAAAGCTCTTTCTACAATATCCAGATGCTTCTCTTTTTAGTTGGCAGGATGCCTTATCCCATTCTTTCCTGAAAGAAGTAACATAAATCTCTCTGAAATTTGCACTCTCCAAATCTGCACTGCAGATGAATTGTATGCAGTAAATACTCCAGGCAGAGCCCCACTTCTTATACTGACTAGCTATATGAACTTGGCCAAATTACTTTTAAACTCTAAGCTTCAGTTTCCACATCTGTTAAATGGGTATAATAATACTTGTGCTCCCCATCTCACAGGGATGCTTTGACGAAAGTGGGCTGTAAACCTAAAAGTGCCAGAGCAATGTGACTTAATTGTTATTTGAGTAAGGCTTGTGTTGTTTCAGTGCCAAGCACCTCATTTGCCCCACAAACTTTTTTTTTCATATAAATGGAGAGGTCTCTCCCTTCTTTGCAGGGTTGAAGGACCATGGGTGTGGGATGTTTCACATACTGACTTAGACTATGCATTTAGTTGCTTTGCTAAACTACTTCTTTCCATCTCTCTTTAAATCTCTGTTTCAAAGGATTACTCATTGGGTTGATGGATGGGAGAGGATTATATGCTAATGAGATCATAAACCTATAGATAGAAGAGACCTCAGAAGCCATCTAGTTCAACTGCTAACCAGTTTTACAGATGAGGAAACTGAGGCCCAGGGATGTTTGGCAACGAGGTCAAAAGAGTAGTGTCAGAGGCAGGATTTGAACCCAGGCCCTCTGACTTTAGATCACTATTTCTACTATATTACAAGAAAATTTGGATCAATAGACTGTTATAGGGGAATTTTTTAAAAAAAGGATTTGGGTCTGAACCAGATAGGATACCTCACTTCTATACGTTGTTGGGTCTAGGATTTCCCTGAAGTAGGTACTCCCTCCAAAGTTGCAGATTTCAACTCATCCTCAGCTTCTCAAATTGCTTAGTTTTAGGTCATCCTGGTTTGGTCTTAAAGACTCCACATAGGCCACCTGAGACTTTTTTTTTTTTGCTGTTATCGTGACCCCTTTTTCTCCCCACAGACTCACACCTGAGAGTGTGGGCCCTGGGTTCTGTGGGTGACTTCCCCTTCCAACCTGGCCTTATTTCTTAATATGTCCTCATCTGGCCTGGATGGATATATCCCCATCAAACCTTTCCTACATAGAAAAGGAGAAGCAAGAAAACACTTGGAATAGCAATCTCCACTCCCTCTCTTCCCTGTCTTTGTTCTACAGTAAGTTCACGTGTAAGTGATTTACATGATGGCAAATCCTAGGATTCATTATTTTTTTTGGACTATTCAGAATTTTTTTTTTAAAGAAACTGAGACATCCCAGCTTCTTTGGCTTTGTAAACATTAAACACGAATTTGCAAGTCTAAAAAATCTTGGCATGTGCACCTCCTGAGTGTGTGACTAGACACAGGTGATCTTCTGGAACATGCAATTTGTCAATACCTACCCACCTCCCCTTCCAGTCTCAGATGTTGGAAAGGATGCATTTTTTTTACCATTTCTTATGCCCAGACTGTCTTGGGTAACCTGACCCACTTACATGTCGGTAGCATTTTCTGACTTCCTTTGGCTTCCATGACAACTGCATCTGGCACCCCTGACATTCTATGAAGACTCTAGCCTTCATGACAGCTCTCACTTCTGCCGTTTTCTTTTTATTGATGTTTCTAGCCCCCAGTCTAGGACTCTTGTGCCTTCTGCCTGGATCACTATAACTGGTCTCCCTGAGTCCTCTCCTCCATCTTGTCCACCCTTGCCAGACAGATGGTACCAGACCCATGATTTCATTGGCATGGGGAACTCCCATGCACAAACTCCAGATTGGCATCTTCTCTGCAGCTGCAAAATTAATTTTTCTAAAATGCCATTTCCTGATATTAAAATCTCTTTTTTCTTTTTTTTTTTTTTTGGCAATTGAGGTTAAGTGACTTGCCCAGGTTCACACAGCTAGTAAATACTAGTCTAGATCTTAACTCAGAAAGATGAGTCTGCCTGATTCCAGGCCTGGCACTCTACGCACTGTACCGCCTAGCTGCCCAGCTGGCAACAGTGAGTCAACTTGAATTCTATTCCCTTCTCATTACTACATTTCCTTGTACAAATCACCTCTTTTTTCTGAGTCTTAGTTTCCTTATTGATAAATTAGGGATGAGTCTCTCCCTACATCTACCGCCCAGTTCGATTTTGAAAATACATGAGGAAAAAAAAAACAACCCAAGGAATCAGATTTCTCTTCCCTCAGTGCCAGATAGAGGCATATTTAAGAACATAAAATCATAATAACAACACTATACTGTCAAATCCTTTGTTCAGTGTTCTATCTCTCACAAAAGCTCTGAAAGGATCCTTGTGAAAATAATAACAAGAGATCTTGAAAGTTTGCAAGGATTTTACGTGTGTTATTTCATTCAATTCTCACGGAAACATCTAGTCCTCTGTCTTTTTTATTATCAGCTTACACATAATGAAACACGAGGCCATGGACATGCAGATGGTTAAATGTCAGAGGCAGGATTGAAGCCTAACTCTTCCTGATTCCAGGGAGAGCACTCTAGCCTTTACACTATATTGTTTCTATGTGGTATAGGCTTTTTTGATGTAATTCTCTAACCTTTTATACATTTCAACGCCTAATAATATTGGATCCTTCCTACAGCTGGCAGCTAGGCAGCCAGCAGATAGAGTACTGGGTCTGGAGTCAGCAACACTTGAATTCAGATCCTGCTCTTGACATTTACTAGCTGTGTGACCCTGGACAGGTCGCTTAACCTCTGTCTGACTCAGTTTTCTCATCTGTAAGATGAGTATGCTAATAGCACCTACCTCCCAGGATTATTGTGAAGAGCAAATGAGATGATATTTGTAAAATGCTTTGAAAACCTTCAAGTACTATATAAGTGCTAGCTATCGTTATTATTATTATTATTATCATCATCCATCATCATCATTATTAGGCCCTGGTTTGGCTCAGGGTAGGACAGCAAAGCAGTGAGACAATACCTGAAGGGATGTGGTCCGGCAATTACTTCCACATTACTAGCAACTTAACCAGAACAAAATTTTTCATGAGATTTCTGGGTCAATCTGGATATTAAAAGATTTCTTTCCAAGAACAACCTACAAAATGGGACATTTACTAAATGAGAATTTCTGGGTCTGATTATTAAGAAAAGTATGATTCTTTAATGGTATCTCTTTGTGATATCTCATTTGTGATAATCCCATCATTTTGGGGCATTTGTATTATTTGAGCATCATCGCTATTCAAAATCTTGGTCTAAGCCCCTTGTAAGATTCTTCTTCTGAGTCTGTTCCTGATTACACAGAGAAGGCTGAAAGTTAGGGAGACTCTGTCTGTGCATCTGCGGGCTCATATTTCCTCTCTCTTGTGATCTTTCAAAGCTTCCAATATCACAGCCTACTGCGATATTCCCTCCTAAGAGTAAGAAAGAGCACAGATCCATCATATGTTGACCTGGGTCAGGAGGGCCCAGTGCAGGGGTGGGGGAACTTGAGACCTCAAGGCCACATGTGGTCTTGTAGGTCCTCAACTGTGGCCCTTTGACTGAATCCAAATTTAATACAAGGATTTGTTCTGTACAACTTGGACTCATCAAAAGGCCGCACCCAAGGACCTAGAAGGGCTTGGAGGTCGTAGGTTCCCCACCCCTGGCCCAATGCCTCTCCTCTAACCAGAAGCTTACAAAATGTCTTCCTCTTGGCAGCTAGATGGTAAAGTGGATAGAGCACCAGCCCTGGACTCGGGAAGACCTGAGTTCAAATCTGACCTCAGACACTTACTAGCTGTGTGACCCTGGGCAAGTCACTTAACCCCAATTGCCAAAAATAACGATAATAATAACAACAATAATAATGTTAACACTTGTATGGTCTGATGCTGAGTGGAGTGAGCAGAACCAAGAGAATGTTGTACACAGTAACAGCCACATTGTGTGATGACTAATACTGATAAACTTAACCCTTCCCAGCAATACAAGGATCTAAGATATCTCCAAAGGCCTTGTGATGTAAAATGCTATCTACATCCCAAGAAAGAACTATGGAATTTGAATGCGGATCAAAACATACTATTTGCTTTTCTTTTTTTCCTTCCCCTGAGTTTTGTTTCCTCTTTCTGGTAGTTCCTCCTATTGGTTCTAATTCTTACTTACAACATCACTAATGTGAAAATATGTTTAATAGAAATATATATGTATAGCCTATAACAGATTGTGTGCCATCTTGGTGAAGGTAGTGGGGAAGAAGGGGGAGAAAAATTTAAACTCAAAAGCATATGGAAGTGATTGTTGATACATCTGAATAAATTAATTTTTAAAAAATATCTTCCTCACTCCAATCAGCCAGGCAGGCAGGAAAGAGAACCCAAATCATCAGGTTATGTACCTTTTGTAAGCAATCCCATTTCTGATTCAGCAGTCAACCAACAGTCTACCACTAGAATGAGATCCTTCTATCACAGAGCTGTTGTCGATCAGCTGTCTAATTCATTAATCCTAGTATAATACTTCTTAGCCATTGACTTTGTACTCACCTTTTAAAAAAAAAATTTTCATTTTAAACTTAAATATAAAATGAGAAAAGAAAAAAAGAACATTTCCATGTACATAACAGAACATAGAGGATTCAATATAAAACAATAAAACAAATAATAAATTTCCATTTTAAACTGTTTATATTTTTCAAAAACCTATGTAATAAACACTACATGTTGTTTTCAAAGCTACCCAGCTTTTCAATGCTGCCTTCTAAGTTTTCTTTTGTTCTCTGTTGTGAACTTTTTAATCTTTTTTCCCTCTCCCTCCCCACCCCACTGTACAGAAGGCTACAATTAAACGTAAATATATAGATACATGCATATATATATGCACACACACATGCACATGTGTAAGACCGTACTATACATATTTCCATTTGTTAGTTCTTTTTCTGGAGGTAAATAGAATCTTCCTTCATAGGTCTAAATCTTTCCATGTTTTTCTGAAATTAACTAGCTCATCATTTCTTATATCACAGTAGTATTTCACCACAATCATATACCACAACTAGCCATTCCTCAGTTGAAGGGTATCTATCACTTTACCAATCTGATACATGTAAGATGATACTTCAAAATTGTTTTAATTTACATTTCTCTTGACCATTTATCAATTGGGAAATGACTAATATTCTTACAAATTTAACAAAGTTCTCTACATATTTGAGAAATTAAACCTTTATCTGAGAGATTGTCTATGAAAGTTTTTTCCCCTGATTTTCAGCTTTCTTTCCAATGTAGGCTACATTGGTTTTATTTGTACAAGAACTTTTTAATTTAAAAAATTGAAAATATCCATTTTCCACCTCAAATGCTCTGTAGCTTATTTCTTCATATATTATTCTCTCATCCATGAGTCTGATAGGTAATATTTTTCACATTCTATTTCTCTTTTGATATCTCCCTTTATATCTAGATAGTGTCATCTGTTTTGACCTCACTGTTGTACATGGTTTAAGATACTGGTCTGTACCCAATTTCTACCAGACTGCTTTCCATCTTTCCCAGCGATGTTTACCAAATAACAGATTTTTATCCCAAAACTTAAATCTTCACATTTGTCAAACACAAGGTTACTATAGTCTTTACTACTGTGAGTTGTATGTCTGCTGTGTTCCACTGATCTACCTTTCTATTTCTTAACCTGTATCAGATAACTTTTACATTTATTGCTTTATAATATAGTTGCAGGGGTGGGGAACCTGCAACCTCAAGGCCACATCTTTGGGTGTGGCTTTTTGACTGAGTTCAAGTTCTACAGAACAAATCCTTTTGTTAAGGGGATTTCTTCTGTGAAGTTTAGATTCAGTCAAAGGGTCACACTTGAGGACCTAGAGGACCAAATGTGGCCTCGATGAGGTCTAGAGGTTAGAGGTCCTGGAACCCCAAAATCACTACACAAAGGTCTTGTCCAAAAGAATTTGACCCAAGCCTTTCAGCCAAAGACAAGGTTTATTGAAGATTCACCATATTAGGCAGACTCTTAAGGAGTCTGAACATTAGTAAGCAGTGGCTAGATTATAAGAATCTAAGCAGTGGCTAGATTTTAGGAATCTGAGCAGTGGCTAGATTTTAAGAATCTAAGCATCTTAATGGAGACAAGATGGACCTTATATACAGAAAGACTGTGGGAGGGATCTAGGACCAGCCAAGTAGTCCATGAGGTAATGGAATTACCAAGGGTGGGAAGTGGCCTGGGGCCATAGGGAGGTAAGACAATGGAGGGGAGGATTATAGCCTCGGGAGAATGTTGGAGATTTTTCCCTGTGGGAAAGTCCAGTGTTTTTCCTTTCGGGGCCCAGATCCCAATCCTATCAGCCTCAAGGCCACAGGTTCTCCACCCCTGAGCTAATTAGTGGTAGAGGCAGGATTTGAAACCGGAAGGATGCTTGGGGAAACTGCTTCTCGGTGTGCGTAAAGGAGGGACCCATCTTCAACTTCAAAGCATGCCCATAAGTAGGTTACCCAAACATCCCCATGGTTGACAACAGACAGAGCAAATTATACCTGCTCCTAGGCCTGGGCCCTCATTGGCCAGTCTCCCACTTCATATACATTCCTCCTTGCCGCTTGGGAGGGTGGGGAGGGGGGTAATGGGTGTGGGTATGGATGTGTCTGAGTAAATATGTAGTTATCCATTTTGGAGCTCCTCTGAAGGACTTGGGCATAGAGAGAGAGAGAAGCCAGGAGACGATGCTGCCTGAAGAAAGCCCAGCCTCTTTTCCCAAACTGTTTAACCTCTGAGGAATCTCACAGTCTTTCAGAGAGCATATCAACCCAAGTACATTTTGTTTGACCCTAAATTTGAAAAAGGTTGCTGGCTCTAAGAAACAAAAAAGCCTTGAGGGGAGAAGCTAGCATGAAGGAACAGAGTGAGACCCTGTAGAAGGTAATAATAGTGGAGATTGGAAAGGGGACCAGCGTCTCAGCAAATGCAGCCAATCAGGTTTGAAACGGCTGAACCGAGCACTGTTCGTCATCACAGCACAGTAGGAACAGAGGCAGGCACTGAGGAACCTGGGACAGCATCCCAGAACCAGCCAGACACCATCCAAAGGCAGGATCTGGACTTGGGGGGGGGGGGGGGAGCTGCCTTGCATCGACTTTCCTCCCCATGCTTTCCTGGGGGTAAGCAGCCTTCTCACCTGTTAGCCTCTCCTACTCCCTAGTGGAAAACCAAGCCTGCTGTTCTCCACTGCCCTCCTCCACCTGCACTACAGCAGACTGGGGTTCCTTTTACAACTACAATTTCTGCAAATCATATTATTTTAAATATGTTTGCAGTGCATTTGTCCTTTTGTATTAAAGTTTTGCGTGGCCATTCAAATCTGTACCATTTCTGCTTATTTGAATGCAAACAGGGAGATTGGGAACTGAGTAAAGACAAAACCTTGTAAGAAGAGAGTATATTTAAATTATTGGGGTTTATCCCTATACAATCTGAGATAACACTGCCTAGATTGGAAATGGGGGCGGGGCAGGGAGGGTCAGGGAGTCAAGCATTAAGAGAGAGAAAGAGAAAGAACAAACTTCAGCACCAGATTTTCATTCCCATCACATGTGAGCTGATAGCCATGGAGGATGGATAAGCAGCCTTCATTATTAGTAGTTGTTGTTTTTAATATATAATATGTAAAAATTATTCATTATTAATAATGAAGGCAGCCTTCATTATTGTCCCTTTGCACTGGACTTGAAAGGGGATGGCCCGCCTCTAAAAGGAAGGGTTATTAGCACAACAAAGTGGACAGCTAGCTAGGCAGAGCAAGGGATATAGTGCCAGGCCTGGAGTCCGGAAGATCTGAGTTCAAACGTGGCCTCAGACATTTACCCTGGGCAAGTCACTTAACCCTGTTTGCCTCACTTTTCCCATCTGCCAAATAAGCTGGAGAAGCACATGGCAAACCACTCCAGTGTCTGTGCCAAGAAAACCCCCAATGGGATCATGAAGAGTCTGAAATGACCAAACAACCACCACCAGTACCACAGGAAAAAGGGTGGGAGATAGATGGCCTTGTGTAAGCCCATCTGGTCAGCTCCTGGCTCAGCTCCTCCCTGCCCGCCCAGCTGGCTGTGCTCACCAGCACCATCTGGTGGATTCTTGGTGCATGAACTTATTGTTGTCCTGAGGCTGCCAGTGATATTCCTCTATAACATGGCATGTTGTATGATGGCTACAGCATTTCCCACTGATTTCTTTCTAGCATTTCTAAAACACTGGTCTTGGCTTGTTCAAGAATGGGCACTTGATTTTCATATGTTTTGGAGGCAATGAATGGCTTTCTATGATTTTTTGTTTGTTTTAATGGTGTAGCAAATTAGCTACATCTCACCAAATGGACTGGCGGGTCTCGACTGATGTTTTCAAAATTGTTCAGATAGTGGGAAGAATACACTTTCAAGAAAATATTGTAGAACTAGAACAAGAGCAATCATTCTTGAATTCATTTGGGACTTTTTTTTTTACTCCACAACACAATTTTCCTAATTAATTCATAACTGCTCCCACTGGTAACACAAAAATTTACAAAATGAGGCAGCTAGATGGCGCAGTGGATAGAACACCCACCCTGGAGTCAGGAGGACCTGAGTTCAAATCTAGCTTCAGACCAAATACTTGACACTCACTAGCTGTGTGAACCTGGGCAAGTCACTTAACCCCAATTGCCTTAAAAAAAAAATACGAAATAAATCTGTACTCTATGTCAGAATGAAATTTTGGAGCTGAACAAATTTTAAAGAACATAACAAGGGGTCAAAAATGAAAGCTTTGCCATTACCAGATACTTCAAGGAAGTCCAGAAGTAGAGTTTGGATAATTTCGTGATTATAGCATCTTCATTAGCCTCTAGCATAGACTACAACAAGATTAATTTATAATATTATAAGTAATTAATTTAATTTAATTATGAGATCATAATTTATTTTATTTACAATAAGATCATAGGTTTAGAGATAGAAGAGACCACTAATTTCAAACCTTTCATGCTGCAAATGAGAGGCCTAAGGTCTAGAGGTTAAGTGGCTTGCCTAGGGTAACAGCTACCAACAAATCTAATGCTCTATCCATGCTGCTTCCTGCTCCTTAAATGCTACTTAACGGCGCTTCATGAATTTCATGAAAAAAATAAACCCACTACTTAGTCTATCCTAGCTGACCAACTGTGTCTAATTTTTCAATAGGATAACCAAACTTTAACAGTTTGGTGGCTCTGTGATGTTATGGGAGGGGACACTCTTCTCCAAATGTAGATTACGACCACACCAGATCTTCTTATCCTGAGGCATTCTTATTCATAAATAAATATAAATATTTATAAACCCTCCATAAATTCTGGCTATAATCTTCCACATTGGATCCATTCGATACATTGGAGGCTTTTCTCTAATCTTTTTTAGTCTCTCATGTTTATTACCCCTGGAACATTCCCAATATCCATCTATTACTTCTACTTCTCACATCCTTTTCCAGTCCTTTTCTAGTACTTCATGCCTACTGCTCTCCCATAAATCATCCTCCATAATATGCAGCAGCCCGGTTACCACATATCTTCTTATTGTCCACCATCATCACTACCAGTAAAAATGAAAATAATTTCCACGTATATGCACTTACTTAAAAAAAAATTACTATCAGGAAAAAATAGAAATTTTCTTTTAAGTCAAACAAATCCCTCTAGTGTTCAGATGACCTCTGTTAGAGAATCCGGAAATAGCCAATCACATCATCAGCCAACCAAGCAAAAGGCATTTGTTAAGCACCTGCTACGTGCCAGTATTAAGTGCTGGGAATACAGCTACAAAAACGAGACAGTCTCCACCCTTGAGGAGTTTGTATTCTAATGGAGAAGCAATGATGGCAACAATAGCATAATAATAACAATTAGCATTTATGTAGCACTTCAGGTTTTGCAAAGTGCTTCACAAATCCTCATCATTATAGCTAACATTTATATAATTAGGTCTGCAAAGCACTTCACAAATATCTCATTTGATCCTCACAACAATGCTAGGAGGTACATGCCATTATTAAACCTATTTTACAGATAAGGAAACTGAGGCAGAAGTTAAGAGACTTGCCCAGGGTTACACAGTTAATAAGTATTTGATGCAGGATTTGACTTCAGGTCTTCCTGACTCCATGTCCGGTACTCTGTGTACTCTGGAACCTCTTAGCTGCCAAACAATACGAACCTATATATTTATATACATGATGCATAAAAAACGTACAGGGAAGCATGCTACCCACCTCCTGACAAAGAGGTCATGGACTCAAAATGCAGAATGTGACATGCACTTTTTGGACCTGGCCCATGCAGGAATTTGTTTTTGACTAATAATGCATAGTTCTTACAATGGTTTTGTTTTTCTTCTTTTTTCATGGGATGGAGGAGAAGAAAATAAATACTTATTAATTGAAAAAAGGGTTAAAAGAGCAATATAAGGAAGTTTGGGGAAAGCTTGTACTGACAGCTGAGGAGGGGAGGGGGTTTGGGAAGCATATACCCTTTTGACGTACCTTGACTTCAGGGTGATTGGTGAAGCTTGAAGGGGAGGGGTCCCAAAATTGGTCTGTCTGACTCAAGAAGTGGCAACAGTGATGTTGACAAAGATGATGGTGACGGCTGACATTCATATGATGCTTTCTGGGCTACACAGTGCTTTCTCCCTTCCTCTGTGGTCACTCAGCTATGCAAGAAGAAAGTAAACACCTCAAAGATCCATGATTTCCTCTATGTGAACTTGACTTCCACTGAGGCAGATAATACCCTTCCATGCCTCGGTTGACATCTTCATAGGTTATTGTGGCCAAAAAGAAAAAAAAAAAAAAGAAAAATCCATCACTCAATGGGTGGCCAGTCATCTAGCGATGAGCTCCCCCAAACTGAGCTGACTGATGATGCCTTGAAAGGCAGCAGACACACCCAGCCCATCCCTGGGACTGCACCTAAGGCTTTTTTCATTATGGGAAAACTCAACCCACCCTCTGCTCTTCTGGTATAGCTTTCTAAAACCCCAGGATCATCTCCACACCACATTGAGGCATTGTCTGTCCAGCACTATGCTAGACACTGAGGGAGATTAAAAATGGTGATGTCACAATTCCTGCCCAAATAATAACAATAATCATGTTGTTATTCAGTCCTTTCAGTCACATCTGACTCTTTGTGATCCCATTTGGAGTTTTCTTGGAAAAGACACTGGAACAGTTTGCCATTTCCTTCTCCAGCTCATTCAACAGAAGAGGAAACTGAGCCCAACAAGGTTAAGTAACTTGTGCAGGGTATCACAGCTAGTAAATTAAGTGTCTAAGGCCAGATTTGAACTCAAGATGAGCCTTCCTGATTTCAGACCTGGTACTTCAAGCACTATGGCACCACCTAGCTGCCCTGTAACAATAGTCGTAATATGTATAACACTTCAAAGTTTGCAGAGCCCTCCTGGATATTACATTCTAGAGAGAGGAGTAAGACTCAGAAATAACACCATATTATGGTAATACATAATATTACAGGATAAGTTCATTAGAGAGTTTCCAAATGAAAGTGCTATGTGAATTCAGTCAGAGGCAAAGAAATAGAACTGCAAATGTTGCTGTCACTATATGAGGAAACTGAGTTTCAGATAATTTAAATAACTTTGTCCCATAGCCACACTAATTTAAATTAATTGTCCACCATCTGAAATAATGAAATAGGATAGAATTGCGTGTATCTATGTCCCCATACAATGCTGGGAGGTAAGTGCTATTAAGATCCCCATTTTACAGATAATGAAAATGAGGCTAGCAGAGATTAAGTAACTTGCCCAGGTTCATATAAGTATGCCAATAGGGCAGGTTTTGAACTCAGATCTTCCAGACTCCAAGTCCAGTAATATATCCATTGTGCCATCCAGCTGCTAAACAGCATGAAACCTGTACATATGAAGATACACACACACACACACACACACACACACACACACACACACATGCACACATGAAATGAATAAAAAGTGAATAGATTGGGGTATACTACTCACCTCCTAACAAAGGCTCAGAAACAGCCGCACCAATTTGCCCACTGTCTGGAGTAGGATGTTAACAGAGAATTACTGTTCCCATTATACAGATGAGGAAATGAAGACTAGCAAAAGTTAAATAACTTGCCCACATTCTGAAGCAGTGGTGTAAGATACCATTCCAAGAGTGCAAGCATTGCTATCCCTACTCTACAGATGTAGAAACTGAGGCACAAGGTGGTTAACTAATTTGTCCACAGTCATAAGGCGGAAAAGTGCCAGAGCTGGGACTCAACCTTGCATCTCACTTTGCTAGGCACTTCACCTAGTTAGAAAGCCTTCACATTTCCAAGGGGGCACATTCTCACCATTACTATTTAGCCAGCCTATGGTTCCCAATTTGAGTCTATTCAGTAACCATTATCAATGCTCTCTTTTCTGGAATCATACACAGTCTTGTAAAATCAGAGCTGAGTTTGTGCCACTTCTCCCTCGGCTCTCAATTATTCATAATTAGCCAGTTTGTGTCTCCAGTGATTCACCCCTTATGTCACCTTTCAAGTACCCTAGGTTCATCACTCAATAATATGTAAAATCCTTTGAACCTCAATAGTCTCTTTAGTGATTACTCTTCCAGGCACATGTCAACAAGTACAAATGAAATTAATGAGCTTGGCAGTGAGAAGACCACACTTATTGACATTGTGATTAGGCAATCACAAAGAAGAGGGTGGGGGTAACCTGAGGCTTAACTCCTGGAGGTCTCCATTAATTCAACCAGATGATGGAAAGAGAAAGTCTTCTGCATGCATGCCTGAGCCAGTCATGTCTTTGGGTAGGTCTTTGTGTGAAGGAAGTCAAGATCTGTGGGTCATAGGCATAACCTAAGAAGCACCTTCCTTTCCTGCCCCTCCCCACTTTAAAAAAAAAAAAGGAAAAGAAGCTTTGGGATTTAGAGATTGAATAAGATTGACCAAATACTTGGAAGTCACAATAGAAATGACTCTTTAAAGGTTGTGGCTGTTGTTGTTTATCCTTTCTCAAAGAGGACCATGACATCAGGAAGATGATGCCATGATTTGCAAGCAAATTGGATTTCATCAAGGCAGTGCTGTGTAAAGTCACCAGCCTCACTTTCTCCTCCAGAGCTATCTGAGTCCAATGGCCAGATATAGATCAGGACGCCTGGAGACTACTCCCATTTAAAGGTTAGATTGAGAGGAAAGACTGTAACATAGCAGGTCCTATACTCCAATTGAAAGGCCAATGACTTTTGACCCTTTCCAACTGGTCACTCTCACCACAATTGCCACCATAGGAAATTAAAATCATAGATCTAGGGGCAGCTAGGTGACGCAGTGGATAGAGCACCAGCCCTGGATTCAGGAGAACCTGAGTTCAAATCTGACCTCTCACACATAACACTTACTAGCTGTGTGACCCTGGGCAAGTCACTTAACCCCATTGCCTAGCCAAAAAAAAAAATCTCATAGATCTAGAGCTGAAAAGGAAAAAAAGGACAAAAAGTGGAAAAGGAAAAAAGGAAAAGTGGCCATAGAGTCCAGACTCACCTTCATTTTAGAGATAAGGAAACTGAGGCCCACAGAGCTTGTGATTCCCCCAGTGTCACAAACACAGGACAAGGATTCAAATTCAGGCCTTGTAAACTCTTTTACTGCACCATATGACCTCTGATTTGTCATCTAGCATGGCCCCTATTTTTTTATAGATGAAGAAACAAAGGTACAGAAAGGTTAAATGTCACATAGCTAGTAAAGAATTCCAACTCTCAGTCTTCTCACTCTAAATCTTGTGTACTTTCCCCTGGGCCACACTATCTTTTCCGGACTTAAAACCCCAGAGTCGTATTTGACTCATCCCTCCTGTTCAACCCCTACATCCAACCAGTTGACCCATCTTGTCATTTCTATGTCCATACCTCCAGTTTCCTTCTCTCCATCCATCCTGGCAACTCCCTAATTCAGGCTCTCATCCTCACTCCCATGGCCTACTGTAATAGGATCATAACTGGCCCCTGCCTCTCTCTATCACCTCCAAAACACCTTCACAAAGTTGCAGTGGCTCCAAATTTTTTCTTCAGGATAAAATACAAATTCCCAAGACTGGCTTCTAAGGTCCTCCATGATCTATCTTTCCAAGCCCATTACTGCCCTTTATACCTTTCATACTCCAAACAAACTAGACTCTTCCCCAAAATAAACATGTCATCTCCACCTCCATGAATTTTCACAAGCCAGCTGCCCTGAAGGAATGTGCTCTGTCTTCATCTCTCCTTAGAACGCTTATCTTTTTTTAAGAGGTAGCTAGGTGATTGACTTCATACAGTGTTGGATTTGGAGACAAGAAGACGTGAGTTAGGTTTATATTTGGACAAGTCACAGCCTCTATCAACCTCAGTTTCCTCATCTGTAAAATGGAGTTAATTATTAATAATAATTTATAATTGAAATAAACAAGTATTAACAATTATAATAAATGTATATGAAATAAATTAAAATTTTCTGTTAATTAAATTAATAAAATAATTAAGCTTAAAATATTTAATTAATAAAATAATTAAATAAGTAATTATAAATAATAACTCCTCGCAAGGCTGTTATGAGACTCACATGATATAACAAATGTAAATAACTCCACAAACTTCAAAGAGTTCTATAAATAGCTATTATTATATATTTGTCTTGGTATCCCTAGTATCCAAATGCTAAGTGGAACAATGGAGAGAATGCTGGCATGGAGTCAAGAAGACCTGAGTTCAAATCTGCCTTCAGATACTTAGTAGCTGTGTGACCCTTGGCAAGTCACTTGAGCTCTGTTTGCCTCAGTTTCCTCATCTGTAAAATAGGGTTAATAATAGCACCTACCTCACGGGTTGTCATAAGGATCAATGAGATCATTGTACTTAGCACAGTGCCTGGCACATAGTAGGTTCTATATGAATATTATTATTAGCATTATGTCAGGGATTTAATTGCTCTTTTAATTGATTTGAACTTAACTTGTTTTTTAAGGCCTTCAACAACCTAATTCTGATCTACTCAGCTCAAATCCCCCCTCTGAGATAGACCTTTACAGATTTTCTCCTACATTTGCATGGGAGCTCCTTGAACAAATGAACAGTGCAGTGTCTGATACATATTTAAGTGCTTAATAAATGTTTGTTGACTGACTACTTTATTTTACACACTAAACATTCTGGCCTGGTTGGATTACTAGTTCACCCAAACTTGTTTCCTGCCTTGGAGCCTTTGCACTAATTTTCTTTGTGCCTGGGGAGCTCCATGAAGCTTTTGTTGTTATCGTTCAATCATTATCAGTCGTGTCCAGCTCTTTGTGACCCCAGTTGGGATTTCCTTGGCAGAGATATTGGCATAGTTTGCTATTTCCTTCTCCAGCTCATTTTACAGATGAGGAACTGAGGCAAACAGAATTAAGTGACTTGCCCAAGGTTATACAGTTAATAAGACTCTGAGGCCCAATTTGAACTCATGAAGAGTCTTCCTAACTCCAGGCCCCACACTCTATCCACTGTGCTACCTAGCTGCCCTCCCCCACCATGAAGACTTGCTCATCGTAAATTCTCTACAAACATTTCTCATTAATGAAAGGCTAGGACTTAACCTATCATCAAGATATTCTCAAGCTCACATCTCCCTGGACTCTCAGGAGTAGAAGTCTGAAAGGGTTAAAGCATCCCTAGGCTGTAGGGTCTAGAGAAAACTCACCTTTTAATGACTCTAGAATTGTAAAAGAGCATTGTTCCCACTTCTTCGCTTAATACTATACATACCTAAGCGAGCAATTTGTGGTTCAAATTCATATCCTACCAGTTGGCTTTTCATGTCAAAAATGGCAGATTTTCCTCAATTTGTCTCAATTCCAAACTTTGATGCCACAAAGAAAGCATTTGAGACTGAGCTCTGTTCCCCTTCCAGGAAGGTAATCCCCAGCCTCTAGGAAAGGAGAGTTATTTGGCTTCCGGTCTTCTCAGTTACTGCATAACTACCACATGTCTCTAATTTAAGGGCATGTTAAAAAAAAAAAAGAAAAGAAAAAGAAGAAAAGAAAAACTAGCAATTATGAAAAGAAATGAGCTATAGCCTTGGGTATCTGTCATGCCATCAGCTTATAGTCTTGAATGCTTGTTTAATTGCCATGAAAAATGTATACCAGAGTACAAGGCTGTTACACCTAGCTGAATCCAGTTACATGCCAAGTCACGTGAATTTAGCCTTGCAGGCATCATCAGCCATCCTAAAACGGGATTAAACAGCAATGCTCAATTGAAATTTGTTGCAGATGCAAGAAACATCAGGGGAAAAAATGAAAAACAAATTCCAAGTTAGGAGGTTTGGAATAGAGGCAGGAATGAAAGAAATGAGAATTTTGTTCTAGCAATGGCTGTTAATAAAATCAAAGGAATCAGATTTTCAGCAGGTATAGGAAATCTGGAGAATAGCTGTGCTGATGGAGACTAAAAACTGAGGCAGGAAACAAATGGAGCCCAGGAACATTGGTTTTCTCTTTGAGACTGGCTGAAAAGCTTGAAGCTCTGTAAGCGCAGAGAGCAAAGCACAGAAGGAAAAAAATTCTTTCATTGTCTCTGATGGGAATAAATCTGGAATCCAGTCTTCTCTTATGTACACCTCAACACCAAATATATTAACAAATTAGAATTGGGGAGGAAATACTATACCCTATTCTTTGTGGATTTTATTGTGTCTTTCAAATTATAAGCTTAGAGGGAACAAGATTAAAAAAAAAAAAAACACAAGGTGCTCCTTGACTGTTCAGCAGCCCTCAAAGTGCCTGCCACATTTATTAACCAGTTAGGCACTGGACATCCACTTTTCAAGAAAGGGCAATAGTAAAAAGTGTGTCTGAGCTTTGAAAAATGAAGGAGTGAGACATTTTAAAATAGTGTTAAACCAAAGGACTAAGAGTGCTGAGGATTCTTCTTCTCTCCCCTTCTTCTTCTCCCTCCAAAATTATTAATACATGGATGCCGTGAGTGCCTGCATGCATGGCCGTGGTCTGATGCCGGCAGAGTGTGAAGAGAGAAAGAATCACGGGCCAGGTGGAAGATGTGAAGAACAAACATCGTTTATTGATCTGAGGGCTCAGGCTTATATAGTACTGTATCAAGCAATAGTAACATTATTTTCCATAAAAAGCACAAACCTAATTAAGTGATTGCCTTACTTCCTTGTACCTTGTCTGTTACATTCTTTCCTGCATCCTGTCCTGTACCCCATCCGTTTCCTCCCTTCCTGCATCCTGTTCTCAAGAAACAGAACAGGGGGGTGGTGAGCCAACATCCTGAGTTTCACAGCTGTCGGGCTTAGTACAATCTATAGGTAAGGCCCCGGGCTGGCCTAAGCCCTCCAACTCCCCAGAGCTGGCCCTCTACACATGAAAAAATACTGAAACCTTTCTCATACACTTACATATATGTATATATACTCATATATAGATGTAGATATAGATATAGGCATCTATATATGTTTATAATTGGAATATATCTATATATGGGTATATTTTTGGGATAACCGTCTCATGGCACATGCTACACACATACACACACTTATAAAAATAGACATATCCATAGAGATAGATACATAGATAGATAAATACATAGATAGACATGGCAGCTAGGTGGCACAGTGCTGGTCCTGGAGTCAGGAAGACTCATCTTCTTGAGTTCATATCTGGTCTCAAACTCTCAATTTACTAGGTATGTGACCCTGGACAAGTCACTTGAACCTGTTTGCCTCAGTTTCCTCATCTGTCAAATGAAAGAAATAGCAAACTACTCCAGAGTCTTTGCCAAGAAAACCCCAAATGGGGTCATAGCAACAATAGATAGATAGATAGATAGATAGATAGATAGATAAGATACTCAGATGGTTGGACAGAAAGACAGATAGATAGGTAGATAGATAGATAGATAGATAGATAGATAGATAGATAGATAGATAGATAGAATCTACTTATTTATCTCTCTAGGTCTCTCTATATAGAGATGGATGTATCCCTATACATACATCCATATATGGATGTGGGTGGGGTGTGGGTGTATGCTGTGCTCAGAGCAGTCATCCCAATTCCCACTTTAATTGGCTAGTCAGGTCTCCAGAGTTTTGCTACTACACCCACCTCAGGACTCTAAGGGTAGTTCTGAGGGGTTAGGAATTGTTTTTCCAGTGCTATGGATTATGGGCTCCCACCAATGTACTTTCACCCAAGATTATCAGTAGAAATCATTTAGGCAGCCAGATTCTTTAGCTTTAAGAAAGGAGGATTCACCATATACCAAAATAAAGTCAAAATGGGTTTATGATTTAGATATAAAGGCTTATACCATAAGCAAAGTAGGAGAGGAAGGAATAGTTTACCTGTCAGATTTATGGAGAACAGAAGAATTCATGACCAAACAGAAGATAGAGGACATTAGGAAAAGTAAAATGCATAATTTTGATTACATTAAATTGAAAAGTTTTTGCACAAAGCCAATGCAACCAGGATTAGGAAAAAAGTAGAAAATTGGGAAAGAATTTTTACAACTAGTGTTTCTGATAAGGGACTCATTTCTAAACTACATAGAGAATTAAGTCAAATTTATAAGAAAACAAGTCATTCCCCAATTGATAAATGGTCAAAGGGTACAAACAGGCATTTCTCAGACGAAGAAATTAAAACCATCATATGAAAAAATGCTCTAAATCACTATTGATTAGAGAAATGCAAATCAAAACAACTCTGAGGTACCACATCTCACATCATATTGGCCAACATGACAAAACAGGAAAATGATAAAAATGGAGAAGATGTGGGAAAATTGGAACACTAATACATTGTTGGTAGAGTTGTGAAATGATCCAACCATTCTGAAGAGCAATTTGGAGCCCAAAGGGCTATAAAAAATGTGCATACCCTTTGACCCAGCAATAGCACTGTATCCCAAAGAGATCATAAAAATGGGAAAAGGACCCACATGTACAAAAATATTTATAGCAGTTCTTTTAGTGGTGGCAAAGAATTGGAAATTGAGGGAATGCCCATCAATTGGGAAATGGCTGAACAAGTTGTGGTATATGAATGTAATGGAATACTATTGTGCTATAAGAAATGATGTACAGGCTGACTTCAGAAAAACCTGGAAAGACTTGTATGGTCTGATGCTGAATGAAGTGAGCAGAACCAGAAGAATGTTGTACACAGTAACAACCAGGTTGTGCAATGAGTAACGTTGATAGATTTAGATAGACTCCAAAGTTCTCATGATGGAAAATGTTATCTACATCCAAAGAAAGAACTATGGAGTTTGAATGCAGATCGAAGCATACTATTTGCTTTTTTTTTTCTTTTGTTTTGTTTTGTTTCCTCTTTCTGGTAGTTTCTCCTATTGGTTCTAATTCTTCCTTACAACATCACTAATGTGAAAATATGTTTAATAGGAATGTATATGTATAGCCTATATCAGATTGGATGCTATCTTAGGGAGGAAAGGGGAGAGGGAGGTGGAGAAAAATTTAAAACTCAAAAGCTTATGGAAGTGATTGTTGATAAATCAAAATAAATTTAAAAATTTTTTTAAAAGAAAGGAGGATTAATTAAGGTGATATATTTGATGGAAATGTCCCCCTAAAAGTCTAGACACACTCTTGCACAATTACCTACAAAGACATTGGCAAAGTGACCTTAAGCTTAAAGAGCACGTAGGCAAAGGGGTAATTCACAGCTCCTATTCACTGGAATTCCTTTTCTCTCCTTTGTGGGGTGTTCAGGAAGTTTCCTTAGGCAAGTCATAGTTACTTTGCTAGAATCTTTGTAGGGTTGTGAATCTGTGTCCAGTCCATGGCTAATAATACAGAAAATGCCGCCAGCTACTGCTGTCCTGGAGAACAAAACAAGAATGATAATGGGGAGATGGAAAGTCTAAAAATCCTCAAAACTCTAAAGCTCACAAGGTCTTCCTCCAGCCAGGTGGGGGCAGGGAGCAGACACCACTTCAGTCCAGTTCCACATTACCTCTCTCATCTGCCCTTCTATAAAAGCCTCTTAATTAATTTCATTGCATCCAATCCATTCTCCACACAGCTGCCAAAGTGATTTTCCTTAAGGACAGGACTGACCATGCCACTTGCCTACTCAATAAACTACTGTAGTGTCCTATTACCTCCAGGATCAAATATCAGCTCCACTGTTTTGTTCTTAAAGCCCTACACAACCTGTACCCAATCTATCTTTTTGCCCTCATGATATGTGACTCCATTTCCTTCCCCCTGTGATCTAGGATATCTGGCCTCCTTGCCATTCCTTACACAAGACACTCCATCTCCTATCTCCATATATTTGCCCTGGCTCCCTCATTCCTAGAACATGCTCACTCCTCACCTCCATCTCCTTCAAGACTCAGTTCATGCACAGATTTCTACATGAAGCTTTTCTTGATCTCCCCCCACTATTAGCTTTCTCCCTCCCTGCATTCCCTTGTATTTGTTTTGCATTTATTATGACTCTACATATTTTTGCATATGTTGTTGTCCCCATCAGATTGTAAGTTCCTTGAAGGAAGGGATTTCTAAATGTGGTGGGTTTTTTTGGGCGGGGGTTTGTTTTTTACTATCCCTAACACCCTAAGCACCTAGGAGATGCTTAAGAAAGAACAGAAGGCATAGGTCCTAGACCAGGACCAGAAGCAGGAAGGAGAAAATTACCTAATGGATCTTCTTCTATCTACTCGTTGGCCGTTGATGGAAAAACCCTTATTGAATCACCTTCCTTTGTTGTCGCACCAAAGCAGGCCAACTTCATGCATAATATAATGGTTCAGATCCTTAACAGACTCACACAAGTACACTTCCATCTGCTTTTCATGGCATCGTGAAATTGATCCATAGTGGGGTCCCATCTTGGCCCAACAAATCTCTGCAAGGAACACTTTGATTTTCTTTGCATCCACCACGACTATATCCATTGTAGGTATGCTTCTAAATCGACAAAATAAAGAAGAAAAAAAAGACCAAAGTTCTGATAGGATTCATGTTCTCTAACTTGTCTAAGACCTAAAGTCAACCCCAATCAAATCTCATTATTTTTACAAGGATTTGTAAAAGAAGATGATTGGGAACTAAAAATTCACTTTTACTTTCCCGGTGTCACGACCCCATTCCTCTAGCTCTTACCCATAAAACTGGAGTCATAGAATCCTGAATCAAAAGCTGGAGGAACTTCAGAGGACACTGAGTCCAAATGCTTCATTTTGCAAGTGGAAACCTGAGGTCATTGGGGGTGAAGTGTCTATCAAAGGTCACACAGGTAGGCATTGCCAATGGTGGGGTTTGAGTTGTTCTGCAGTATAACTCTCTTTCCACTGTAGTACATTTTTTTCTATACGTTCTCGGCCTCACACATCAGGGAATGTTTGATGTACCCTCTTTCACTTCCAAACACTTCCAATATATAGGCAAACTGAAATAGTCTAATCTCTGCCCAGCCAATCGGTGAATTGAGAGCAGTGGTAGCAATGGAATCAAGCTGCCAGTAAAGGCAATAATACTTTTAGTTCCTGCCTCATAGGATTATTGATAGGATCAAATAAGATAATAATTAAAAAGAACTTACCTTTGTAATTGTCATTGTAAAGAACCGTATTTGGCACATAGTAAGCGCTATACAATAGCCAACACTAGGGGGCCCTGGAGTCAGGAAGACTCATCTTCCTGAGTTCAAATCTGGCCTCACACACTTACTAGCTGTGTGACCCTGGGCAAGTCACTTATCCCTGTTTGCCTCAGTTCCTCATCTGTAAATGAGCTGGAGAAGGAAATGGCAAACCACTCCAGTAGCCAAGAAAATCTCAAATGGCTTCATGAGGAGTCAGACATGGCTGGACAGCAACAGAATGCCAATACATATCAGAAGGAGAACTTGAATCACAGTCCTCCTGACTCCGAGTCCAGCTTACTATCTAGTAGGCTATGGTAGATCCTACTTTGCTCCTAATGCCTAGATTAATGTCTTACCTTATATCAGAGGCAGGATGGATGTCTCAAATTCCCCGCCCGCCAGTCCTGCAGGCAAAACTTCCCAGTGCAGAATAAAACAGATTAAACCGCAATTGAAAAATATTTATCAAAATAAATAAGAATACAACATATGTATTGTTAATTTACATCACTAGCGTGGAAAACCCTGGACAAAACATTTAACGAGTGCCTCAGGCAACTCTAAGATTAGACGACAAATTGAAGATCGAGTGCCAGATAACTTTGGTAGAGGGTGTTTCCTCACCAGGCATCCTCTAGATCAATAAAACAGGTTTTTGTTTTGTTTTGGTTTTTGTTTTTTAATGAAAGAGGAGGACAAAGAAGAGTGAGAACAGAGTAGGGGAAAGACCTTGAGGTAAAAACCCAACTAAGCATCTCTGAAAAGTCCAGTGTCACGGGAAAGTAAGAGATGGTGACGACTCTGAAGAAAACAGAAATCAAAAGCCTTGAAGCCACATTTTCTAAGCTTTCTCATCTTTCCATTTGTAATCTCCAATGTCCCAGGTTAAGCCTATCTATTTTATTATGCAGTCACTTGAAGATCCTTATTTGAAATGAAAAACAGCAGTAATTCTGGAATCAGAAGACCCAAGCTCAAGCCCCAGCTCTGACATTTGTTTATATGCAAAATGATAGTGTATGTAATATTGTGTAGTTTATAAAACACCTTACTGTCAGAACGAAAGTTCTGATGGGGTTTTGAAAGATATAATGTGACTTCCATCTTCTCCACCTTACAAATGCGGAAACTGAGCAGCAACGATTTAGGTGACGTATTCATGGTGATTTTGCATATAAACAATTGTCAGCGCCAGGGCTTGAGCTGAGGTCTTCTGATTCCAGAATCACTGTCATTCCCTCATTCTTGCATATTTCGAGTTTTGAAAGGACAAGCAAATGCAGGATGCTGGAACAATTCACAATCCGACCAAACAAGTTCAAAACTTGGCCCTAAAATCAATTGGAATGGGAATTTAAAAGCCAGAGATAAAAGGGGACAGAACACAATAAAATAACTGAATTTCAGAGATCAAAGCAAAATCAACAGGAGGGGAGGGAAATACATCCTGAAAGAAAACTGGTCAAAGTGCATGCAGATAATAGATTCTAACAGCCTCTCTAAGAAACAGGGAACAAAGATTCCTTCCATTCTTTAAGCATCTTCTTTAACTATCCGCAGAGTCATTTCTTCTAAAGCTTGATTGCCAATTTGAAGCTTTTCCATGGTCTCCATGGCTTTGCATTTCCTTTGCTCACTGTCTCACTGTGCACTGTTCCTCATATCTCCAGGGTTAAATCGCTTCTCATTAGTCCTTTCCACTTAACTTCAGTTAGCTGCTTCAAGGTGGGTGGCCCACAATGCCTTGTATCCTCCCAGCCTTATGGAAGAAATCTGCCAACCAATCTGCCTATTCTAGTGTGTCAGGGATGATAGAACTCAGAAAAGCCACCTCAGGCAAAAGGAAGGATGGAAATAACATGACTTCCACACGTCCATAAAGGACTCATCGATGACAGACCCAAAAGAGTCCAGCTGTTTCTATTCCTGATTCACCTCACAACTTATCCCAAGTCAATTGCAGCTTTGGGGTTGCCCACTCAGAGGGGGGAGAAGGAAAATTTGTATCTGTATCTTGGGGTTTCAATACTGTGGTGGATCCTTGATCTTGCAGAATCTTGGAACTGGAAATGGCCACAGATGTCATCCAAGAATCTCTCAAAAGATGTACCACAGGTTTGCTAATTGTGCTGCAAATTTCTGAACATTGTATCCTTGCATATAAAAGAAAATTTTGGAAGATTTAGTTCAATATAAATTTTACTTACCTAGAATTTATAGCATGCTTAGTATTCGCAAAATAATTACAACCTATCTATTACATGTATGTATGAGCCTCAGAATACAGCAGACCTTGAACTTGTGAAGAATTCAACAAAAATTGATGATGCTATTGAAGGGAATCTGCATATGCATAAGTCTGTGGAATCTAACATACTATTGTTGTCTTCAACATTCATTACACCATGATTAGTCAAGGTAAAGAATACCACGCTGAAAGAAAGAAAAAAACAGTTTAGAACCTCTAATATAGTACAACCCACACTAAACAGTGTTGGTTTTTGTTGTTCAGATGTATCCAACTCTTTGTGGCCCCATTTGGAGTTTTCTTGGCAGAGATATCAGAGTGGTTTGCCATTTCCTTCTCCACGAGGAAACTGAGGCAAACAGGGTTAAGTGACTTGCCCCAGGTCATATAGCTAGTAAGTGTCTGTGGCCACATTTGAATTCAGGAAGATGGAAGTCTTCTTGATTCCAGGACTGGCACTTTATCCCTATAAAAGGTCCTCTGGCTTTTCACTTGAAAATATCTAGAGAAAAAGAAAACGCACTACTTCCTCAGGCATCTCATTCTGTTTTCAGAGAGCTCTGATGGTTAAGAAATGTTTCCTTACATCATGTCAAAATTTGCTTCTTTGTATCTTGACCTATCACTCCTAGTTCTGCCTTCCAAGGCTAGGCAGAAGAAATCTAATCCCTCTTACACGTGATAACCCTTTAGTCAAATGGCATCTATTAAGTACCTACTATGTGCCGAGCACCATGGTAAGCATTGTGGGCATAAAGAAAGGCGAAAGACAAGTCTCTGCTCTCTAGTAGCTCACAGTCTAATGAGAGAAACAAACGGGGAAGTGTTCTGAGTACAGTCATGCATACAAGTGTCTCCAAAAAAAATGGTATTCTGTATTGGGATTTTTTTCAGTTTCTATTTTTAAGTAAATTTTAATTGTTATTGAAAAGTAAGTTGTTATATTAGTTTCTTTGCTATGTCTGATGAACCAAAAAATGCTCTAAATGTTGAATATTCAATAATAAATGTTTACCTTAAAAATAAAAATTTTTAAATCAATATTTATTTATTTTTAACATTCCTTCTTTTAAATTTTAATTTGCCCACATCTCACTCACAAAGAAAATAAGCAGTCTAATATAATATGTACATATGAAATCATGCAAAATATATTTCCATGTTAGCTATATTGCAAAAAAATAAAAAGCAAGAAAAATAAAGAATGTGAGAAAGCTATACTTCAATTTTCACTCTTCAGTTTGTTCTCTCTCTGGAGGTGGATAGCATTTTTCATCATGAGTCCTCTGGAATTGTCTTGGACCATTATGTTGATCAGAGCAGCTAAGTCTTTCAAAGTTGAACACCCTTACAATACTGCTGTTACTGTGTACAATAATCTCCTGGTTCTGCTCACTTCCCTTTGCATCAGTTCATACATGTCTTCCTATGTTTTTCTTAAACAAACCTCCCTTGTCATTTTTTATAGCACCATTGTATTCCATCATAATCATATGCCACAACTTATTCAGCCATTCCCAAATTGATGAGCATCCCTTCAATTTCCAATTCTTTGCCACCACAAAAAAGAGCTGCTATAAATATTTTTGTACATATAGGTCCTCTTCCTTTTTCTTTGATCTCTTTGGGACACAAACCTAGTAGCGGTATTGTGGGGTCAAAAGGTATGCCAATTTTGTAACCCTTTGGACAAAGTTCCAAATTGTTTTCCAGAATGGTTGGACCAGTTTACAACTTCATCACTTGTTAGTGTTCCAATTTTCCTTCATCCCCTCCAACATTTGTCATTTCTAATAGGTGTGAGCTAGTACCTTTAGAGTTGTTTTAATTTGCATTTCTCTAATCATTAGTGATTTAGAACATTTTTTCATATTACGATAGATAGCTTTGATTTCTTCGTCTGAAAATTGCCTGTTCATATCCCATATCAACTGAGGAATCACTTATTTTTCTAAATTTGACTCAGTTCCCTATGTATTTAAGAAGTGAGGCCTTTATCAGAGAAACTTGCTGAAAAATTTTTGATGTTACTTCATTGTCTATGGTACATTTTAGCAAAATGTAGTGGGAAACAAATACTTAACAAGAGCTGTCATGGTCCCCTAAATCTTCTCCAGGCTGAATAACCCCAGTTACTTCAACTAATTCTTGCTTGCTGTGATCTCTGGATGTTTTTCAGGTTACCAATGAACTCACTAAAATGTGGTGCTCAGAACTGCACACAGTGCTTCAGATGTGGTTTGACTGGGACACAAAAGACAGAGGGACAGTCATTACCTTCCTATTCTTAGATACAGCACCGACCTTCATGTAGTGTATGGTGACATTAGCTTTTCTGGTGACCATATTACCATGTTGACTCATATTGAACTTGTACTCCACCACAACTCCCCAATCTGTTCTAGATGTCCTATTTTTCTTGCAATTTCTTTCCCATGTTGAACAAAAGAAGTTAATTTTTTGAATCCAGGCACAAGACTTTGCACCTATTAAATTTCATCTTGCTATATTTCAGCCCAGTATTCTTTCTTCCCAAAGCCTTTTAAAGTCCTTACTCTATCATTTAATGTCTTAGCTTTGCCCTATCCCAACTGTTAAATAGCATGGAAATAATTATAGATCCCTAGGTCACTCCACTACAGTCTTCCTTTTGCTTTGACATTGAATCATTATTTATTACTCCTTTGGGACTGAATATTCAACCGGCCCACATCTAGCCACTTTTTCCCCACAAGAATAACAGGAGAGACTGTTAAATGTTTTGCTAAATATAAGTAACAGCACCAATATAATAAAATTGACATTTATTTATAGATTTATAGACTTAATTTCAAAGTAACATTTTATAGATTTATTATAATACTATTCAAATTAGCATGGCACAGTGGCTCTCTAGCCTGGAGTCAGGAAGACCTGAGTTCAAATCCAGCCTCAGACACTAGCTTACTAGCTATGTGAACCTGAACAAGTCACTTAACTCTGGTTGCCTCAGTTTCCTCATTTGTAAAATGAGCTAGAGAAGGAAATGGCAAAATCGTTCTAGTGTCTTTGCCAAGAAGACTCCAAATGGGGATCATGAATTGTCAAATATGACTGAAATGGCAAGTAGCAATCAATCAATGCCTTTGCATTTATTGTCAAGGTATAAGGTGACTTATTTGGGGGGACCTTGTCAAGTTCTCCATAATATTTCTCTATTTCTTTATCCTCTGTAACAGATGCTGCTGTAAAATTACAGGTATCTTCTGGGTGGGCCCCTTCCCTGTTTTCATCATAAGCTGTTGTTTTCGGATATCGAGAGTCCTCTGGGCAATGAGTAGGAACCAGGTCAAAGTTCTGGCTAAGTGAAGGAATGATCAATCCCTCCCGCCTCAGAGATCTGTTGAATATAAAAACACCCTCTCCCCATAGTGTGGAAATAATATACTTAAGTTAGTCAGTCAATAAACATTTGTTAAGAGTCTACTATGTGCCAGCAACTATGTTAAAGTGTTGGGGATACAAATAAGAAAAAGAAACAATCCCTGCCTTCAAGGAGCTTACATTGTAATGGGGAAGACAACACACACAAAAAAAAGGAAATTGAAAAACTGGAGACCATAGAGAAGGTACTCGCCATAAGGAGTTCAGAGGAGTGCAGGCTGAAAAATGAAGACATCGTTTGCACGGGTGACCGACCTCCTCAAATTAAGATTTGGGAAGGAGCTCTCTGTTCTCTCCTGGGGGCAAAGGGTACTGAGGAGGTATGAGTTCCAAGACTGAAGTGACCTCACAGGATGAAGAAGCTCTTGAGGCATGATGAGGCATGATGGAGAAGTCAAGAGGCCAGATTCCACCAGATTCCACCTTTATTCACCCCTTGCCCTCGTAGAGATGAAACACGGTTGCCATTTCCCCATTACCACCAATATGTCCCCACTCAGGGCCCAAGGACTATGTAGTTTCATGCTGACACATGTCTTCACATCCACAAACAGAAGGAGCAGTTTTAAGTGTCCATTTCTATTATCTATACTCTCTTCTTAGGGGTGCAGTCTCTGGTCCCTGCTTCTCAATATCCACTACAAACTTTTTTGGCCCTTTGAGAGGTTATGGCCTTGTTTCCTGTCTCTGTACTGTCACAATAAGTATCTCCCATGCCTGGGAGGTATTTGTTCCTCACTTCTGTCTCTTGGCTTTGTTAGTTTTCAAGACTCATTTCAAGCACTCCCTTCTACATGAAGTCTTTCCCCATCCCCTTACCTGCCGAAGTGAGACTTTTTTTGCACATTCCTCTAGAGGCTAGTGCCTTACCTCACAGAGCCTGCCTGGTATCTGTGTTCTATCTACATCTATACAGATGAATGTTATCACTCCCATTAGGATGTAGGTTCCCTGGGGGAAGGGACTATGGCTGTCTTGTCTCTGTATTCCAAGCGCCTAGCATCATACTTATAATTTAGAGACCCTTAACAGATGCTTGTTTATTGATTACTTATTTGCTTATGAGATGGTCCCTTGGCATAATAGAGCCTGGGTCTATGTGGCCTTGGCAAAATTTCTTATCTTATATAGGATAAGGTCCACTCAGGAGTACATTAGGAATACTGCCAAACAAGGGAAAGTTTTGTAGATCTCTATCACCTACACGTATTTCTTTTACTGGAGGCAGGATCTCCCAAATGAAGGTTTATGTTTCTGGTTGCATTACATGCAGGAAACCTTTCTTAAATTACAGCATGTTATGGAGTGACACTTTATAAGCAAATGTTTATAGAAATCTTAGAGGGATTTTCATAATTAGCAAAGCTCACCTGGAGTTTCAGGTGAGTTCTTCAAGTCCCCCTTGATTTGGTATCCATCTAAAAACCTCCTTTTGGACCTTTATCAGCTTTCTCAATATAACTGAATTAACCAAACAGCCCATGAATTGATCTTTCTTGTTGCCTTTGAATGAGCACCCAATGAATCTAACTCTGCCAACTCCATTACTCATCTCCTCCTTCCATTTAGCTGTATTTATTTTGTGTTCTGGTTTTCTTTATGAGAATGCCAGAGTGGATGATATTCCATTTCACTGGTAGTATTTTGACTTGTTGAGCCCTGATAAATGAGAAAATTATTTTCAGGTCCAAAGAGCAGCTGGTTTCACTTAATATTATTCTAATAGCACTTGATGGTCAAAATGGGCTTGATATTTATTTTAAAATTTGGTCCTCACAACCACCCTGTGGGTTATGGAATGAAAATGAACTTCATAGAAATTAAGTGACTTGTCCAAGGTCACAGAGTCACTAGACTACATGGTAGTCTGCTCAGAACCAGAGTTTAAATACTATTGCCTACCAAATAAAGACCAAACTTTTCTGATTCATATTCAATCCCTCCACAATCTGGAAACCATTCTAACCCATCTGGACTTTGCTCATTTTATTCCCCTCCAGTCAAACTGCACTTCTATCTTTCTAACCCATCCTTAACTTCTTCACCATCTCTTTTGGCTCACGCTGTTCTCCATGCCTGGACATGTCCCTCCCTCCCCTTCTTCTCCTGTTGAGCTCCTGACCATACTTTAAAGGCCCCTCAGTTGCCATGTCCTCTCAGTATCCCCATTCCCTCTACCATCACCTCCAAGCTAGTAACAACCTACCCTGTAAAAGCTTAGGTGCACCTTACTAAAGCACTTCAGCATTCTATGTAGTTCTCTTGATTTTATTTTGTCTTGGCCCTTTTTCGTTCCCAGTTGTAAGCTGCAGGAAGGCAGGAACCACATGGGATCTAAACTTTGTATCTCCCAAGAACCTAGCAGAAGGCTCTGCACCACACTACTATTGAACTGAATGAGTTGTTTTAACCATCCTAGTGGTGATTAAGGTGGAGGCTAGAGGAGAGTTTCCAATCAAACTTGGAAAAGAAAATTCCCTGACATCTTTCTGTTAGGCTGACAGGGCAGCTGAATAACTTTCATACGGAAAAAACGGAAACTATCGCAAGACAGGAAATGTCAGAGCTTTAACATTGTTTTCAGAAATTACTGTTTTAAATGTATGGCCTCGCATAGGTCTCAAAGTGGTGCATCATATTTTCTTGGATTGGTTGCCTTGTTTCCATAACCCAAAAGGCACAACTCAACCAGGAAATCACACTCTCCCCACCCAGCCACCATGTGGACCTGAAGCCATTATGTTTCTTTCTGTATTGTGTTTATTATTTCCAGATATTAGGTGAGTGAGTATAGAAGTCAGACAAATACAAACTATGAACTTGTGAGTTTCAAAAGATAAGTTGCCACATTTGAGGGATGTAAAAGTCTTTGCCATTGAAGTATTACTATTGTTAATGTCATAACAATGAAAATAACAATAACAACATGGAACTCATTCTTGTCATAGACAGTCAGATGAACTTGGACTCCAAGACTTCCTCATAGCATTATTTATTCAGCATTTCTATAACACTTTCTCATGTTTCGCAATAATCAGTTATGCGACATGAAAAGGAAACAAGTAAAAATTAATAAATGCAATGGAAACCATATGACATCAAGAGACAGCAGTGTGCCCAGTCTTATTTAGCATCTTTATCAATGACCTGAGAAGGAAGGGTAGAGCATTTATTTTAATTGTAGATGATATGGGTTACTGATTAGTCATGGATCCAATGAGACCTTGAGATTCAGAAAATAATAGAGACACGCCTGGAAAAATGTAAATTGATCGAACAGCAATAACAAACTTTAAAGGAAAAGAATGCTTGGAAAAATGAAATCGTAACTGAGAGCTGAGGCTGGAAATTAAATATAAATGTGCAGGGTGGAACACTAGCTAAAAAGCATAAAGCATCAGGCCATGAATGACCACATTGTCTTTGAATCTGACTAGTTATGCCATAGATTTGATTTAAATAAAATCTAAAATTCTCTCAGTTTTTGAAACCTATAAATCATGCTTAAATGCTTATAGGAAGCATTAATTCTCTAGCTGTCTAGAATATCCTAGACCAATTTTGTCCAGGGACAATATAAGAGGTGCTTTTGTGATATAATAGCACTGTTCATTGTTGAAATCCAAAATCCATTGTTAACACCAAGAAAAGTCACCTAAGCTTTTTTAAGTTTCATAAAAGACTCAAGTTTGGAGGAAGAGAAACATATATGTATATTTTATGTATATATATATATTTTATGTATATATATATATTTTATGTATATATATATATTTATATATATATATTTATATATATGCACACACACATATATATACACAAGTATATATACACACATATAACCTTTAATACACATGTATGTATATATATGTGCACATATATACCTTCTCTTCCTTTAATTTTTTCATAAGAGTAATTATTTTACTAACATGATTACACTCATTAGAGATTTCAGCACCCAGGCACACCAGGTTGTGAAATGAAGTTTCCACTTACAAATATAATAGTGACATCACCTTCTTTCTCAAATATCAACTGTTGTTTAGGGCAAGAATTGATTGCAGTCTCCTTTAAAGGAATGGCATGAACAGCATAAATAACTGCTATACACACGTAATCCACAATTCTCATCTTTCTCCATCACCAACCCTTCTGTCAGAGCTAGTAGAAAGTAGTGGGACTGAATGATGTTAGTTCTATCTCATTTCCTCACCTTGGTTCATAAGCACTAATGAGTAATGTAACCAAAGCTCAAATAGCAGAAGGGAAAAGCGATGAGACTGGTTAATATACAAACTTTATAATTGCCCCCATGCCCTAAATAATCCAGAGTGGATTGAACCTTCCACTGTTATCAGTGATAACCATCCTTTGGTTGTATAATGTTAATTTAATTAAATATGCTCTTTTGAGTCTTGCCCTAAGTGTAAATCCATCTGGTTTTCAATTATTTCAGAGATCTTGCCTCTTTAACATCAGTCTTAACAATTGATATTAGTTCAACTCCAATAACTTCTGGGATCTGATTGGATACCTAACACCCTTATGTACAATAAAGCTTTTTTAATCTTGTGATTGATTTATTTACATGTTAAATAAGTAAAAGTCATTGATTATTCTCCATAATAAAAATAAATCTTGCTCTTGGTTTATAATTCTACATTAAATACATTGAAAAACAATAAAAGATTTTGTGAAAAGCCATCAAAGAAGGATTCATCTTTTTCTTTTCTCAGAACTGGTTGGGGATGAACCAGTAAGGAATGGGAGACAATGAAAATTCTTGGTCAAATGAGGCAGGCCCACAGTCTGATTCAGAAAGTAAAATTCTTAAAGATCTCAATCAACATAATTTTTAAAGTATAATTAAAACAACACAAATCCCCTTATCTGAAGAGATAGCCCACCTTAGATTCTAAGTACCATACTCTTCACCATATGCTCCCAAATCCACTGTAGAAAAATACCAGCAATGGCTCATGCCAAAAATAATTTACACATCCCCAGTATCTCCCCAACAGTCACTGGAAATAACTAAGTCACTTTACAGCATTAAGCTGGCAGGAAAAAGAGAAACCATTCAGGTATCACTGTGTAACAAACTGTGTTGACATCATTGGTGGAATCAACCCATTTCCACTTCTTCTGATGATATGGGAAAGATGACCCAGTACATCCATGACTGAAGCTAAGACTATAGAAGTAGATCCTCTCTTGGGTGTGTTGCCGATGAATCCTTTAGTGGTTCTCCAGTGTCTTCTGATTTGTAAGTGGAATAATTTGTGAGATTGCTTTAAAGTGAAATGAAGAAAATGGCTGCATGTTTGCCTCCAGCACAGTGACATTGGGACCAGGCTTCTGGGTGTAGAGGCAGAAGTGGAACCTGTGGTCCAGATGCTGTAGATAGTTAGCTGGAACAAGGGAATGAGGCTCCCTGAAGGGGGCCACCACCTGAAGGAAGCTGATGAGGACTTCCCTCTATTTCCGGAGGACTAAGCTCTTTGCCTCCAGATAGGTGGTGCTGGTAGCCTTGATCTTTCCCCACATCTTCTAAGGTCTGCATTTCTCTGTTCCCAGATGCCAGACACATAGATCCTTAAAAAGCATAAGAAGCAGCATTATTCAGATTATCCAACACTCCCACTGAAAAAGCTCTTAGAGTAGGAGTTCCTAACTTTTGTGTGTGTGTCATAAACCCTCTGGAATATTTGATGAATCCTATGGATTCAGAATGTTTTTGAATGCATTAATTATAAATTTGATACAAATAAATTTTATAAATATAAATTAATATTCATATTTTATAAATAAATATAAATTAAAATGCATAAATGCATTTTAAATGCATAAATTTCAGAATGTTTTTAAATGCATAAAGCAAAATATATCCAATTACAAAGGAGACCAAATGATGGAATACTACTGTGCTATAAGAAATGATAAGAGAGTTGATTTTAAGAAATACATAAAAAGACTTACATGAAATAATGAGGAATGAAATGAGCAGAACCAAGAGAACATTGTATAAGGTAAAAGCAATATTATTCAAAGAATGACTGTGAACTACTAAGTTACTTTGAGTATTATAAATCCCCAAATCAATTACAGAGGATCCATGAAGGAAGATGCTGTCCACTTCTAGAGAAAGAACTGATAAATAGAAGTATACATAGTATTGTTTTACATATATATATACACACATTTCTATGTCTAATGGTGGCCTAATGGTGGGAGGAAAAAAATCAAAAGTGCACAGCAAAGATCAAAAGATAACTCAGAAGGAAGCACAGAAAAGCAAGGTAGTTTTGAAAATGATGCGTAGTATTTATTACATAGTTTTTCAAAAAGAAGTAAACGTTTTGAAATAAAGATTTGTGGTTTCATATTGAATTCTCTTTTTGTGTTATGTTGTATTGTGTATATAGAAATTTTTTTGTCTTTTTGTATTTAGGTTCAAATGAATAAAAATAATTTTAAAAGGGACCAAATATTTTGAAATACAGTTATCTGTGTGTGTGTGTGTGTGTGTGTGTGCGCGCGCGCATGCGCGCACGTTGGTGAGGCAATTGGGTTAAGTGACTTGCCCAGAGTCACACAGCTAGTGAGTATTATGTGTCTGAGGCTGGATTTCAATATATTTTTAAAAACACAGTAAGAATCCCAGCCTCAGGGAAATGAGACAAGATAAGGGAAGAAAAAGTTCAGGAGCCATTCTGAACAGCATCCATGAATTCCCAAAGCCAAATAAACTAAGGCTTACAAGGGAAATTATTCCAAGAATGCCATTTCATGTAAATGTTTTATAAGAGGACCAGTGCAGCTCAGCCAGATCTCTGTGAATCATAACATTCTGTAACAAAAGGTGAATATTTACTCTTCAGAGAGCTATCAGAAAATGATGCTGACAGACTAAGTGATATGTATCTTTCAGGCAGCTAAGAACCCAAAGCATGGACTCAAACTTTATAATATCCTTTCTAGAGGTAGCTACAATTAACACTATTTTGTAGAAGAATCAGACAAACCCTGGTCTGATTACAAAGAGAATGGAGGAGTGATTATATTAGTTTTTCATAGCTAAAAGATTCAAGATTTTTCCAGTCAGTTTCGTTTCCCAGGCTCTCCACTCCTGAGTCACCATAAGAATCTGAATACCTGAGTTTCTGCTATTTCCTAACTGTAAACTTGGGCCAGTCACCAAAATGCTCTGGGCTTCAGGCTTATAGCTACAAACTCAATTTGCTTAGTAAATATATTTAAATAAGCAATTTCAGCACATTTAAAACCAAGAGGGAAGACCTGGGTTTTAATCCTGCCTCTGATACATGCTATAGCTCTGTATTGATAGAGGGAGCTTTCTTACAAAAGCGATTCTCAAACTTTTTGGACTCAGGAGCCCTCCACACTCTTAAAAATTATTAAGTACTCAGGTGGCGCAGTGGATAAAGGTCTAGCCTTGGAGTCAGGAGAACCTCAGTTCAAATCCGGCCTCAGACACATGACACTTACTAGCTGTGTGACCCTGGGCAAGTCACTTAAACCCAATTGCCTCAACCAAAAAGAAACAATTATTGAGGACTCTAAACAACTTTTCTTTTTTTGTGGGTTAGAGCTATAAATATTTACTGCATTGAAAATTAAAACTGATCACTTTTAAACTATTAATTCATTTGGGACTAGCAATAATGAACCTATCACATGTTAATAGAAATACCACATTGTTATGAAAAATAACTCTTTTCCAGAACAAAAAAAATTAGTGAGAAGAGGTTCACTGTTTCATATATTTCTGCAAATCTCTTTACTGTCTAATTTCATGAAGACAGCTGGATTCACGTATTAGCTGCTGCATTCAATCTTTTTCAATATGTTATTTTGGGTTGAAATAAATCTTAACCTCACATAGATATGTAGTCAGAAAAGGAAAGAGGATATTAATAGTCAAATAATCTTAGTATTATTATGAAATAGTTTTGATCTTACAGACCCTCTGAAAAGGTCTTGGGGACCTTTGCTGAAGCATATGCAGACCACATTAAGAACCACTGCTGGATAAGACCTTCTCTACTCCAATAAAATCACAGCCTAAAACTTCCAACACATTACATTTTTCAGTCAGTCTCTCTAAGTCTCCATCGGTAGAGTTAGTCCTTTGTTATTTTTTTCCTCAAAATTGTGATAGATCTTACACTTAGCCATTCACCTCCTCCTCTTGTCCCTCATAATAGCAAAATAAAGATATTTGTGAGATGAACAGTCTGTCACCATGAGACACAGTATCTTAATGGCCCAATCGGGGTTAGAAACCATTCCTCTGATCGAATTAGCTGCTGACTATGCTACTTTGTGATTGGTGTTGTTCAGTCATTTCAGTTGTGTCTGACTCTTTGTGACCCCATTTGGGATTTTCCTGGCAAAAATACTGGAGTGGTTTGCTTTTTCCTTCTCCAGCTCATTTGACAGATGAGGAAACTGAAGCAAACAAGGTTAAATGACTTGCCCAGGGTCACAGCTAGGAAGTAACTAAGGCCAGATTTGAACTCAGAAAGGTGCGCCTTCCTGACTCCACATGCAGCATTCTATCCACTGCACCATCTAGCTGTCCCTACTTTGTGATGGAAAGCTATAAAAAGACCTTAGTCTAATCCTTATTTCTCCAACTCATTATTGGGAAAATTCATTTCTCTTCTGCCAATGAGTTGGCACAAGATCAGGAAAAAAAATATGTTTGGTCCAATTCTTCCCCAGAACAGTGATAATAAGTGCTACCCCTAGAAAATATATTGTAAGGCTTATTTGAATTCTCAAAGAAATGGGCTCCTGAAGAAAGAGCAGTATTATTATTTAACAACAACCCTTCTAGGAAAGTATTGAATTTTATGATCAGCAAGTTAAGATTCAAGCAACAGCAGTAACACGTTATTAAAATGCAGAGTAGCATTTATGATTGTTAAAAGTGTAGTGTCCTGGGTGGCTAGGTGGCACAGTACATAGAGCATCCTTGGGGAAGGTATAGGAGGTGGTAAGGGACAGGGAATGTGGGGCTGGCTTCTGGTTAGCTGTAAGGATACTTCAGTAATTAGAGTAACTTCCAGGCCCAACCAGGCATCTGCTTAATTTTATTTTCCAGGGATAGGGACTAGAATTGTAATTGCATTGGCATGGAAAACTACTAGGTGAAGAAACTCTCTACCACTGCATGTTGGTACTTTCTTTGCCCCTTACAATCCTTGATAGCTGTGTGTGGCACTGAGATATTCAGTGACTTGCCCAGAGTTTCACAGCCAGTATACATTGAAAGAAGGACTTCTGGTCTTTAAGATGATCCCAATCCCTTAAATTTACCCAGTCTTTCAGGAATCTTACACAATGGAGATAACCAGAGAGCAGGACAAACCTCTCACATGGCTTATGAATCTATCTCTTCTGTTTCCTTAGCACTATCCCAGGTACCACCTATTGCCCAACAGATGGTCCCAGAATCAAGCCAGAGTGAAAGCAAGGGATTCTTCACCTGGTATTGTCAGATAGCTCTGCTATTAGTAATTATCTTTTCTGGAAGGTAGTGTCTTTCTCAGGTATAGAATGGGTGGTAATAGAAGATAAGTGCTGAATCAAACCTGTATTCTCTTACCTGAATTATCACAGTACAATTCAGACACAACCCTAGTGTGTTGGTGGTACTGGTTTTTTTTTTTTTTTTTTTCTTTTTGCGAAGCAATTGGGTTTAAGTGACTTGCCCAGGGTCACACAGCTAGTAAGTGTTGAGTGTTAGGTCTGAGACCGGATTTGGACTCAGGTCCTCCTGACTTCAGGGCTGGTGCTCTATCCACTGCACCAGCTAGCTGCCCCGGTGGTACTGTTTAACAAGGTGAATGTTGCTGTGGTTAGATATGAACTCTTAAACTATCACCCAATAAGAAAGAAAGCCTTAATCACCAGGTTCAGGGGGAGAAGGCTGGCCACCATTTGTGGTCTGACAGTCTGTGAAGGACACCTGATGACTCCTAACCCCCACGTCTGGTTGCTCCTTCACAACCCAAACCTGTAGAGAATGAAAAGCATAGGAAGTAAAAAGTTACTTTTTTTTTCAATTCTTTCACAGTAAGCCAGTCACTCTCCAAGGAAAAGAAGGACCATTCTGTCCACCCTTCAAATATAACTTGTGGGCTAAAGAAGAGAGACAGTTAACCACCACTCTTGTTTTACTGTGTCTAGGAAAACAACCAAATCTATACTAAAATAGAGGGATCTTGTTTCCTAGTAACTGATGACTTTTTAAAAAGAACCCCAGAAGACAATGAAATTCTTTAATTAGAAAAAAAAGTATTACTTATTGCATCATTCTTGCATTGCTCAAAGAGGATTTATTATCTATTATACAGGAAGGTAGAGAATTAAATAAAGATTCTGCTTAGTGGTTTTACATCCAAATTAGATGATGAAAGCTTAGCATCCAGGGAAATAGAGGAAAGGTTCTAGAGAGCTGTAGCAAAGTAAAATAAGGTGTATGTCTCATTAGATAATTGGATTTTTTTTCTGATGTCCTTGTGTCTTGTTGGCTGAATAAATTAAGCCTAAGCCCCAAGTGGGGTCAGGGAGTCTAATGCCCAGGAAAGTAGAGAGAAGGTCCTCGAGATCAGCAGCAAGAGGAAATGAAGTGGTTCAAGCTCATTAATTAATTGGATTTCATTTCATGTCCTTATGCCTTTTGTTTGGGTTGGTTTCTGCTTCTATCTGATAAATAAGTTAAGCTTCATTCCCAAAGGAGGCCAGAGAACCAAGCATGTGGGGAAAGTACAGGAAATTATCTGGAGGTCAGTGACAACATCAGCTACATAGGGTAAATCTCATTTCATTCACGTTTTGACTCGCATCTCACAAACAAGCAGTGGGCTTGAGTTGCACTAAGCTAACAGTGTGAGCCAGGAAAGTTGACCAAAAGAAGACACAGGGCCACGAGACTTGGTTAAAATGAGTATAGAGGACAAGAAGAATTTTTCTTCAACCTGGAGAATATGCTATGTTTATTTCAACCAGCACTATATAATACCAATATCCATCCTAGAGGAAAGTGAAAGTCCTGGAGGAGTGCATTTCTACTATCCATTTTGTCAGACAGAATGATGTGTTTCCCCCCCCAAAAAAAATGGCAGAAGAGCTTAAAGGAAGAAAGAAAAATGTCAAGAGGCAAAAGGGAGTTCCTATCTTTGACCAGAGGTGAGAAAATGGAAAAGGAGACACAGAAAAGGAAGACTGAACAAATGGGCTTACGTAAAAAGTATGGAAAGACAGTGTTGCATAGTGGATAGAGACCTTGCTTTGCAGTCAGGAGGCCCTAGGTTCAAGTAACACTTCTGAAAGCATAGTGCTTATGTGACCCTCATTCATCACTTAACCTCTCATGCTCCAGGCAACTCCCTAAGTTGGTAAGTTTCTGGACAGTAACAGTGGTAAAGGGAATTTCTTCACTGGGAATTCTCTATCAACCAACAAGCATTCACTAAACACATACCATGTGCCAGGTGATGTGCTAAGCATTAAGGATAAAAAGAAAGGCAAAAACGGTCCCTGCCCTCAAAGAGCTTACATTCTAATGGGGGTGACATCATGTATATAGATAGATATGTACACAATGCATTGTAAATAAAAGGTAACCTCAGAGGGGATGGCACTAGCAGCTGATGGACCTGGAAAGTCCTCCTGAAGATGGAAACATTTGTACTGAGTCTTAAAGGGAGGTAGGGATTGATTCTAAGAGGCACTGGTGAGGATGGAGAGCATTCCAGGCAGAAGGAGCAGTTAATTAGTTCGTGCTGAGGCACTTAGACAGGAGTTTCATGTGCAAGGAATGAGCTGGCTAGTATGGCTACATCATAGAGTACATGGACAAACGTAAAGTATAAGAAGACTGAGCTGGGAGAAATAGGCCAGGTTTTAAAGAGGGTAAGACAAAAATAAGTAATAATTTTAAAGAATAGGTCTTTGGGTCTCCCTTTAAAAAAGTAAGCTGGTCCATCCCTGGAAAGGGGGGTTTCTGGTGCTGCAAGGAGAGGTGATGTGAGTCATAGATGCCACCAGGTGAGAGTCTAGCCAATAAGGTCAGAGGATCAAGAGAAGAGCCAGGTAGCACAGGGGTTAGGGTTCCCTGAATACACAGTAACCCATTTGTTAACGTGATTTAAAGAATAAAGAACTCACCATCTTCCTGGGGAATGAAAGGAAGGTAGGTCTGGGAAATTAATAGCTGACTAAGTAAATAATATTTAAGATTTAGATTTCTGGATGAGAGTTTAAAATATAGCCATGACAGGCTCTTGGTAAGGGAAGGTGTGCATCTAATGAGGACTAATAAAAAAATGCTTTTGCCTGCACCTTATATTTGAATCAAAAAGGCTTTTTTAATGAGAGGAGGAGGGGGGACGGTCTATGTAGATCAAACAAGCCTGGTCCCATCAGGTATCCCAGGAGGAGGAAGAGCAAAAGAAAAGACCAATAATTCAACAGAGACAATATCCATGTAGAGATCCAGAAGTAAAATCCAAGGCCTGAGATGTCTATTTAAAAATGCAAAAAGTATAGGTAACAAGAGGGTGAATTGGAATAGGACTGATGACTGGAACTTTACTTTGGAAAAGTGTCTCTTATTTAAAAGGAACAAAATAGATCATTGGAGTGGTATAATGACAGTGTATATTAAGGAAAATGTTTTATAGATATACTAGAGTCAGTTAAAATTTATCAAATTGAGAAAAATCCTTAGTGGAATAAGCACATGCCAAGAGGGAGGTAACATCTCTATTTGCAGATGATATGATGGTTTATTTTGACAATCTCAGAGAGTTAATGAAAAAATTAATCATGACAATTAATAACTTTAGTAAAGCAGCAAGCTATAAAACAAATACTCATAAGTCACCAGCTTTTCTGTGTATTATTAACAAACTCCAGGAGGAAGAGAGAGAAAGGGAAATTCCATACAAGTCAACTATAAAATATCTGGACATTAACCACCAATGCAACTTCAGGATTTATAGAAATATACCTAGAAAACACTCTTTACAGAAAAAGACTTAAATAATTGGAAAACTATTCTTTGTTCATGGCAAGGATAAAGCAATATTAAAAATATACTGCTGACATAAAATTATAGGTGTAGTTCTACAAGAATCAAACTATCAGATTATTTTACAGAACTAGACAAAATTTAAAAAATTCATTTGGAAAAACAAAAGATCAAGAATTTCAATAGAAATAATTTTTAAAAGAGGATCAAAGAGAACATAGATGCAAAGACAAAATGAAAAACAGATGTCATACCTCAAGTTATTACTATAAAAAGTAATTAACAGGGCAGCTAGGTGGTGCAGTGGATAGAGCACCGGCCCTGAAGTCAGGAGGACCTGAGTTCAAATCCAGCCTCAGACCAAACACTCAACACTGCCTAGCTGTGTGACCCTGGGCAAGCCACTTAACCCCAACTGCCTAAAACAAAAAAAGTAATTAACAAACCACTTGGTACTGGTTCAAACATGGAAAAGACCATGAATAAACTAGACAAGCATGCCCTCGAACCAAACAAACACGGTAAGTAGATTAATGTTCAAAACTTCCAGATACAGACTATTGGGGAAAGACTTCCTAGTCAATGAGAACTGCTGGGAAAACTGGAAAACCATTTGGAAGAGAATAGGTTTAGACCAGAATTTTCCATTGTAGATCACATGAAGTATCAAGCAGATGAACAACCAAAATATAAAATGTTGCATCATAAAGAATATTAAAGAACAATTTAAATAGGTGCCTTTCAGAACTATACACGCACATGCACACACATATATACATATATTATAGACATAATTGCATATGTATGTTGTCTCTCTTATTAGAATATAAGCTCCTTTGGGGCAGGGATTATTTTGCTTTAATTGAATTATGGTTAGGGAAAGAATTCATAGACAAGCAAGGCTATAGGGGATCATAAAGGGCAAAAACAATTTCAATTATTTAAAATTAAAAAGCTTTTTACATAAACAAAATCAAGAGAGGAAGAATGGGGAGGAACACTTTGCATCAAACAAGTTTGATAACTGACATCCAAGACATATAGGGAATTGACATGAATATGTAAAACTGAAGAAATGTTCCTCTCCTCAATAGATAAGTGGTTAAAGAATATGAATACTTTTCAAGAGAAAAGTCAAACTTTCAACAACTCTATGAAAAAAGCTCCAAGTCATTAATTACAAGAGATGCAACTTAAAGTGAGTCTATTTCACCTAATACCCATCAAATTGTCAACAATGACAAAAGATGGAAATATTCATGTTGGTAGGACTATGGGTACTCAGGTAATTAATTCAATATTGGTGGAGCTATAAATTGGTTTGACCATTCTGGAAAACAATTTGGAATAATGAGAAAAGTTATTAAACTATTAAAATTATTTGATTCAATGATCTCATTGCTTGGCATATACCCCAAAGAGATCAAACACAAAAAGATCTCATTCATGCCAAAAACAGATTTTAAAAGCACTTCTTGCTTTATTCCTTTTAAAATTTATTTCATATGTGATTATCTGTTGTATATTATATTCCTCCAGCAGAGTATCAGAATTGCTTTTTTTATTTTGTCTTTGTATCACCACAATCTAGTTGGAGCAGTTAAGTAGCACAATGTGGATAGAGCAGTAGGCCTCGAATTGGGAAGACCAGAGTTCAAATCTGGCCTCAGCCATTTACTAGCAGTATGGTTCTGGGCAAGTTACTTAACCTCAGTTTTCTCATCTGTAAAAGGAGTATAATAATAGCACCTACCTCCCAGGTTGTGAGGATAAAAGACAAAATAATTGTGAAGTACTTAGCATAGTGCCTGGTACATAGCAGGTGCTTAATAATTGCTCTTTGGATTCAATTTGTCCTAATAAAAAATAGAAACAAAGTAAGGGGCCATCAACTGGGGAATGGGTAAACAAATTGTGGTATATGAAATGAAATGAAATATTTTGTGCTATTAAAAAAATGACCAATACAAAGAATTCATAGAAACATGCATAAATTATGCAAAGTGAAGTAAGCAGAACCAAGAAAACAATATATATACCATGACCACAAGAAGGTAAAGGAAAACAATATGAAAAAATATCAGAAATCAGATTAAATAGGATGACCAATCTTGGCTCCAGAGAAGAAAGAAAACAATTCCCTCCTCTCGGGAGAAAGATCGCAAACTACAGATTTAGAAAATTACATACGTTACCAGGCACAGTCACTATGCTAATAGATATGGACTAAATCTTTTGTTTGGGGAGGGTTCTCTTTAGGGATCATGATTAGGAAGTGACAATGTGAGAGAGACAAAAAGCATCCCAAAAAATTCAATCTAAGGAACAATTTTCAAAGCCTGTGTAACCCTTTATGCCAGAAATTACATTGTAGCAGATAAATATTGAAAAATAAACCTGCGGGTTTTTTTAAAGTAACGCAACATATTAATGATATATTGAATGAAAATGAAAAAAGTAAAAGAACAGATTTTATTGTTGGTTTTCCAAAAACAAAAATGGCATAAGGAGAATAAATGCCATTCTCTCAGATATTTTATGTATCTAAGATACATTCCAACTTACAAAATACTTCTGTTGTGTATTGTATTCCCTGCCTTTTTCTATAGTACACTTTCCCTTTTTTTTCTGCAGGCTAGTCTGCTACTTAGACACTTAGTCTTCAACTCTTCAAACCCCTTAATTTGACTGGAATGGGTCTTCCCTCCACTGCTCCCCAGCAGAAGCCCTGTATGATTTAGTAAGAGGGTTTGTGGACAAAGTGAAGCAATGACAGCTAAGTGACGGTATAGTTAGATGAAATGAGAACCCAGGAATGACAGGAGCCAAAAAGTAGTAACTAGTGAATCAATGTCAACCTTCTAAAACACTGTCTAGTAGAACGCCTTAGGCATCTGTCCTTGGTCCTGTGCCGTTCAACATTTTTATCAGTGACTTGGATGAAGGTGTAGATGTCATGCTTTTCAAATTTACAAATGACAGAAAACTGAGGATAACTGACATATTGGATGACAGAGTCAGGATTCCAAAAAATGTTGACAAGCTAGAATAATGGGTAGGGTTTTTTAAAATGAAAGTTAAAAAGAATAAATGTAAAACTCTTGAATTTTAAAAAGCAGCACAGAGTATGGCTAGACAATATACCCCGTGAAAAAGATCTGGGGGTCTTAGTAAACTACAAGCTCCAGATGAGCTAACAATGAGATGTATTCTATGCTCTGTGTCCTCAAAAAACAAGTCTAACCTTTTTCCACATGAAACTCTTTCAAGTATCAAAGCAGTGGGGAAAATACTGGATTAGGATCAGGGTTCAAATCTGAGATCAACCACGTATTTATTAACTGTGAGACCTTGAATGAGTCATTTAACTTCACTGGGCCTCAGTGCCTCATTTAAGAAATGTGGAGGTGCATTTATATGACCTCTAAGGTCTATTTCAGCTCTAAATATATGATTCCATGTCCCACAGTACTCCCCAAGTTTTGTCTTTTCCAAGCTAAACATTCACACGTCCTTAAAGTGATCTTTGAATGTTATGGTCTCCAGTCTCTTCACCATCTTTATCACTCTCTACTAGACGTGTTCTAGTTTGCCAATTTCCTTCCAAAATGTAGCATCCAGACCTGAATACAGTGTGGCAAATTTTATCTGGCCATCATGGAGCACAGTAATCAAAGCAACGCTGAATATGTGAGAGAAAAGGATCAAAGGAGTTGCCATCTCTTAGCCTCCTCTGGTGGGTAATATGTAACCCAAAAAGTGGAAAGAAGGGAAAATGGGGGTGAAAGTATTATTGTAGCAAAGAAATGGGAACAAAGTAGGTACCCATTAATTGGGGTTTGGCTAAACAAATTATGGCATATGAATATTATTGCATCATTAAAAATGATGAAAGAGATAAAGTCAGAAAAGCTTGGGAGGACTTGTATGAACTGATGCAGAGTAAAGGAAGTAGAACAGGAACAATTTATATGATGATTAGTACATTACAAAAGAAAGATGGTTATTTACCTGTGTGATGGTAAATGAGCCATTTAATCTAGTTCTCAGTTTCCTCGTTGATAAAAAAAAAAAATGGTGGTTGGTCAAAATGGCCTCTAAAGACCGTTCCAGCTCAAAATCTATGAATTAAGAACTATGGACCAATCCCAACTCCAGAAGACCAATGATGAATCATGCTTCCTACCTCTTGGCAGACAGCTGGTGGACTATAGGTTCAGAATGAGATCTACATTTTCAGAGAGCACCAATATGTAGGGTTACTATACTTACTTGTGACAAGGGAGGGTTTTTTGTGAGAAGGTAGTTGTTGAGGAGAAGGAGGGGTAGTTTGAAGCCTCTCTTATGTTCTGCTGTGCACATGACATGCTTTTTTTCTTTTCTTATTTTACATTTAAGTTTCAATATTTAAGCATATGTTTATTTTTCTATTCACTATTGCATATATGTTTTAGTATTTAAGTCTATAATTTTTAAAAAGTTAAAAAAAGAAAGAAATGAGCATCAATGATTCATTAAAAATACACACAAGAGAGCAGAAGGAATTTCAGAAGAGACTGCGATAAGATAAGCAGTGATGAAACTACCATTTTAAATTCAAAATAGAATTTATTTTTAAAAGACATATGTAGTGAAACATCATATGTAACCTTTTTTCTGTTTTTATAGTACACACAGGGAAAAGATGTTCATGTCTTTCGGTAGCAACAAACAGTTCATAACTAGCATTTATACAGCACTTACTACATGCCAGGCACTGGCATCCTCACAACAACTGTGGAAGGGAAATGCTATTATTATGTCCATTTTACAGATGGAGAAACTGAGGCAGGGATTTTTTTTTAGTGACTTGCTACTTACATAGCTTGTAAGTATCTGAAACTGGATTTGAACTCAGGTCTTCCCGACTCCAGACCCAGGACTCTATTCACTGTTGCACCTAGCTGCTTAAAGTTCATAAGATTGTGAATGGACATGTGATTTCATTGGTAATACAGAACTTCGGGATGAGAAATCATTCATTACCAATGCAGATTGAGACCTTCTCCATAACTAGAGTTTTAGAGAGCATCCTCAAGCACTAAGAGGTTAGTGACCCGCCCAGGGTCACATAGACAATATATGTCATAACTTGACTCTGTATCTTCCTGGCTCCAAAGCCAGCTTCCTTTCCATTATCCCATTCTGCTCCCCCAAGGTCATTATAATAAAGATAATAATAACAAGGACCTTAAAAAATAAAAGAGTGAGGGAAGACCCTGGCTGAGAGCCCTTCCTTTCTTGGCCCTTCTTAATTCTAGTGCCTTCCCTCGTTAATTATTTCCTCTCCTGTAGATAGCCTGCTTTGTATCTATTTGTTTGCATGTTATCTCCTCCATTAGATTATAAGTCCTTTGAGGGAAGGAATTATTCTTTGCATCTTTTTCTGTCATCAGTGCTTAGCACAGTGCCTGGCACATAGTAGGTGCTTAATAAATGTTTATTGATCAATTAGCTCAGTATAGAATTAGAGGGACAAGAATGAGGGAGCAGTTTTGGGGACTGATCACCTTCATCCTTAGCCTCAGTGTGGCTTAGGCTGCTTACAGGTAAGTCACCTGCAACACTGGTCTATGGAGGCCACAAGGGTTTTGCTTCTTCAGGGAATGTTCCAGGCATTCCAGGCCCCTTTTAAGAACCAGCTTCCCACAACAGATGTTTGCTTACACATAGCAAATTTGACAGCCCTACATCTCACTGCCAGGAGAAAACAGATCACCACATTCAACAATGAAATCCAGAAAGCAACTGAACAAGCCAGATTTGTTTCTGTTTTCCCTAGTTTGGGTGCTCAGCTCCCTTTCTACCTCCACAGAAAATTCTCGAGGCAGACGGTGGTGTCAATGACAGTGACAACTGTGGATAAGAATGGAGTTGATCGGCCCTGGGCCTCCTAACACAGAGTATGGAGCCAACAAGCTGTTCATGACTAACAAACGTTTCTGAATTTCCCAAACAGCACAGAATTAGTAAATTTCTGGTTTTTCTTTCCTCCTAATAATGGCATTATAATGGCTAGCACACATGCACTTTACCTTTCTACTAGCTTGGAAAAATATGGAATGATCTATACAGCAAACAGCCCCCTAGGTATTTTCAAAGTCTATGAAACTGCAGTCTCACAAACTAGAGTCAGGGAATCCAAGCCAAGTTGACACTGCAGTCACCACCCATTACCACCCACTAATGGCCCCATCAGGATCACCACATGTAAACACCAATTTGTTTTTATTATAAAGCTTCAAAGACACAGACTGACAGCATATCAATGACTAGAAAGAAATTCACGCAATCTCTTTCCTACTGCAGACAATGAATGAACTTAGCCCACGCTGACCCAGCATGGTTATCAGTTGCAGTTACCTGGAAATGGAGAATCACACAGTTGGTGAAGGACAGATGGGATTATTTTTAGATCCTAAAAGTGACCTCAGGCAGTTTCAGTGGCCTGATGTCCCAAGAATAGGTAGCATTCATCAGAAAGAGATGATGCACAAAGAATCTCTCTCCAACCTTCAGTATTTTAGGGTTAATACCAAATGGTCATAAGATTATGGATTTTGAACTGGAAGGGACCTAAGACACCATCAAGTCTGACACTTCACTTTACAGATGAGGTCAAGTAACTTGTCCAGGGTGATGCAGTTAGATATGTCTGAGGCAAGCTTTGAACTCAGGTCTTTCTGACTATAAGCCCAACACTCCATGTACTACACCACCTTCTTAGCTGCCTCCAATGGACTTCTTGTTGCTCTGTCTAACGTGAGGCTGGATTGTACAGTGAAAAGAACACCAGAGTTGAAGGAAGACAACCTAAATTTGTATTCTGGATCTACCACTCACTACATGACCCTTGGCAATGCAAGTTTCCTCTCTTGTAAAATGAGGATAATAATATCTGTACTAATTACATAGTACATAGTTTTGAAGATTAAATGAGATCATAGAACCATAAAATCTCAGTACTTAAAAGTACCTTAGAGTTTATCCAGGGGTGGGGAACCTGTGGCCCTCTAGGTCCTCAAGAGCAGCCCTTTGAATGAGTCCAAGTTTTACAGAACAAATCCTTGTATTAAGAGGATTTGTTCTGTGAAGTTTGGATTTGGTCAGAGGGTCATACTTGAGGACCTAGAGGGCCACATGTGGCCTCGAGGCCACAAGTTCCCCACTCCTGATTCCAGACCAAGTCCTACCTAAAACATGAGTTTGTATTTGCAACTTCTTTAAAAAGTTTGTCATACTAATGTGGAAATATGTTTAATATGATTATACACGTATAGCCTATATCATTGTTTGCCATCTTGGGGAGGGAGGGAGGAGAAGGAGGGAGGAAGAAAAAAAATAGGAACTCAAAATCTTATAAAAGCAAATATTGAAAACTATCTTTACATGTAATTAGAAAAAAAAATTATTAAGTGGGGGAAAATTGTCACACAGTTTCTGCTTAAAGTTTCCAATGGTGAAATAGATGTTCAGTACCTCACAAAGACGTTCACCAATAGCTGTAATCGCTAGGAAGCTCTTCCTTATATAGAGCCCAAACCTGTTTCACCCTTTGGTTCTAGATCTGTCCTTTGGGGCTAAGCAGATTTAGTCAAACATCCCTTTGACAATCTTTCAGAAGTTAGAAGGAAGAATTTATGCTCCTCCCCAAGTTCTCTCTTCCCCAGATTAACACCCCTAGCTTTTTCAATCAATCCTCATAGAAGTCTGAGTACCCTGGATAACATATATAAAAAGTGCTTTGTAAGCACAGGTAGGCACACCCACACCCCTATAAGTTTAGACAGTGATTCACTCTCGTCATCCTCCTGGGATTCCTCCTTTATCCTACTGCCTCACCCAGCCCTGTACCTCTCACCTTTGGACCATGTTGCCTAGTTTAATGAGTGCCCACTAGATCCATTTGGCCTCATGCTTATAACCACGTTTTTTCTTCATCCCCATCATCTTCCTGCCATCCCTGTGCCTTTAAACCAAAATATCTTTCCCTATGTGTTTTGTCTTCCCATGAGAATTTAAGCTCCTTGAGGCCAAGGACTGTCCCTTTCTGTTTCATGTCCCCAGCACTTAACGTAGTGCCTAACAAAATAATGTGAGCTCTCCATAAGTTTTTCTATTCATTCATACATACAGAAAAACACACACATAAATATGTATACATAGATATATTTATGAGTGGAGAAGGAAGGAAGGTGATGTGGTATAATGGATAGAGGGCTGGCCTCAGAGATAGAAGGAAAGTTTAGGACTTGCCTTTGGTACATCCTGGTTACGTGATCTTGGACAAATCATTTAACCTGTCATTGCTCTGGGCACTTCTCTAAGACCTCAAAGTTGCAAAGTGGGTGCCAACCTATGTTGGTAGAGGCAATTTCCTATCTAGGTGCTCCCTATGCCAATGAAATCCCTGGTCCACACCCTCTCCCTAGTTTTATATACACCTCTGTGCACTAGATGATCACAGAGTTAGGAGGATTCAGAATTGATCAAATGACTGGATGTCAAAAGAATAGCCATTAATAGATCAATGTCAACTTGGCCAAAGATGTCTTTAGTGGAATGCTGCCCTAGAGATTGACCCTGGATCCTATGCTGTTGGGATTTTTATCAATGACAGATAAAGTCAAATGGCATGCTTATCGACTTTGCAAATGACAAGAGGCTGAGTTGGCTAGCTAACATGCTAGAAGACAAAGTCAGGACCCAAAAAGGTCCTGATGGGCTACAACTATAATATCATCTGATATTTATAAAGCATTCTAAGTTTTGCAAAATGTTTTTAACATGTTATCTCATTGGATCTTCATAACCACCCTGTGAAATAGGTGCTATAGATATTATTATTACTAATATAGATATATGATCCTTATAATACAGATGGAGAAAATTGAGGTACCCAAAGATTAAGTAACTTATCTAAGGCATTAAGGGTCAGAGGTAGGATTTGAACCCAAGTGTTTCCTGGCTCAAAGTCCAGTGGCATGTCTACTACACACTGATATTTCTCTCTACATTAGATTGTGAGCTCCTTGAGGAAAGGGACTGTCATTTGCCTCTTTTTGTATCCTTAGTGCTTAGCACAATGGCTGGCGTATAGCACGCACTTAATAAGTGTTTATTGACTGACTCACTCAGGGAGAGACCAGTTATAAGTCAAGTGAGATGAAATTAAACAGGAATAAATGTAAAGTCTATCAGTTGGTTCAAAAAGTCAATTAACAAGTGCAAGACATGGTAGCGTGGATAGACAACATTTCATAAGAAAAAGATCCAGAGGTTTTAATCAGACTGAAGGCAACAGTGTAACAATAGTTCACTAAAAAGCTAATTTGATCCTAGATCAGTGAGAGACATAGTACAGGAATTATCTCATTAGACAATACTCCAGTCAGAGTCAAAATCAAAACCAACAAACATTTATTAAGCACCTACTATGTACCAGACAATCCACAGTATTGTATTCATTTCTGCATACCACATTTTATGAATGAGAAGAAGAGTGACAGATATGGAGGTCATTACATGAGAACTGGTTGAAGGAATCAGGTGTATTTAGCCTAGAGAAGAGATGTAAGGGGAGACAGACCGCCATCTTCAACTATGTGGAGGACTATCACGTAGAAGAGGAATTAAGCTTGTCCTGCTGGCCCCCAGAGCAGAACTAGGAATGCTGGTTGTAAAGAAAGATTCCTGACACATCAGAGCTGTCCAGAGGCATCAGACGATGCCTTGGAAAGGAGCAGTAGAAGTAGCCCCTTAGTAGAAAGTTTCAAGTAGCAGTAGGATGATCACAGAAACATAGAATCTCAGCATCGGGAAAGATCTCCGAGTCCATCTACTCCAATCTTTACCTGGGTCATTTCTACTACACAACTGACAATGCTCCTTTGGCCTTTGTTGGAAGACCCTCCGATGAGAAGAAACCCATGACCTCCTGAGGCAGCTGATACCACTCTCAGAAAGCTCAAATGGTCAGTAATTTTCTCCTAAGTCAAATCTGCCTATTTACAACTTCCATCTATCACAGCAGTACTATCCTCTAGAGAAAAGTAGAACAGATCTAAATATTTCTTCCATAAAACTGCTACTTGATTACTTGAAGACAGCTATCACATTCCCCCTAGGTCTCTTCTTCTCCAGGTTAAACATTCTCAGATTCTTCAACGGATCCTCAGATCCTTCACGCTGGTCACCTTTCTTCTTGACACTCTCTAGCTTATCAATGCCCTTCCAAGAATGTAGTGCTTAGAAAAGAATCTGACCAGGGCCTAGTACAATAGAATTATCACTCCCCAGCCCTGGATATCATGTTTCCTTTAACATAATCTAAAATTGCATTTTTTTTGGTTGTCATATCACACTGTTGATTTATATTGAGCTTATAGTCCACTATTATCCTCAGATCCTCTTCAACAGAGCTATTAAGTAACTACGCCTTTCTTATCTTACACGTAAGATGTTGATTTTTTTGACCTGAGTGTTTCATATTTATGTCTAATAATATCCATCTTATCAAATTAAATCTATTGTTCCAGTCTTCCAAGGGCTTTTTGACCTCTGACCTTGTCTTCTAACTACGTTTACCACATTTGTGTCATCCATTAAGTTAATTTATATGCCTTTATCCTAACCATGGGAAAAATATTAAACAGTGCAATCCCAACCACAAATCCCTTGAGCACTCTAATGATACTTTCTTCCATGTCAACAATAAGCCACTGGGTCTGGCTAATCAACCTATTGTAAAATATTCATTCCTTGTCAGGAATGTTATAGAGGGAGTTCTTGGTCAGGTATGGGTTAGACCAGATGACCTGTCAGGTCTCTGACACCTCTAACATTCTACAATTCTGTGATCTACAGTTTTGGGGTATAGACATGAATGTGGCATATGTGTTTACATAAGGAGGTGGGTCAGCTCTTTTTTCTCACTGAACATTATATCAGGTCAGACAGGTAACCTTGCTGGGACTTGTTTTTCAGTTCTTTCAGTCATGTCTGACTCTTTGTGACCCAAGTTGGGATTTTCTTGGTAAAGCCACTGGAGTGGTTTGTCATTTCCTTCTCCAGATCTTTTTATAGACAGGAAACTAAGACAAATAGGGGTAATTGATATGCTTAAAGTCACACAGCTAATAAGTGTCTGAGACCAGATTTGAACTCAGGAAGATGAATCTTTCTGACATCAGGCCCAGTACTTTATCCATAGTGCTACTTAACTGCTCGGGCCCAAATACTTTGAGTATCCCATGTCTGTCATCTGACAGTCAGATTGGCTACGTTTGGAGGAGCTCATCACCAGATTGATCTAAGGACAATGAAAGTTCTAGCCACAACAACTCTCAAAGACCACCTACAAAGTCATAGAATGGGATCTACCTATACTGGTAGAGAGTGTAACATACTGACAAAATCATGGCTTCTCAATGTATTATAGTCATGAAGTGGCAAAATGGTAAGAGTTCTGGATTTGGAATCTGAGGACCTGGGATCAAATCCTGTCTCTGTCACTTCCTATCTATGTGTCCTTGGACAAATCACTTGATCTGTCTGGGTCTCAGATTCCTCAACTATAAAATGAGAGGGTTGGATGGATGGCCCATAAGGTTTCTTCTAGTTCTGCACCTATGCTCCTAACTAAACATGATTGCCTACATGAAGTAAGAGTTTTCCAATGTCACAAAGAGTTATCTGCTTTCAAGAAGCTAGAGGAAGTGCATTGTGCTTTCCTGGGAAATCAACTAATAGTGATAAGTCATGTCATTCACTTCATATCACTGACTTTCTTAATTTAGAATCTACCCAATTCCCCAGCTTTCTTGATCTGAGCCAACCATCATCCCCTCCCTGTGGCAGCATCACATGCAAATAGCTGGAAAGCCTGAAATCTAATGATGAGAGGAGATTGACAGAAGGTCAGAATGAAAGCCCAATAGCAAAACAAGCTGTGATATATGATTGTGATGGAATATTGTTGTGCTATAGGAAATGACAAGCAGGGTGATTTCAGAAAAACCTAGAAAGATTTACATGAACTGGTACAAAGTGAAGTCAACAGAACCAAGAGAATGTTGTATACAGTAAGAGCAATATTGTACAATGAAGAACTGTGAATGACTTAGCTATTCTCAGCAATATAATAATCTAAGATAATCCCAAAGGACTATGATGAAGCATACTGTCTACCTCCAGAGAAAGAACTGATACTGTTTGAATACAGACTGAAGCATACTATATTTCACTTTCTTTTCTTTCTTTTTCTTTTATTCAAGTCTTCTTCTACAACATGGCTAATCTGGAAATGTTTTACATGATCACATATGTATAGCCTATATTTGATTACTTACTATCTCAGAGAGGGGAGAAGGGAGGGAGGGAGGGAAGCTCAAAACCTTAAAGCAAATCCCAAATGTTAAAAAATTGCTTTAATATGTAATGGGGAGGGATAAAATATATTAAATTTCAGAATGAAAGCCCAATGGTTCTAACAGTTATTGAATGAGTGATCAAAAATGGATTCTTAGTGGTCCTTTGTTTTCTCCCTACTTCATTTCCCTCCTGCCCTTTTTTAATACGGAATTACCGAAGGCGTGTGATTGGGAAGGGTCACACCCTCTCCAGGCGCACTGGCAATGGTGGATTCCCTGTTCATCTCGGGGGTTGGATTCTTCTTATGGAGCTTCTGAGCCCTGTGACAAAACCAAACATTGGCTGAAACACCCTTCCAAAACCAACCAAGAAACAAACCCAAACAGGAGTCTCAACTTTGTGGCAATTTAGATAATTGCTTAGAAAACCTAATGTTGTCTCCTCTGTTAGAATATAAGTTCTTTGGACAGCAAGAACTGTTTTTGTTTTTGTCTTTGTATCCTCAGTGCTTAACAAGGTGCCTGGCCCATAGTAAGCCTTTAGTAAATGATTGTTGGCAGATTTACTTTGTATCCTCAGCACTTAGGACAGGTCCTGACAGTACATAAGCCATTAATACATACTTGTTGATTGATGCTGCTTCTTGCATCCTTATGTCTCCCTTTGAAGTCTTCTCTGACCCTATTACTACTACTACTACTACTACTGCTGCTGCTGCTGCTGCTGCTGATGTTGCTGCTGCTATTACTACTACTTATAGGGTCTTGAAAAGAATAGGCACGTTGTTCTCAGTAGCCAAGTGGCATAGTGGATAAAGCAGTGGATTTGCAGTCAGGAAAGCCTGAGTTCAAATCCTGCCCTCATACATTTACTAGGTATATGCCCTTGGGCAAGTCACTTAACCTCAATCAGCCTCCGTCTTCTGTACAGTGGGGATGATAGTACCTATCTCACATGGTTGTTGTTGGAGGCACGCAGGTGGCAGAGTGGACCTGGAGAAAGAAAACCTGAGTTCAAATCTGGCCTTCGATACTTACTATGTGACTCTGGGTAAGTCACTTTACCTCTCTTTGCCTCAGTTTCCTCAACTGTAAAATCAGGATAAAAATAACACCTACATCTCAGGGTTCTTGTGAAGATCAAATGAGATATTTGTAAAGCATAAAGCATATAATAATTGCTTGCTTCCTTCATTTCTTTTACAGATGAGGAAATTGAGGACTGAAGATCCTAAGTGAATACAAATCACTATTCTCAAAGGTGAGTAGAGCACAGCTGCATCCTAATGGAGGTTCTCTAATTCCCTGTCCAGTGCTTTTCTGCTATTTGACACCATGGTACCAAATGTTGATTTACTTGCAGGGAAAATGTTATTCAAATATGAAGTAATCATGCTTTATGAAATGTTAATCTGTAGAAGCAATTTTATCTAATTTAGACTCTAAAACATTCTTAATTTGAGAGGGGAATACAGGAAAGGGATATAGGAAGGTGAGACTGGGAATGAGATAGAGGGAGAAAAGTGACTGCTAACTCTCTGTAAATGAACTCCATAGCCCAGAGATCCTACTGCCAGGCACATACTCCAAGTAGGTCAATGATTTTTTTGAAAGGCTCTAAAATATTTATAGCAATACCTTTTGTGTTAGCAAAGAGTCAAAGACAGTAAAATTTAGTTATTTATTTAAAGGCATTTATTAAGTTCTTACTGTATGCCAAGAACTGTGCTAAGCACTGATGAAACAAAGGACTGAAAAAACAGGGTCCCTGCCCTCAGGAACTCTCATTCCAAAGAAAATGATGTAGCATATCCTTCAACTGGGGAGTGGCTAAACCAACTGTGGTACATGAATATAATAGAATATTATTGTGCTGTAAGAAATAATGAAGGCAAAGAAGTATGGGAAGAATAATGTGAACAGATGCAAAGTGAAGTAATCAAAACTAGGAATAAATCAAAACCAATAACTACAACAATGCAAAAGGAAAGACCAAGAACAATAAAATAATAGAAATAGAATCATAATTACCTACCTTGATCCCCAAGGAAAAAATATGAAAACGGAGCTTCTTCCCTATTTGCAGAGGTATAGGGTTATGGACATAGAACACTATCAGTTGTGGTTAGTGTATTGGTTAGTTTTGCTGGACTATTGTTGTTGTTGTTGTTGTTGTTGAATTGTGTCTGACTCTTTATGACTCCATTTGGGGTTTTCTTGGTGAAGATATTAGAGTGGTTTGCCATTTCTTTCCCCAGCTCACTTTGCAGATGAGGAAACTGAGGCAAACAAGGTTAAGTGATTTGCTCAGGGTCACCCAGCTAGCAAGTGTCTGAGGCCAGATTTGAATTCAGGAAAATGAATCTTCCTGACTCCAGGCCCAGTATTCTATTCACTGTGCCAACTAGCTGCCCCATTTCTTTTTTTTATCCTTTGTTATAAAGAATTAATGTCTAGAAGGTGGAGAGAAGAGACATATATTGGGAAACATAGGTGATGTAAAAATAAAAGATATTAAATAAATTTTTTTAAAGTAAGAAAATGAATTCATATAGTACTATAGGAAAAGCCATGTTTTCTGAAATCAAAAACCTAGGTTCAAATCCTTCCTCTGATAATTAATACCTCTATGACCTTAGACTAGTCACTCTGGGTTCCCAGGTCTCAGTTTACCTATCTGTAAAATGAAGGGATTCAGCTAGGTGACTTTTAAGGTAGCTTCCAGCTTTAGATTCACGATGCAGGACCCTATTAGTCCTGTGGATTCACACGTGCAAAATAAAAACAATGCAGTTTCAAGGTCAATGCTCGTCTTGGCGCTTCAGTGGTGGTGGAGGAAGGGTGTTGGGGGAGGGGAGGAGCAGTTTAAATCACTAGTTTTAGTTTTACATGAATGATGCAGCCAGGGCTGTGGTACAAATCCATGCAAACCCATAAATGAAAATTTTGTTGTTGAGGTGAGCAATTATACTGAAGAGAACCTTTAGATAAAGTACAGAAAATCAGTTCAGAATGACCCTTATTGAAAGACAGAAAGAAAGAGAAAGAGAGACAGAAAGACAGAGACAAAGAAACCGAGATAGAGACAGATTTCACAAAAAGAAAAGAAAAAATATGCCCGCTAACCTTTTACTTAAACAGTCCCCTCTCTACTTGTGCCTTTGGGAATAGGGTAGGACAAGTCCACAATGTGTGAGGGCAGCTGAAGAAGTCTTTATTTGTATATTTATCCTATATACATCATTCAACCGCTTTAGCTTTCAAATCCCAAGTCAAGAAAACAGACTGATTTGCAATTAGCTTTAAATCCAGAGCTCTGAAATAGTCAATAGAACATGAGAAATGTAGTGGCACCGTGACCATAGCTTAATATACTTTCACCCATTAAATAAGAAAAGTCCCTGACTAACTTAATTACACCAAGAAGCCCATGGACTGAAATTTCTCCAACTTTTTTTTTTGAGAGGAGTAGATGGAAAGTAAGAGGCAGCTATTACAAAGACAATAGCAAATAATCTATTTTCTTTCTGACCACCAAGGGTCATGAATGTCTCAGTTGTTCAATATTCCTTCTAAGAAAGTCAACTGAACATCAGACTAAGAAAAGGAGATGTTGATACCCAATAACATCTGGATATCCATTCTACCCCTCAGGATGTCACCGCCCTAGCTATACCTACTGGCCCCATTGGGAGTGATTGTCTATGAAGAAGTAGCCACCAGATTCTGCCCTACACATTCTAAGTGTAGACAGGTCTACAGAAGCTTCCCCACTGTGGTTCTAGCAAAACAAGTTTAGACTTTTCTTTTCTTCCACACAGTAATCCTTCAAATACTTGATAAATTATCAACTCACTCCACTGGGGAGCTAGAGCCACCTCCTAGGTTCAAGCTGATTGCTAAATTTTCAGTGTTAACATTCTCACCTAAGAAATTTGCAAATGCTACAAATCAGGGCTTGACTTATTGTTTTGTTGAGGTGATGGAGAAAATGTTAATGATGCAGAGTGAACTTAAAAGCATATCATGAATAACCTTTTTTTAAAAAAGTTGTTAAACATTTGCCAACGCAGCCCTGCCTCTCTTCTAAATCTTTCTTTCTCCAGGCTAACTTTCCCAGCTCCTTTAATCCATTCTTCTATGGCATGGATTTAAATCTCCTAATTATCCTAATTACCTTCATTTAGAGTGATCTATTTAATGAACTTATAGGACCTCATGTCATTCCCATTCTATACTCATGCAATGGTTTTTTTAAAACCTATGCAAAAGAGTTTGCATTTAGCTTTGTCTTTGAATGTAAGTTCCCAGAGATTGGAGGCCAAGTGTATTAAGTCAGCAGGAAGGGTTCTTAAAGAATAATTTTAAGGGGCAGGTAGGTGGCATATTGGAGAGAGCTATGACCCTGGAGTCAGGAGGACGTGAGTTCAAATTTGGTCTCAGACATTTACCAGCTATGGACCCTGGGCAAGTCACTTGACCCCGATTGCCTTACGGAAGAAGAAGAAGAAGAAGAAGAAGAAGAAGAAGAAGAAGAAGAAGAAGAAGAAGAAGAAGAAGAAGAAGAAGAAGAAGAAGAGAGGAATGCAGTATAGCCTAGTAGTAGATAAAGAGTTGGGCTATAAATCAGGAAGACCACAGCTGAGTCTCTGATACTTACTCATTGTGTGACCTGGGCAAGTCACAGCCTCTCAGTGCTCGTCTAAGTAATGCTCTAAAACTATACACTGCAGTGTTGTTGTTCAGTCATGTCCAACTCTCTGAAACTCCATCTGGGGCTTTTTTGGCAGAGATACTGAAGCGGTTTGCAATTACCTTCTCCAGCTCATTTTACAGATAAGGAAACTGAGGCAAGTGGGGTTAAGTGACTTGCCCAGGGTCACACAACTAGTAAGTTTTGTTTTTAAAAAGCTAATTTTGCTTCTCATGGCCTCTCAATTGAGCATAGGTGGTTTGCCTTTGGTTAGAAGAGGAGATAAAGTGTTTGTTCTGAATTTCGGATAGAACAAAAGTTTCACCTGAAATGGTAAGTGACCCCCAAGGCCAGGAGGAGCAGCAGAACCAGCACAACCACGCAGACAGCCACGGTGATATTCTGCTGTTTTGTCATCGTCACGTGCCGCATCTCCCACCATTCCAGGTCACTGTGCTGACAGCGCTCTCCTACATAGCCAGCCACGCATCTGTAACACACACACAAGCCCAGAAAAATAACAGTTCCCCAGGGCACTTCTTGCTATCCCCCTCTTCCACCCTCAGCTTACTTCCTGACCATCCATATCCCGGCATCTAGGAGCAATATCTGGTCAGAATCCAACCCCCAGCCTCCGTGTTTCCAACTCCCCGCCTTTCTGAAGTCATCTTAGAAATCCATCATGGATCAGAGAAGGTCATTGAGATTTACAGGCTAACCCAGTGAGGGCTTTTTGGTTTTGTCTGTTTGCCCTGGGATTGACAGTGAATTACTTGCCTTCCACCTCTAGAAGGCATTGATTAAGGATCAGGTTCTGTTAATCTAAAATCCTGAAAAGCCACATAAAAACCAGCCCACATTACCTGCAGCCTGAGAAATAGCAGATCCAATCAGGTCAATGAAAGAGGAAGAACTGCAGAGGAATCCCCCTCCCCAAACCCATCTGTGGGTTGAGGAATAAAAGAACATGTGGGGCCTCTGAATAATGACAATGGTGTGGAGTATGGAGAATACCTTGTTAAAATGGTAGCTACAAGGCACAGAGTGCTAGGCCTGGAGTTACGAAGACCCAATCTTGGATCTGACCATGTAACCTCTGCTTGCCTCACTTTCCTCAACTGTAAAGTAGGGGGAAATAATACCCAAATGGGGTCACAAAGAATCGGACATGACAATGATAAAAATAAAAAACTCCTAGAGCTGTTGTGGAGATCAAATGAGATCATATCTGTAGCCTATATAATAGGTGCTTAATAAATTTTTCTTCCTTTCCTTATCCAAACCCCCTTCCTCACCCAGCATCCTTCAAGACTCAGTTCAAATTGACTTTCTACAAGCCTTTACCAGTCGTCCTTACTGCTAGTGCTTTCCTTTTGAGATTATTTCCTGTTTACCATGTATGTGCCTCGGGGTGTTTGTGCGTGGTGTGTGTGTGTGTGTGTGTGTGTGTGTGTGTGTGTGTGTGTGTTGTGTGTGGAGTATGTGGCATACAAGATACATTGCAAACAAAATGCATAGTTGTAAGCATGTTGTCTTCCTGGTTAGAATATAAGCTCCTTGAGGTCAGGGATTGTGTTTTTGCTTTTCTTTGTAACCCTAGTGGTTAGCACAGGACCTCCCAAAAGTAGGTACAAAATAAAAACATATTGACTGACTGACAAAGCCCCCAATGAGAAATTAGTGCAGAAAAAGACATCTCTTCTCTCTCTCTCTCTCTCTCTCTCTCTCTCTCTCTCTCTCTCTCTCTCTCTCCTCTCTCTCTCTCTTTTCCTCTCTCTCTTGCTCTCCCCCCACCCCCTCTCACACACACATAGACATACGCAGCTACACTGAGCATTTTCATTTGCAGGATGTATTACCAAAATATTGTACAATTTCTTCCTTTGTGCTTAAATGTCATTAATGACACAATGGTGCCATCTACTGGACAAAAGCTCTCTGTCACCCTTTCCCATACATGAACATACAGTTTATCCCTTCCACATCAAGACCTTTCCCCGTTGCCATTTCAGTATATTGTAGGTCAGTGTAAGAAATCAAATGGGAACATTGGCAGTTTTGCAGAAGCCACAGACAACACACAAAGGCCAGCAGTTGACACAGAAAAAGTTTAGAAACTCAGAAATGCATAAATATGTGCATAGTATTGTATAATATCAACATATTTCCTTTAATATTGTAATAAGTCAGACTTCTTCTCTGATGAAGGGAGGGAGGGCCAAAAAGTTTTAAGCAGATTTTCCAGATGGGGAGGGGGGCACCACACCCCTAACCCTCCCCCCATCTCGGGACTCAGAAGGATAACTGTACATTCAGGATCAGGCTAATGGTGTTCTATGAAATAACTGAACATTGTCAATCAATGGGTGTTTATCAATAACCTAAAACAGGCCAACTATTGTACTGGGCACTAGAGATACATAAACAACAGTGAAACAGTCCCTATCCCTAGAGAATTTACATAATTATAATCTATCTAATTACATTAGGGCCCAGAGAGGTTTGAATGATTTGCCTGAAAGTTACAGAGCTAAGTTAGTTACCTTCACATTTAAGAGTATTCACTTCAGGTAGACCCTGGGCCACTAATATCAATCAGAAAGAAATTCAAGAACGATGACAGAGAAAAAAGTTACTCCAAATGTGTTCCACACCAATGAAATCCAAGTTCCTCCAGAATTCTTCTACTTGGCTCCTCAAAATTCCTGTCTGATCTTGGTCAGACCAGCTGATGAAGCCGAGCTGATATCAAGCTCAGTGTTCACCTACACCAGGCATATGGGAAGAGGCACCATGTTATCATGGGAAAAACACTGGATCAGGAATTGAGAGATCTCTGTTTTAGTTCTAACACTAAAACTAACTAGCTGGGTAGTTAATTTAGCTGTGTAACTTTTGAGCAAGTCATTTGAACCTCTCTGGGACTCAGGTCTAACCCCAGAAGGTTAGACAGATAACTAAAGCTCCTTCAAGCTTAAAAATTCTCTGATTGGCCATGCAAATGAGGGAAAACCTGACCGATGTGTGCAAAGGGGCCGTGAAATCCTTTTCATGGAGACCTCCCCATCCTTCCCTCCTATGAGAACAAGAAGGGGAAGAACAGAGATGACTGTTGGAAAGTTCAATTCTTTCTTTGGGTCCTACTCTGTGAGTACTGTTGCTTCCCATATATTGCTTGGCAGCCAATAAGAAGATACTGTCTGCCATTAGATCACACTTCTGGTTCTCCATACAGATTTAAGAGGCTCTGAGAATGTCCCAGGAGTATACAATGGAACTGTTTTGGGCTCTCAGAATCCATTTCAGGCAGCAGTTATCCCAAAGGTTTTATCCTGAAAAAGGCCTTAATGAGGCTTTGCCTAGTAGTATTCAAAGCCTTGGTAGTGATTTTAATTATGTCTTGGGCTCATTTCAAAGAAAATGACATAAGTATAAATATCAACATGAGAAACAGCATTCACATTAGTCATTCACCTCCAACAACATGCATGAGAATTGAACATTATTATTGTTAGATTCCTATTATGTGAAATTCAAGAGCATTCACGTAGTTTCAGAAGATTTGTAAAAATAACCTCACTAATAGCGGGGTCTGGATGAGACTATTCATTGCCAGTTAACATAAAATAATAATAATATCACCTTACGAACTTCAGGACCTATCTTTGTAAAGATCAAATATTCAGGGGCATTTCCTCTTCTTTGACAGAGATGATAATAATGATGATGATGATGATATTAATAATAATAATAAAAGCTAACATTTATATAATGTCAGGCACATGCTTTACAATTTTTAATCCCATATGATCCTCACAATAACCCAAGGAAGTAGGTGCTATTATTATTCCCATTTTAGGGATAAGGAAACTGAGGTAAACAAAGGTTAATTGACTTGATATTTATACGTGATTGATCTTTAGACTGATATTGACAGGGAAACTGAAAAGGGAAGTGAGCCAATCATATAGCTAGAGGGAAGAATAACAAATGAATGCTCTCCTGTATTCAAACAAAAACACTTTTCAAATAATATCAATATAATAATTATCATAATAATTTTAGAATAAATATGATAGCTAGAATTTACATAACATTTTCAGGTTTGGAAAGCACTTTACAAATATCTCATTTGACCTTCACAACAACACTGGGAGGTAGATGCTAGTATTATCTCCATTTTACAGATGAGGAAACTGAGGCAGACTGAGGTGAATTGACTTAGTCAATGTCACACAGCTAGTAAACATCTGAGGCTGAATTTGAACTCAGGTCTTTCTGATTCTAGGTCCAGCATTGTACCATCAAGCTCCCTCCATTCTATATTTGTAATATATTTAGAGCAGTGATTCTAAAATAGGGTGATCCAGGGTCCTCTAAGGGTTAAAACCATTTTCATAATAATACTAGGATGTTTCAATTTCCAATAATGTGAATACAGATAGCCATGATGCACAGAAACAAAAGCTCTTTGGAAAGTTGCAAAGGTTGAGAATTATGGATCTAGAGAAAAGCCCCAACATGCTAGGCAGATCCCCCTGTGGAAGATCCATGGGATGGTATAGACTAGGGATGGAGAACCTGCAGCCTCGAGGTCCCACGTGGCCCTCTAGGTCCTTAAGTACTGCCCTTTGACTGAATCCAAACTTCACAGAACAAATCCCTTTAATAAAAGGATTTATTCTGTAAAACTTGGACTCAGTCAAAAGGCTGCTCCCTAGAAGGGCTCATGTGGCCTCAAAGCCAGAGGTTCCACACCCCTGTACAAACAAAAGTTGCCCAGGATGAGAAAGCATGGATGGGTAGCAATTCGTACCAGGAGAGAGAGTAACCACATAGATGAGATCTCAGATCCATGAGCATATCAAAGACCCAAAGACATTCAATTGGGTTTTAAGGCTTTCAAAGCACTTTTATACACGCAATATCAAAGCTATCAATAAGTCCAGCTAAAAATAATAACAGTAGCTCACATGTATATAGTAGTTAAGTATTCCTAACGTGTTTTCCTCAGAACCACACTGTGAGGTTGATGCTATCATCACTTACAAATGAAAAAACAGAGACCCAATGGAGCCCATGGCCCAAACTGAGCTCTCTCTGCCCTCTTGCCTGTCTCCTGTGCACCTTGAAAGCAGGCAGTTAGTTGAAATCAAATCTGGCCCACAGCTAGATTTTTATTCCAAAATAAATATGTAAAGATACTAAGGGATAGTTTTTCAAAAGTGAATGCAATTGGCATGCTTGCTAAGTTGCCAGCATTTCCTTGAACCCAACATTCATGTTCACACTTGCTTGATTCTGAATGACAACACATTTCTGTAGGCACAGCTGGATTGAAATCTTCTTGGGGAAGGGGGAGGGATCAGAGATGGAGCAGGAGTAAGACCAGTAACTATTCCCAGCTTTGAAAATCTAAATAATACCTATTGGGAAGAGGGAGGATGAACCTTTCAATATTGGGGTTGAAAGCAAAACAACCCAGTCATGAAGTTGTACACCACTCTTGGAAAACTAGAAATACCCATTGGTTGCTCTTTCTCACATTTCTGGAAGAAATGTCACAGTATTGAGAAACTCCCCTGTGAAGCCAAGGTCCCAAATCTGAGCAAGGAGTCTGAGATCTGCTGATAGCCTATTATCTGAAGAAAAGCACAGACTTCTTGGACTGGACACATTAATCTCAATGGAGACTTCTTCAGTTCAAACAGCAGCCGATCTCCTGGAGACAGCTAGAATGCTTTTTAAACTCCCTAGAGGATATATTGCTTCAGTACTGAGTACGTGCTGCCTTGGAAAGATACAATTAACAGAGGCTCATACTCACTTGCATGCATAGTTTTCTAGCTCTGAAACATAAATGCACACTCCTCCGTGGAGGCAGTATGAGTCATATGGTGGTGGACACTCTGAATTCCTGCTTCTAATGAGAGAGGAAGTGTCATCCCCAGGCTGAAAAGATTCTGTAAGACAATGTTTCAAAAACATCTTTAAACCTTGATATTTTCAAAAATGATTCAGTCATTCTTGGCACAATTATACGTATCTAATTTACATAAACAGTTCATGATTTCTTTTTCACATCAGTGGAAATATTAACAGTGATGACAGTTTCACTTGTCCACCCAACCTTACCCTTCAGCTACTAAAGTTAATGTCAATCACGATTTACTTAGACCTGCATTGCCTTTCTTCACTTTCTCTTTTATTTGGCCTAGAGCATTCTACAGGCAGATAAGAGTGGGATGACAGCTCCCAAAGCGGCATGTTAATTTCATTTCATTGAAATCAAAGAATCCCAGGATTTAGAGTTGAAAGGCACCTTTGAGATAATCTAGTTGACCCCTCTCATTATAGAGATGAGGAAACTAAAACCCAAAGAGCCTAAAATTACTTGTCCAAGGTCACACAGCTAGCAAAGAGCAGATGTGGATTTTGAAACCAGGTCCTTTGACTTCCATGATTAAAAAGAAAGATCTACTTAATAAACAACACTTAACTAATGTCTGATGAGAGCTAACTTCAAAAGGCTCACTCAAAACTGGTATTTGTTCCTGGCTTAATGAACATCCAATGAGTATTTGATCCAAGAACTATAGTTGCTGTATTCATACAAGCTAGGGAAAATAAATTCTTTGAAAAAGTCATTGAAATGCTTCTGGTCAACACTGTAATAGGAGGGAAATACTATGCATACTATGTGCCAGGCACTGTGCTAAGAGCTTTTACAATAGGATTGGAGATTTAGTGCCCACCATTTCATAGGAAATCGAGGCCGACAAGCTAAAGTAACAAGCTCCTTCCCCATATAATCTGAGATCCAGCGACATAGCCTCTTTTTGTATTCCTCATACATGATACTACATCTCCAGACCCCTGGCATTTTCACTGGCTGTCCCCCATTCCCAGAATGCTTTCCCTCCTCATCTCCTTTTCTTAGCTTCTCTGACTTTCTTCAAGCCCCAGCTAAAATCCCACCTTCTACAGAAAGCCTTTTCTGATCCCCTTTAATTCCAGTGATTTCCTTCTGTTGATTATCTCCAATTTATCTTGTATTTAGCTTGTTTTTCCATAGTTGTTTGCATGCTGTCTTCCTAATTAGGATGTAAGTGCCTTGAGAACAGGGACTTTTGTATTTCTGAGTATTCCCAGTTCTTATCACAGTGCCCGGCACAGATTAGGCATTAGATAAATGCTTATTGACTGGCTAACTTGCTCCACATCAAAAAGGGAAAGAGTAAGGGCTCAAACCCAAGTCCTCTGGATCCACATCTCACCCTCTTTCCACTGCATCATGCTGTCTCACAGTTTCCTGAAAATCCTTGCCTTCCCCCACATCCAACTTTCTTCTTAGAACTACTTAGACTACTCAAGAATCCTTAAAAGTATGGGATCTCTGCCCTCAGCGTCCCTCCTCACAGCTAACCCAGAGCCTGGGAGATGAGGGCCATCGCTCCCAACACCCCACACTCTACTACCCTCCCTTGGACGTCAAAAGAGGGTGGAAAGCTGAGGGGGGGACATGTCCGTGAATAGAGCTAATAATGCAAAAATGGGATCCCCCCCCAAAAAAAAGAATCCTTAAAAGTAGAACAGCAACAGCTTTGACAGAAAGGAAACATTGGGATAATGAGGGAATGATAGGTTGATGAATTCATTTTATTACAAGCTTCATTCTTCTTAGAAGGAAAAGCATCAGAGCACAACGTTGAAAGGAATTCGGGAGGATCTTGCGGAGATTTCTGCAAGGTGGCTAGAAATGCCAACACCTTTTCATCACCTCTAAGGAGAGGAGATTATATGAGATGGTGAGGTGTGAGAAACAGAACTGCAGTGAAGCAAATTCACAAATTTTTTTTTTTCTGCAAGAGCTTGTCTGCTTACACAGCTACCCTGGGAAGCTGCTAGTTAGCAGCTAAATGATCAAGGCAAGCAGGGACTCAAGAACCACCCTAGATGGAGTCCAGAGTTTCTTGGACATAAAGTGTGATCCATCAAAGGTTTCCTGTTTCTGGAGATATTTTCCTTCAAAGTTCAGCTCAAATGCAAGCTCCTGCAGGAGGCCTATCTTAATTCTTCCCCCACTGCCCTCCTCAAAAAAAAAAAAAAACAACTACTTGCTAATTGCTTTGTAACTCTACTTTGTGTGTTTCCTATTTAACGTCCTGTGTAGATGTACATGTTGTTTTCAAAAGAATGTAAGTTCCTTGAGGGCAAGACCTGTTTTGGTTTTGTCTTTGTATCCCCAGAATGTATCAATGTGCCTGGCATATGATGTGGTCTTAATAAATGCTTGTGAAATGAATAAGTGAGTGGATGGATGGATGAATGGATGGATGAATGGATGCATGAATGGATGAATGGATGGATGGATGGATGAATGAATGACAATGCTATTTTAGGGGGAAAAGACAAAAAAAGCCAAGGTTGAATATTTTCCAGCAGCAAGGAAGGAAGAAAAAATAATGTGGAACTGAAGCTCTCATGCAGATAAAGAAATATTCCTTTTCATGTAACAAGAAAAAGAAAGTTTAGGAATAACCATTTCTTTTAATCCATTAAAGTAACTCTCATGATAAAGGATATTTAGGAGCTCAGATGAATTCCCCTGACCTGCCTGGTATTGTAGAGGGCAGTTACTCTAGCAGACTCTGACATCAACATTACAAATCAGGAGATTAGCAGCATTGCAAAGTAATAAAAGAGATTCATTCCAGACACTATTAAATTAAGGCAACTTGGAATATTTGATTCTCCCAAGCCTAGCACCAACTTAGGCAGAATAGCTGGAGAATGCAGCTGAACATTGCTGAGTAATTCCTGGAACCTTCAGTGGAAATACCACTCACGAGGTTTGCTCTGAGTTAAGTAGCAGCTCTTCTCTGGACCACCCACTGACTTACCAGGACAGACAGATCCAGACCCAGGTGCACCATTAGAGCAGATGCATGTGTAGCCTCCCTCTGTATTTTTACAGATGGCACTTTCTCCACATTTGTGCACTCCCGTTTCACACTCATCAATATCTTCAAGAGAAGCAGATGTCAAGGGAAAGAAAAGAGATAATATAGAAAAAGAAAAAGGAAGACATAGTTAGAAAAATGTAATATTCTGAGAAGGGATCAACAGAGTTCTATTCTATTCCCTCCTTTAGAATTGAACTGATCATTACACACAATGAGGTTACAAAAAAACAAAACCCAGGTCGAGAATGTGAGAGACCCAAACTAGTTCATATGAATTTACTGCCTTTCCTTTCAAAACAAGAGCGCCTGGCCTGAAATGGCTTCAAGTCCAAAGAGCACCCTGGACATTATGCTACCTACCAGGTAAGTGGCAAGATGAAAATTTTCTGTCAGACAGATGAAAAAGAGAAATGATAAAAATGTAATGTAGTTGACTTTCTAGGAGTTTAGGTAGTTACTTATTGTTCTAAAACGTCTAAATCACTTCCTTCATATTAGTTTCTAAATGAGCTGGGGGGGGGGTGCCATCACCAGTCATCCTGATCTATAATCTGCCACTGGACCCATGGCTCTAGAGGAAAAAGTGAGGCTGGTGACTTTGCACAGCCCTCCCTCACTTAAATCCAATTCACTTGCATCACCTTCCTGATGTCATGATCCTCTTCAAGAATGAAGGACAAAAAACAATAAATTAGCTATAGTTTTAGGCTTGACTTCTACCAATATAAGGTGGCATCATGCCTACAGATCTGGCCTCCAAGTAATTTACTTATCAAAAGATTTTTGGACTGAACTTGTGATTTCAATGGCTTGTAAATTTCCAGTGAGGAAACCCTCTTGATCAATGTAAATCATTACCTGCTAAGAAGTTAATGACTTGCCCAGGGCCAGCTAGCCAGTTTGTGCCAGAGGCAGGACTTGAACCCTAGTCTCCGTTATTCCAAGTCTGACTCTATCTGTCCACAATACCACTGCTATTGCCTTTCATCAAACAGTTTGACCAACCTTAAATATGTGTTTGTGTGTACTCACACATCTTGCTTTTCCTGACCTAGTTTTTCCCTCTAATAACAGAAGAGAAGTGGCCATACTGGCTTCTATCCTTCAGCCCAAGGTTAGCTCCCAAAATTAGGAGCTGATTCAGATTTCACTAAAAAAGTTCCTACTTAAGGTCTTTTATGTTCTGGCCCCTCCCCATCTTTACATCCTTCTTAGAATCTTCCCTTCTAAGCAGTCCCTGCCCGGAACACAACTGCTCATTTCTCCCCTCTCTGACTTTGCACTGGCTTTCCCACAGGCTCAGAATGCTCCCCCTCATCACATCTGCCACCTGGCTTCCCTGGCTTCCTTCAAGACTCAGCTCAAATGCTTTCTTCTACTGAAGACCTTTCCCAGTTATTCATACCGTCCCTTCCAAACACATATGCTGATACTGCCTGCAGCTAATGGCTAGGATAGAGCTCGGGACCTGGAGTCAGGAAGACCTGAGTTTGAATTTGACCTCAGACGCTTCCTAGCTAGTCAAGGAAGTTTGCCAAACTGCCTCCATTTCCTCTTCTGTAAAATGAACTGGAAAAGGAAATGGCAAACTACTCCGGTATCTTCAGCAAGAAAACCCCAAATGGGGTAATGAAGAGGAGGACATGACTGCAACAACTGAACAACCACCTTAACTGTAAAATGGAGATAACCCTACCCACGGTTGAGTGCCTGACACCTAATAGGTCCTACATAAACATTTATTCCCTTCCCGCATTTATGCTGTATATAGTTTGTGTATAATTTTGCTGACTTTCCCAACTAGACTGTAAGCTCCTTGAAGGCAGAGCCCATGTTTTTGCCTTCCTCTGTGCCTGGAACATAGTAAGCCCTTCAGAAATGCTTGCTGATTATCTGATTGGTTACCTCTGTGTCCTTGCTTCAACTAATAACACAAATTGACCCCTTTTGCTGACTTCCTCCTCTCTCCTGGCTTTACTTTCCTCATGAGAAAGATCATCTGTTTAGGCATTGGGAGAAGATGTGGTTGTGTTCTTAGTGGCAAAAGAAGAAAAAAAAGTCTGAGAGGATGCAGCATGATACAAATGGTAAATGCACTAGTTCTGGAATCAAAGGACTTGGGTTCAAATACCACCCGACTAAAGCTTTTACTGTATGACTGAGTCACAAGCTTCAAAATGCGAGTAGGTTTGAACTAGATGGCCTCTAAAATCTCTTCCAGGTCTAAAACTATGATCTCAACCAAAAAAAAGAGAGGGGCAAGCCAATTTATTCTCTTATTTAGAGATCAGAGGTTAGTCCTACAAGACAGGGCACTGATATTGTGTGTGGCCACCACTGGAAAGAACCTGTTGAGTAAAAGGCTTGGGGACGGGCAGAAACCTCAAGCTAAGAGAGTTTTAACCAGCCAAGAGAGGATCCTTTTCTTTTTCATCAAAAGAAATTAAATAGAAACCTAGTTTGTTTAAATTATCTATGATCTATTTCATTAGAGCCATGACATGCCCGCCAAATACACGCTTAAAAGAGCATTTATATATATATATATATATATATATGTATATAATATATATGTATATAATATATATGTAATATATATAATACATTTTATATATATTTATAATACACACACACACACACACATATATATATATATATATATATATATATATGTATAATTATATATATATATATATGTATGTATATATGCCTGTGGTCTCCAGGGAATTAACCTGATAAGGGTCTGATTTAAACCAACCTAAGCTGGAAAATTCGTGGTTGGGCTGATAATTCTTTGTCTTTCCCTCAGCATGTCTGCAAGATGGCAGTCTATTTAATAGGAACAATGTTCATGTCACAGTTCCTCATTATTGCATCAGTGGGTATCACCTCACTGTGGACAGCTCTTTTCCACAAAAAAAAAAAAAAGGAAATAGAAGCTAAGAGACTGAAGGAAATGAAATCCCATGGACGGCTCCACACACTTCATTTTGACAAGGCTGGCTCTGGGCAGGTCTTCACTTGCAGGATAATGCTAGTGACAAGTGGAATGGTAAGACAAGTCATGAAATGAACTGACAAACCTACAAGCCACACCCAAATTCTGGCAGAAGAGACAGTGGTTATAAAAGTGGCTTTTTCCTGAGCCTGTATGTCCTCTAGTCACACATAAATGTCAGCAGCTTGAACCTCAGAGTTATTTAACTGAGCCAGAACACTAAGATAGGCTTTCCCACAGAGCCCCACCCTTCCTCATTTATATGCACACAACAATTTCCAATAAACCTCCAGCAGCAGCAAATTTCCCTCTAGCTCAGTTGCCAAATGAAGTGTCAGTGGGAAAGGGAGAAACCCACAGACAGCCTAAGGCAGAGTGTATTGATAAGTCACTGATGCCACTCAAACCTCAGAAAAAGAATCTGAAAAGCAGAAGGGAGGAAGGCCAGCTGCCTTTTGAATACTATTCACTGTATATCACCATACAGACCCCCATCTCCTTTTTTTTTTCAATAACTGAGAAACGTCAGCATAAATCCATCACCCAGGATCACTTCTTTCATCTTAAGGTGCATTCAACCTGAGTCGTTATTTTGTCTTCTTTGCTCACCCTCCCACCAGGGCCATCCTCTTGAATGCTACTATTTCTTCCATAAACTCCCCTCCTGCCTTACCATAACAGTTCAACCCGTCTCCACTGTAGCCTTCCAAACACTTGCAGACATAGCTACCCTCAGTGTTGATGCACTCAGACGATTCTGGCCGGCAAAGCACATTATCCATTTCACATTCATCAATATCTATGAGGAAAACAGTTTAATAGGTAAGGTGTGGAGACTTCCCTGAAGTAAACGGTCAAAGTATGAAAGAAGGAAATATGGCAGTTCACAATCCTAAGCAACATCCCTAAGCTTGGACATAGAGTTAGTTTCAGGACTTGAATACAGGTCTTTCCAAGCTCTACAGTCATTTCTCTATCCATTACACCCCACTTTATGCACTAGTAATATAAAGATTTTGTTGTTTAGTCATTCAGTTGTATTTGATTTTTCATGGCCCCAGTAGGAGTTTTCTTGACCAAGATATTAAAGTAGATTACTGTTTCCTTCTTCAGCTCAGCTTACAGATGAGGAAACTGAGGCAAACAGGGTTAAGTGACTTGCCCAGGTTCACACAGCTAGTAAGTGTCTGAGGCCAGATTTTAACTCTGGTCTTCCTGACTCCAAGCCCGGCACTCTATCCACTGTGCCACCTAGCTTCCCATAACATAAAGAAAAACAAGTTAATTTCTGCTCTCAGGAAGTTTATATGGGTGAATACATTTTAGTACTAAAGATTATGTTCATTATACTTATGTCAATCCCTTCCACAGATTCTTTTCCAGCTAATGACAATATACGTTTTGTGGTTACCAATGCAAGCTAGAAATGAATACAACACAAGTTACTGCCTAACAGTAACTACCTGAGCTCTTGAAAAATAAATACTTTTGGTGGGCCTGAAAAGATGATTTTTAAATTATGTTTGTGTTTACTCTTTTGTTGCCAAAGCTAATTGTTGACTTTTCTTCTTGTTAAAGCTAATTGTATGTAATCATATTCTAAAATAATCTTTTAGAATAATGTGACAAAATACTTGACGTCTCATGTTTTTCTATAATTTATTTCTTCCATTCTGTTCATCTGATAATGAAGAAAATGTCTCAGATCTGATGGTTCCAGCAGACTTTGGGAAGGCAGGATTTTAATTCAGTGAGAGCTAAAGAAAAGGTTTATTAATGTTCCTAGTTCTATGTGTTTAAGTCTTTATAATTACCAGAGCAGACGGTTCCATTCCTGGTGAATCCTTCCAAGCACTGACACCAGGCATCCTTTCCCTCTGAAGTGCACTGAGCATTCACACCACAATCCACAGGGGCACAGCCATCCTCATCTGCAAACAGAGAAAACTACCATCAGAGTATTTCTGAGTCTTTGAAGAGAAAGTGAATTTTCATGTTCCAGGTCCTACAAAATATTTCAGGATTCTACTTCTTGCCCAAGTCCTAAGGAGGGCTAAACCCCAAATGGACTTTTCTCCACAAGCACTTTGCTGACTTTTGAAAGCTTGTCTAGGTCAAGGGAATTGTAAAGCATGTGCTTCTGATTTATTTACAAGCAATTCATCAAATTGGTGCTTAAAAAACTATCTGGTGTCCCAAGAAGCTTTGTGAGTCCATTTGTGTGCTTTTTAAAGCAATTTTTAAAAGAAAATTTAAACTATAACTTGGCATTCTTTCAAGAATAAATGGATTCAGATTTCAAAAGTTTCAACATTCTGTTGGCAGTCCTCAACTAGCATGGCAGTAGGACAGAACCAATATAATTCTTATGACCCCAATAAAAGGCAAATAGGCTTAAAATATGAGTAGGTTTGTGTACTAACATAGAAAAAAATCCAACCATAAAAGTCTTATCCTCAATTTACTGAAATCATATGTGCCATGACACAGGAAATTAGAATGTGAATGTCACTGTACATATTCATTATCGAGATTTATGCAGTAACTTGCAAACCTCAAGGCATTTTACAGAATCACAAACCATGCAAGCTAAATACTGTAAAGGGATCATCTCATTTAGTACTCCATGGAAATGCAGCTCCCTCCAGAGACAAGAGTAAGGCTTTGAGCAGCAGGCAGCAGCAACATTCTAAGGGAGGTATTTTTTGAACGACTCACTTATGCAATAATTCTCTGAAATGTGAATTCACTTTGGAAACAGGAATATCCCATCAGAAGGGTAGATTATAAAACCCAGCTGCATTAGAACATCTCCTCTATAACTGATAGAGGAAATCTAACTGTGCCCAGCTATGTGGAAAGGCTGTGACAACAGATCCCCTGAGAAGCAATACAGTAGAAAGAATTATGAATTGGGAATCATAGGAGTTGAGTTTGAATCCTGACTCTGCCATGTACTGCCTACAATACCTTGGGCAAGTCATCTACCCTCCATCAGCCTCAGTTTCCACATTTGTAAAACAAGGAGGCTGGATGAGATGACTTCTAAGTTCCCTTCCACTCTACAACCCTCTGTTTTGGGCACCATGGTTTTAAAAGGACAATGATAAACTGGAGCATGCCCAGAAAGTAGCGAGGCTAGTGAAGGGCCTTTGAGTCCCATGGAAAATCAGGTGAGCAGAAAAGCTGAAAAGTGGGTGGGGGTTGGGTAGAAATGAAGATACCTTGTTTGGGGGCATGGGAAAGGAACGAAGATAGACTGGCCTGAGCCCATCCACCAAATGGAGACTTCAGGAGGAACTCACTAAAGGAAGGCGGGTGGAATATTCCAGGATGAGCTGGATGCAGGGTTGGTAGACCATCCCAGGGTAAGGAGGCCTGGGGCACTGAGGAAGTTTCAGGATGATACAACAGTAGACGCAGGGTTTTGAAGCCCAGAGCGGGTATTATCATGAAATAAACTGAGGCCCAGGAAAGTTGAGCAATTTGCCCAAGGTTATATAGCAAATCTGCAGTAGAACCCACCTCCTGATTCCTTGTATAGTGAAAGATCTTATCCTGGATAAGAAAAGACTTGCGGTGGGGAAGGGTGGAGAACATAACTTTCTTGAAGTATCTGAAGGGCTCTCGTGTGGAAGAGGAATTACCTTTATTCAGCTCAACCCCAGAGGGCAGAAATAGGAGCAAGGGATGTGGGGAAAATTGTCAAGTAGGGGTTTGAGGTCAAGACAAACTTCCTAACAAGTTCTATTCATAATGTATGAGATTAAGTCTTGTGACATTCTGTTTCTCACCTCTTTTGATAGTTACCACCTTTCCTGATTTTACATCATATGTTACACCTGTGACAACCTGGCTGCCTTCTTCTCTCGTTCTCAAGACCCTGAGATAATACAAACAAAATGGAGCCTGAGATACTGCTGCCCTCCCAACTAGACATAGATTTAGAGAATTAGGTCCTCAAAGCCAAGTGGTGCCAAACTCAAACAGAAAGCTTGACGTTGCTGTTGTTATTGTCGAACCATTTTAGTCATGGTCCAACTGTTTGTCACCCCATTTGGGGTTTTCTTTGGCAAAGATACTGGAGCAGTTTGCCATTTCCTTCTCCAGATCTTTTTATCGATGAGGAAACTGAAGTAAACAGGGTTAAGGGACTTGCACAGGGTCACACAACTAGTAAATGTTTGAAGCTGGATTTGAACTCACAGACATGAGTATTCCTGATTCCAAGCCCAGAGCCCTATGCACAGTGGCGCCACCTGGCTGCCCAAAATAGAAAGCATATCGATTTCAAAAACAACAAAGGAACATTATCTGTGTTCTGTTGCATTCTCATTTATTTTTTAAGCATTTCCCAATTATATTTTAATCTGGTTCTGCCAGGGAAATTTAACATTCTAGTCCAATCCCCTCCATTTCACAGATGAGGAAAATGAGACCCAAGGAAGCTAAGTGACTTACCTAAGTTCCCATAGATAGTGTCAGTGGGAAGATTTGAACCCAGTTCTTGTGACTCCAGAATCAGTGTACTTTCAGCTCTATAGAATGATTCTCTCAGTCTTGATCCTCTTTGGGTTAGGCCTTTGTAATATTAGTGTTTATAATATAATATTGTCTCTACTTCTATTCTTACTATGAATTTATAATTCTTATTTATAAATTATGATTCATATTTGTATAGCATTATCACAGTGTCTGGTACATGGTAGATGCTTAATAAATGCTTGTTCCTTTCCTTTTCTTCTACCTCTGATTTTTTTTTTAATATTAAATGGACATGGCTTTATTGCTGCCTTACCAAAAGCAACATCAATCTTCCCATGGTCTCATTTTCGTGTTTTTCCTACCAGAGTCAAGCAACAACAGGTAAGGATGGCAGTCCACACTCCCATTTTGGTTCGTAATCTGGGGAGTGGTCTTTAAAGTGAAATTCTTTGAGAACCATGGTTTTGATAGGTTCCCAATGGTCTAGCAAGCTAAGGGCAGAATATGGAACAAAATTCTAAGTTTTTGCAATGGTCAACTTAATATGTAGCACCAGACTAGTCCCACAGCATTTCTGTGCTTACTCTGCTATCTGGAAAAGGAGACTAGCAATGTTTATACCTTGTGAATCCCATCAGCTTTTATTTGGCAATTAGCATCTAGCTGCTACAAGTATTGTTCTGTCTCTCTCTGTCTCTCTCTGTCTCTCTGTGTGTGTGTCTCTCTCTCTGCACTCATCAAAGGATTAGAGGATGACAAACAAAATTATGGCAGAGAATAAACTAGAGAACTCAGATGTGGGTGGTTGGCACTATCATTACACCCCAGACTTCACCCTTTTTTTTTTGCTTTTGTTTTCAGCATAATTTCTTCCTGGAGAATTTTCAAGACCATAACCTCCCACATGGGCTGTACACGAGTCCGATTCATGCCCTGCCTTCTAAAGAAAGAAAAGTCAGAGGAAGAAAGGAATCTGAAATCAGAAGTTCAGGAGCGCTGGCCTCGTGCAGACACAACCTCATTTTAAATAGGGGATCAAGTTAACGTAGTTGGAAAATTCAGTCGTAGGACCTTGGAAATCATGTGGTCTAATTCCCTCAATTGTTCATATTAAGGATACTGAAGCCCAGAAGAGGTAAATGACTTACCCATGGTTACACAGGCAGTAGGTAACAGAGCAAGAATTTGAACCCAGATCCTCTGCTTCCAGATCTAATGCTCTTAGCATTTACCAGCCAATCACCATATTGTCTGTCTTCATCAGTAAATGATCTATATGGACCAGAAGTAGGAGAAAGAACTCATTGATCCTACCTGTAACCATGATTTCAGCTACTAGTCCATGTTTGGGCTGTTGCTCCACCCTGTTGTTATCTTCCAATGTTCTTCCCAACACATTCTCCAGTGCTGTTGTATCATTGCTTAGATTCATCTTACTGGCTGTTGGAGAAGAGTAGGTAGAATGTTTTATCATTTTTATTCAAGAAAAGCATTTCTCTTATTGGTATTTAGAGTAGAATTTTGCTTGCAAGTTCAGAGCTTGCTCAGAGTACAGGACAATAGCCCTGGGCCAGTAGCTCTGGGGTCTTTTCAAACACACAATGGAAATAGGCTAGGATGAAGTAGGATATACAGCCAGCTACTACTAATGAATATCCACAGTTTTATATTGAATATCAGACCCTAAATTGTTCTCCACAAACACATACAACCCATCACCAAAACAAAGACATGGGACTATCTCTCTCCATTTGCATTTATATTCTTTAGTATGCTCTATTATGTCCTTTCTTCTTCAACACTGCCCTTAATATTCATTTTAATCTAAATTTCCTTTTTAAAAAATTGGGGAATTAGGCACCTCAAAATGCGATTTATTCTGGAACTTCACAGTCCCCTCTCACATGCCCAACCGCTGAACCACACCCAGAAAAGTCCACACAAATTTCCTAACTCAACAATTAAGACAAAGGCTAAAAATTCAATTACTGGCATTTTACAAAGGATGAATTCATCGATAGACTTAGTTATCTGTTTATCAGTATGCCAATTTCTACCTTGATAAGTATGGATTGAAAAAAATTAAAGGATTCAAATTTTAAAATAAATTATCTGATCTTCCTTAGAGCAACACAGTTATCGATCAGTGAACTAAGACACACAAAATTAGATTTTTAGAAAGTTTATATAGTGAAATGGAAAAACACATCCCTCCTCCAGTGGCCTATTATATTTGCTTTGTTTTCTTTACCTATCCCTCAGAGGCTTGGTTAGAGTGAATAAATGTAGATTCTTTCAAGGTAGCATGACAGAAAGAGTCCAGACTCTAAAACCAGAGGATTTGGGTTCAAATTCTACCTCACAGCTTGTGTGACCTTGGTCAGCTCACTTAACTTCCCTTTCTTCAACTTTACAATGAAGGAGTTAGACCAGATGGCTTCTGAGCTTCCTTCCAGCATTCTGGATTGAGGATTTATAACCCCTTCTTCTGAGGGTATTTTTACAGGTCTACTCCAAAGCTGACTTTTTGTTTTATTAATGAGAACAGCTCTAGAATCTGGTCCTAAGTTCAGAAGCAGCAGGAAAAGCAGGATGCATTTTTGTTTGTTTCATTGGTTGGTTTTGGCTTTCTTACAAGGCACAAAGTTCTGCTCTGATTCTTCATTGTGGCACGAAGGTGCCCCTGGGTTTTTCAAGCTAATGCAGGTACAACAAAATGGAAAGTCTTCAAGAATAATCCCAGCAAGAAATAATGCCTGCTTTCTGAAAATCAACCTAGTAAAATATAGAGACTTTCACTGCCAGTTGGGTTGGCCAAGCCTATGTTTCCAAACTCATTACACATTAGTCTCCCTCCTGCCAAACTGGCTTTCTCTCTAATCCTTATAAATAACATTTTATCTCCAGTCCCTATGTTTTTGAATTGACTGTCCCCCATGCCTGGAATGTACTTCCTCCTCACCTGCATCTCATAGAATCCCTCTCTTTCAAGAGCTCACACACACTCTCCTCAACAGAGTTCTTTATCAGGAATCTGTGTACATGTGTTTAAAAAAATTTTTTAAACTATTTCAATACAATCCATTTCCTTGGAACCTTTCTGTTTTATTTTATGCATTTAAAAACAATATCCTAAGAAGGGGTCCATAGGTTTCACCAGATTGCCAAAGGGGTTCTATGACACAAAAAGGCTTTTGAAGCTTTTCCTGATCCATTTCCTAATCCATTTCCTCACTCTCCACTACCAACGCCCTGTGTCTCAAACTAATGTGTATTTAACAATATTGTACATATTTGCATTTTTTTCATGTTTATTCTGCATATGTCTTTGTTGCCTCCCCAACTAGTATGCCATTTCCTGGTAAGTAGAGTCTGCTACATTATTTGCATATTTATTGCCTAGCACAATTCTTGGAACTTGGTGATTAATAAATGCCTGTTGTTTGGTTGAACAGGTGAAAATACATCATCATCATCACTGTCATCAGATATACTGTCATCTTGGTTTGCAGCAATTGTGCATAGGCATGAGATGAAGATAATTGCTACTTAGGGACCAATATTTGTTATGAAAGATGAAGAAGTAGAGAACATCTTTGGAGAAAAGTGACAAAAAAATTAAAAAGAAAGTGACAAGACCCTCTAAGCCAGTTAATATATATTTTGATACTTGGTGAATTCTGTGGTGGGAAAAATCTGTTTTAAAATTGGGGGAGATAAAAAATGAATGAAACCAAACACTTATAGCTTACTAAAAAGCTGCTTATCTCTATATCTTAGATGTTTCCTTCAAGAAAAGAATTGGAAGATGCTATAGACATAGTGGTCACCAAACATTACTCCAAAATATGAAATTAACTGACACAGTAAATAACCAGTTCCTAACATTTCAGAATCAGTGGTCGGTGGCTGGAGCAAAGGTCAAAATCAACACCAAATTAGAACAAAAACTAGAAATAAAAAGACATTACATGAAATTACAATAGTTCCAATTCCACTCAATTTCTTTAATAAAGCATTCACCCTGCAAAGTGAGAAACTGATTAAAATAAAGACACTGGCACTACTTACCAATCCTTAGAGTTTACCCGATGTAAAACAATTTAAAACCCAACAAAGAGGCCAGAAGAGTTAAGAAAATTTCTCAGCCAACAAACAGGAACATGGCAGTTAAGAGAAATACTGGTTTGCCATGAAGCTCATATGCAAAACAGCGTAGAGAAGAAGGACGAAAGCTTATGAGTTCTATCTTCTTATAAAACAACAAAAAGTGAGGGATGAGAAAATGAGCCATACCAATCTTGGTGTAAGACCCTACTAAGCCAATTTGACTAGACAAAAGAACAAAATCATTCCAATAACATTTATAAACAAAATTAGGAAGAAATCAACAAAAAGATGGGAAAGGACAGAGATCTGCTAGAACCTATTACTTGGGGATTTTAAAAGCTGGTACTGACCTAGTGTTCAAAATAAAGAAGTAGAAAGAGCACATAAGAAGATGAAGGTGGGAAGAGAAGTTGATCCTGATTAAATGTATACAGAAAAAATCTTTTTTGCTGGCTACACACCTTGGAATCAATTTTCCTAAAGACATTTAGATATTTCAACTTTCAAGATATGCCAGAGGTGAAGAGTCCAAAGGATTAAAAAGGATAATGAGTAATACTATTACTTTGTTAAAAATAGATAGATAGATAGATAACCAAGAAGATAACCAAAACAGATCAATATGCCTCCTTTCTTAATTCTATAAACCTTTATGACAGTGTTCTATAAGCACATTAAGTGAAGATGCAAAATCCTCAAGGAAGATAGGAGGGGGGGCAAGGGGAGAGGGAGGGAGAGAGAGAGATGAAGGGGAGGAGAGAAAGAGACAGACAGACAGAGAGAGATGAGGAGGAGGAGGAGGAAGGGAGAGAGAAAAAGGGGGAGAGAGAAGAGAGAGAGAGAGAGAGAGAGAGAGAGAGAGAGAGAGAGAGAGAGAGAGGAGAGAGGAGAAGAGAGAGGGGGAGGGAGGGAGGGAGAGAAAGGAAGAAAGAGAGAAGAAGGAGGGGGAGAGAGAGAGAGGGAAGAGAGAGGGAGGGAGGAAGGGAGAAAAAAGAAGAAGAAAAACATAATGATGAAAATGAAGGAGGAGGAAACCACTATATTATATACATATTTCAAACACTTTACCCCACCCACAGGAAATAACTGGTAGTAAACAAATTCTCTCTTTGAAAATATATAGCTGAAATATGTTTTAAAATCTATGGCCATATGTGATTTTCCAGCACTAAATTTGCATGCCTTTGGTCACATTAAGTCTTGTTACCCTTTGGGCTTTGACCTTTTTGCATTGGTTAAAATATTACATTGCAATAAAAACGACTACCTGCTTCGGTCTGATGACTGTTCAGAGACTGGCACTTTTTACCATCTTGGGTTTTCTGAAAGCCTTCCTGACACAAGCATTGAGCGATTCCAAATGTCTCTTTACAAATGTGCTCACAGCCTCCATTTTTATATGTGCAGGGATCAGCTCCTAAAGGAAAAAGAGACGTGTTCACAGATCTACCAGAAATATGAAAGGAAGCTATTGACTCAAATCACAATGCACAGATCCCTCTCTGGGAGAACATGTTATGCCCTCTTACACAATGATTAGGAGGTTCCCAAGAAGAGCTGTTGATCCTATATTATTTGGATGCTATGGAACGTGGCATGTGTCTGACTCTGAGACAATCCTAGGTAGAAGCATTCCTGTTTCCTGGCTCACAGTGTCCAAATAATCAAAAAGGAGACATGGTAGGACTACTCTAGTTTTCTTTTCCATTTAGTATAGCTGATGATGACACTCTCTCTAACCACTGATGCTACTGATCTTCAGCTCTAGCTAAAGGTAGTTAGCTATGCGGAATTCATTTTGTCTCTAAAGCCCAAGACCGAGAAGTCCCCATGACATATATTTGAATTCCTCTTTATTTGTACCTACAGCCATTTTTGTCATGTAAGTACATAGCCAAACAAACTTTAAAGGATAAGGAAAGATGACTGTGAGGATAGAAACAAATGTATTAGGGCACACAATACTGTATAATTTGGGACAGCTAGATGGCACAGGGTATAGAGTATCAGGCCTGCAGTCAGGAATACTCCTCTTCCTGAGTTCAAATTCAACCTCAAGCATGAGGGTTAACTGGGCAAGTCATTTAACTCTGCTTGCCTCAGTTTTCTCATCTGAAAATGAGCTGGAGAAGGAAATGGCAAACCACTTCAGTATCTTTGCCAAAAAAGCCCCAAAAGGGTTCATGACAGGTCAGACACAAGAAAAAAACAACAACTAAAATTGTATAATTTCTACCAAATTGCTTTAGTTGAAATGAAGACTAGATTTCAGGAAAACTAAAGATTTCCTCAGAGAAGTAAAAGTAGCAAAGTTCCCATACCCTCACCCCAAATCAGCAGAAGCCATCCAAATCACAACTGCATCACATTCCCAGTGTACCTGGTTTTGCCAAAGGATGGATTACAACCAAGGATGAGGGTCTCAGCATGCTGCCTCGAAGACATACCCTGTTTTTGCCAGTTCTCTTGTCCACCCTTATTACTGAAGACTTAGCCCAGTCAGAGAACCAAACATGATCCTCGAATACAGCCACAGCAAATGGGTGATCTGGAAGAAAGGCATAGCAATTAACTATACCTTTTCTTTGCAGAGTATATTTACAAAGACAAGAACTTGAAATTTAAAGTAATATGTGCAAACAGGAGAAGAGGCCACTAAACTGTACATAAGGATCTCTGCTGGCCACACATTGACTTAGAAAATCACATATTTCCATTATCTATGTTCTATTGCATTTTTATTTCTCTCGTTTAATATTTCCCAATTACATCTGAATCTGGTTCCAGAGGCACTTGGAAATGTTGCTACCCACAGCGCAGCCTTGGAGGGGGTTAGGGAGAGACTGTGTTTTACACCTTGGTGTAGTGGACGGAGAGGCCAGTGGACAGACAGACCTAAGTTCATGTCCCACCTATGACATAGCCAGGCTTTGTAAGGCCAAGGCAACGAGGTGGTTCAGTGGTGAGGGTGCTGGCCCTGGAGTAAAGAAGATGAGTTCAAATCTAGCCTCAGATGCTGACTAGCTAAGTGATCCTTAAGCTTCTTCTGCCTCAGTTTTCTCAGTTGTAAAATGGGGGCAATAATAGCAACTCTCTCACCACGTTTCTGTGAGAATCAAATGAAGTAATAGTTGTAAAGCCTTTGATAAATGCTGTCTCTTATTTTAACTGTGACCTCGGATACACTACCCACCCTCTGAGTCCGCTGGACAACTCTCAGACTATGCTGCAAGAGAGTTACTGACCAAGAACCCGATACATGTCTGGATACAAAAAGGGGGGACACACATATTTACACACACTTACCTACATAATTCCTGCAGCAGATTGAGAGGAACCAGACATTGTCTAATATTGTTAACTAGCCAACAACAGGAACATAAACTCACAAGTCTAGATGACCTGATTTTGAGTCAGGAGCCCAGGGATATGAGGTTGTGGTCAAAGGTTCAATCCCCTATGGGATCGGCTGGCTGTGTCACACTCCCAAGCATGGCCCAAACCAGATTAAAATGTAACTGGGAAATTTTGAACAAAATAAATAAAAATGCAATAAAACACTGATAATGTGAATGTGGTTTTCTAGGTTCATATGCAGCCTGCAGGGATGGTTTAGTGGCCCCTATTTCTAGTTGAGATTGACACTACTTTCCTAACTCGGGAGGTTTCTTCACAGGAAGGTGGCAAAAATGAAGCCAATAGGGGCTCTCTCTACAGCTACCCTAGAGCCAGCCAGCATGTGCTCTACCATCTCTGACATTAAGCAGACTGAGTGACTTCCAGCAAGGCACTAACTTCTTTGTCTCAATTTCTTCTTCTGTAAAATGGGGTTAAAATATCTCTTTCCTGCCCCTTTCCACCATTTGCCCTGGGAACAGTAATCAAATCAGCACTGCCATTGTTTCTGGGCAGGGCTTGTCAATCCACTGCCCAGATGGTTCCAGGAACCCTCCCAACTACTTTACCCTTCCTTGTCTACCATTCCCCTACATGTGCTGTTCCCCTTTTTAGAATGTAAATTCCTTGAGGGCAGGAATTATATTTCTTTTATATTTCTATGTCCATCTCTTAGCATTGAGTTTAACACTTAATAATTGGTTTTTACATTTATTCACCAAATCGTTGCAAGAAATGAATTTGAAAGCAATATTTGTGTAATAAGATCACAATTATCTGATGCCACTTTCTGCAACTTCCCCTCTTTTTCCCAATCCCAACCTGCAATTCAGTGCACGGGATCAGAAATTCAGACTACACACACATTCCCCGGGTGAAACTTACACCTTTTCCAGTACAAAATACTGCAATTTGCTTTTGATAAAAATTTAAGGAATGTAAACAAATTCATGGAGAGATCTAGAAAATAAATAGGGGCTCTAGGGTCCTGTTGAAAACAACACAGATGTCTACATATATTTAAAGGACACCTGCATCAACAGCATCATTGTAACTAACATTTATATAGCAGTTATTGTAAGCATTTTATAATTACTATCTCATTTGATCTTCACAACAACCCTGGGAGGTAAGTGGCATTATGACCCCCTTGAGAGATAGGAAACTGAGGCAAACCCAGGTTAAGTTACTTGCCCAGGGTCATTCAACTCATAAGTGTCTGAGACCACATTTGAACTCGGGCCTTTTTGATACCAGGCCTAGCACTCTATCCACTGTCCCATGTAACAGCATAGTCAGAATTAGTCAGAAAGATCTGGATTCAAGCCTCCCTCTAATACATACTGGCTCTATGACCCTGGACAAGTCAATTACCTACCAGGTGCCCCAGGAAGCTCCAGAAAAGTTGCTATCTGCACTGGTGGAGAACTTCCTCACTGGAAGTCATGAAAATATAGCTCCACATTAAACCCCCCAACACATACACTCTCACACAGTTGAACTAAAAAGTAGTGAGAGTGGTTTCTTTAGGTTACATGCAACAAAAAAAGTCTCATTGTTTTATAATTATACTTCATCTATGTGCATGGGATTTCTTTTCTACTTTAGCAAATCCTGATCTTGTTAATTTGGGGGAGGGACACAGAGGGAGAGAGAGAGAAGAGAGAGAGAGAGAGAGAGAGAGAGAGAGAGAGAGAGAGAGAGAGAGAGAGAGAGAGATGTATCAATCTTTTGAAGTTGTCTCTTTCTAAAGGAGAGATCTTAGAAAGATCTAATGGAAAAATCTTAGCTGAATTGGCTTCCACATGATGTTGTCTTTATATCCTGAGAGAAACTTATTTAATTTTTGCTTTTTTGTACCAAAAAAAATATATGCATGATCACTTTCCCATGTATTTAATTTCCCTAGTAGGTTTAAAAATAAGAATTAAGTTTACATAATAAAGATGATGCATACAGAATAGACAAATGAATGGAAGAATACTGAATGGATAAAGAATTCTCTAAATGACAGCAAATCAGCAGGCCAATTCATTTTTTCAAAAACATTAATATAGTGAAAGAAGCAGTTGCTTGACATGCATCTATTCATTCATTCGACAAATAAATATTCAATAGTTCTCAACCCTTTTCTAAGTATGAGGAAACTTTTTATAACATAAAGAGATTTCACAAAACCCTATGATAGTAATTACAGCATTAGGACCCACTGTTTAAAAATATGCATCATGACAAAACAAGACTATAAATTAAGTACCTTTTAAATGAATACATATTTTGTCGATCACAGCATCTGCACAGATTTGGAAAATTGTACAAGGGAAAGAGCTCTGGATTTGGCATCAGAGGAGCTAGGTTTGAATCTCATCTCTGCCACCTGGGTCACCCTCTGGGGAAGCCCACAAGTGGGGAACCCATTGGACTATGTTAAGCATTCAAGTATTTAAGCAGAGAATTTTTTGTCTTTTGTCATTGTATTCCCAGCATCTAACACAGTGCCTAGTACACTGGTGTTGTTGTTGAGGCATTCCAGTCACGCCTGACTCTTTATGACCCTATCTGAGGCTTTCTTGGCAAAGATACTAGGGTGGCTTGCTACTTCCTTCTCCAGCCCATTTTACAGATGAGGAACTGAGGCAAACAGGGTTAAGTGACTTGCCCAGGGTCACACAAATAGTAAGTGTCTGAAGCCAGATTTGAACTTATGAAGATGAGTCTTCCTGATTCCAAGCCCAACACTGATTCCAAGTACCACTTCACTACTCTATAGGAAGCATTCCATTTAGTTCATCAACTCTGTGGATTCAAGCATAAGACGAACCAGACCCAAGTTTACAGATTCAATCTATATATGGGCAATTCAGCTTTATAAAGAGAAAGAAAATCTTACTCATGGTACACCCACTGAACCATGCATGCTACATTCCTTGCCAATGGGTTTCAATGGTACAAAAAGAAGATCAGGTAAAGAGAACAGGGATTTATTTGAACCAATTCATCCCCATAGCTTAAAATAAAACACCTAGAAGTGCTTTGTTTTGAGCTACGGGTACTCAGCTTGTACTATTGATTCAAGCGAGTCAATAGGACATTTCCATACTGAAAGGGCAGAATGTTACTCCATCCAAACTGCTATAATATACAGGACATCCAAAAAGTCTTACTGCCATTTGAAGCTTTAATAACTTAAATTGCTCAAGACATTAAATTAAAGCTTTAGTAGCTTAAAATGACACTAAGACTCTTGGGACATTCTGTGTCTCAGATCTCTAGCTCTTAGCTCAGGTTGAATAAGTAGATTTGGAGTTCCATAGCAAAGAAAGTGTTCTTTCTTATACTGCTAAAAGTTTTAACAAGTTTTAGATCTTAAAAGTCAAATACTTATTTTTGTTTATATGCTGAAATTTCTTTAAAAATCTGGGGTGAATTAGTTTAACCTTCATATTCAAATATGGAGGGAGACAACTGCTAACATCCAAATTGAGCACACCACCAGATGGCATCACTCTAATGAGAAAGATTCCCTAGTTGAGAAGAATTGCATAAAGAGAAAAACAACAGATGCCGAAGAAAGGACAAATGTCATGTAATGGAACTCTGGATTTGGAGTGTTTGTTTCCCAGCTCTGTTAATTGCTGCCTGAGCAACTCTGGGCAAGTCATTAACTTCTCTGGATCTCAGTTTCTTTTTCTGTAAAACAAAGAGGTTGGATTAGATGATCTCTGAAGATCCATCTCTAAGTCTTTGGGGCAAGCAAGATAGTAAACATAACACCTGCCATGCTTTTGAACTCTCTGAAATAACATACTACCTTTCACGCACATCTATGTACTTAGGTCTCATGCTATGAAATATACTACACTGCATCTGTGACTTCATTCATATAGGTATTCCCTCCAACAATACAGATTATGACCCATCCATGGCTGCCCATCCTATGTGACTTGCATCCACTGTAAATTATACCTTCTTTAAGTTTTTAAAAATTCTTTCAAATATACTTTTACAATTGCCTAATATACTTACTAGTGTAATCTTTGATCTCTTAAATAAGGCATATAAACAAACATCTCTAGAAAACAGATATTCAAAGAAGTGTTGATTAGATCCATTAGACCTTATAATTTCTCAACTCCTGGAGAGCAAGCACTATATGTCCTTATTAACCCCTCAGCACCTAGGACAGTAGTAAATATTTATCGCCTGAATGAATGTTTATCTAACCACTAACTCATATCTATATCTACAGAAGAAGACATTTTCTGATATTAAAAAAAAAATTAAAAACACAAAAAAAGTGTTTGGAGTTTTTGTTTTTGTCTCTTAAAATTTCATTCATTATGATACAACAGAAAGAACACAGGTTTTGGAGTCTGAGGACACATTGTGAATTTCGCCCTGCTCCATCCTACCAGTATGACCTTGGACATGTAAATTAACTTCTCTGAGGCTCAGTTTCTTCATTTATAAAATGAGGAGGTTGGACTACATGATTTCCAAGGTCCCTTCCACCTCCACATCTATGATTCCATGAATATAAATAATCAAAATTACTGCATTTCAAGTGCTTTTCATCCAATATTGGAAAAATGTAGGAATGACTCAATGTTTCCTTAAATATAATAAGATCTGAACTTTATTAAACCTCAAAATGAGGACTTGTGTTACAAACTCTGAGGAAAAGATTGTATTATCTGAACTCTCTTGCTGATTCATGGATTATCTACACACACAGCTCACAATCTCTGGGGATTAGGAATCTCACTCTGGGTATATGTGTGTGTGTGCATGTGTAGGCAAACATATAATGTACATAGTAATGTCAACACAAACAATAGCAAGTAATCCTCTACCCCAAACCTCACCTACATCGTTCTGGATAAGTCTTCGGCGTCCCGACCCATCCAGATTGGCCATTTCAATAACAGATTGTTTGGCATCGCACCAATACAACTTGTCAGCTACGTAATCAATCGTTATTCCACTAGGCCAGACCAGATCAGTATTAGCTATAATCAGCCTGTCACTGCCTTGAAGAGATGAGCTTTCAATCCGTGGATTAATTCCCAAATCAGTCCAGAATAATTTCCTTTAATCCACAAAACAGAAAACAAATAAAGTTTGGAAGAATACGCTTCATTTTCCCATTATCTTACGTTTGTAAATTTCAATCTAAATTCCCTTAAAACAGACCACAGATAATCTGAAGAATAGACTAGAAGGGAAATATAACATGGAATCTTAAATAATCAATTTAAAGAAACAAAATAATTGCCTTCTATTACCCAACCACCTTGCACAAGAAATCCTAAACTTAGATCCATTCTGTCAGCTAAAAAGAAGACATCATTTTTATGACAATCTGAAGCTTATTGCTATTTTTAAATTAAATTCTATTTTTCCTTAGAAACCCATACTTAATCTTCAGTTTAATCACCTTTCAATTTTAATAGCAAAATACAATTAAACATTACAACTTTATTCCTGTCTGTTGCAATTTTGCCATCCAATGAAAGTAACATTGCATCAAGTGACCTGAAGCAAATTCAGCCAATTGGCCAATATAAGTATAATAATTCAGCTTCTGAGATGTAGCATAGCATAATGGGGAGAGACCAGAGTTCAGGGCAGGCCTCTGACATATATTGGCTGGATGACAATAGGCTAGTCATTTATGACCTTTCCGTGCCCAAAGGTAACCTTCTAAGACTATAAATTGCAAAGCATGTGCTGACCTCCATTAATAAAGGTAGCTTCCTCAGTGGGAGTTCCTTATACAGATAAAAATCACAGGTCTGGTAAGAAAGAAAAAAACGGAGGTCCCATAATAAAAATGTTAATGGCCTACCCCCCAGTAGGCTACGTAGACATATTTTATCTGTTTGTCTTGTTTCAAATAATTTATAATTCATTCATATGTTTTATCTCCTAATTTTTTAAAAAATGCTTGAGTTTTCAATAGGTTTAAGAGGATTTTTTAAAAATTGTTCCTATCAGGATACTACATCTACTGATAATCAGGGTCCTTTGAACCCTAAGCATGTCATCGAGAACAAAGCATATCTAAGATGCTGTTGTCAATCAAGGGTATAGTTTGTGTGTGTGTGGATGTGGGTGTGGGTGTGTGGGTGTGTGTGTGTGGTGTGTGTTATAAACCTCAAGTGACAAATTGATCACCACCTAAAGTCAGAATTTTTTGAGACTGAGACCTTGGGCCTTTTGGCCACATAATCTCACACACATGACATTTCCAGGAACATGCACATCCCAAGGAAACACCAAAACTGACAGATGGAAAAGGCCACCATGAGAAACCCTTAACTTGATATTGCCTTGCTACAAGGAATGTCCAAGATGAGAGACAGGCTGGTGTCTCTTTTAGGGTTATTAGAAGCACCCATTGCCTTCTCAAGCCCCAGCTCATCTGCCCTGCCCTCTTTATTTTGGAAACAGTTCTTTGAGGAACTTAAAAGCACAAACTAATCTTCAATCTAGAAATTGTTGTTAACTTCTGTTTCCTTAATTTCATTTTTTCCTTTGTTTTTCATCATAGATCCATGATTATCAATATTGTGTATATTCCAGTCTTTGATTTTTTCCCCCACTTCTTTGCATCTTAAACTAGGAATGGACTTTTAGTTTAAAAATCATATATGTTTTCAAACAGAATTCCAGAGGCATGTGGTGTGAAAATTCTCCTACTAACAAATAAAATGTCTTTGTTCTTTGAAAAAAATAAATTATCATCAGATAGAATTTTTTAAAAATAACCCCTAGCTGTCACGATTAGTGTTGAATGATGGACTAATGTCTCAAATTAGCCAGAGGAGTGAAAGTATACTAGAATGACAAGAAACAGCCCTTTGGGGAAGCACCTCTGATTTTATCATTTAGAGTTAGTCAGTTAAACCTTAAAAGACGGTCTTGTGTTTGGATTTCCACTGAACAGTAGACCTTTCAGTCTAACCCTGCATATTGATTTGTTGGCCATTAACCATATAGAACGATATAAGAAATGCCCCCATCCTCCATTAATTCATACTTGGCCGTTGGATGGACAGCAATTCCTCTTGGCTGAGACACATCTTTCTCAATGATCACTTCATTGTGTCTTCCATTCAAATCACTCCTGGCAATGTGTGATTTCCTGAAATGTATAAAACAGCAAGGAACTGAGTATCAGCTACACTTTCTAGGCAGATGCCCTTTTTTATCGTCATTCAAAGTAACAGAGACATTCCAATTTCATGGAGATGGTGATAACAGAGTGTAGTTTCTTTAACGTAAGTAAGCATGTAAGACATTTAAGACAATTAAAATATTAGCTAAAAGGCCCAAACTTTAAATGGCAGATTAAAAAATTATTTTAGTGCCTCTCTCTACATTTCTATGAAGATTATTGTTTAGAAATATCATCGGCTGGCATTTGTACCCAAAGGATATTAAAGTGCATGACTCATTCACCTTTTTCTCACTTCAGAAAGTTTATCAATGCCAGCCATCTCAGGAACCACAGATGGGACAACACCATCCTTCTCAATAATAGAATCTACCTCACAAGGTTGTGAGGATCAGACACCTACCTGGGCAGCACTTCATATTCTGAACCCTTCCTATTGCTTCCCTTACCCCGACCAAAAATCAAAACTAACTTCTAAGTTTTAGTCTTTCATCTTTGAGATGAGACGCCTAACCACATAAACTACTTCTTGCTGAGGTGCAGTGATATTTGCAATTTTAAAAGAGAGTCCTGGTTATAGTAATGCCTTAAATTAAAGGAATGAATTCCTAATGCAGAAAATTTCAATCAAGATTACCCAACAGTAGAGTAATAATAATAACAATTTATTGTCCAGTTGTGTCCTACTCTATGTGACTCCAAGGACTCTGTCCATGGGGTTTTCTTAGCAAAGATACTGGAATACCAAACAATGACCAAATGAGTCTTGGGCTGGGACCTATTTTTGGCCAATCAGTGACAGCCAGAGTGATTTGGATTTAAGGCATGCTTCTTTTTTTTTCTTTCTTAAATATAAATTTATTTATTTTTAGTTTTCAATATTTACTTCCACAAGATTTTGAGCTCCAAATTTTCACCCCATCTCGCCCCTACCCCCACCCCAAGATGGCATGCATTCTGAATATCCCTTCCCCTAGTCTGCCCTCTCTTCTATCTCTACCCCCCCCTTCTCTTATCCCCTTCCCCTTCTGTTTTCCTGTAGGGCAGGATAGACTTCTGCACCCCATTTCCTGTACTTCTTATTTCCCAGCTGAATGTGAAAACATTTTTTTTAAACATATGTTTTTAAAATTTTGGGTTCCAAATTTTCTCCCTTCCTTCCTCCCCATCCACCCAAATTGAAAAGGCAAGCAACTAAGTATAGGTTATACATGTATAGTTATGCAAAACACTTCCATATCCTACCCTCCCATTTATTCTATTCTTTCTTTTGACCCTGTCTCTCCTCAGAAGTATTTGCTTCTGATTACCCCCTTTCCCAATCTGCCCTCCTCTCTATCATCCCCCTGCTCTCTTGTCCCCTTCTCCCCCTATTTTCCTGTAGGGTAAGACAGATTTCCATACCCAATTGAATGTGTATGTTATTCCCTCCATAAGCTGAATCCTATTAGAATAAGATTCATTCATTCCCTCTCACCTTCCCTCATTTCCCCTCCACTGTAAGATCCTTTTCTTTTCTGTTTTTTTTTGTGAGATAATTTACCCCATTCTACCTCTCCCTTTCTTCTTCTCCTAGTATAATCCTCTCTCATCCCTTAATTTTATTCTCCAGATATGACCCCTTCATCTTCAACTCACCCTGTGCCATCTATCTATCTATCTATCTATCTATCTATCTATCTATCTATCTATCTATCTATCTATCTATCTATCTATCTGTCCGTCTGTCTGTCTGTCTCTCTGTCTGTCTGTCTGTCTCTCTGTCTGTCTGTCTGTCTATCTATCTATATACATACATATAATTTTTCCCTCCAACTACCCTAATACTGACAAAGGTCTCATGAGTTATAAAAATCATCTTTCCATGCAGGAATGTAAACAGTTCAACCTTAATAAGTCTCTTATGATTTCTCTTTCCTGTTTATAAGGCATGCTTCTTAAAAAAGAAATCTATCTTGTAAATCCCAAGATATCCTTTGAGGTTTCAGCCATCAAAATTAATATTCCTTTGGACAGAGAGCCCACAAGTAAGGATATGATTCCCTATGTGGACAGAGAGAGAAGAAGGAAAGGAAGGAAGGAAGGAAGGAAGGAAGGAAGGAAGGAAGGAAGGAAGGAAGGAAGGAAGGAAGGAAGGAAGGAAGGAAGGAAGGAAGGAGAGAGGGAGGGAGGAGGGAGGGAGGGAGGGAGGGAAGGAAGGAAGGAAGGAGGGAGAGAGGGAAAGAAGGAAGGAAGGAAGGAAGGAAGGAAGGAAGGAAGGAAGGAAGGAAGGAAGGAAGGAAGGAGAGGAAGGGAAGGAGAGAAGGAAGAAGGAAGGAAGGAAGGAAGGAAGGAAGGAAGGAAGGAAGGAAGGAAGGAAGGAAGGAAGGAAGGAAGGAAGGAAGGGAGGAAGGAGGAAGGGAGGGAGGGAGGGAGGGAAGGAAGGAAGGAAGGAAGGAAGGAAGGAAGGAAGGAAGGAAGGAAGGAAGGAAGGAAGGAGGAGGAGGAGGAGGGAGGGAAGGAAGGAAGGAAGGAAGGAAGGAAGGAAGGAAGGAAGGAAGGAACGGAGGGAGGGAGGGAGGGAGGAAGGAGGGAGGGAGGGAGGGAGGGAAGGAAGGGAGGGAAGAAAGAGCTGCTTTTCCCAAATGGAACTGGCCATTTGAGTCCCCAGTGGGGCAGCTACCACGATTCACAGATTGTTGATTGTTGTTCGTCCTTCCTTCTCAAAGAGAACTATGACATCAGGAAGGTGATGTCATGACTTTCAAGTGAATTGGATTTAAGTGAGGCAGTGCCTTGCAAAGTCTCCAACCTCACTCTCTCCTCCAGAGTCATCTGGGTCCAGTGGCAAGATATACCATGTTTCACTACGTAATCATTGAAGATTTCATGCCAAATTTTTTGCCCAAAAGTGGGGTGCAACCATCATGTGAAGCTTTTTAAATTGTGCCTATATTACTTAAAAATCATTTTTTACTAAACTGTCTTTGGTGCAAAATTAGGATGCACAGAATACTCATGAATATACATTCAAATTGAATACTGACAATACACATGCACTGAGAATTCTAGGCTCAGGATTCACGAAGCACGAGAGATAAATGTGTATCCATGTGGTGCTGGTGAATACATTGCTGCTCTGTTTACCTTTTAAGCAGAAACAGAATTATACCACGCAACAATTATGCAATGAAAGATTATAAACCAATTTTTGGACTGAAAAAACAGGGCGCAACAATTATGCAACGGCCACAATTATGCAGTGAAATATGGTAGATCAGGACAACTGGAGATGGTCATGCAGCGGGAGACCTTGGCCTTTTTAAGCTAAAGTCTTTCCTAGGTCTCAGTCTGACTGAGGCAATTAAACAGCAATTGTTTCTGTTTTGCCCAGAAACCCTGAAGATCCTCCCCTCCCAGACTGATTTTTTTTATTTGACTAGGTGAAAGAGACCTATTACCTCATTTTTTGACCTGGGAAAGACCTCAGCTTAGAAAGGCTGAGGTCTCCCACTATATGTGGAGCCATTTCTAGTCATCCTGATCTATATCTGGCCACTGGGACCAGATGGCTCTGGAGCAGAGAGTGAGCCTGGTGACCTTGCACAGCCCTCCCTCACTTAAATCCAATTCACTTGCAAGTCATGACATCACCTTCCCGATGTCATGGTCCCCTTTGAAAACCAAGGACAAACAACACCCCCAAACTGGAGTGCCATTTCCTTCCCCAGTGTGCCTACCATTTTATATATGAGGACCTGAGGCAAACAGTGGTTAAGTGACTTGTTCAGGGTCACACAGCTAGTAAGCATCTGAGGCCAGATTTAAACTCAGATCTTCCTGACCTGAGTTCTGGTGCTCTATTGACTGTACCACCTAGGTAACTCAATAATAATAATAGCTAACATTTATATAGTGTTTACCATGCACCAGGAACTGTACTAAGCACTTTACAATTATGATGTCATTTGGTCCTCACAACAATCCTTTGAGGAAGGTGGTATTATTATTCCCATTTCACAGATGAGAAAACTGGGACAAACAGAAGTTAAATGACTCAGACACAAATGTCAGGCAGGCACAAAGGTCTTCCTCCCTCCCAAGTTCTGCAGAAACTTCAGGGGGAAGGAGGCGGCTTCTCTACAGTTCATCCAAGCCTACTTGGTAGAAGGCAACACAATACAATGGGGGAAAAGCACTTGACTCTGGAGTCAAAGGACTCAGGTTCAAATCCCATCTCTGATAGGTTCTACTTGTATGATTGTGTGGAAGTAATTAACTTGTTCAGGTTTCAGTTTCCTCATCTGTAAGATGAAGGGCTTGGACCAAGAAGTTTCTGCAGCTGCTGACTCCAGCTCCATGACCTTACAATTTGATCTTTGAATCTTATGATTCAAAAAATAGAGCGCAAGAAGTTATTTCTGACCAAGTGTATGTTTAGAGAGTAGTAGGGAGTGACCAAGAAAAAAAAAAATTCTGGGAATAGGGTGGGTCTGTTGAGGGACTTGTAAACTGAGGAAATGTAAATGTAATTTTTTTAAAACTGCATTGTGACTTTAATGCCCAGTTTTAAAAGAGAATTTCACATTATGAATGAATTGGTAATAAGAAGAATAACGACGAATATTTTTTTTTAATTTTTAACTCTACGTGTCACTCTATGGTTACATACTCACAAATAACTGCCACGGAGCTGCATTATAGAAATGACCCCTGGGGCAAATTTTGACCCAGTTCCTGAGACAGGGGAGGGGTTGAATTATCTGATTTCAATGTAAGCATCTTCTCTAAATTCTTGTTACTGTTAGTATGAGTTATTATATGCAAATTATTTGAGAGGAAAATAAGCTCTTGAATATTCAGTAATTTCAGGGTAGGGTTGCTGGAATTTATATTTCTAGTTCCTTCCCTCACCCACATTCTCAGAAGCAAGACAGAAAGCTATTCTCAGACTCTGGTAGTTGCTGTGTGGAAATCAAAGCAATGGGGCCTTCTGAGTTCATATGAGTTCAAGCATAACCCTGATAGGGTGTGACAGTCCTCTTTGGTTATCTTTTATAGAAATTGCTCCAGTCCTACTGGGAATTCTGGAAGGAAAGTGCTCACCCTGCTTTCAGGTTGAAAGATTTCCATCCAGAAACCCAGGAGAGCAATTTTGCCAAAGCAGGCCTCCTAGCCTTGAGAGAGTAAGTAGTTTTCACACATGGTTACCCAACTCATCCTGATTGGTGACTTTTTTCTTCCCAGCTGTCTGATATTTGGGAATCAAGATTCCCAATCACCTTAATGATATTCACACCAGTAACAGGATTCTCAGTTGGTTTTCTTTCTCCATTTAGATGCTTGATTGTATTTTTATTCTTTCCTATACCAATACAAAGTATATTAATTGGCTAAGAATTACCATGTGACCAAAAGCATGTGAATGATATTTAAATTCTGTTTTCAACTAACATCAAGGTTTAAAACCATAAACATCTCATTTCCAGGCAAATTAAAGGCTTGGTTTCAGCAGCTGGGATGCCAGCTATGAGGGTCTTAAGAATGGCTTATCATTACTGTATGTAATGAACCAGGGAATTGGGACCCTAATCCTCAGGGCACCTCCTTGAAAGCCTATCCCCCAAAGGCACTGTTTCCGGAGTTGGCACTGCAATGCAATGAATCAAAGACAGTTAAAATTAGAGGTGCCACAAGAGTGTGGGGAAACATGGGGAGGCTCAGCAACTTTGAGCTGGGTTGAGAACAGTTAACATCTGCTCTCCAAGGCAAGTTTTCCTGATCTGAATAAATTGGGGTTATACGTGTATTATGGATGCACAGAAGGCATCACAATTTTTTCTAAATAAATACCTTTAAGAGGTTGTTGTTATTGCTATCATTAACAGACCTCTGATCTTATTTCATGAGTAGTTGACAGTAGTAGCGAGCGACCAAGAAAAAAAACAATTCTGGGAATATGGTGGGTCTGTTAAGGGACTGAGGAAATGTAAAAAGGGGAATGTTTTTAAAACTGCATTGTGACTTTAATGCTCGGTTTTAAAAGAGAATTTCACATTATGAATGAATTGGTAGTAAGAATAATGATGAATATTTTTTTTAATTTTTAACCCTATGTGTCACTCTATGGTTACATACTCACAAGTAACTGCCACTGAGCTGCATTTTAGGCAAGAGAGAAATGACCAGTGGGCTCTCTTGGTCCAATGTATTACGGTAATCTCTTCTTGGGATAAAAGTCTCCCGATGAGAAGTATTTAGAAGTAAAGTATGGTGTAATCCTCCTTACATTGTATATACCTTCTTATACAAATTATGTGTGTCTATATACAGAGATAGATATAGATATATAGACACACATATACATACATATATGTTCATATACATACATATGTGTGATTATGTGTGTAACTCTGTGTGTGTGTGTGTGTGTGTGTAGTCCTCACTAGGAGCTCTCTATACTAATGAAATCATGGGCCCACCCAAATGTGTGTCTACACATATCATGTATATATGTACGTACACACATACAAATGGCCATACATAAATACATTTGCATGTATATATGTGTATATGTATCCATATATTGTGTACATGTGTATAAATATAAACATAATAGCACAGTGGCAAATTTCTAGGACTATAATTTGCAAATCAGAAGCCAATCATTTGTGGGGGAGAGAGAAAGACAAGGAAAGACAGAAACAGAGAGAGAGACAAAGAGACAGAGATGAAGAGACAGAGTGGGGATAGACAGAGACAAAGATCGGGGTGGAGAGATAGCCCACAGAGACAGAGAAAGCCCCCCTTTAACATGCACAGGATATTTATATATGTGTGTATGTATCCATATATTGTGTACATGTGTATATACATATGCACAGTAGTGTGGTAGCAAATTTCTATTTGCAGAGCAGAGGCCAATCCTTTGTGGGGGAAAGAGAAAGACAAGGACAGACAGAAACAGAAAGAAAGAGTGAGACAGAAAGACAGAGATAGAGAGGGAGGGAGAGAGGCAGGGTGGGGATAGTCAAAGACAGAGATGGGGGTGGGGAGACAGCAGACAGAGACAGAGAGAGCCCACCTCTGACACAGAGAGGATATGTAACTCTGGCCAAGTCATTAACTTCTCAGTTATAGTCTACATTGGTAGTGGGAGAATTAAATTCTCCCCAAAATTCCCACACTCTCTCCCTTTCCACTGGAGTGGGGGTGGGGAGAACACTTCTGGATAAGCCTTAAAAAGCCTTGTTTTGTCCAGCACCGGGGACCAAAGCAGGCTTTCTGGAGTCACACGGGCCCAAACCCAAAGCCTTGGTGTTCACTGCTACAGTCACGATCACTAAAGCTCTATAATTCTGCTTTCACAAAGATGTGTGAGGTTACTAACTGGAATCATAGAATCTTAAATGCTGAAAGGGCCTTCGAGGTCATTCATTCCAAGCCCCTTCGTTTAGGGCCTGAAAAGTTAATGGCAGACCTGGGACTGTGACACAGGCCTCTTGGCTCCACCCCCATTCCCACAGTTTAGGACTCTTTCCCCTATACTGGCTAAAGTGGAAGTCAAGCAGAATAAATCTAATTATTTCTCTTCTACCTGAAAATCATTTAAGCCAACTCCAGGTAACTGGGTGGCATAGTGGATAAAGCAGAGCGTAGAGTGAGGAATACTAAATTCAAATCCTTCTCCAGAAACCTTCTAGCCATGTTATCCTCTCAGACTAATTTTCTTCTTCTGTAAAATGGGCATGATAATAGCCCTACCTCATAGCATTGTTGTGAAAATCAAATGTCACCTGCTATGTTAATGTTAGCTACTAGTATCCATACTGACCCCGATTTGAGCTTTATGGTTTATAGTCAGGATATAAAAATATCACCCAATATCCCAAATAGGATGTTCTTCAGCTCTCTGCTCAGTATATCTGCTGCCTCTGCAAAGGCCAGAAAGAAGCTTCTGGCAAGAGCAGAGGGATCCTTTCTTATGTCCCCTTCCATGACTCTGTGTCCCACGCAAGCGAAACCCCACCACACAAAGGTGTTTCATTTGTAAACGGTCGCACCAGGCAGCCCAGAAAACGGAGTGGCTAGGGGAAGCCCAGAAGGTCTCTGAAGGCTCTGTCTCCTGTGAAATGGGCATAATAATAGCACATCTACCTCCCACAGTTGTTGTGAGAATTAAAGGAGGAAATATTTGTAAGGCATTTAGCCTAACACCTGGCACTTAGCAAACATTATATAAATGTTAGCAATTGTTGTTATTGTCATTAATTATTAGCTCCTTATATATCTTATATAAATGCACTTCTGGGGAATCACGAAGAATTCTCAGAGTTAGAAGGGACTTCCTAGGGAAGGGGTGGGGGAACCTGCGGCCTTGAGGCTACATGTGGCCTTCTAGGTCCTCAAGTGTGGCCCTTTGACAGAACCCAAACTTCACAGAACAAATCCCCTTAATAAAAGGATTTGTTCAGTAAAACTTAGACTCAATCAAAAGGCTGTACCCAAGAACCTAGAAGGCCACAAGTGGTTTCAGGGCCAAAGGTTGCCCATCCCTGTGTTGGGGAATTTAGTCCAAACCATAACTGAACAAGGCTCTCCCAGACAAGTCATTCAAACTTTGACTAAACACATCAAGTGAAGGGGAAGCCACTACCTCCCTGCCCTCTCCTCACTGTGAGACATCTGATTCCATTTGGGGATAATTCTAATTGTTAAGAAATTTTTCCAGACATCAAGCCTAAATTTGTGCACCTGTCACCCCTAGTTCTGTCCTCTGAGGCCAAGCAGAATAAGTCTAATCCCTTTTCTGATGGACAATTCTTCAGATCCTTGAAGACAACCATCACGTCATCCACCATCCCCACCTCCCAACCTCCAACTTCAAATCGTCTTCTCTATTTTCCTTCAGATGATTCCCAAAAGGCATGAGCTTAATTCTCTTAACCCTACCGAATGCTCTCCTCTAGACAATCTCTGTTTTATCAGTGTTCTTCTTAAAATACAGTGCCCCCAAGTGAACACTGATAAAATATGTTTCCTATGTGATCTGACCTGAGCTGGACTACCAGCTTCCTAATCATGGGCATCTGTTTCTCTTAATGCAGTTTAATAATACATCAGCTTTTTGTACACCATTGTCTCATCCTGAATCAACAGGCCATTAAAGTCTTTTTTTTTTATGAAATACCAACCATACCTCCCTCATCTTGTATTTGGGAAACTGAATTTTTGAACCCATATGTAACACTTTACTTTTATGCCTATTCAAATTCATCTTATTATTAGATTCAGCCAAGATTTCTAGCCCGTCAAGATCTTTTTGGATTCTGACTCTATCTTTTTATGTGATAACAGAGCTCTACTTTCCCAGCTGTTTGTCACCTTCAAATTTGATAAATATGCCATTTATCCTTTAATCCAAGTCATTGATAAAAATATTGAACAGCACAGAGATAGGCACAGATGCCCAGGGCTCTCCACAGTAGACCTCCTTCCAAAGTGACACTGAACCATTAATTGGTTGCACTCTTTAGGTCCATTCAATCAGTTCTAAATTCATCTAACTCAACCATCATCTATTTCATAACTCTCCTTCTTACCACAAGAATACTATGAATTTAATAAATGCTTTGCAAAAATATAGGTAAATTCTGTCTACAGCATTCCCCAGATCTAGTAGCCCATCAAACAAGAAATTAATTTTAATCTGGTATGAATAGTTCTTGATAAAGCTAGCCTAGCTTTTTGTGACCACTATTCCTTTTTCTATATGTTCACAAACCATCTTTTTAATAGCGTGATCTAGAAATATATTCTAATTTCAAATCTCGCCTCTTCTATGGACAAAGCTTTCCCTACATACCCTACTTGAAGTGATCTCTTGCCCTCATAACTCTTACTGTATTTACTGACTCCACCATTTATCAATAAATCTTGTAATAATTTGTGACATCTTATATTGTCATTCAAGTCAAAAAACATGTATTAGGAGCTTACTATGTGCCAGGCACTGTGGTAAATTCAGCATTTGTACATTTATGTTTTGTCTCCGCAACCAGACTATAAACTCTTTGAGGACGTGAGCCTAAGTTATACTTTTTTTGCACCTTTATAGTGCTTAGCACAGTGCTCTCCATAGGTCTGAAAAAATATGTGTTGATTGGATTTGATTTACTCTAAGACAAGCTTGGATTTTCCTTGATTACAACAGAATTAGCAATAGATTAACTGGCTGCTCTGGGTGCCCCTAGAATCGCTGTCCCACCTCCGTCTAGCTCTGTTTCTTCTTTTCTCCACACTCAGAAGACAGAATAACTATTGTGCCCCTCCATGCAAGGTAAAGAAGAAAACTGTCCATTTCAACCTATCACGTCATTTCCTAATCTTTGTGTCCTACTTAATAAGTGGGGGGAAAAAGCATACCCTCGGTCTGTCCAATAGAATTTACGGTTGATCCAATCCACAGCAATACTTTCCGGTGTGTCTATTGCTTCCTGAATGAGTATTTCACGCTCTGAGCCATCCATGTTAGCTCTCTCTATCCACTTCAGTGTTGTGTGTGCAAAGTAAATCTATAAAAGAAAAAGACAGGATTCTTTCTGATTACTTTATTTAAAAAAAAAAAGATGTGAGGGGAATGGCAAACTCTTTATTCATTTTAATTTTTTTAAATTTCATGTCTGTCTGCACTTGCTATTCATGGTATGCTAATCTCATCCATTAGTTAAGAATTCAGCCTTTGTTTTGCAATCCATATTATTTCTACAATCTGCATATCCTAAGCAATTAGTGAGAGATGAGATGTGATCCCATGCCCCTGACTCCCAAGTGCTGAACTGAGAGTCCAGAAAATAGGCTGCCAGTTCCAGGTCTGCAGCTAGTTCATTGAGTGACCTTGGGTACTCCCCTGTACTCAGAGATGTGCTAGAGCCAGCTTGAGTCCTGGCTAAAGAGAGATGATTGTTATATTTTCAACGTGAGAACCTATATGTCAAAAGTCAGCAAATGCTGCAAACCAGGACTTACTTGTGTTGATTGCCTAGACTTCAGAAATTGACAGAGAAAATATTAATGCAGACTAAACTTAAAAGTGTGTCTAATTACTTTGTTCCCCAGAAAGTTTGTTGTTAAACATATACCAGCACACCATTTTCTGTGACTCATTATCGTCATTCATAAAATAAGGACTGGACAAGAAGATTTCTAAAGCCCTAATTCTACAATTTTCTCCTAAATCAACCCAATATGTCCTCCACAAGATTCCCTGAGGGGAAAAGATGCAACAAACTGATAAGAAGGTATCCATAAATCAGGGCCATAACTAGTACAGGGTGACTGGGTCTTTGCCCTAGATGTTGGATTTGGAGAGCCTGGACAGCACTTTCAGTCCTTAAACAGCCAGAAACAGCGGAGCTTAGCACATAGTTAACAGGAAGAATTCATTAAAAGAGGAAGCTAGCAGATCATAAATTGAGCAAGCTCCTCCCATCCTCATCACCAGCATCCCAAGTTTCTTCACCCACTCTTCCATTGCTCCAGGTGTGTCTTGTGATGTGTGCCCCAGGTACGTACACACAAATACACACACACACACACACACACACACACACACACACACCTTAGAGATAGCTCTACAAGAACTGCTGAGTTATTAAACAAGAGCTGATCTCGCCATTTTTTTTTCCCTTTGGGAAGTACAGAATATTTGATTACTTCACTGCCACTATGGTCACCCTGCAGATTATAAGACACCACCATTCCAGAAAGATCACTGAATGTTAAATATTTAATACCTTAAAATTGAAGTGAAATTCTGAAAAGATCATAAGCCTTAAAAGTCATTTGGAATCTCCTTGCTTACCTTGTGGTAAAAATACTAGGTAAAGAACATACAGCAAAGTATCAATCATAATAGAAGAGTATACCTGAAGAGTGTGGTGGCTGTGTCAGCTTACTTCTCCTGAAGTGAAGAAGATGACCCAGGGTAATGCAAATCACAGAGTATGCTAACACTCTCTAGACACATTCTCTGATTATAATAACAATTTGATGCTGGACTTATATAAATGGTTAAGTCTGAGTATAAAATTATTTATGAAAAGAAAAGGAAGAAAGATAGCTGGTAATGCTTTATATCAGAAGTCCAATTTATAATATTCTTTATATATGACTCCTAATCCCAAATAAATTGAACCAGTACCAATTTACCTCACTCTCTCATCTACTAACAGATTGCCTGGAATCATAAGAACTAGTCTGTGTTGTCTTCTAATGCTAATTAGAAAGGTCAGGATGCATACCAATTACACGACAGAAATTGACTTCCTCTTATCAATTTTGTTTCATTCAACAAATACTTATTAAGTTCCCCCTATACTTAAAGCACTGTGCTATTCACTGAATGATATTAAAAAAGAGAGAGAGAGTGTGATAAAATTTGGGCCCTGTCCTCAAGGAATTTACAATCCAGCAGGCCATGTCTTAACTTGCACACAAATAATAATTCATCATAAATGCATAAGAACTTGGTATAAATTAGTAGCTACCATGCAGATATATTATCTAAGGAAAAACTAATGAGATAAAGAATTTCCATTGTCCCTTGTGAAATTTTCTAAATGCAAGGCAACATTATTATACCAGAAAATATTTCCATTCTTTGATACCTCAAGAACTGGTGATTCCATGTAGACTCTCCCTCCAATGTTGCCATTACCACTATCAGAAGATTACAACATATAATAACCCATCCCTAGGGTTTTGTAGCTTTCAAAAATTATGGATGCCAAACAGTACCATTTTCCACCTTCTCTTCTTATAATTGAATGTATTTTGATGGCTACATTCAGAATTTATAGCAGGTTATTCAAAGAATCATAGCCCTAGAGCTGGAAAGGATTTCAGAGCCCATCATCTCATTTGACAGATGAAGAAACTGAGGCTTGGGGGAAAGGAGTTTAAAAGTCTTGCCCAAGATCACATGAGTAGTAAGAGTCAGAGGAAGGATTTGAACCCAGGTCCTTTTTCTCCCACGATGCCACATTGCCCTGCCAAGCATTTTCCAAACAGCTGTGCAACATATTCAATACACCAAGAAATATATGGGCAAATGTTCAATGGATTAAGCCTGCAATTGAGAACAGATCTCCATGAGTTAAACAAAGTATTCATGTTACAAAATTGGGTAAGTCCTGCTATAAGCCAGATTTAGAGAGTTCATATGCAATGAACCATGGTGATTATGTTTACAGATTGTCATAGTTAAAAGGAAAATGGCAATTGAATCCTTTCCCTCCTTACACATTTAATCACCGATTCATTTCTTGGCCCCATTTATTCAGACCTCCTTCCCATCTCCATCCCTATTGCCCTAGCTTCTCCCACTATCATCAGATCAATCATAATAATGATATATGGCATCTAACTCTTCTTTTAGGGCTTACAAAGCCCTCTACATCTATGGTCTAATTTTTGCTGAGTATCTATTATGTGTGAGGCCCTCTCATACTAACCTCATTTCCCAAAGGAGAAACTACTTTCAAGATCCCTTGAGATGTTGCCCATTACAAGATCTGATTTTTAATAAAGAAGAGGATTTGAGAGGGCAGGGGGGACTAACCTGTGATTTCATTAGTGTAGGGAACTGTGGGTGAGGAAATCTCCTTTGCCAATGATATGAGCACCTGCTCTAACACATCATCTTAGAGAGTTGCTTGGGGGCACTGAAAAGTGAAGTGTCTTGGTCAGGGCTACCCAGCCAATATGTCTGAGGCAGGACTTGAGTACTGTATTTCTGACTCGAAGGCTAACTGTATCTACTGCTCCATATAGCTTCTCTTTAGCAGGATCAAGCCCTCAAAATGCATCTGGAGATAAAATATCTCAGATATAGCTGCCCATTCAGACCATCGGTGCCCAATCAGCATTTCCCAACCTCTCAGCCTCTTCTCCTTCCCCCTCAGTCTAATGCATAATAACCAAGGTCACCTATTAGGATTAGAAGCAGAAGAGACAAGGTCTGAAAAAAACCACCACTGTCCCCACCTCACTTCCAAATCCTCTCATTTTTAAAGCCTTACCTTATTTTCAACCAGATCATGATCTAATGCTAAGACCACTCCCATCTGCTGGCTGAGCAGGCTTTCATACTTTGTCCCATCAAAGTAGATGCGCCGAATATCATGTGTGTTGGCAAACAGTAAAAAGGGCTGGGGTCCTGTTGACCAAATTTCATTCATGACTTCATTTGCTAGAAAGCATCATGTTTCAGTTACCTCTTATCCCCTCCCAGTCACTAAAATTCCACTCTTAGAGATTCATCCTTTGGATCAATCAAACCTGCTCCAAGCATCTTCTTTTAATAGCCAGGATTTATAAAGAGCTTTAATGTCTGCAAAGCACTTTACAAATGTTAGCTCATTTCATCCTCCTGACAACCCTAGGAGGTAGATGCTGTTGTTATCACCATTTTACCGATAAAGAAATGGAGACCGAGGTTAAGAGGCTTGCTGGTATCTCCTTTTAATAACTAGCACTTTGCTGTTCAGTCACGTCTGACTCTTTGTGACCCTGTTTGGTGTTTTCTTGGCACAAACACTGGAGTGGTTTGCCATCTTTCTCCAGATCGTTTTACAGATGAGGAAACTGAGACAAACAGGGCTAAATTACTTACCCAAGGTCACACAATATTAAGATTCAAACTCAAGAAGACAAGCCTTTCTGATTCTAAGCCCAGGGCTCTATCCACTGCACCACTTATATATCACTTTAGTATTTGCAGAGCATTTTACAAATATTATCTCATTTGATCTTTACTACAACTCTGGGAGGTAACACTAATATTATTATTAATTTAATAATATATAATAATAGTATTAATGTTGATTAACAATATAGTCATTGTTAACAATAATATGGTGCTATTATTCCCATTTTACACATAAGGAAATTGAGGCAGAGGTTAAGTGACTTACCCAGGGCCAAATAGCTAGATCTGAGCTCAGTTCTTTCTGGCTCAAAGTCCAGCACACCATCTTCTGGACCCCCTAGCTACTCCTAAAATGCACCTACTCCTGAAGGGGAAGAACACACTAAATCGCTATAATACTTCAAGGTGAATGAGTTGAAATGAGTGGTGGGATGGCTGGAGTATTAGAGTTGGGAGGAGCTTCTAAAGTCATCCAGTCAAACTCCTGCCTGAACAGGAATCTTTGCTTTAATTTCCTTGGTAAGGAAGCTCCCAACTACGGTAACTCTTGTGATGGACAATTGACTAGAACTTAATAAAGGCAAATAATTGAGAGAAAGAAATGGCCCTAAAGGGGAGGAAAAAGACATCCTCCCCCACAACTCCCAGTGGAGTAGGAGGCACCAAACACGGTCTTGACCCATTTCTGAATTTGCCTGTTGCTTCCCCCATCTGCCACACATCATCAAGATGGCCATGTTGCCAAGTGTAAGCATTTCACAGTCCCATTTAGGATCATGGGGAATGGAGAAGGAGCAGTCATCTAGTCCAATCCCTGTTCCTCCCCTTTTTTTATTAAGTGAACAAACTGCAGCACAAAAGTAGTTAACTTGCCTGAGGTCAAAGCTAGTACTTAGACCTAAGCTCTCTGTCTAGACCCCAAGCTTTTCCTATCACACAATGTGGCTTTCTCTGGAAACCTCTTCCCTATATTTGTATAGATTAGAATACATGAATATAAACTCCCCTGGCCTAGACGCATGTGGTCAGGGAGACGAGAACATTCAATCACAAAAAGCTACAGGATTATTTTCCATTTCTCAGATTCTGCTGCATTGAGTGGGATGCTGGTCAGCTAGAGCCCTGTGAGGGACAAAAAAGGCAAACCCTGCAGAATCATTACATTCTCCTAGATTGTATCATTAATAAACCATCAGTAAATATAAAAACCATTTACTGCATGTCTGAAGCTGTCAGGAAGAGCTGCCACAGAGGAAGCTAGGTGACACAATGGATATAACACTGGGCGTGGAGCCAGGAAGACCTGCATCCAAATCCGGCCTCAGACACTTACCAGCTGCGTGATCCTGGGCAAGTCAATGAACATCAGTTTGCCTCAGTTTCCCCATCTCTTTTGTTGTTGAGCTGGGTTTTTTTTTTTGTCATTTTGTTTCATTTTGTTTTGTTTTTGCTGTTTTTTGTTGGGTTTTTTTTTGTTTATTTGTTCATTTCAGTTGCATCTGACTCTTCATGACCCCATTTGGGGTTTTCTTGGCAGAGATACTGGAGTGTTTGCCATTTCCTTCTCCAGCCCATTTTACAGATGAGGAAACTGAGGCAAATAGATGGTATCTGAGGCCAGATTTGAACTTAGGGTGCTCTATCCACTGCACCACCTAGCTGATCTCCCTATCTCTAAAATGGGGATAATAACACCACCTACTTCCCAGGATTGTAGTGAGGATCCAGTTAAATAATAATTGCCGATGTGCCTAGACAGACGAGCTATATAAATGTTAACTATTATTAGTATTATCATCATCAAATGAGATAACATGTGTAAAGCATTTATCACAGAGCTTGGCACAGGGGAGACACTTAATACTTGTTTATTTCCTTATTTTGGAGGAAAAAAGTATTAATGAAGCAAAACATTTCAATATGGACAGAAGAATAATTGTCGGTCTTAGGATTACAGCTTTCCCTGAGGTGTTTAAATGAAAATGAATCAATCAACAAATTGTTATTAAATGGTATGCAAAACCTTACTAGGTGCTATAGGGCTTTATACACCAACAAGTAGAAAATGTTCATGCTATCCCCATTCTATAGAGTCTGCTTTAACACAGACATTAACAGGCCCAGAACCTCAGGAGCTCTTGCTTTGATAGGATACCTCAGGTCCTATTAAATAACTGCCTGACGAGTCGGGTCACCTGGAAAACACACTACATATTTATGTGGTTTTGGAGAGGCCACTAACAAAAAATCTATTACCAATTACCAACTTGTGTTAGAGTGCTGTCAAATGAAAGGCAAAACCAAAAACAGTCTGTAATTTTTAAAATAATGTTTGAAATCTTTTCTAATCATCAAGCATTTCTTTTTAAGAACTTACAGGTGGCATCTAGAAGGGTTTGCGTGGGGACTAATCACTGGAGAAATAATCCTTCTTGAAGGTTCTTAAGCTGAAACTTCAGAGAGCTGAGGATTCCAACAGTCAGAGATAAGGTAGGAGAACCCTGCTCTCCCAAGCATGGCGGATAGCCTATGCAAAGACCCAGAGGCCAAAGATAGAATGACATCTTGGGGGAAATAGGAAGAAGGCCAATTTGACCTGAGCATGGAGTGTATTGGAGCAGTAAAATATAATCAGCATGGAAAGTGAGGGGAGGGGACGGGAGGAAGAATTTCATATGCCAAATAAAAGAATTTATAGTTTATCGTAAAGGCAATGGGAAACTACCGAAGCTTCTTGAGTGAAGAAATGATACAATCTGACATGAGCCCCAGAAATAATAATTTGGCAGTTGTATGGAGAACAGATTGGAGAAAAGACAGATTGGAGGCAGCAGCCAATTAGAAGGCCATTGCAAAAGTACAGGTGACAGAGGTGATGAGGGCCTGGGCTATAAGTGGTTGTGGCACGAGTACAGTCAATCAGTCAGTTAATAAACATTTATTAAGTGCCTACTACGTGTCAGGCATGTGCCAAGAACAGAAAAGGTAATTGTTAGGAAAGCTGTCAAGAAATAGAAATCAATAACACTCTATCCCACCATACAAGTTCATTTTCCAGACCCAATGATGCTAACCTGTAGCTTTGCAGCTCTTTCGATCCAACTGCAGCTCGTATCCAGGAAAGCAACCACATTCCCAAGACACTGGGCTGAGAGGGGTGCAAAGCTGGCTACACCCACCATTATCTAGTGATGAACAACCTTTAAAAAGAGCAATTTCATTCAGAATTCTGCAGTGTTCAAAAAAATTAAAAGTCAATCATTCATAAAATGCTAATCATAAAATTTAATGACCTATCCTTTTTTTTAATAGTTTATCACTTAAGCTGCTGCAAAAAATAGGAGAGGTGAATAGAGAAGAGTGAAGGTGGAAGTCAAGAGGGATTTACATATTGCATAAATTAAATTACTAAGATCGACCACTTATTACTAGCTGTGTGATGTGGGCAAGTCACTTAACTCCAATTGCCTCCAAAAAAAAAAGGAACTCTTCATCCCAACATGCTTTAGGTATAGTTTGTGGATGACAGAACCAATGTTAAGTCTGATCAAGTTGAGCATACTTACCACTGCACGTTTTTCCATCTTCCTCAAGCACTGACCCTTCAGGACAGAAACACGCGGGACCATCTGATGTCATGACGCAACCATGGCTGCATCCAGTGTCATTGCTTACACAGGAAATTAGTTCTAGTTGTTTGGGGGATAAGACTCTAGTTAGTATTCAACCAAGTTCCCTGCTATTCATTTAAAATGATTTTCTGGTGACCCACAAGTGCTCTTTTGAAAAGGTAAAGTTAAATAAAGATCCGATATTTAGAACTGCTACAGTCAGGGTAGGCGTAAAAATAAAGGGAATGTTTATATTTAAATAGAGTAAGGAAGAACTTTTGGAACTGTAAACTGCCTCTTCTAGTTTCCTCTAAATTATTCTTCTGTCAAATATTGCTTTAATAATCATTAGCCCTAAAAAAAATAATCATTAATCCTACTACAGCATTTGCCAACACTGAAATGGGTTGAATCTGCCACACACGCTCTTCTGGGCTGTCTTACGACCACAATGGCCCTATTCCTGCAGTTCATGACAATTAATATTTTACGGCATTATTGCTCATTGGGGGTGCGACCCTGACCAATAAAACCCATTGATTTCTGAGATGACAGAGACTCCCTTAATGATGACAGGCCCCTCACATTTTTTCCCGGAACCACTCTCCCTCCACATAGTGACACTGTTTCCTCCATAATTCCTTTGGCTACCTTTTGCCAAGAATGGAACACTTGGTTCCTGAAGAAACTCTGCTTCACCTCCCTGTCTTCCACTTCGTGACTTTCCATCCCTTTCTTGATTCTACTCCTGGTTTGCCCCTCCCACCTCCAGAATTCTTTCTAGGCCAAAGTAGTTTTGCTAGTTTTACCCAGCTTTATTTTCTCTAAGATGTCAAATCTCTTTCAAACCATCAGAATTTAACATCGTAATTTTTGACAGGAGTTTTTTCCAAACCTAAGCAACTCATATGATGATAAATTTAGAGCTAAAAGTGATCTTAGAGTTCACCTAATCTAATAACCTTATTTTGCAGATCAGGAAGCTCAGAAACTTGCCCAAAGTCACATGGGTCTACCTATGGCAGAAGTTGAACTCAAAACCAGATCCTCTTAGTTCAGAACCCCAGTTTTCCACTGTATCCCAATAAGGTTAAAAGTTAAAGATGAGTTATTATTCTTCATTGGTGAAAGGAGCTCTCAAGAGTTTCCTCTCTGGATGAAATCATAGGTCATGATCAATGTGTAATCTATCACTTTATCAACTGGATGCTTTTACTTGGAAACTTTAAATGAACCATAACTCTATTAGTGTATAGGTCATAATCCCTGTTCTCTTCCTATACAATTCTTGTCCACATTTTACCATAAATCCTCCATAGGATATCTACCCAGAACACTGGAGGCCTTCCTCTTAGTTTTGTTGGCTTTTTCTCCTTTTATCTCAACAACCAATGTACCCACTTGAGTTGACTATCTAGTATCTCTTTTGCTTTCTTTTCCTTTTATCTGAAGGGCACCAGGGCACCACTCTGGTTGCCTACCATATTGTCTATCATGACTAGGCACTTCCTTTCGTGGCCATACATATCCTCAGCGTCTTCCTGCATTCCATTTACTGAATGCAAGTCATCACTGGTAAGATGCTGAAGCCTGTTTATGCCTTTGTTTCTTTCGTTTGGGTTATTTGTCATTTTAACTCTTCTGAGATCAGGGTGTCCCATAAGTCACAGTTGCATGGCATCACTGTTAAAGTATTGCTATCAAAGAGCTAAGCTACAAGTAATCTGGGATCATTGAAAGCATGCCCAATCCTCATATAATCAAATCCAGCATGGTGGAAGAGAAATGGATCTGGAATTGAAGTCAGAGGATCTGGGATCAAATTCCCATTCTATAAATTACTATAAACCTTATGTGACTCACTTAACTTACTGGGACTCAATTTCTTACAAATGTAAAATAAGAGGTGTTGGAATGGATGAGTGCTGAGGCCATGACAGCTCTAAATCTATGACCTTCCTCCTTCTATTCACTATCCAACTTTGTCCAGGGTGCACATGGTGATAGACTGTGGGTTGCTTATCTGACTACAAAGGGAAGGAAAGAAAATAAGCATTTATTAAGCACCTATGATGTGCCAAGACATTGTGCTAAGTTCTTTACAACTACTATCTCATTTGATCCTTACAACAATCCTATGACATGGTTGGTATTATTGTTTGTTGGGGTTTTTAACTATTTTTTTTACAATTTTTTTTACAGTTTTTACAATTAAGGAAACTAAAGCAGATAGAGGCTAAGGGACTTGCTGATAGTCAGCAAGAACTGAACTCAAGTCTTCCTGACTCCAGGCCTGGCACTCTATCTATCCACTGTATCACCTGGTTACCTAGCATGATCTGGTGACTATGTGATTTTCATTCTCTTTGTTACCAAATAGAAAGCTTCAGAACTGGACCTTTGTGATATTACTCAATACTGACACCAATACTAACCAACCAGAAGGGCAAACAAACTGCTCATACCCTTTAATCCAGCAAATACCACTACTAGTCTATAGCCCAAAAAGATTTTTTAAAAAAGGAAAAGAACCTACTTGTTCAAAAATATTTACAGCAGCTCTCCTTGCGGCGGCAGAGAATTGGAAATTGAAGGAATGACCATCAATTGGGGAATGATTGAATGAGCTGTGGTATATAAATGTAATGGAATACTATTGTACTATAAGAAATGATAAGCAGGCAGATTTCAAAAAACTTGGAAAGACTTGTATGGACTGATGCTGAGTGAAATGAGCAGAACCAGGAGAACACTGTACACAGTAACAGCAATATTTTACAGTAATCAACTATAAATGACTAAGCTATTCCCAGAAATACAATGATCTAAGACAATTCCAAAGGTCTCCTGAGGAAAATTGCTATTCACATCCAGAGGAAGAATTGATGGAGTCTGAGTACAGATTGAAGCATACTATTTTCACTTTCCTTATTTTTTGTGGTCTTTTTCTTTTAGTCTGTTTCTTCTTTCACAACATGAGTAACATTGAAATATATTTTGCATGATTGCACATGTATAACCTATATCAAAGTGCTTGCTGTCTCAGGGAGAGGGGAGGTGATGGAGGGAGAGACAAAATTTGGAACTCAAAATTTTGTAAAGATGGATGCTAAAAATTGTGCTTACATGTAAATGGAAAAAACAATTTTTTTAAAATCTGACTGAGCCCAGAGATGAGGGATGACTTGCCTCACCCAAACCCAAATGGCAATGAGCTAGGTGGGCTATATCAGCTCACAAGGACATCCAACAGTAGGGGGAAAGAAGATGAATTAAGGGATAAGACCACTGCTGAAGTGGATAGGAGAATGAAAATGGACAAAAAAATGGACAAAAATAGAGAAGATAGAAATGCTCAATTCTCACTTTGATTCTGTCTTTTTCTGCCAAAGGGAACAGATTTGGCTTAACCTTATGTCCTTCTGTAACAGGGTTCATAAACTGGTAGAGCAGGGAATACTGAAGTTAGAGTTTACCCAGATTTTAATAGAGCATTTGATAAATTCTCTCATGTTGTCTTTATGGTGTATGATACAGTGGATAGAGTGCTCTAGAACATAGCTCTAGAACAGGAAGAGAACTCAGAAGCCATCTAGTCCACCCCTGTCCCACTAATTTTACAGATGAGGTAACTGAGGCTGTGAGGGAGTCTACATTGTGCCTTGACACAGATACTAAATGACAGAATTTCTTCAAATGAAGAACTTAAAGCTATCTATAGTCGTATAAAAAATGCTCTAAATCACTATTGATTAGAGAAATGCAAATCAAAACAAACACTACACCTGTCAGATGGGCTAACATAACAAAACAGGAAAATGATAAATGTTGGAAAAGATGTGGGAAAATTGGAACACTAATACATCGTTGGTGGAGTTGTGAACTGATCCAACCATTTTGGAGAGCAATTTGGAACTATGACCAAAGGGCAATAAAAATGTGCATACCCAGCAATAGCACTTCTAGGGCTGCATCCCAGAGAAATCATAAAAATGGGAAAAGGACTCACATGAACAAAAATATTTATAGCAGCTCTTTCTGTGGTAGCAAAGAATTGGAAATTGAGAGATGCCCATCCATTGGGGAATGGCTGAACAAGTTGTGGTATATGAATGTAATGGAATACTATTGTCCTATAAGACATGATGAGCAGGCGGATTTCAGAAAAACCTGGGAAGACTTGTATGGAGTGATGCTGAATGAAGTGAGCAGAACCAGGAGAACGTTGTACATAATAACAACCACGTTGCACAATGACTAACTTTGATAGACTTAGCTCTTCTCAACATGGCAAGGATATGGGGCAGCTAGGTGGCGCAGTGGATAAAGCACCAGCCCTGGATTCAGGAGGACCTGAGTTCAAATCCGGCCTCAGACACCTAACACTTACTAGCTGTGCGACCGTGGGCAAGTCACTTAACCCCACTGCCTAGCCAAAAAATAAAATAAAAATAAAATAAAATAAATAAAAAAACATTGCAAGGATATAAGACATCTCAAAAGTCTCATGATGGAAAATGCTATCTATATCCAGAGAAAGAACTATGGAGTTTGGAATGCAAATTGAAGCATACTATTTGCTTTTTTTTCCTCTCTCTTTTGTTTTGTTTCTTCTTTCTTGTGCTCCCTTTTATTGGTTCTAATTCTTCTTTACAACATGACAAACGTGAAAATATGTTTAATAAGAATGTATGTATAGACCCTATGTCAGACTGCATGCCATCTAGGGAAGGCAGGCGGGGAGGGAGAAAATTTAAAACTTAAAAGCTTGTGGAAGTGAATGTTGAAAACTAAAAATAAATAAATTTTTAAAGGACCTAAAAAACCCATTAGTACAGTTTCTCTGTCTCAAATGATCCACACTTTGAAAGGTCAGGTTGCAATTCTTTATGGGAGTCAGAATCTTAACCACAAAACTCATAATCTCAAAGGCTTTGAAATCATGATTACAGGCAATCTTGATAGTCTGTTAGGCCGTATCTTCTCTCTGAGCACACACTCACCAAAAGTCTGATGCTAAAAATGAAAAATGGAGCTCTTTAAGAAGCTGACTCTTTCAATTCAAAATATTCACTCTGGTTTAGCAATTTTTGCTGTGAATCAAATACTTTCTCTTAGACTCTTAGCATTAACAGGATGGCATTTCTCCAGGATGGGAACTAGACAGAAAGCTACTATTAGAGTAAGAGGTATTAGTAAATCTACATTAGGCAAATATTTCCACTCAACCCATTAGCGGACTTTGTGGTCCAGGCATGTGCTTCCCCATACCTCTTCGTCTTTTCTGTCTACTGACTAGATTCATTATAGAGCAAAAATGCCACATCCCTTTAATCTAGCTGAAGCTGTTGCATTCTCAGAAAATCTATCCTGGAAGTAAAACCATGTGGAATGTTCAAGGGGAACTCTGGCATTTTCAGGGAATAAACTATGAAAGCGGATGTGTATTTGGCCCAAGAAAAATGTTTAATCTGAACCGATTTATTTTCCATTTCATGCATAGTAGGATTTGAGGGTCACTCCTTATACACTTTAAACCTAGCTAATTGTTGTTGTTTGTCCTTCATTTTTGAATAGGAGAATTGGATTGAAGTAAAGCAGGGTCACACAAAACCATCGGCCTCACTCTTTCTTCCTAAGTCACCAGAATTCAGTGGTAGGACAAACGTCAAGATAACTGGTGATGTCTCCGGAAGAAGTAGATGACCTTGGCATCTTTAATGCCTGACCAAGCTCTAAGTGCTCCCTCCATGACACCTGCTTCAGCTGCCTTCATGACCACCTGGAACAAATTATTCTCATCCATCCATTCTGCTTGGGAAAGTCTTCACATGCTTGGGGTAGATGGGTTTGAGGACTGTCAATTACCCTCAACCTGGTTTAGCTCATCTGCCAAGACAATTTTACCAAGATGTGGCTACTACTGTGCTACAGTTTCTTGGAGCCACAGGTGAGAGCTGGGTGAATCAGATGGACACCGAAGGTCAATGGGCAGCTGACTTACCAGAAGTACTAGTCCTCCTGAACACCCCATACACCCCTAGCTAATAATAACATGCCAAAGGGACATAACTCTCCCCTACCCAAAGTTGTACAGGTTATGGAAATGAATACAGTAGTAGAACCAGAAAGGGGAGACAGTGTGTTGAAGACTCAAATATCTGAGGCATAGAGATCAATCAAAGACAGTAACACCTCCGCTATTTTTGCCTCAGATCTTTTACAATTCAAAGTAAAGCTGAAGGCCGAAGATCATTGGTTTTGGAGTAAGAAAACCTTACTCCAGTCTTTCTTTTTTCCAGTCTCAGTCTTTCACTTATTGTCCACATAAACGCTTACAAGTCACTTAACCCTGTTTGCCTCAGTTTCCTCATCTGTAAAATGAGGAAGTCAGACTAGATGTCTTCAGACCTCCTTCTGGCTCTAAATCCATGATCTTTTGATATCTTTTTCTCATTCCCCATATAATAAAAATAGTAATAATAGTAATAGCTGGTATCTATATAGAAAAGTGCCTTTTCAAATACCTCATTTTATCCTCATAACAACTGACTGCCTTTTATCATCTCTCATTTATAGAATCAATCATATGCTCCATGGTTCAGTCATTTCAGTCCTATCTGACTCTTCATGACCCATTTGGGGTTTTCTTGGCAAAGCTACTGGAGTGGTTTGCCATTTCCTTCTCCAGCTCATTTTACAGATGAGGAAACTCAGGCAGACAGAGTTAAGTGATTTCCCAGGGACACAGCTAGTAAGGATCTGAGGTCACATTTGAACTCAGGTCTTTCTGACTCCACTGCCCATATAAGCCTATGAAAATGGAGCCCATTTCCAGTAGAAAGAACTAAGAAGGCCATCCCTACAGATATGCACAGTGGGCAGATGCATAATGGCATGATTTGAGGGAAACAGAAAGGTTGTCTCCCAAATTTCCCCTTCTGGTCTGAAACCCTTATTCTGAGTCAAATGTGAATAGATTAGGCATCCAATTCTGGATTTATTGTCCCAAGAAGACTGTTGTTGTCAACATCAGGAAGGCTGTGTGATCTTGGGCAAGTCACTTAACCCTGTTTGCCTCACTTTCCTTGTCTGCAAAATGAGCTAGAGAAGGCAATGGCAAACCACTCCAGTATCTTTGCCAAAAAAAACCCAAATGGGGTCACGAAGAGTCACCCAAGGCTGAAATGACTCAACAACAACAACAGCAAAAGTTATGGGATGAGGAAAGGTGATGCCATGACTTGCAAGTGAATTGGATTAAAGTGAGGCAGGGCTGTGCAAAGTCAACAGCCTCACTTTCTCCTCAGGAGCCATCAGGGTCCAATTTCAAGGTAGAGATCAGGACAACTAGAGATGGTCCTGGATATAGTGGGAGCCCTTGGCCTTTTAAAGTTAAGGTCCTGTCCAAGTCTCAGTTTGACCAAGGCAATGTCCATTCATTGCTTAAGGCTAGGTAAGAAATGAGGCAAAGAAAGACCTCTTTTACCTAGTCAAAAAAAAAAAATCAGTCTGAGAGAAGAAGATCCTCAGGATTTCTGGCCAAAACAGAAACCATTGCTATTTATACTCACTCTGAACCAATCAGGGCTCACATAATGACCAAGTGAGGTTGGACTGGGACCTGTTGTTGGCCAATCAATGAGAACCAGAGTGATTTGGGTTTAAGGCATGGTCATTAAGAAAGAAATCTAACCCATAAACCCCAAGATATCTTGCTAAGTTTCAACAATCAAAATTTATATTCATTTGAGCAGAGCACCTGGAGGTAAGGGTATGATGCCCTATATGGACAGAGGCAGAGAAGGAAGGAAGGAAGGAAGGAAGGAAGGAAGGAAGGAAGGAAGGAAGGAAGGAAGGAAGGAAGGAAGGAAGGAAGGAAGAAGGAAGGAAGGAGAGGGAGGAGGGAGGGAGGAGGGAGGGAGGGAGGAAGGAAGGGAGGGAGGAAGGAAAGATGAAGGGAGGGAAGGAAGGAAGGAGGAAGGGAAGGAAGGAAGGAAGGAAGGAAGGAAGGAAGGAAGGAAGGAAGGGGAAGGAAGGAAGGAAGGAAGGAAGGAAGGAAGGAAGAAGGAAGGAAGGAAGGAAGGAAGGAAGGAAGGAAGGAAGGAAGGAAGGAAGGAAGGAAGGAAGGAAGGAAGGGAGGGAGGAAGAGGAAGGGAGGAAGGGAGGGAGGAAGGAAAGGAAGGGAGGGAGGGGAAGGAAGGAAGGAAGGAAGAAGGAAGGAAGGAAGGAAGGAAGGAAGGAAGGAAGGAAGGGAAGGAAGGAAGGAAGGAAGGGAGGGAGGGAGGGAGGGAGGGAGGGAGGGAGGGAGAAGAGAGAGAGAGAGAGAGAGAGAGAGAGAGGAGAGAGAGAGAGAGAAAGAGAGAAAGAAAGAAAGAAAGAAAGAAAGAAGAAAGAAAGAAAGAAAGAGAAAGAAAGAAAGAAAGAAAGAAAGAAAGAAAGAAAGAAAGAAAAGAAAGAAAGAAAGAAAAAAGAAGAAGAAAGAAAGAAAGAAAGAAAAAAGAAAAGGAAAGAAAGAAAGAAAGAAAAGAGAAAGAAAGAAAAGAAAGAAAGAAGAAAAAAGAAGGATGAAAGAAAGAAAGAAAGAAGAAGAAAGAAAAGAAAAGAAGGAAGGAAAGAAAGAAAGAAAGAAAGAAAGAAAGAAAAAGAAGGATGAAAGAAAGAAAGAAAGAAAGAAAGAAAGAAAGAAAGAAAGAAAGAAAGAAAGAAAGAAAGAAAGAAAGAAAGAAAGAAAGAAAGGAGGAAGGAAGGGAGGAAGGGAGGAGAGAAGTAAAGATGAAGGGAGGGAAGGAGGTGCTTTGCCACCTGGAACTGGCTGGTTGGGTCCCCAGTGGTGCAGCTACTACTACTCACAGGTTGTTATTTGTCCTTCATTTTCCAACAGGACCATAATATCAGGACGGTGATGTACTTGCAAGTGAATTGGACTTAAGTGAAGGAGAGCTGTGCAAAATCACCAGCCTCACTCAGTCCTCTGGAGCCATCTGAGTCCAGTGGCAAGATATAGATCAGGACGACCTTGGTCTTTTTAAGTTAAGGTCTTTCCCTTGTCTAAGTTTGACTGAGGCAATGCCTGCTGGTCATTAAGGCTAGGTTAAAAAAAAAAAAGGCAAAGAATGGCCTCTTTTACTTAGTCAAAAAAAAAAAAAATCAATCTGGTAGGAGAAGACCCTCAGGGTTTCTGGCAAAACAGAAACAATTGCTATTTATACTCACTCTGAGCCACGGGTGCAAACAATGAACCCAGAAGACTATACTGTAATTTGAAGCCTGTTACCTCTTCCATTAGCACATTAGCATGGATTAGTTTCGGGGGATTAGGGAGTTGACACCTTAGTACATTAATAGTACCCACTTCCAATTTTGCCTAAGGCTGGCCTGAGGTGTGGCATTGATTAGTGTGGGAGAAATCTATATAAAATTTGCCTGACTGAACAGAATTTTAGGGGATTTTTATGATTTGCAAAAACTTTACAAATCTTACAAAAATTCCTGCTTTTCATCCCCTCAAGGAGGTTATTTTCAAACTCTAAAGGGTAAAAAACAATATTTAATCATACTAAGGTGACCTAGGGCAGCAACTGTTTCTCTTTTGTTATTTTGTCCACCCCCAACACCTGGCCCAGTATGGGGCAAGGTACCTGTTGCTGTCAAATCATTTCAGTCATGCCCAACTCTTCATGACACCATTTGGGGTTTTCTTGGCTGGATCTATTGAATTGTTTGCCATTTCCTTCTCCAGCTCATTTTACGGATGAGGAACTGAGGCAAACAGGGTTTAGCGCCTCGCCCAGGATCACACAGTGTCTGAGGTAGATCTGAACTCATGAACCTGCATCTTCCTGATTCCAAGGCCAACACTCTATCCACTGCACCACCTAGCTCCCCTAGGGTACATAGTAGGCATTTGCTGAATGTTTATTGATTGATTGATTCATGTTTCTCGTCAAAATCACAGCATTTATAAAGTATTTTTAAAGGAATTTTCTAAATACATTCTTAAATATTATCGATTTCTGTCATTGACATACTGTTTGACATATGAAGTATAAACCCTTAAAATCCAAATCCTACTTTGTAAATATGATGACAAATAGAATTAATTCACGTGTTTTTTCTTGGACAAAATAATAATATATTTGGAAAGCATTTTTAAATGTCAAGATTTTTTTTTTTTAAAACATTTGACAATGTGACAGCATTATCACCTAAACCAATGCAGGCCGATACCTGTTTTCCCACTTTCAGGATTAGAGAGTTTCCTAGAGCATTTAATTCCTTGCCCTAGATTACAGAGCCAATGTATGTCAGAAGCAGAATTTGAATCCAGGTCTTCCTGACTCTGACACCTACTCTCTATCCTCTGTGCTACATCACCTCTCATAACATGATCCTTTCCAAAAATGGCCAACATTTTTTAAGTCTTGGAAGAATGGAAATATTATCAAATGGTAGACTTCTGGTGTACATATACACATGTTTACCGAATTCATCAGATGTAAAAATCATTTAATATACTGATGCCTTACTATTATTCTATTTTGAAGATTTGTGACATGAGACCAATGTACACCATTTTTCAAAGTTAAATTGAAATACTGACTCTTTAGCTATGTCTTTGATAGTATTTAAGAGAGATCTACCTTAAACAGGCATGTCTTGAGTAACATTGTCCCAATTTATGCTGCTTCTCAATAATATTTTACATCTAAACTTCAGCAGAGAAGTCCCTAGAATATTGTTTGGCTGGACTTTCTTTTTTTAAATAATATTTTCTCCAATTACATGTTAAAACAAATTTTAACTTTTTTTAAGTTTTGAGTTCAAAATTCTGTGCCTCCCTCTCCCTTCTCCCCCTTCCCTGAGACAGTAAGCAATCTAATACAGGTTATACATGTGCAGTCATGTAAAACATTTCCATATGTCATTTTATACAAGAAGACACAAACCAAAACAGAAGAAGAAGAAGAAGGAAAGAAGGAAGGAAGAGAAAAAGAAAGAATAGTATGTTTCAGTGTGTATTGTGATAATATCAGTTCTTTCTTTGGAAGTGAATAGCATGTTTCATCATGAGTCTTTCAGGATTCTCTTGGATCGTTGTATTGCTAAGAATATCTAAGTCATTCACAATTCTTTATTGTACGATACTGCTGTTAACTGTGTACAATGTTCTGGTTCTACTCACTTCAGGATGCATTAGTTCATATAAGTCTTTCCAAGTTTTTCTGAAATCATCCCGCTTGTCATTTCTTATGGCACAATAATATTCCATCACAATCATATACTGTGGTATACTTGTCCAGCCATTTCCCAATTGATGGGCATCTCTTCCATTTCCAATTCTTACGGCTGACCGTACTAGAAGCCATATGGCCTTTTAGAATCCTGGCTCCATCACTTACTAGCTGTCACTAACTAACTAGCCCAAGTCACTTAAATTCAGTTTAGTCATTTGCAAAACACAGATAACAATGTTTGCATTACCTATCTCATTGATTTGTGAAAGAAAAAAAAACATTTGTAGACCTTAAAGTGAGTTATTATTATTGCTATTGTAATCTTATTCCTAAAGAACTAATACTCCCACCCCATAACATCATTGTACCAAATATATTTGTTTTTATTGTCTTGTTGTTCAGTTATTTCAGGCGTGTCCAACTCTTCATGACCCCATTTGGGGTTTTCTTGGCAAGGATGCTAGAGTGGCTTGCCATTTCCTTATCTAGCTCATTTTACAGACAAGAGAACTGAGACAAACAGGGTTATGTGACTAGCCTAGGATCACACAGCTAAGTGTCTGAGACCACATTTAAACTCAGGAAAATGAGTCCTCTTGACTCAAGGCCCAACATTCTATCCACTGCACCACCTAACTGCCCAAATATCATTTCCCACCAATTCCCACAATTAGTGATATTAGCTGGGTAGGATATTCCTACGTGCAATTTCCTTCTTTAATATAAGCAAACCAGGTTAGATTTAAGCACATATAGAGAAAATCAGTACTGGAAGCAGCATAACTGTGAGGGAATTGAGGGATGCAAGGTATCTGTGAAGGAAGGGAAGATACAAAAGGCATGGGAAAAATCTCAGATGTTATTAATACCCAAAAGGTGACCAAGAAAAGAGTAACAACTATCAACCTATATACCAACTCTACCAAATCTTTATGAGTCATCTACACATAAATAAAGGGCACCTTCAGTGAGGATATTTGGAAACAGGCTAACTCCAACAAATAATATTTCACTAGGGACCAAGCACTTCTACCATTCTGTAATTTGCTGGAAAATGTACAGAATGTAAGATCCCTCTGTGCTTTTGTTTGTCATGAAATAACACTTGATTTGGGTAATGCAAAATTATGCTGCAGAAGAGCATTTCCAACAAGGTATCTCCCATTCATGCATCAAAATAATTCATGATTCCTTGATAGATGCATGAACCCTTCTCAGCGAGGAATAAAATAGAGGATGCACACTCATTAAAGTTGTTCATTAATGCAATGAAGGATATCCAATGAAGAATCTAAATTGAAAGAAGAATCCTTTATAGACAGCTAGACAGGTCAGTGGATAGAGCGTTGGATTTGGTATCAGGAAGATCTGGATTCAAATCCAGCATCAGGTATCTAGCTGGGTGATCCTGGGCAAATCATTTAACCTCTCACCCTCAGTTTCTTTATCCATAAAATGGAAATAATAATAGCATCAACCACATAGAGTTGTTGAGAGGATCAAATGAAACAGCATGTGTAAAGCACTTTGCAAACCTTAAAAAGCTATGTAAGTGCTAACTACTGTTAATAGTTCATGTTATTATCTATAGAAGGTAAGGTCCTACAGATGACTGTGGATGGCATGGTGCTGGTTGCATCAAGCCCTAGAACATTTCAGAACCTCCTGGAAGAAGTCTATAATCAGTCAAAAGGGTTTGACCTGATCACCTACAAGGAAAAACCAACTGGATGAAGAGTATCTATTACCCAGATTAAGACATGCATTTGGATGGACAACCTGAAGAGCTAGTCCACCAGTATTAATATATGGGAAAGACTGTACAGCTGGACAAGAAGTTGGACACATATTTGGACAGGAAGAAGAGAGAAGGCTGGATTGTTTGGGGGAAATTGTAAAGCTCCTTTAATGACCTCAAACCTCCTTTGAAAACAAAGGCCCCATCTTTTAAATGCCAATAACCTTCCAGTACTGTGGTTGGATAGCAAGATATGTAATATAACAATTGCCAAATAATTTAAAATTAGCATCTCACAGAAGGCTTTGGGGAAACACGGCGGAAGCATGAGCCACCTGCAACATACAAGCAATAGAGAACTTCAAAGAAGAATAAAACTAAAGGATATCATCAAGGAAATTGATGATAGGAAGAGAAGTTGGGTTGTCAAATGGCAAATAGAATGGATCCTCTATGATGAACTTATGGGAGGAAATGGATGAAAATTGCATGGGATGAGCAGGCATGGATGGATTGTGATCTTCATCACTGGAGAGATTTTGCAAATAAATGAGATCACAAATCCATGAAAGTATTTGAGTATTAATGCGTAGGAAGGAAGGAAGGAAGGAAGGAAGGAAGGAAGGAAGGAAGGAAGGAAGGACCTATTATTAAGCACCTATGTGCCAGGCCCTATGCTAAACACCTTGCATATATTATCTCATTTCATCCTCACAATAACCCTGAGAAGAAAGTACTATTATGATGCTCTTTTATAGTTGATAAAGCTGAAGCAGACAGAGGTTAAGTGACTTGTCCAAGGTCACATAGCTAGTGTCTGAGGCCATATTTGAACTCAGGCTTTCCTAACTTCAAGCCCAATGCTCTGTTCACTCTTATGTATGTTATGTATAGCAAAATGGAGCAAATTCATGCAATATTAAAGGTAAAATCTTTGAAAGGATAAAAATGAAAATAATTTTTGTGTCATAAAATTCAAAAACATATACTCTTTCACTCATGCAATTGCTCGTGAGTAACTCAATCTGACTACATAATTGGCAGGCCCACATCTTTGGGGGCCAACACAAGGAAAACTTAGCTGAGCAAGCTGATGGTACTTTATGATTTTTTTTACACACTAAATAATTTTCAGCTTTTCACTTTCCTGTTTCATCACGCCATCACTGTTTGCTAATATTTGTCTCTTTTCCTTCTTTTTATCTTTGAAAAATATTTGAAGTTCTCTGCTTTCCTTCCTTCTGCACTGATGACCATGGGTACCAGGCAGAGGATAACTCAGAGATGACAACACTTCTGCCCTTTTGTTAGCGTAGCTCCAGCAATCACAGATAAAGCCCTGGAATCCATCAGATACTGGGCAAGTGCCATCCTTCTCCCTTTGCCCACAGTTCTGAAGATGTCCCAACTTTAAGTCAAAGTCTGAACTATGTCTTCTGATAAATCTCAAGGATATGATGACATCCTTTAATTTTTAGATTAAAAATCTTTAAACAGAAACTCACTACTAAGAAAAGACCACAACATTTCGACAATTATTTTCATCTTCGAGAAGGAAGGCGGTGCAACTAAGAATAGTCACAGGATGTTAAAGTTGAAATGGACTTTAGAGAGTCCGAATCCAACTCACTTATATTAGAGATGAAGACACAAAAGTTCAGAGAAGCTACCTGAACTATTTCCCAAAGGTCACATAGGTAGCTAAGTAGCATAAATCCATCATGCTATCTCTTTGCTTTCCATCACTGACAAGATGTTGGCCAGAATTCTCCAGTTTCAGCAACTAAACAACCCACCCAATTCAGCATTCCCAGGGCAGTACTACTTTAGATCAGAAGAGAGGACAGTATTCATGATAGCTATAATCCATAAGTTATGGGAAAGGTCAGTTGGTCAACAATGATTTATTAAATACTTACTACATACCAGGCACTGTAATAAGAACTAGAAAAGTACAAGAAGTAGCATCAAGATTTCTCCTAGATTCTAGCAAAGTAAAGCATCTCACTCTAATTTTCCGGAAAAGATGGAGAGATGTGGAATTGATTGTAATAAAAGTAGATGGATTCTTAACTTATTGGATGGTCGGACTCAAAGAATCATTAATTGTTCAATGTCAATGTGTAAGAAATTTCTAGTGGAGAAATCAATGGTTCTGTATACGGCTGATACTGTACCATTTGCTAATATTATCAATAACTGAGATAAAAGCATAGATGTTATGTTCATTAAGTTGGTAAATGATGCCAGTCTTGGAGGGGCAGCTAACACACTGGAATACAGAGTCAGGATCCAAAAAGATCTTGACTAGACTAAATCTAATGAGATGAAATTCAATAGGGACAAATATAAAGTCTTGGACTTAGTTTCATAATATCAGTTTCACAAGTACACAAATATATCAACTTCATTAGATGGCAGAGGCAATGATTAGACAGCAGTTTGTCTAAAAAAAGATGTGGGTGGTTTAGAGAATGCAAATTCAATATGAGTCAGCAGTGTAAAGGAGTGGTTTAAAAAAGTAAGTGTGATTTTGGGACTATAGTAAAAGACGTCTGTTGTTTAGTCTTTTTCAGTCATGTCCAATACTTGGTGACCCCATTTGGGGTTTTCTTGGCAAAGACCCTGGAGTGGTTTGCCATATTTCCCTTTCCAGCTCATCGTACAGATGAGGAAACTGAGCCAAACGGGGTTAAGTGATTTGTCCAGCGTCGCAGAGCTAGTGTCTGAGGCTGGATTTGAACCCAGGAAGATAAGTCTTCCTGACTCCAGACCCAGCGTTCCATCCACTGTGCCACCTTAGCTGCCCAAGAGAGGTCTCCCTTCCAGGAAAAATAAGTTAATAGTATAATAAGGTCATACTTTTCTGGAGTATTATATGTCCTTCTGGGGGCCACGGAGTTGATAGATATTGATAAGCTGGAGAATGTCCAGAGGAGGGCCAGTAAAATGGCGAAGGCACTCAAGTCCACGTCACACGAGGATCGGTGTAAAGAAGTAAGGAAGTTTTGTGCAGAGAAGAGGAGATTCAAGGGCACGTGACAGCTTTGATCCAGGATCTGAAGGGCAGTCACATGTAAGAAGGGTCCCATTTGTTTCGTTTGGCACCAGAAGGCAGAATTAGGAGAAACATGGAAGCTACAAAAATGGCCAATCAAGGTTTGATGTCAGGGAAAACTTCTCAACAATGAGAGTTGTCTAAAAGTGGACAGGCTGTACTAAAAGGTGTTAGGATCCCCCTTCTAATGAGTCATCAAGCAGAGAATGATGACTTGACAGGTTTATTATAGGGGAGATTCCTTTAGGATCTGGGTTAGACTAGGTAACCACTGGAGGCTTTTTCTAATGTGTTTTTATCCCAAAGGCAAGGGAGTGCTGGAACCAGCCCAAACCAGCTCATGAGGGCTAATTGTTAGTTTTCAATGCAAGAAGTTGGCGAATGCTACAAATAAGGGCTTGATTTAATATTTTGTTGATTTTCTAGACTTAAGGAGGTGATAAATAAAATGTTAATAATGCAGATTTAACTTCAAAATGTGCTGTGTATACATTTTTTGCTGGTTGTCAAACATTTATCAGCACATCCTTATCCATAGGCCTCCCCAAATTGTCTAACTCCATTAGCAAAGCTGAACTCTGACCATTGTTACATCAGGTTTTGCTACATGGAGAAGGAATTACCACCCATTCACAGTGGGACAGAGGGCCAAGGGGAGAGAGAACAGGCCTCCAAGTCAGGAAGCCGTGAGTTCAAGTCCTATATATGACACATTTTGACTGACCCTCGACAGCTCAAGGCAACTCTATGACCTTCATAAGCTGCAGACTATCTATTTATTTACAAAAAGAAGTTTCCTCATCCAGGAATTCCCTATACCAATTAAATCATAGGTGTAATCCCTTCCCTTTCCCACAATGGTATGGTGACCTGTATCGGCAAGTTTAGTGCTTCTCCAGGCCTATGAAATCATTTTTATACAATCACAGAAACAGTCAGGGATCCATCATATGTCAGAATACATTTAAGTGTGGTTTGTAGTATGTAATCCAGGCTCTTTACTACCCCAATTCCGGTTGGGAAAAGAAAACAACTTTGGACTAAATGAGAATTGCAAATAACAATACTTCTTTGGATAATGATCACATTCCTTCAATAAATGTTTACTAAGCACATCACTGGGTGAGTTATCCTAGGGCAGGCCTTTGGGGAGACACTAAGATAAATAAATCACAGGTCCTAAACCTTTGAAACTTGTATTCTAACAGAGAAGGTCAGAGATGTGCATAGGCAAAGAGAAGAAAGTAAGTCACTGTCAAGTTCCTAGAAAGAAGCAAAAAACGATTTGCCCTCAATATGCACAAACATGGAAAAGGCCACCAGTCTCACTCACATAAGTCAGGTCAGCCACACCTGTACACAGATGTCACAATTGTCTTCAGAAACAAATGACAACAGGACAGTAAAGCCAATGGTTAGTGCTATGGCTTACCATGACATCTCTTCCCATCAGAAAGCAGGATGAACCCTTTGGGGCATGTGCAGTAATAGGATCCAGGGATATTTTCACATCCAAGAGTACACCCATGGTTCCAAAATGCACATTCATTGACATCTGAAATAAAAAAAATTAAATTAAATCAATATCACATTTTGTACCTTATAATCAATTTATGGTTTTTGTAAATATATTAATAAATCATTAGTATGAAATTAATTTGGTAATTTGCATTTAGGTACAGTAACTTTCCATGGAAAAGATAGTTCTGCTGTATGAAATAAATGAAATAATCCAAAAAACATGATAATATTACACATTAGATCATATTTTCTTTTTTCAGCTGTTAAGTTAGTTCTCAGAATCTGTCTTGGATAGAGGTAACAAATTTCACCAAGCTAAAGCAGCACACTGTTTAATGTAAATCTAGAAATGGCTCCTTGGTGAGGCTGGGTTTTCAGTGGGTACTATAGGTTATCAGTGACCCTTCTGATTCCAAGGTCTGAGAAGCTGTGTGGTGTCTGACAAGCATATGCAACCCATTAGTCTGTAACTGTGGTTATTTAAGAATGAAATTTAAATGTCATTTTCTCCTTCAAATTATGCAGATTATTTTTCAAATAGCTACTAGGTTGTTAAGGTACCAATACTTATTAAGTTGTTTGGATGCAACTACTTAACAAATGGAACTGTTACGTATTTTTTTTTATTAAGGTGTTCCATGAAAAAATTACTGAGACGCAAAAGGCTCTGAAGACTGAGAAACTTTGGGAATCTCTGCGGTAAGGTGATGGGATATCCCCAACTCAGCCTCTTCACTGCCTATCCTAGTAACTTGAGCACTGTGTTAACAAGGATTAGAAGCTTCTCCATATGACCAGTCACATTTACTATGCTACTATCACCACAAACCTTACTGTGGCTTGGTCTGATACCCCAGATCTCATGTGTTTCTAATTCCTCACCCATCTTAGCCTGGCCTATGTCAAGAATTAAGAGGTCTGATCTAGGATTCCCTTAGAAGCCCCTCCCCAACTTAGTTCTGGGGCATCCTTCTGAGAGTGCACATCCTGAGATGCAACCACTAACCTGGTTCTCTTTCTCAGTAAATCACCTACAAACTCCAAGATTACATCTGTAGCATCTATCAACTTGAGCCTGGAACCTCAAGATTAGAGAAGGTTCTGGAAATCGCATTCGGACCCTAGGAGTGCCTACAAGACCCTAGGGCCTCTCTATGTTTTTAGATTTTAAAAACAAGCCATCTCAGTTTCAAGACTGTTGTTCATCCTTCATTCTCAAAGAGGACCATGACATCAGGAAGGTGATGCCATGACTTGCAAGTGAGTTGGATTTAAGTGAGGGAGGGCTGTGCAAAGTCATCAGCCTCACTATCTCCTCCAGTGCTATCTGGGTCCAGTGGCAAGATATAGTTCAGGACAACTGGAGATGGACCCAAGTTTCAAGGTTATAGAAATAATAATAGCTAACATTTATATGGTGCTTTAAGGTTTGCAAAATGCTTTAGAAATATCTCACTTGATTTTATCCTCATGACATCCTCTGAGGTAGGTGCTATCAGATGAGGAAATTGAGGCTTAGAGAAATTAGCATAGCCTAGTATCATACACCTAGTAAGTATCTGAAGCAGCATGTGAATTCAGGTCTCTTTGACTCCAAATCTCTATCCACAACACCACTAAGCTATCTATGGAAATAGAAGAGACAAAATGTAACTGCTTTTAAAATCCCAAATTTAAATTGGATTTAGATTGGTCTCAGGTTAGATGCTCTTTGATGATCTCTGAATGAGGGAAAAACCCATCCAACCAAACTGCTTTGCCCTGTTTCAGGTAAAGATTCAGTGTATTACCTTTGCAATACTTCCCATCTTGACTTAATGTGTAACCTTCTGCACATTTGCATCGATGAGATTTAGGGTCCTGCCCACACACACTGATCCTGCAGTCACCCTTCTTTAAGTTGCATGATTCCTGCTCTAAAAGAGAAGTATAGTTTATTAAGAGTGGAGATGAGTTCTGACACACTTCATGCTTTATTCCTTCATACTTCTTAAAGAAGTTAATCTCCCACTGACGTCAATAGAACCACTGCCTTCGAAAACATTGGCACACCTTTGCAATGTCCTGGATTCTTCTGAGTTCTAAAGTCCATTTGCTTCTCTAAGAGTATAAAATAATATAACTTTCAGAGAGGGAGCCCTGGGTACCTGATTTCACCTTTTGTTGTTTAGGGTTTTTTGGTCTTGTTTTTGTTTTTTTAAGAAAGAAATAGTAGACATATATATCTTGGGTTTCCAAAGCACTTTTTATATACATTATCTCATTTAATCCTCACAATATCTTTATAATGTAGCTGCTATTATAATCACCCCCATTTTACAGATAAGAAAACTGAGACTTACAGACTTCATCATCACACAATTAGTAACAGAGGAAAGATTAGAAAAGGTCTGTCTTCTGACTCCAAGTCCAGCAATCTTTCCACCACATTACCCTACCAGAGACACAACACCAATTCTTCCCTGATCATCTTCATCTGCTTTTATTCAGAGACAGGCACAAAACTGAACACCCTCACTATATCACTAACATCTAATTTTGTGTTTAATTTAACACAGATTTAACAAAGTTCTAGTGCTTGGGGTATACAAAGCTGAAAAATGAAGGTCCTTACCCTCCCTCAAGTCTAAAACTATACAATCTAATGAAATAATGTGTACAAAAATACATATAATATAGTCAATCTGATAGAGGGAAGACTTATAGGAGCTGATGCAGAGTGTGAGCAAAACCATAACAACTTACACAATCACAACATTGTTGTAACAACAACAGCTTTTAAATACTTAAGAACTCTGATCAACACATTTCCAGAGGACTGATGATGAAGCCTGGTACCCACCTCCCGACACAGAAGATGGACTCAAGATGCAGGATGAAATACACATTTTTGGACATGGACAATTTGGGAATTGTTTTGCTTGACTAAGCATAATTGTTTCATGGAGTTTGGTTTGGTTTTTTATTAGGATGGGGGAAGTTAGAGGGAGAGGAACTAAATTGCTTATTAATTGGAAAAACGGGAAAACAAAAATGGGCAAAACATCTATCCTCAGTGGATAAGGCACTGGCTTTGGAATCATGAAGACTTATCTTCATGAGTTCAAATCTAACCTCAGATACTAGCTGTATAAGCCTAAGCAACTCACTTAAACCTGTTTGCCTCAGTTTCCTCATCTATAAAATGAGCTGGAGAAGGCAATGGCAAACCACTCTAGTATCTTTGCCAAGAAAACCCCAAATGGGGTCACAAAGAGTCAGACATGACTTAAATGACTCAACAACAGCCATTTTTCTTAAATGAATGGCTTTTGTGAAGGGGGAGAGAAAACAGCTAGGGAGATAATAAAGATGACCCGTTGGCCAGGAAGAAAGGGACTTCTACAGCAGAGAACATAGGATCATGGAATCTAGAACTAGAAAGAAACTAATTGATTCATCTTATCAGCTCCTGATTTTATAAATGAGGAAATACAATTCATTCAACAAACCTTTATTAAGCTCTTACTATATGCCAGGTACTGTGGAAGTCTCTTTACAAGGACAAAAATAAAAGTTTCTCCTTCAGTAGTTTATATTCCCTTAGAAGAATACAGAATGTTCATAGGTAAGTAAATATATGATAATTTCAGGATGGACAAAGCAGACAACTTGTGTGAAGGAGAATAATAGAAACTAATAGTGGAAAGTTATGTGGGAGTTGGATTTCAGAGAGTTGTGTCAGGCTAAAAAGTTCATGACTTATCATAGAGGCAATATGGAGACAATAAAGATTTTTGAGCAAGAGAGTGATATGGCCAGATCTGTGACTAGTGAACAATAATGTGGCAGCTGTGTGGAAGAAGGATTTGAGAGAGGAAAACCTGGAATCCGACATGGAGACCAATTAGAATGCTATGGCAATAGCCAGGCAAAAGGTGATGGGGGCCTAAACTAAGATGGTGGCTATGTGAATAAAGAGAAGGGGACTGATGCAAGAGATATTGAGGAGACATATCCATCTATTTAAAAGCTGAGGTGGGGAGAAGGAAAGTCAAGATTGACTCTTGGTTGCTAGTTTAATTGGCTGGAAAAATAGTAGCACCCACAGCAGAAATAAGGAAGCTTGGAGAAGGGAGAGGCTTAGGGAGCAAGGTAATTAGTTCTACTTTAAATATGTTGGCAGTGCAGGGTGGGGTTCAGAAGAGAGATTAGGGCTGGATATCAGATTTTCTTTAAGATCCCCAAGAGACAGAGGTGTCCCCATCCTTGGTGAATGGGAGATAGATAACATATCAGTAAAGAAGACTGAGCATATTCAATAGGGTAGGGTATTGGGTAGTGTCTAATGTTGCAGAAAGATGAGAAGAAAAACGATTAAGAAAAAAATCATTAAGTTTAGAGCTCGAGATTGTTGATAACCCAAGAAAGAACAGTTTCTGACATGCGATGGAAACCAAATTGCAAGAAGTTGAGAAGTGAATGGAAAGTAAAGAAATTGAAGCAAGGATCATAGATGACTTTTTCAGAATTTTGCTGTGAAATTTGCTGTGAAGATGAGATACTAAGGATGAGAGTAAATGATCAAAAGGGCAAACTCTCCAAAAAGATGGGAGAAAATGGGATCAGGAGCATAAGAGGAGAGGCTGACCTGGCAAGAAGGACCACCATCTTTAGAGATGAGAGCAGAAGAGGGGAGAACAGGAAATGAGATGATTTGAGGTGAAGAATTAGAAAGAAAAAGTTTTTCACAATAGATGGACTCAATTTTCTCAGTAAGGTAGAAGGCCAAGTCTTTTGCAAGAGAGAGGGAAAGGAGTAGTATAGGAGCATGGGGAGAAAAGAGAAGGCTTGGAATAATCACCATAAAGTATGTAAAGGGGATCAATTAGGGAAAAAAGAATTGCTATGCAGCAGCAAGATAAGTGCTTTTAAGATTAAATAATTTCTCTAGCAATATTTAATGGCTAGGAGAAGGAGTGGAAAATGTTGATGGTAGGGGTAATCCAGGGCTAAGTTTGGCAAGGCAGAAGCAGCAAGAGAACAAAACCATTAGGTATTCAAGGGTAGAGGATAGTGTACTATTGAACTGGCCAACCATAAGGTCAAGACTGTGGAGTGAGGAAATGGAAGCTCAAGGAATTTAAATAACTTGACCAAGTTACATGTCGTAAGTTACAGAAACAGGATTGAAACCTAGGTTATCTGGCTCTAAATCTACAGCTGTTGCAGTCCCTGCCCTACTGTAATATAAGATCTAGAAGTAGCCAATAGTCCACAAAAAGCCACAAAACTAAGAATGTCATTTCTTAGGCATCATGTAAATGGTAGGAATTATTCTATATTTAACTTCATTAAGGCCACTACTTTAAAGACATCATCTTTAAGACTTAAGAAATACTATAGCCATATGCCTTATCCCTTAATTCCTAAGAGTTTCTTGCCGCAGGATGTCCCTGTGTCAGCAACGTATTTCAGTTAAAGGAGTAAAATCGGCTCACGGAGATGGCTTTTCAATTAAACAAATGCATGATTGGGTTCTCTGCATTTACCAAATTTACGGCACCAAAATTGTCCAATATTCTTTCATTTCATTAACCTGGCCACAGAGTAAAACACCAAGCACCATGATATCTATTTCCTGTTGTTGTTGTTGTTTGTTGTTGTTGTTGTTGTCTGGGGTGGAGGAGATGCTCACAGATGGTGTCTAATGTGTTTTCCATATTCTTCTATTTTTCCCCCAATTTTAATGTTGACAGTGTTATTGCTCCACATTTATATACATACGCTTACACATGGCAAAGTGAGCTCCTCAAGGACAAGAAACATTCAGCTTCTGTCTTTGTATGCCCAGTGCCAAACGCAGTGCTTGGCACATGGAAGGGACTCAATAAATACTTGTGGATTGACTGAAACGATAAGGGGAAAAACACGAAGGCAATCAGTAATTTCTGCCAGGACCCAACCAGTCCTGGCCAATCCCAAGCAATTCAGGTCTGAGTAGAGTGGTCCTGCAGAAAACTATTTTCAAACATAATTCAATTGATGTCCAGAGAAGTGGGATTGCTATAGCAAATGGAGTTGAGAGAGATATAACACTAGAACAAAGGTCCTGGTTGGCAGAAAGACTAACTTCCAGGAATGAAGTCTAGGCGATACTACGTTTAAAATTTCCTGAAGACAATGCAGCTATCTCTCCTCCTCCTCTTTAATTCTGTGACTAATTAATGTACAGCCCAGATGAACTATCTGTCCAGGACAATATGTGTATGCAGGTATGTACTGATGAAGGAGCTCATTGTAATAATTTTATCTATCATTCAACATTACAAGGAAAAGCCAACTTTATCAAGGATGACCTTGATATGTGTGTAGATTCTCTCCTAAAAATGTTTATATAGATGGGAAAGAAGGTATTTAGGTCAATAATTGTGGATTTGGGGATGGAGAGGGTATTAATTAGTCATGAAATTGTTTTCGATGGCTTTAATATCTTCCCTTCTTTCAAGTGCCTTGTGAATTAATTCCTCAACTTCTTCACAATTATATCACCTCCAGCATAGGCCTCCTCTTTTAATTATTAATTAATTGTATTAATACTGCTATTTTCCCCATCTTTGTTCTCTTTTGCATCACTCAGAATTCCTGTATAAGGTCTTTCCCAGGTCTCGGTTTTTCTGAGGCAACACCCATTCAATGACTAAGTCATGATGATACTGGAGGAAAGAGTGAGACTGAGGACTTTGCACAGCTCCGCCTCACTCAAATCCAATTCATGGGCGACAATTCATGAGCCATCACCCTCATGATGTCATTGGTCTTCTTTGAGAACAAAGGACAAACAACAGCAACAATGACTCCCCTCTACACGTTTGGGGCTACAATATGAGTTTGCATATAGTAGCTCTACTATCTTTGAGAGCGAAAAAAGATTTTTCAGAGTTTCTCCATTTTTCTTCTTGTATGTTGTCCCCCTTACATTTTCATTCTTCAATGCTCTTGAGATGGCTTTGCTTAGTGGAGTCTCTTTCCAAGCTTTCTCTAAGTTGCTTTTACTGCTTCATTCTGTTTTATAGGGTGGCATTGCTTTTAATCATCTATCATCCCCTGACGGAAGATTTTACAAATCAGTTTATCATCAAAACCAGGGTGCCCTTGGCTGCCTATATTTCCCTGTTTGGCAAGTGAGTCAAATGTTTGCTAACTAAGGGACTTTTTAGGATCATTTCATCCCCCTGTTTTAGCACTTGATTTATATCAATCAGACTTCTAAATGAAATTATTGTGGGTTGCACCTATTATTTCTTCTAACCACATCCCATTTTTATCATCAACATCTAGTTTAAATAGTCCAAGATAAATTGTTGTAATTGTACACCATATCTTTTTATCATCCTAAATGTTTCTTCTAGCTTTGTACTAACTTGTGCTTGAACAAATTGGTTCTCTGTATTCAGCCAATTCAGGAGTGACTTACACGTCACTAACAAATCATTCAATGTTCTTAAAATATCACCAATTACATTTTCAAATGTTATTCAGTGAACATTGTGTCCAACCTCTTAGTTCTTTTCTTGAAGAATCTATTCAAGAAACACAGGCATGAGGTTTTTTTGTGGCGTCTACAAATCTTTGGCCTCATATTTTTCATTCCTTATCCATATTTTACAATTTATTTATTGTTATTCTTATTTATTCTCATTTTTGCCACCAAGTATCAAGGTTTATATTGGAGAGTCTTATCAAGGTAACATAGAATTTTCCTACCTCTTTCTCCTCTACCTCTTCCTCTTCTATAATAGATATTTATAAATAAGCTGAAATTATTTTCATGATGGGGTTTTTGCATTTATCTTGCAACTTACCGTAGGACAAGGTCAACACACGTCCCATGAAATGACATTTCTTGCTACCTCATTGTAGGAGATAAATCCATTCTGCCAACTCTTTTATCTGCCACTTCAAGGAAAACCAGTGAGCCACTTCCTTATTTTTTTCCTCATGGAAAATGGGGGCTAAGGCACTCAGAATCATGCCCGTCTTGGATCATTTATAAACTCAGACTTTGCATTGGTACTTTCAACATGAGATTCTGTTGCTGACAACTATACAGGTGATGGAATGCTGGGTTTGGGGTTGTTGTTTTTTTTTTATCAGTCATTGTGGTTTAGTCGTGTCTGATTCTTTGTGACCCCATCTGGAGTTTTCTTGGCAAAGATACTGGAGTGGTTTGTCATTTCCTTCTGCAGCTCATTTTGCAGATGAGGAAACTGAGGCAACCAGGGTTAAGTGACTTACCCAAGGTCACATAGCTAGTAAGTGTCTGAGGTCACATTTGAACTCAGGTCTTCCTGACTCCAGGCCCCATGCTCTGTCCACTGTACCACCTATTTGCCCTTTATCAATCACATATACTAATAAATCTAATGCAAATTAGAATATAGTAGGTGCATATCATGAGAGCAGAAAGAGCAAATATTCCTTCCAGTTTGGTAGACATGAGATTGTTCGCTTGGTAAAATTAGTTTCTTAAAGTTTTTGGAGAAAGAATACAACTACCAACCAAACTTTTTTCTCATCTTTTTTTATACCTGTAATTGTCTCTTCTCACATTGATTCTACCATTCACTTTCAATCAAGTTTACTTAAACCACCAAATACTTTGTTTGACTACTTAGTTGCAAAATGAAAGTAGAAAAGAATTCTTATCTCTTGAAAATGACCTAAGACATTCTTACCCCTCTTCATTTGATTTGCTACAGTTTTTCTTGGCTAAAAATCTCTGCTGGTTTTTTCACTTGCTTTGAATTTCTTATGCTTTTTGATCTCTTGATATAATCTTTCAACCCAGCTAAGAAAGCTAAATCAATCTCTACAACTTTCTCAAGCGCCTTTAGAATGTTACCTAAGACCTCTTTTAGGATTTGTATTGAATAGATTCTCCTAAGATCTTTATTCTGGAAGGTTTGAGGTAAGTTTCTTGTTGACAGTTTTCTTAAATCTGAAAGTAGTCTATTTACAATTGCACAGCTATTCATCCGTCTGTATATATTTTTGGATACCTAATTTTGATGGTGTCGCAATTCTCCCCACTGATGGATTGTCAGCCCTCTATAGCTTAATAAATGACCTTTGAGAGATACTATGGTCAAAAAATTTATCAGACTGTAGTTGACTTGGTGATCATCTTCCTGAACTTAAGGTGATTCTCAGATTCATATACATACATACTCATACACACACACACACACACACACACACACACACACACACATATAAAAAGATATAGAGATAGATAAATTATATATAATTGTTATATATTATACAATATATTGTTATATGAAAATATATAAATTACAAATATATAATATATCCTATATTTTCACGTGTATATATACACATATATATACACACTACATGCTCTTTATTTTTCTTTGTATCTATAGCTCTTAGCTCAGCACCTGACACATAATAAGTGCTTATAAATGCTTGCTGTTGTCATTGACGATGGTGGTGATGATGGTGATGATGATGACAATGATAACCCCTCTAGGCTATGAGGGAGGGGGAGATCCCTAGAAAAAGGATCTTTCCTTCCCCCTTCCCCATTCTGATGACCCCAAACCCATCTAGATGCCAAAAGACTTAAAGCAGGGGTTGGGAACCTGCTGCCTCAAGGCCACAAGTGGCCCTCAAGGTCCTCAAGTGGGGCCCTTTGACTGAATCCAAACTTCACAGAACAAATCTCCTTAATAAAAGGAGATATGGATAGATAGATAGATAGATAGATAGATAGATAGATATAGATATAGATATAGATATAGATAGATATAGATATAGATATAGATATAGATATAGATATAGATATAGATATAGATATAGATATAGATATAGATATAGATATAGATATAGATATAGATATAGACAATATATGATATATTATATAATATAATAAGCACTTATATGTGTGTATACAAATGTATGTATCTGTGTGTGAGGGTGGGTGACAGTGTATATGTATGTGTATGTAGGTGTGTATGTGTGTGTGTGCATGTGTATGTATGTATCCATACTTGAATCTTTTTTCTCTTGAATATCCAGAACTTGAGCCTTGAATGGCTTAACCTTCTAGAAGCCAGACTTCCCTTTATGCCAGTCAAACTCAAACAGAAATTGATCCCTGATGCCAGCCTATTGATTTATGAAAAAACCAATTAACATTAACTATGTTGCATTGTGGCCACTAGGTGGCACAGTGGATAGATAGCTGGCCCTGGAGTCAGAAAGATCCGAATTCAAAACTAGCCTCACACACTTATTGTGTAAGTAAGGCTGTGTGACCCTGGGCAAGTCACTTAACCCTGTTTACCTCAGTTTCCTCATTTGTAAAATGAGCTGGAGAAGGAAATGGCAAACCACTCTAGTATCACTGCCAAGAAAACCCAAATGGGGTCACGATGACTCATTCACAACTGAACAACTAAACAATAACAAATAATGTATTTTTGTTTATTTTGTTAAACATTTCCCTACTATGTTTTAACCTTGTTCACTTGCCCATTTTGAATTTGACCCCTCTGTTTTATACCATGATGAGGCATGGGTGTAAGACTTTGGTAGACTTTAGTTGATGCACAACTTTAGTTTTATGTAAGTTATTAAAAATTTACTTAAATCATGTACATAACAACCTGTCAGGACTTAAGGTAAAATGGATAAAAGGACTGCTTAATTTCATTATGTTTTCTGCTACCCAAAAATGAGTAGTCCTTACTTTTGTTTTTGCAAATCAATCAGGGTTAAGTGATTTGCCCAGGGTCACACACCCAATAACTGTCAAGAGTCTGAGGCCAGATTTGAACTCAGACCCTCCTGATTCCAGGGCCGGTGCTCCATCCATTTTGCTACCAAGGTGCCCCTAGTCCCTACTTTTATGCTAATATTTAGATGTTCTTAAACTTTCTTTCACTGGCATATATGCTCTGCATCTTCAGTTAAGCCATACACTGCTTGAGGACAGAAAATTTGCTCTCTATTCATTTTGGATGCCCCTTCAATGCCTAGTACAGTGTTCTACAAGGTGATCCATGCAGAAAGTCTTGAGATCCTAAGATGAAGAGCTGAAAATTTCCCTAGAGGTCATTTAATCTAACCCTCTCATTTTACATATAGGGAAATTGAGGTCTGAGCAATGAAACAATTTTCCTAAGATCATACAAATAACAAAGAGCAGATCCTAGATTCTCAGTGTACTTTCTACCCCATCATAAAATATGAGCTCTCTTTCCAGAGCCTTTATTTACTGACTTGCTGTGTGGCCTTCCACATTTGCGTTTTCTGTTACAAATTTCCTTCCTCTGCATAATGGCAAGGATCTCTTCACTTATTTCCACATGTTGAAATTCCCAAACTGATTTTGATCATATTCTCAAAACTTTTAGGGGGGGGGGATGACCAACTATGATCAAAAAGAAAAAAGAAACTATTTTGTTTAGTTGTTTTTAGGGGGACAAAACTCAATATATAACAATTTAGAGCAAAAGGGGTTGTTAGAAATTGACCCCAGTCTCTTCACTTCCCAGATGAGGAAACTGATGCCCAAACACGTTATCTAATTTGCCAAAAGTCACAAAGCTAGTAAGCGGAAGAAGTGAGACTAAAACTAAGTATCCTGATGTGCTGTCCAGCGTTCTTTCCAGCTCATTGGGCTTCTGAAAGTATTCAGTTCTATAATAAATCATTTGAAAACATTCTTTAACCATTGTTCTGTGCCTTCTATACTAGGCTAGATAAGAACAAATCACTAGCTCACTTTTAGACAGCATGTACTGATGCTGTGATGACCTATTTCCTCCTGTTAAGACCAATAGCAGATTGTGGATCACTGATTTCAACTTAGAAGGAAACTCACAGGCCATTGAATCCAACCCACTCATTTTACAAATGAGGAAACTGAGGTTGAGATAGGTTAAGTTAGCAGCCCAGGTCAATAAGTTTCTGAGGCAGGATTCAATCCCAGGTCTTCCTGATTGCGAGTCCAGAGCTCTGTTTCCTCATTGGTATGGCTTTGCTCACTGTTGTTTTTTTTTAATCTTTCTTTTCATCTGCTCTTCTCTCTGGCCTCAGAGCAGGTGACAATTAACACTTAGAACACATAGACAAACCTCTTGTGACTCCCCCCACTCCTCCTGAGAGCTCAACAGCTCATTCCACAAAATTTAATTTCCTCTATCGGTCGTCTTCTCAACTCATTACCCCCATCTGCTGAATACACCCACTCACACTCTTTGCTATACTTAAGCAAACCTAAAGATTTCATTCTGGCCCACTTTCAAATCATTGTACATGCTATTCTTTCCACTAGAACACCCTCCTATTCTTCTCCAACAAGTCATCCCCAGCTCAGATTGGTCTGTGCAAAACTCACCCCCCCCAACAAAGCCTTTCCAGACTCGTCCCAAGAGGATTCAGGCAGGCTTGTCATCTCAATAACAATTCAAATTGGTCATCATTCCCACAATTGCCCAATACTTTTGCATTGGTAGTATACATCTCTGTGTACTCAAAGCTGACCGTGAAAATATCGTATGTGTTTATATGTGTGCTGGGTCTGTCACTCTTATGGTAGCTTCATACATCACAGGTCATAAATGGTAAGGTCAAGTATAAGCCCTTCATTTTATAGAACAGGAAATTCAGGCCAAAGGAAATTAAGTGACTTGCCCAAGTCACACAGGTAGTAAACTTCAGAAGCATGATTTGAACCCAGCTCCACAACCCTAAAGCTAATGTGTGTGACTCAAGGTCACCTCAAGCTCTTTCTTCAGATCCTAGTTAGTCTTATTTTAGACATAATTCTAATATCCTGGACAAGAGAGAGAGGATAGAGGATCTGGTTTCTCTGTCCACAGAAGATGAGAAATAAATCAGAAAAGGGGAGAGAGCTACAGGTAGAAATTGTGACAGCAATTAAAAGTAACAGCTTAAAACCTGACACTAAGGAGTAAGACGGAAAAATTATGCAACATCACTCAAAAGCATAGTATCCAAAAGCCATTTAGAGTATAAAGGGCAAAACCCCTCTAGGGGCTTCTCCAACCCTGGTTAAATAGACCTTGTTGAGATCACTGTAATACAAGACAGGATAAGAACAGGTTAACTCATTACAACATTAGGCATGGTATTAATAATGATGATCTTAGATTATCATGAGAAGGTTAAATTATCTTCAGGTTGATTCCCCAGCTCTCTGGGATTCACTGAATTCTCAAAGCTTTTCTTCTTTCAGGTCTCCCAGCTTTCTCCACAGAAAGTGTTTGGGAACCAACTTGGAAACGCCCATTGTCCTTTATTGTCTGAACCAACGCAATTTGGACAATGAGCTTTTTGAGAGTAGAATGTACATTCTGTGAAGGAAAAGACTGCCTCACTTTTATCTTGTATCCTCAGTACCTAGCACACTGTCTCATACATAGTAGGCACTTAACTGATAATTGCTGATTGATTGATTGTTATATAAAGTCATAATTTAACATATAAAATGTTTCCATATTGCATAACTAGAAGATTTCTGATTCTGATGCTTAAACATTTTCCTCTTGTACCTAATAGAAATGTGTAAGCTATCCATTTATTGATGTTAAATGAATTTGATTATGGCAATTTAGTGTTATAATTGAATTGTTTTCCAGAATTTTATTTCAATTGTGTAGTTTCTGTTAAAACAATTGAAAATAGCACGTAGGTAATATGCCAACAAAGTTCTTGTGACCACATCTCTGGTTCTACTGTTGGCAAATGTCCTATAAATCTGATTTATTTCTAAGCTTATCTACCATCAGTGCACTGAAAACCTAGCCAGAAACAAAATTTCACATGGGTTGCACAAGTTCTTCTCCATGTTTTATATGAAAGTTCCAAGTCTGGCCCATCCTAACTTCCTGAAACCAGGTAGTAAACATTGCTACATCTCTACATTTCCTTCCTGAGTGTTTGTAATGGCAAAAAAAACAAAAAAAAATTAAAAAATTAAAAACCCTATAACAGAGTGTATATGCAACAGTGCGTGTGTAAAATAATTACAGTGATCTCCATATTTCTACCCAATCATATTACAAGTAGGAGCACAAAATATATTTTATATTTGTATTTATATTTTGTGTTTATATATTCAGCACAGTATCTGGAATATAACAGGTGCTGGAATATTTGTTTGTTGATTTACTGATTGAAAATGCATTTCCTCCAATGGGATCTGACTACCTATAATCCACAGATTGGGGGGGAAAAAAAACGTTATTGTTTCCCCATCCTAAATCTTACTTATGTTCTTGCCTCCCTCTTCTAACCTTTCATTACCCATTATCTCCTTGGCCCAACTCCACAATAAGGTTGGTGGTAAGGTAAAATTCATAGACAAATCTAAAAAATGTAAGTTCTTGGGAAACAGGGACTATTCTATATTTTTATAAGTGCCTAGCACAATGCTCCTCACATTGTAGGTGCTTAATAAAGTACTGTTGAGTGGATGGTTGATTAATTAATTGGTCCAAATCTGGAAAATACTGTGGAGATTAGTCTAACTCACTGATTTTTTTTCAGATATGAAAAATAACACCCATAAAGATTGTGTGCCCAAGTTCATAAAGTTATGAAAGCAAAAGTATTATGTAAATGTAGGTCATTATTTTAAGCACATTCAGCTGGGCCAGAAACAATATTCAGAAGCCTACCTTTCTTTAAAAAAAAAAAAAAAGGATGAGAAGCAAAATTTTAGAACTTGTTTTAGGTAACTTACCAGAATCCTGAGTATTATTTCTTGCTGTTGGCTGCAGGAGCTGGTATACTACTTTTATTTCAGTTGGTGGTAGAAATGATGGCTTAAGGCTAATTTTCACCATTTTCTCCCCTGTGTGTTTATTGGCTCTCCAAATGGCACTTGTATTCCATTCGGAATAATACATATCTTCAACAAAGAGAGACATTCCAAAATAAGGGTACCTACAGAAGAACAGAAGAAAGGGGAAAGAGGAAGACCAGATGATTATTCCCTTCCATGGCTTCATTAATGTCTGTTTCACTTCAAAATGGATTGGATTTTAATTACTAATGTTCCTGTTTATTATTTTGAATTTCCTCCATGCAGGCACACTTATAAGTTACACTTACGAAATATATTAAGGTTTTTAAAATGCTTTCCTGACAATAACCTTGTGACATAGGCAATATATGTATCTGTTGTTGTCCAGTCATGTTCAACTCTTTGTGACCCCATTTGGGGTTTTCTTGGCAAAGATACTGGAGTGGTTTGCCATTTCCTTCTCTAGCTCATTTTACAGATGAGGAAACTGAGGCAATCAGGATTAAGTGACTTGCCCAGGGTCACCCAGCTAGTGGCTGAGGCCAGATTTGAACTCAGGAAGATGTCTTCCTGACTCTGGGCTTTACACTCTGCCCACTGCGTCACCTAGCTGGCCCTAGGTTATACATTACACTGATGTGTATAGTTGTAGAGGCTAAGATTGGCCAACTGCTACTGGAACATTTCTGGTCCCTTCTCTCTTCTGGAAGGTCGTGAAAGTAAATCTTTCCTCGGCCTTGCCCACCTCCTCCCTGGGGGCATGGTTTAGAGTGTGGTCTTTTCTTTCCTCTCTACCTTTCTCCTCTCTGGAGATTTATCAGCCTTAACTTTTAAGGACAATTAGCTCGCTTTTAGCCTAGAAGTAATATAATGGCAGCTAGATGAGGCAGCGGATAGGCCACTTGGCCCGGAGTCAGGAAGACCTGAGTTCAAATCTGACCTCAGACACCAGCTAGGTGACCCTGGGCAAGTCACTTCACCCTGTTTGCCTCAGTTTCTCATCTGTAAAATGAGCTGGAGAAGGAAATGGCAAACCACTCCAGCATCATTGCTGAGAAGACCCCAAATGAGGTCACAAAGAATCAGACACAACTAAAACGACTGAACAGCAAGATAGTGTCCCTCAGGCACCCCCCATCCCTTTCTCTGGTATTTTATAGAGTTTACATCAGGTGACAATTGCTTAGAGCCCTCAGGAAAATTCCTAACATTCAAGCAGAATTTTGGCTTTCTGTCCTTATTAAAATTTTGTGTATTTTCCAAGAAATCTTGGCTTCCTCCATTCCCGTCTTCTCAGAACAGATTAATTATATAATACAAGCCTTCATATCTGACCCCAGGTTTCATTCTATAGGAAGCAAAGTTAGTATAAAGGAAATACTTAAAGGAAGGGAGAAGTGTCCTAGTTATTTGAGAGGCATGGGCAGGAGAGGTTGAGGAAAGAGAAAGCCTTTTAGAACTGTCCTCGGTACTTAAGGTTGTTGTGTTATGTCGTGGCTGTGTGGTTGTGGTGGCAGGGGGGGAGTTTTGGTCCTTCATTCTAGAATAGGACCATTATGTCAGGAAGATGATACCATGACTTGCAAGTGAATTGGATTTAAGTGAAGAAGGGCTGTGCAAAATCACCAGCCTCACTATCTCCTCCAGAGCCATCTGGGTCCAGTGGCCAGTTATAATTACCATCCCCAGCTCCCATCTAAATTCTTTGTTCCAAATTGCTGCAGGGACCCAGGAGTCTGCCTCAGTCTCTGCCTTCTCCTGTCCCAGCTCAGCCTTTCCTCTCTCTTTGACCATCCCTCCTGGGTTGTTGCTTCTCTGCATTTCAGCTCGCTGAGTGCTGGACAAGCCACAGGACACTGTATGCCCCACTGTCACTGCTCATGTTATGCTCATTCCTTCTTTTCAGCTTGTTCTGTCACAGGCTATATACTGTCTTTTTCAAAACTCCCAAGCATGATGCACATCCTCCTTCTGGCACAAAGATTATCCTAGTCCAGATTGCTCTCAGGGATGAGACAGAACATTTGCCCCCTCTGAACTAAAAATCCCAGAATGCCAAGCAATTCTCATACCTCTACTACATTCAGATGAAACAAGTGAGGCTGCTCAAGGTCAAAGTACTAGTGTATGCTTGAGCCACATCTGGAACCCAAGTCCTCTGATGGCAAGATCAAAGGTCTATATCTTACTTCACTCAGTACTCAGAGTCTGACCCAATCCAATGCTCAAAATCTGAAGTCCTAATTGTCTGCCACTCATCAAAAAGCTGTTTGAATGGGGAGGAATGGAAGAGCAAGAGAAAAGGGATATAGGTGAATTCCCAGATTTGTTACTTTAATCTCCTACCTCCTACCATAGCATATACATTTAAAAGACAGCTAGATAGCACAGTGGATAGAGCAAAGGACTTAGTAGTCAGGAAGGTGTGAGTTCAAATACTGCCTCAGATATTGACCTAGTAAAGTCTCTTAGTCTCAGTTTCCTCATCTGTAAAATAGGGACAATAATAGCACCTACTTCATAGGATCATTGGGAGGATTAAATGAGTTAATATTTGTAAAGCACTATATAAATTCTAGCTGCTTCTATTGTTTGCTCACAAAATATTGAAAATATTTTGCTAAAGCAAATGCCCATCATTTGGGAAATAGCTAAACCAGCTGGAATCCATGAATACGATAAACATAACTGTGCTGTAAGAAAAGATGAAATAGAGCACTGGCCCTGGAGTTAGGAGAATCTGAGTTCAAATCCAGCCTCAGACACTTGATGCTTATTAGCTGTGTGACCCTGGGCAAGTCATTTAACCCCATTGTCTAGCCCCCCCCCAAAAAAAGATAAATATGAAGACTACAGAGATACATGATAGAAAAATTTATGAATTACTACACTGTGGAATAAGCAGGACCAGGAAAACAGTAATTCATAATGAGTAAATGCAAACAATTTTAAAAGTCAAAACTCTGTGTAATTATAATTTTGTCTTCCTCCTGCAGAGCTAGGAGACTGATAACTGATGTGTTGATTAGTTCTGGCAGGCTATTTTTTCCTCTTCTTTTATTCTCTCTCATACAGAATGGTTTGGGAAACGAAAGTGAGATTAAAAACAAAAGATGTCAATAAAATTCCTTTTTTGTTGCATAAGGCAGATACAAGCTCAGTAATTCCAATACTTACCAAAGTGGCAAATGCAGAAGCAGCTAGTCTTTTTAATAGGCCCTACATAATATTCTATCCCCTTTAAACCAAATGTAAAACTTACCGTGTAAAATGATTCAACAGGTGAACGGAGCCCCCATCATAATTACATGAGCCAACATGAAGATCACTCTTTGCACTGCTGTACTGAATCCAAAAGATTCTCTGGTTAATGATGTCCAATGAGATCATTTTAATTGTTTGTGATGTCTGCATGAGAATCTTGACATCTGTCCCATTAAGATTGGCTCTGTTTATAGTGCCAGTAATATTATCTGCCACCCAAAACATAAAGCTGAATAGGAAACAAAAGAAAGAGAGTCATAACAATTTGGAGAGTTATCATGGCCAATTTCAGTGATTGCCAACCATTAGCCTGTGTCTATACGCAGAAGGTGCAACTGCTTTTGGCAAAAAATCAGCTAATAAGATGTGGGTTCAGCTAAAGTGGTTAAACCAGTCTATCTTCCCCACAAAGCTTTCTATATGTGCAATCTCTAACCTCTGAAGTGAATTGAAGTCCAATTCCCAACATTCCTTCCTCAGCACCTAACAGCTGCTCCTTAAACTCCTTACAATAAACTCCTTTTTTCTTACTTTTCTGAAAATAAACTCTTTCTTAGAATAGCATGTAACGTTGGAGCTTAAAGGGACATTAGGGTCCATTGGGATCCATCCCAAGCCCCTCATCCTACAGATCAAGTATGTTGACTGTTCTTCATTCTCAAAGAGGATCAAAATGGCGTCACTAAGTCAAGGTCAAGGTCTAGTCTGTCTGGCTGCGGTTGATCAGACCGATATGAACTTGGAAAGCTCTATCATAAGTTGGGCACAAATAGCCCATATGAGCATTTGGAGTGCCGATGTCTCTAAATTTGTGCATCTCACATTTCTTTTGAGCTACTGTAATTCTGCTTTGCTCATAGAGCCCGGAGAGATTAACCATGCAAGAGGAACCTCATCCTCTCCTCCTGAGGCACCAGGACCCCTCCAGTTACCCAGGACACAATCTCTAAGTCATCTTTGACTCTTCCTTCATCCTTATCCTATACATCCAACCAATCAACATATATTCTGCCTTCATTGCACCTCCCTCCTTCTCTGAACTCTTTCATCCTACTACCCATGTTCAGACAGACCCTCATTACTTCTCAGGCCTAGCAGATTATTCTTCCAGCATTGAATCTATTCTTTTCCAACAAATCCTCCATACTGACACCTGAATATTTAAACTATTGAACCACTATGATGTCACTTTTAAAAAACCTTCAATGGCATTCTATTTTTTATTGGATAAAATATAAATGTTTGATCTTAAGATTCAAAGCTATGTACCATCTGATTCTAACTTTGTCTATCACTTACTTTGTTTTATTTTTTAACACCTACTTTAGAGGCATGATACTTTAGAGGAGAGTGAACACAGTACTGTGGAAAGTATGTTAGATTCAGAACCAGAATACCGGTTTCAAATCCCAACTCTGCTATAGAAAGGAGTCTATATGACCTTGGGCGAGTCACTTAATTTCTTTAGGCCTCCGTTTCCTTGATAAGGGTATGGGGCAGTTAGGTGGGGCATCGGCCCTGAAGTCAGGAGGACCTGAGTTCAAATCTGTTCTCAAACCAAACACTTGACACTTACTAGCTGTGTGACCGTGGGCAAGTCACTAAAAATAAACAAAGCCCAAAAGTAAACAAAAGAAAAGAAAAGAAAAGAAAAGAAAAGAAAAGAAAAGAAAAGAAAAGAAAAGAAAAGAGAAGAGAAGAGAAGAGAAGAGAAGAAAAGAAAAGAAAAAAAGAAAAGAAAAGAAAAGAAAAGAAAAGAAAAGAAAAGAAAAGAAAAGAAAAGAAAAGAAAAGAAAAGAAAAGAAAAGAAAAGAAAAGAAAAGAAAAATGAGGGCATTGAATTATGTGGAACATGAGGCACTTTCCATCTAAAGCTATGACCTTATGATCCTGCCTTTCCAGGCTTGTATCTCTTACTACTACTCTCTTTCTTGTACTTAATGTACATTCTAACCAAAGAAAGTATTCTCCATTTCCCTGTTCTTGTCCTATTTTCTCTCTTCCTGTGCCTTTTCTCATGCTCTCCCCTATGCTTTGAATAGACTCCCCTTTCTCTCCTCCTCCACCTTTTAACATCTTTCTTTTTCTTCACCAGCAAACCAAGGTGCTATCTCTTCTGTGAAGTGAAAGTGATTCTCCCCTTTCAAACATTTACCATAATCCTTTGACTAGATGATCTCAGAATCACACTTATCTCATTCTCTCTAGTATCCCCATTTTGCTGTTTGTTTGTGTCTTTTTCCTTAGTACAGTTCTCGACAGCAAGGCCAATCATTTTAATGAATAATAATAATAATTTAAATTTCTGTTTCAATCTACATTTCTACTTTAAGGCTTACTAATGTAAAGGTGGAATTGAAACCACTCCACCCCATTTTATCTCTGACACCTTAATTAGGTGAAAATATCTCAATCAATCTATCAGAAGACCTTAGACTAAGTACAAAACGTTTTAGGAAGAAGAAATTTTTTTAGGTTTTAAAAAACCATTGGATAAAATGAAATGACACCAGACAGGAAGTCTGCCTAATGGGCTGGGAAACTTGATCAGCTATAAATTATCAAGTGAATTGAAAAAGGAAAGCTTTGTTAGAGGATGTGGCTTTTCATTCCTGAAAAGAAACCATTTAGGGTAGGGGGTAGGAGAAAAGCCTAGGCTTTAGCTTTGGCCAAGTCTCTTCACTGCACAACACTCCCTTCACCAGAGAAGAACCTTCCAGCTTTGAAGAGTCCAGAGTATATTAGACTTCTAATCTTCTCGTCGGTGTTCTAAATGGTGTTCCTAAATCAGCTTGTTGCGTGCTCTTTATCACCGGGAGCCGGGGACAGACTAGATTCACAGCTCTACAAGAAGCATAGGAAAGAAAGTGTACCATGCCTAAGGTACCCTACAAATGAAAAGAAAAGGACTTCCAGGAAGCAGATACTGTGAATTCTCCCTTGGGCAAATACATTCTAAGCTTCTGCCCACTTTCTCCCTGTCCTCTGTATGTTCTTATGGAAGACCAGGTCACAAATGTTTGGAAAGATGTATCATGCCAGCTGTTTTTATTTTTATTTTATTTATTTGTTTATCTGTTTGTTTATTTATTTTGTTTTTATTACCTTAGTAAATTTCACTTTCTAAAAGCTACCTAAGCCTGGATGATAAAATTATTTTCAACTGATCATCTTGGGAGGTTGGGCAGATTTACACTGTCGGAGAATCGAACTGATTTCATTCGAGTATCATCCCTGGTCTCATAGGGTACTCCTAGACCCTGAGGAAGAGATGTAACCAGTTGAACTCAGTCAGTCAACAAGCATTTATTAAGTGCCTACTATGTACCAGGCACTGTGTTAAGCGCTAGAGACATGAAGAAAGGGGGAAAAAAACTCTGCTTTGAGAACCTGTAACAATGGAAGTTAGTATAAGAATTACAGAAAGTAGTTCTCTCACAACCGTGAAGGTGGTATAGGATAGGCATTGTTATCCCGACTTTGTAGATGAGAAAACTGAGCCTGGGAGAGATGGAATGGCTTCCCACACAGCTAGTAACCATTAGAACTGGGATTCCAACCTAAGCCCTATCTATTACTGCATGCCTAGCACCCAGCCCAGAGCTTTGAAGACAGGGGGAATTTAATCAATCTTAGTTGAATGTAACTGAACTGGCCACTAGATTTGGAGTCAGAGCTGTTACATACAACCTTTGAGACCTTAGGGAAATCACCTTTTGGGACTTCAGTTTTCTTATTTGCAAAATGGAAGAATCAAACTGGGTAGCCTCTATACTGAAACCTTTCTGCTCCAGCTATTGAGGAAAAAGAGACTGAGTCTCCTGATTCTGTCGATTTAGTGATTGTTCCACTCCCCTAGGTGACCTTCCTTCAAGATAATTGTTATATCGGATTCTAGGATCAATCAATCAATCATCAGCATTTATTTGGTGCCTGACATGTGCCAAGGCCTGAAGATACAAGTACAAAAAAATGAAACTATCCCTACTCTCAAATAACTCACAGTCTAATAAGGGATTTAAATATATTTAGAAGTATAGTTAGAATAAATACAAATAAATACATTGTAGTTAAATATAGAATAGTTAGGGGGAGAACTAGCAATGAGTAGATCAGTAATCTTCATGTAGAAGGTAGTATTTGACCTGCAGCTTGAAGGAAGAGGTGAATTCCATGAAGCAGAAGGAAAGAATTACAGATATAGTGCATGGCTAGTGCAAAGGCTGGGAGGTGGGAGATAGTGTGTTCTGTCTGAAGAATACAGAGAAGGCCAGTTTGCTTGGACCATAGGATGCCAGAAAGGTAGTCATGTATGAGGCTGAAAAGATAGATTGGGGAGAGATTGGGAAGTGTTTTAAAAGCCAAAATGAGATCACATTGTATTCTATAAGGTGCCACCGGAGTGGATTGAGTAGGTGAGTGACTTGTTCAGATCTTAACTTAGGGGAAACCACTTTGATGGTTAAGTGGAAGATAGATTATAATGAGGAGGGACTGGAAGCAGGATGGCCAATGACAATAGTCTGACCTGATGCGGTGACTTAATGAGTGGAGAGATTAGATTATATGGGAGACATGTTGTAGAGCTAGAAAAGGCTAGCTTTGACAGTGATTGGATTTGTAGGGTGAGAGAGTTAGGGAGACTGGAAAAAAATGAGTGCCTTCAATAATAGTCCATGGAACAAGATGCCCCCCACACTGGGCATCCCTGGTCTCCCCACACTTTCCTGCATCCTTTTGTGTGTCTCCCCCTCCCCCATTAGATTGCAAGCTCCTTGAGGGCAGGGGCTATCTTTTTATTAATTGTATCCCCAGCAGTAGGCACAGTGCCTGGCACAGAGGAGGCACTTAATAAATGTTTATTGGATTACTGGAGTTAAGGGGAAAAGATAATGAGTTCTATTTGGGACATGGTGTCTCTAGGATACCTGCTTTAAAATGTTCAATAAGCATTTGGTAATGTAGAATTGAAGCTCAAAAGGGAGAGGGCGGCTGGCTGGGACTGGAGTGGATCTGTGAGTCATCTGCACAGAGATGATAATTAACCATACGGCATTAGAAGGGTACCTTGGAGAATTTTTATTCCAATTCCCTCATTTTACAATTGAGGAAACTGAGGCCAGGAAAAGCTGTAGCTTGGTAATAATAGCTATCATTTATATAGTGCTTTAAGGTTTGCAAAGCACCTTACAAATATCATCAGCCTTTGTTCACATAACAATCCTGGGAGGTAGGTGCTATTATTATTTTGGGGGGAGTGGGGCAATCTGGGTTAAGTGACTTGCCCAGGGTCACACAGCTAGTAAGTGTCAAGTGTGTGAGGCCAGATTTAAACTCAAGTCCTCCTAATCTCCAGGGCCAGTGCTTTATCTACTGTGCCAGCTACCTGCCCCTTAGTTGTACCTTCTTTAAGAAAAGTCAGTGAATTAAGTAAAAACCTTACTATCCACTACATCACCTGGGAGGTGCTTTTATTAACCCCCATTTTACAGATGAGGAAAACTGAGTCTAAGTGAGGCTAAATGACTTGCTAAGTGTCATTCAGCTAGAAAGTGTCTGAGACAAGGTTCAAACTCAAGTGTTCCTGACTCCAGGTCCAACGCTCTATCCTCTGAGCCACCTAATTGCGTCTTCAGATGACTTGTCTTGGATTACCCAATCAGTGTCAGAGCCAGGATTTAAACCTAGGTCTTCTGATTCTAGAACCAATAAATACTCTTCACCATGTTGTGTTATAAACTGAGTCCTTTCTTATGAAAATGTGTAACCACTACACAAGTAAATTCAATAGAGACAGCTAGGTGGTACATAGGATAGAGCACCAGTCCTGGAGTCAGGAGGACTTGAGTTCAAATCTGGATCCTGAAACTTGATACTTACTAGTTCTATGACCCTAGACAAGTCACTTAACCCCAATTGCCTCACCAAAAAAAAACCCAAGTAAGTTCAATAGCACCTATTTTTCAATCACATCATTGAGAAGCCACCTTAACAATTTTCCAGCAAACTAATGCAACTCTCCCTAAATCATTCTAATTAAAAGTGAATGATGCCAGTGAACTTTCCCTCACATTTTAAAGACTTCTATCATATCAGAAAATAGCAGTAGTTTTACCTTTTTACTGGATCAAGAACAACATTTTTAGGATAATTTAATTCCTTCAAGAGGACATGAGAATTGTTTCCTTTCATGTCTGTAGTTTCAATTGTTCCTTTCAGTTGATTGGACCAAACAATTTCTTCATGAAGCCAATCAATTGCCATTCCTGAAACCCCTTTCTCCACATGGCCCAGAATCTGTGAAATTAAAAACTTTAAGTTGTTAACCTTTGCTGATGACCAATAAGATACTTCTTTTAAAATATCTGTCATTTTAAGCATCTGTCACCATTAACTATTTTATTCTTTAACTTCCTGTTATAATTAAACTACTCTGAATAAAATTAACAAGCCATAAGTTGCTATTATTATTTTTGTCATTTCAAAATGACAATCCCAAGTGAATCTCCAAAATGATACTTCTGAATTTACATGTACCTATCTCTTGGCCCAATATTTACTAACATAGCTCTGAAATATAAAGGTTCTCAAAATATGCACACCGTTAGAATTGGGTATTGAATGGGTCTTTAGCAATACTTTCAAAGGTCTTAAAAGTGAAATCTACACCCTCTGATAACAAAGCATTTTAGGACAGTGCCTGACACAGGGTAAGCACTTGATGAATCCTCTCCTCTCCTCTCCCCCTCACCTTTCCCCTCTCCCTCTGCTTCTCCCTCTCTTTTTCTCCCTCTCTCTCTCCCAAGGTGCTACTCTAGCTATTGGGGTCCTCTTCTCCCCCTTGCTGACAAATGGCACTGAGCTCAGGCCACATCAGTAAGGGGGAGATATTGAGGGGGTATATTAAAGATAGATTAGCTAATTGAAAGAGTACTAAGAGGAATAAGCTCTGGATAGAAATGATGGGCAATTATCTGATGTAATTTATGTTAGGAACAAGCTCTCAAGCATTTGTCTACGGATTTCTCATGGTACTCTCTAGATGTTATTCCTAGAGAACGAAGGGGTTATTTTAAGGATTCCCTGATTAAAATGAAATACTCTAAATTTTTTGTGTGTTCTTTGGATAAATTGCCTTTAACTACTCATTCATTCATGTTACTTGTCTTTTTTTCCACAAAAATATAAATATCCTTAGAGTATTTTATATTAAAAGCTTGTCCTTCTAAATGTGAGGTAGGAAGAAGGCACCTACTATATGACAGGCATTATGCTAAGCACCTTAACAAATATTATTTCGTTTAATTTTCACGACAATCCTTCGAGGTCGGTGCTATTTTTAATTCCCATTTTACAGCTGAGGAAACTGAAGCAAACAGCTAGTAAGTGTCTGAAGTTGGATTTGAATTCAAATATCCCTGATTCTAAGCCCAGTGCTATATCTGCTGCATCACCTAGCTGCCTACATGCAACTGTTTTCTAAGGGTGAGAATAAATATTAATATAAATGAGCAATCTGTCTTAAATAGAAAGTATGGTAAAATACGGATTTGTAGTTTGCAAAATTGCATCCACATGGTCATGGTCTCCTCAGGGTCATAGATTTCTAATATTTTATAGATTTGTACATCATCATTAGCTTGTAGAGAAACACATTGCAGCACACAAAATATGTATATAGACTGGTAAACATTTAGACTCCCTGGGATAAGAATTAATTTTCATTCCTCTCCATACAATTTTACAGGAGTTTGGATGTAATCTGATAATATTTACTGGCACTTCCATTACCCTAAAATGCATTCAATCAATTTCCTGTCTAAAAGGTTGGCCACCCAGGGATGGGTTTTGTTGGCCAACCCATAGACTACTGCATTCATTGGTTTTGACCTGTATCATTGGTCACATTGATGAAATCATAGATCTTTTGAATAGCAGAGAAGTATTTACATAAAAAAGTGTTCTATTGTGTTCATTCTCATTCAGTGTGTCATGGAGTGTTTTGCAATAGGGATTGTCCACCCCAATATTCCAAAAGGGACAAAGTTGTAGAAAATTTTATAAGCTCTGCACCCTTTCTTCCAACTATTTTCCAAACTACAATGTAATCATCTTTAGAAAAACAGAGTAGTGGGCTTGAAACCAAAAGACTGAGGTCCAGATTCTGGCTCTGCCGCTCCCTAGCTGCGTGAGGGTGTTTAACTTCTCAGACCTTAAGTGTCTTCTTCAAGAAAAATAAACTGCTCTCTAAGGAAGACAGGAAAACAGATGCTCCCTAAGAGAGTTCTCTTTTAGCTTCTAGAATTCCTATCGCCAAAAAATTATCGCCTTTTGGCTAGCCTGGTCACGAACCTTGCCAAACTTAGCTAAACTTGTGCTCAAACAGTGGACCGGCAATTCATAGCACTAGGCCCATATTCAAAGTCTTTCCAGCTTTGTAGGACATGACCAGTGCTTGACATACCCACTTCACAGGATGGATGCAAGGAAAGTGTTCTACACACTGTAAAGCACTATGGGAATATGAGGACTCATCACAAGTTCTTATTCCAAAGATGATCCCTGAATTTGCACAGTATCAAGATAACCAAGTCACAAAATCTCATTTTGGTAAAGAATCAGGTAAATATTTGTTCATCTGAATTAACTGGTCATTTTACCAAACTGATCGGTTAGTTCAGACAAAATGGTTCCTCCCATGATCCCAAACAGCACAGACTGACACAAATGGACCATGTACACAAGAAAAAACTGGGCTGGACCTCCCCAAATTAGGATGAATGTTACTCTAGCACTGACACAACATTGGCCGCTTCTGCTAAGCATCCTAGAACCTGAAGCTCTATTGACTTCATGTCCCAGCCCCAGATCCCACAAATGCCAAGATGGCGGGTACTTTACCTCTTTCTTTGTGCCATTCAGGAATACTTTTTGCAGAAGTCCTCTTTCTAAGTCCACCCAATAGACTTTCTTCTTTCTATAATGAAAATCCATCAATATCGACGTGCCAGCGTTAGCCACCATTCGTTCATGATTAGTTCCCTCCATGTCAATCCTAAAGATAGCATTTCCATGGCTGAAAATTAAAAAGGGTGCAGGACCTGAGGGGAGAGGAAGAAATCAAACCATGCATTCACAGCATTTTTTAAAGATTATTCAATTAAATTATTTGAAAATTAAACCAAATAGTGGTAGAATTATTTATTTGCAATCCATCATTCTAATCACCAAAATTCTAATCATCTTCATGTTTCCATCAGGGAAATAGATACAAAATTGCAGTAGTTGGGTCATGATTTAAAAAAAACATACAGATAATCTTCATTAATTAATTATGTGAAATAAATGTGACCAAATTAATTTGGGTTAGTGAAGAAAATGAACCGCATAAAAAGTAGGATAGCTTCCCTATACAGATTGGTCTTTAATGTATGAGTACAAAATCTATTGTAATCTCTATGGCATGAAAAATTCATGTGTACATTAGTTTAAGGGCCGATGTTTTAATTATAAGATGTTAAATATGAAGTTACAGTTGTTAATGTTAATATATTTGAAACTTCCTCGTCCTCCCCACCCACTCTCTCCCTCACTTCATCTCCTGATTGGTAAGTCAGAGACACAGAATTAAAGGCAGAGAAGAGAAGAGAGAAAAGAGGATGGGAAACTCGAGGCTGAAGCCTGGGACTTCTCAGAAAGACCTGACAAAGCCCGGCCCTGGTTTAGCCCCATCTCCTCTGTCCTTCTGGAAACCTTCAATGCATCCCTTCTTCTCAGTGAAAGACATCTACTCATCTCTGCCAGTCTCATGGTTGACAAACTTCCACTGTGACTCTTGCCTTTCTGGTATTCCATTGTCAAAGAAAGAAAAGGTTAAGATCAATGGAATTTTTGTTGCTCAGATTCTAGGTAATTAGGTCTTCTTCCAGGTCTTCAGGGTACAAGAGCAGACCTTCAGAAATTCTCTACAGGAGGAAACTCTCCATTTGCCATTCTCACTGTAGGAGCCGCTGAATTCTCAAATCCCTACAATGAGGGCTTCCCTAGAGAGTACTCACTTCTCCAGCCTAAGATCTGCAGATTGGAAAAATAGGCTGACTTAGACCACAGGCTTCTTGAGGTCAGAGATAACATGTACTATGTTCTCCTAAGTGACTAAAATAATGTTATATACCTTCTATAATGTTATATACCTCCCCACTGGCACTTAATAAGTGGCAGTATAGCCTACTGGATAGAGAGCTGCCCTGGAAGGTAAGACCTTAGTTCTAGCTATGGAACCCTGGGAAAGGCAGTCAGTCAATCAACTAACATTTATTAAGCATCTGCTATGTGCTGGCCTCAGATCTGAAGTTCAAATCTCACCTCAGACACGTACTAGCTGTGTGACCCTGGGCAAGTCACTTAACCCCTATTTGCTTCATTTTCTCATCTATAAAATGAGCTGGAGAAGGAAATGGCAAACAATCCTAGTACCTTTGCCAAGAAAACGAATTATCTAATGAACTAATCGTCCATGAGGTCCCAGAGTCAGACACAACTGAATGACTAAACAACAACGATGTGCCTAGTTGTTGTTGCTGAGTTACATCTAACTCTTTGTGACCCCCATTCGGAGTTTTCTTGGCAAAGATACTTAAGTGGTTTGACATGTCCTTCTCCATCTCATTTTACAGATGAGGAAACTGAGGCAAATGAGGTTAAGTGAGTTAGTGAGGGTCATATAGATACTAAGAGTCTGAGGACAGATTTGAACTCAGGAACATGAATCTTTCTGACTTCAGATCTAACACTTTACCCACTGTGCCACCTAGCTGCCCCACACTGAGTCAAGCATTTTACAAGTATTACCTCATCCGATTCTCACAACAACCCTAGAAAGTGGGTGTTATTATTATTCCCATTTTACAATTGATGAAACTGAGGCAAATATAATGACTTGCCTAGGGACACACAGCTATTAAGTGTCAGAGGTCAGACTTAAACTCAGGTCTTCCTGAACCTACATCTAGCTCTAAGTGAAAAAAAAAAGATGAAAATAGTATTTAATAATATCTATAGTATTTGCCTCATGGGATTATTGTGAGGTTTAAATGGGATGATGTATGCAAAGAGCTTTGCAAACCTTAAAACACTTTATCCTAGGTATGGCACCTCACACCTAGTGGTGAGGTTGAGGCTGGTAGATGGCTGGAGTCTGGGTATTCTGGGTTGTAATAGGGTTGAAGCTGAAAGGATGTTCACATTAAATCTAGCACCAATATGATGAGAATGGGGAAGCTGTGGGCAACCATGAAGGGGTCATGAAGGCTCGTGAAGGGGCCAAGTGGCTCAAGCTGGAAACAGAGGAGGTCAAAGCTTCCATGCTGATCAGCAGTGGGTTGGCCAATGAGTGACCATTTAATTTCCAGCCTGGGCAAGATAAGGACACCTAGTCTCAATAAAAACAAAAATAAAAATAAAAACACCATTCCTCACCCTATTCCTTGCCCTATTTGCTCAGCTCATGAGATAATGAATTACAGTATGGGAAAGAACTCTCAGGCTTGGTAGCTGCCTGAGTGTTCTGTGTAACATCTCCCTCCTCGCAGGTGGCACTCATGCTCAAAAGATGGTCATAGGGAGAAGTGTGGCAACCAGAAGACCAATAAAAACAATACTCCCAACAAAGAACAAGGTGATGAAATCACCAGAGGGCATGAGCAGCCTTGCAGCATTGGCGGTGTGTTGTTCCAGCTGCAGGTGTGTGCCCTGTTTGTGCCTCTTCACATTCCTTGGACACACCTTCCTTGTTTGTGTGCCCTTCATTCATGCTCCCAGCTTATGAGTGTTCCCTGTATGCATGCCCTCCTCCCGCTGGTGGTAGGATGCCTTATGGGGGAGGGGAGAGATTTTTTACTTGTCACTTCATTTGCTATACTGTTGGATTAAATGTCTTTTGCTTGAATTAATGTATCCTCTATCTACCTATTAAAATATATCACTGAGGGGGCAGCTAGGTAGCACAGTGGGTAGAGCACTGACCCTGAAGTCAGGAGGACCTGAGTTCAAATTCGGCCTCAGACCAAACACTTGACACTTACTAGCTGTGTGACCCTGAGCAAGTCACTTAACCCCTATTGCCTAAAATATATATACATATGTATATATATATATATATATATATATATATATATATATATATACATATGTATATATATATATATACATATGTATATATATGTGTGTGTGTGTGTGTATATATATATCACTGAGAGCTTCTGAGCTGTATCTTTTGAGTTGATGCCAATCCACAAAGTGCCTTGAACCTGGGATAAATTTTCTGGGGTCTCTTCACACAGGGGACAAAGTGTCAAAGTATATTCAAAATATAGTATATAGAGAGGAAATATAGAGGAAAGAAGAGAAGGAAGGAGGGAAGGAAATAAGGAGGGAAGGAAGGAAAGAAGGGGGGAAGAGAAGAAAGGAAGGAGGAAGGGAAGGAAGAGAAGGGGAGAGGGAAGGAGAGGAGGGAAGAAAGAAGGGAATAAGGCATGGAGAGGAGGGAAGGAAGAAAAAGGGGAAAAAGGAGGGTGAAAGACTTCAATGGAAGCTTATGAAAGTGCAACATTTGATGACATCAGCAAAAGAGTATTTTCCTTTCAAGCGAGAGATATAATGTAAAAAAGCCCAGTGGCTCTATGGAATACTTCCATATCACAAAGAGATAACAGGAGCCCTGGCGCCCTTGCCAGAGCATTTTCATTCCTTAAGACTGTGCTGACCTTGAATGATTTCTCTAGTTTTATAAAATGAAGCAGAAGTGATTCAGTTTTTCATTCTTATTCCCTTTTGGCAACGACTGTACTTTGAAATGCTCAGACCCGTATCTCGAAGAATCACAGTTAGGTCCTCAGTTCAGGTGTGTATGTGAGTGATGTAGGGTAGGAGTAACAGAAAGAAGGAGGAAGGGAGTGTGTGTGTGTGTGTGTGTGTGTGTGTGTGTGTGTGTGTGTGTGTTTGGAGGGAGAGAAGGGCAAGGCAAGAGGGAGGGGAAGGGAAAGACAGAGGGAGGGAGGGAAGGAGGGAGACACAGGAGAAAGGAGAAGGAGTGAGGGAAAAAAGAAACAGTAGGAAAGAGAGAGGAAACCAAGTGACACAGAAGAACATGTCCAGAATGGGAGCCAATAGATTTGAATTATATGCTAATTCCATAACACAGTCTCTGAATTAAGTTTAGAAAACTGTTTCAGTCAGTGAGTCTGTAAGTATGTGTTGGGGTTACAAATAGGTTAAGTTAGTCTCTGTCCTCAAGGAGTTTATATTCTACTAGGGGATACAATGTATTCACAGATAAGTTAATAAAGCAAACAAACAAAATAAATGCAAAGTAATTTTGGTGGGCAATTGGACAGTAAAAAGTGGGGGAATCAGGAAGAGTCTGTTGAAGGAGGTGGCACTTGGGTTGAACCGGGACAGCTAAGACTTCAAAAAGCAGAGGTGGTATTTCATGAGTATTTCATGCATGAAGACGGCCTCCAAAAAGCCTGGAGGCCAGAAACAGAATGTCAGGGACAGGGAAAAGCAAGTGGACCAGTTTGGCGAAAGAGTAGAATGCACAAGCAGGAGTATTAGGGAGTATTCCTCTGCCAAGGCAAACTCAAGCCAAACTTTGAAGAACTTTAAATGGCTTTTCCTGCTAGAAAATGAAAACAATAGTTTTCACCTCCATTCGGGGTAGTTGTAAACATTCATTTGATGTTTTAGTGCTCACAAAGGAAGGGATCCAGGCTCAACTACTACAAATGCAGAATTTATCTTTCAATAAATGATCCTGAATCAGTCCCCAAAATATGATGTCTGTGGAAGAGATTCTCCCATAGCCCAAATGACCCAGTGACACTTTAGGGAACTTTCTCTCTTCTTAAATTTATGGTCCTCACCAAGGAAGACATGTATATATGGGTCACCCCTGGCTTACTGAAACCAACCTCCCACTTGGAAGTTTGATGCACAAAGTATTACAAGCCTTATTACAAGGAGGAAAGCCTAATAAAGACACATAAATGAACAACCATTAATCCCAAAGATATATGAAAATCCACCAATGGGAGGGCTCCTCTGATAGAGATCTCCCCTGAACTGACCAAAAGGCCTGCTCACGGCCAGCCAAAGTTGGGAGGGATTAGGTTTTTCTCCCTATCATTAAATTTCCAACATTTTGCATGAAGCTCCCAGAGCCATAAAGCAATCTCTCTATCTACCAGTTTCTCAGGCCAGTTGAGAGAGGACTAGGATCCCCTAAGACTTTACTATCTAATTTACAAAAAGCTTTGAAAATAAAAAGCATATACGCTGGAGCTTCATGCTGTTCACTGGATTCATATTAGAGAACTAAATTAAATGAGAAATTTTCCCCTATCTGGGTCCCTCCAGTAATCCAAGAATTAGCCTCCTTAAGCAAGTTCTAAGACAGATTTAATAATAATGACAGCTACCATTTACATAGCACTTTAATTAAGGTCTTCAAAGCACTTTGCAAAAATTATCTCATTTGCTCCTTACAACAACTTTAGGAGGTAGGTACTATCATTATCTCCATTTTGTTCTTGTTGTTCAGTCATTTTTCAATTATGTCTGACTCTTTGTGACCCCATTTGGGGTTTTCTTGGCACAGATACTGGAATGGTTTGCCATTTCCTTCTCCAGCTCATTTTACAGATGAGGAAACTGAGGTGATCATTGGTTAAATGACTTGCCCAGGGTCACACAGCTAGTAAGTGTCAGAGACTGTATTTGAACTCAGCCCTCCTGACTCCAGGTCCAATACTCTATCCACCATACCACCTAGTTGACTTGTATCTAATACCATGCTGGGGGCCATCTCCAGTTATCCTGATCTATATCTTGCCACTGGACCCAGATAGCTCTGGAGGAGAAAGTGAGGCTGGTGACCTTGCACAGCCCTACCTCACTTAAATCCAATTCACTTGCAAGTCATGGCATCATCTTCCTGATAACATGGTCCTTTTCAAGAACGAAGGACAAACGACAATACCATGTTGTTATATGAGGTTGTTATTGTTTAAAGGTTCTAGAATACTGCACAAGAAAATGTCATGTAATGGTAGAAATTGTCCAAAGAGAAGTTCAATTAGCAAATTATCTTTTAAGGCGTCTGAATTATGCAGTTTTACAGAGCCATTAACCTGGCATTAAGGCTTTACAAGCAGGAGGTAATCCCCTGTCTTATGAGAACATGGTTAAATATCCTACCATCACCACCCCCAGCAGCCACCTGCCATTAAAATATCGTTCATTTCCCTTCAAGACTAGCAGAGCAAAACACTTTTCCAAACCTTCAAGCATGAGAAAAATAGTCCCAAATGTTCTAAAACCCCAAAATGCTGCTAGATTTGCTCTTCCAGATTGCTGCAACTGTTAGGCAAATCTCAGCTCTATTGGCAAAGTGAATTCAGCATTAAGAAGGGTAAGGAATGGTGTGCCTCCCTGTGGCACTTGGACAATGAGGGGTTCTCCAAGCCTATATCAGCAGAACACTGAGCTAGAAGGGCAGCTACATGGTGCAACGGACAGAGTACAGGGCCTGGAATCAGACAGACTTACCTTCCTGAATCCAAGTCTGGCCTCAGACGCTTACTAGATGTGTGACCCTGGGTAAGTCACTTAACCCCGTTTGCCTCAGTTCCTCATGTGTAAAATGGGCTGGAGAGGGCAATGGCAAACCACTCTAGTATCTTTGCCAAGAAAACCTTGAACGGGGTTATGAAGAGTCAGACAGGACTGAAATGACTGAACAATAAACAAAAAACAACAACTGAGTTACAAGAGCTTTGAGCCACAAATTGTACCAGCTGTCTGATGACCAGCCTAAGTAAAGACAGAATGTCATCTCCGGACCATTAGTCACAGGGTGAGGAATTCCTTGACCAAAGTGATACATAAAACAGGTAAAACTGAAAAGGGTCTCTCGAGCTTGTGAGCCCTCTCCTACCTCTGTCTCTTTCTCAGGAAGCAACTGGAGAGTGCCAGAATAAAGAACAGAGGGTTCAGGTCTGCCCTGTGAACATACAGGTTGTGCAGCCCCAGGCAAATCACTGAAGCTTTCTTACCCAGCTCCCAAACAATTCTCAGAGATAATGAGGAGCAGGAAAGGTACAGCTCCAAACTGGTAACCCAAGTTCTTCATGGGAACGTCCTTCACCAATGAAACCACAGGTCCATAATAATACACTACAGAAAAAGAGAAAATGACTAATTCTAGAAAAAGGAAGAAAGGAGAGAAGGAGAGGATTGACGGATAAGAGAAAGGAGGAGGAGAAGAGATGACAGGCAACAAGAGAGCAATGGTGTGTAATACCCTATTACAATAATTATCTCATTTTAAGCCTGGGGGATGATACAATGTCTTCTAAGGTCCACATGCTTCCTTCCTCAACAGCTTTAGGGAGTTTATTTTGAACAAAAAGTTGAGTTCAGGCACAAAGGCTCTCAGCTCCCAGTTAGGAAAATTCTTAATATTTGGGCAGAGGTTGGGCTCTCTGCCTAACATTACATTTATCTTTATCTCTAATTAACCCTGGCCTCTGTGCTTGAGGCAAAAATTCAGTTTACTGGAAACATTTAGGTAAGGAAACAGCTGGTTATATTATCATCCACAGGTACTTCTGTGCATAGATGGGTACGGGAGGGGAAGTTGAGGATTTTCTCTAGACTTCCTTCAACCTGGACCTTCTGCTATGAGATACTTATAGAGTCAATGAATCTCCTCAATACCTCCCATCTCTGATACAGCTCATTCCTACCTTGGATCCAATCCACCCTTTCTCAACTTACATCATGATTTATAGAGGATCCCTGGGACACAGCCAAGTTTCCTTGGCCTATCCAAACACAGTTTTTGTGCAACGCCGCTACAGTTTGAAGGATTTTTCCACTTAGGATAAGACCTATGAGACTGATTGATTGGGCATCTTATCATTTTCTTGGGGGTTGAGGAGGAAAAGAGTGAGTAAATCTTACAGATAGAAGGAATGGAGTGGGAGAGGAAATGAGAGCTCCTTTTGAGGTTTCTACAGCTATGTGAAATGGTGATGAGCTATAATTAAGACCCTAAACACTGACCACTGGATTCTGGAATATAAGAAAAAGAGGGTAAAAAGAAAGGCCTGTCTGCTCAATGAATCTGCAGCTGCCTGTGTTAAAATGATTTAAGAATTAATTCATGAATTACACCAACAGAGAACCACAACAAATATACATAACGCTGTGACTTCAGCCAAGCTATCAATGGGTCAGACAGAATCGAGACAACAGAAACAATGAGGCAACAGCACAACAGAATTGATGAGTTAAATTCGTAATGACTGGGGCCAGAGTGCCAAAGGGACTGTCAGGAATTTTCCCAGTGTCCTGTGGTGTTTCCATTTTTAAGTCTAAGAAAGAGAATAATGCTGGTCCTTTATCCCTACGACTCAGACTACTGACCTGGAATCATGAGAAACTGTCCGGTTTCCTTTGCAGATGGAGTCTGCCCGAATGAGCTACCACCAAAATGACTTTGCAGTATACTGACTAGAATTGTTAAGACTGCCAAATTAAATTCAAACACCAAGGCATGCTATCTATTTGGCTTCATGACATCGTGGTCAGAGAGCCACTCTGAAAATACATGACCCAAGCATAGCTATACACAAACCGCTCAATGACAGTCTGCCTGTAGTCAATTAATTAAAAGTCATTTTTCAGTCGTGTCCAACTCTTCATGACCCCATCTGGGGTTTTCTTGGCAAAGATACTGGAGTGGTTTGCCATTTCCTTCTCCAGCTCATTTTACAGATGAGGAAACTGAGGCAAACAGGATTAAGTGACTTGCCCAGGGTCACACAGCTAGTAAGTGTCTGAGGCTGGATTTGAACTCAAGAAGATGAGTCTTCCTGACTCCAGGCCCAGCACTCTATCCACCGTACCACATTTATTAAGTACTTATCCTGTTCCAGATATTGCAGTAAGCAGTAAGGGTACAGAGACAAAAATTCAACAGCCCTTGCCCTCAAGGACCTTGTAGTCTAACAGGGAAGACAACAGGTATACTATATAACAAGCATAATAATAATAATAATAACAACTAGTATTTATATAGCATCGTAAGATTTGCAAAGAGCTTTACAAACATTATCTCATCTTCACAAAAACCCTGGGAGGTAGGTGCTATTATTATCCCCACTTTGCAGATGAGGAAACTGAGGCAGGTTAAGTGATTTGCTCAGGGTTACACAACTAATAAGTGTCCACGGCCAGATTTGAACTCAGGTTGTCTTGACTCCCAGGTCCAGTGCTTTATCATACCCTGTACCACCTTGGTGCCTATCAAAATAGATACAAATGAGGTATTCTTAGCGTGAAGAGATGAGAAGGGACCAAATTCCAGGTATGGGAGACTACCTGGGGAAGGAAAGGGAGAGAAAAGGTATCATGCGTGAAAAACAGCAAGCCAGCAAGTCATGGAAAATCCCATTGTCCAACAAATTAAAATTTCATGTTCGACAGAGGGCAATGGAAAGTGACATGGTGGGCGTATCACTCATAAAATACATGAAGGACAGTAATGTATAACAAACCTGGAAAGGCCCATTGGAACCAGGCTTTACTGCCAGAGATGTCTGCATTGGGCCCTAGACGTAATAGGGAGCTACCGGACTTTACTGACCAAAACTTTATTGCTTTGGGTCAAAAGTACCAAGAACAAATATCACTGAAAAAAGTTCTTGGTTACTGAAGCAGGTATTGAACCAAAAACAGCAAATAATTCAGCTTCTAGAGATAAATGCTTGGTATCTCATTTTTGAAAACAGACCTAGGCTCTTGCCTTTTGAGAGTGATGGAATTATGAAGTCTCAAACAAGGCCTTCACATGTCCATATTAAATCCCAGTGAGTAATTAAATGTCTATTCCTGAGTCATGCCAAAGTTATCTTTATCAATATTATCAGTTAGCTAATTGAGCCTTAACAGTTTCAAAGTTCTTGAGCTTAACAAACTACATACCAGACATAGCGAATTAACCAACAGACAATCTCCTTTAGATAAATAAAAGTAAGTTGACAAATAAAATATGACAATATAGGCACTCACTTTAAACTGTTGTTTTGTTCTGACTGAGCAGCTAGTGGGAGAGGAGGGTCTCAGAGAAGGGAGAGGGGAGGAATGATTCAAAGCAGCACTTGTCTTTCCTTTAGAAAGATTAATAATATTGATGCAGAATAGTCGGAAAGTAACTGAGTAGGAGGACTGGGAGCTGGGAAGGCTTCCTGCCGAAGGTGAGTTTGAGCTGATGTTTGGAGGAAACCAGAGAAAGCAAAGGGAAGGTGGTGTGGCAGGCATGAGGAGCGGGGGGCAGAGCTTCGCAGGCCTGGGGACAGCCAGTACAAATGCTTGGAGGCAGGAGATGAGTGTGCTGTACAAATAACAGCAAGTAGGCTGGTACAACTACCTCCTGCCGCCTTTCCACTGCCACTTCCATAGTTGACAAACTTCCTTTCATCCTAAATCTCTTCTCCCAATCCTTCCATCTTATAGCTATCAGTGGAACTTGACTCCCTTCTGATGACACAATCTCCCTGGCTACCTTTTCAGTACTAGCTGTACTTTGACTCATTCCCCTTAGCTCACTGCTCAAGAAAGGGGAGTTGGAGTACTCATTCCCCACCGCCATCTCTACCGTTCAGTAACTTCTCCTCCCTTGAGAGTCATGCTATTCCTATCTACCACCCAATCAAAATCCTGGAAGATATTGTCTACATGCCCCCCAGGCCATGCTTCAACGTATGGCTTCTCCCCAACTCCAACCCTCCTACTGGAGGATATTGACTCTCCTTCAAATACCCTAACCACTCAATTCCTCAACCTACTCACTTCCTATGGCCTACTCCTCCACCCTACTTCAGCCACACACAAAGGCTGATCTCGCCATCATCCACAAGAATTCCAAAATCCCTTATCTGACCATAAACTATTGGCTTTTCATCTCTCCCTCTGCCTTCCCTTACCAAACTGTACTCTTTGTCCTCACCATGACCTCCAAACCCTCAACTCAATTCTCTTCCAGGCCATTTCCTTCTGCACTAGTCACTCTCTCTTCTTTTCCCTATCTTGACCCCTTTTCATATTATCGATTGTGCCCTATCAAATCTCAGCCTTGGGTCCCTTCCTCCATCTTCCACCCTCATTCCTACAAAAGCTTTGTTGAACAAAGCAACTTTCAAAAATCATGCAGCCATTCGGATTGGATCCACTACAGATTTCTGTTACCCAAACTCAACTGAGCCCTCACTACTGCTAGGCAATCCTACTATACTTCCCATGTCAAATCACTATCCTACTCTCCACAGCAACTCTTCCAAACCTTCTCATCTCTCCTCAAACCTCCCATGGCTATCCCTCCTCTACCTCTCAACTGAGAACCCTGACTTATGTTTTACAGAAAAATGGAGGACATTGATCGTGAGCTCCCTGTTCTCCCCTCTTCCTCATCTCACATCATTCAGATGCCCTCTGCCACTCCTCCCACACTCCTGTCTCACATCAAGAAGTGGCTCCTTCCCTACTGTCTATAAACACGCCCATGTCTCCCTCCCCCATTCTCAAAAAACTCTCATTTAATCCTTCCATCCCCACTATTATCCCATTTCTCTTTTGTTTATTATGGTTAAGGTTAAAAAAACACCAACTATAATTGGTGCCTCCACTTTCTCTCTTCTCAAGTCCTTCTTTACCCTTTATAATCCAGCTTCTGTTCTCATGATTCCACTGAAACTGTTGTCTGCAGAGTTCACCAATGATCTGCCAGATCCGATGACCTTTTTTTCAATCCTCATTCTCTTTAACATCTCTGCAGCCATTGACTCCGCTGAATCACTCTCCTCTCTCTCAACCACTCCTTCTCAGTCTCCTTTACTGAATCCTCATCCAGATCACACCCTCTAACTGTGAGTGTCCGCCAGGGTTTTATCTTAAGTCCTCTTTCCTTCTTCCTCTATCCAATTTCACTTGGCAATCTTATCAGCTCCCGAGGATTTAATTACCATCTCTATGTTGACAATTTTCAAATCTACCTATCCTACTCCAAACTCGCTGCTGACCTCCAATCTCACAATTCCAAATGCTTTTCGGACATTTCAGACTGGATGTCAATAAATATTTTAAACTCAACATATCCAAAATGGAACTCATTACCTTTTCTCCTAAACCTAACTTCTCTTTTATTGTCCAGGGCAACACTATCTTGACAGTCTCTCTGGCTTGCAATCTAAGTATCATCCTCTATTCCTCACTACCTCTCTCACTTCACATTCAATCTGTTTCCAAGGCTCTTGGATTTCACTTTTTCATCATCTCTCCTTGGACACCACCACCACTCTGGTACAGCCCTTCGTCATTTTCCATCTGGAACTCTACTGGTGGGTCTTCCCACCAGTCTCTCATCACTCCAATCCATCCTCCATTTGGCCACCAAAGCATTTTTCCTAAAGCCCAGATCCAACCATGTCACCTTCCTATTCAATAAACTCCAGTGGTACCCTATTACTTCCAGAATCAAATACAAAATACAGTTTGGCATTCAAAGCCCCTCATAACTTAGTCTCCTCCTGCCTTTCCAGTCTCCTTACACCTTACTCATTGCCAGTCCTCTCTGATATAGTGACACTGGTTTCCTCGCTGACCCACAAAGAAGACTCTCCATCTCTCAGCTCTGGGCATTTTCTCTGGCTGCCCCCAATGCCTGGAATGCTCTCTCTCTCTCTACATGTCCACCTCCAGGCTTTCCTGGCTTCCTTCAAGTCCCATCTTCTACAGGAAAGCTTCCTCAAACCTTTCTAGTGCCTTGTCTATTTTACTTTCTGCCTTCCTGTATTTATCTTGTTTGTACATATTAGTTCATTTTTTGTCTCCGCTATTAGACTGTGAGCTCCTTGAGGGCAGGAACTGCTTTTTTGCCTTTTTTTGTATTCCCAGTGCTGAAATGTAGCAGGTGTTTAATATTTATTTGCTAGCTGGCTGACTGGTAGAGTAAGTAGAGGGAAGCGTAAGAAGACTGGAAAGATAGGCAGGGACCAGGTTGAGATATGCCAGAGGACTTTATGTTTGATCCTAGAAATAACAGGAAGCCACTGGAGACTAATGAGTAACATAGTCAGATCTGAGCTTTAGGAAAACCAACCTAGGGGCAGCTAGGTGGCTCAATAGATAGAGCAGGAGTCAAGAGGAGCTGAGTTCAAATCTGGCCTCAGACACTTGATATTTAACTAGCTGTGTGACCCTGGGCAGTCACTTAACCCCAATTGCCTTGCCAAAAAAGAAAGGAAGGAAGGAAGGAAGGAAGGAAGGAAGGAAGGAAGGAAGGAAGGAAGGAAGGAAGAAAGAAAGAAAGAAAGAAAGAAAGAAAGAAAGAAAGAGAAAGAAAGAAAGAGAAAGAAAGAAAGAAAAAGAAAGAAAGAAAGAGAAAGAGAGAGAGAGAAAGAAAGAAAGAAGGAAAGAAAGAAAGAAAGAAAGAAAGAAAGAAAGAAAGAAAGAAAGAAAGAAAGAAAGAAAGAAAGAAAGAAAGAAAGAGGAAAACCATTCTGGCAGCTGAATGGAGAAGGGATTGGAGTGGAGAAAGAGATGAGAAAATTGAGGTATGACTTGCCCAGAGTTATACAGATAGTACTCATCAGAGGTAGAATTTGAACCCACTTCCTCAGACTCCTTTTTTCCTCTTTTCCAATGTACCATGCACAATCTGTAGTCATATTCACACACGCTTACATCCTTACCTGACTACTTCTTTCCATGCTCCTAATGGAGGTTTATAGCTGACTGGTTGTAAACTTCATAAAGATCCTTAGAGAGATCTCTTTCCTTATATTTTATCTCAAACAGAATCCTTGACTTGGCAAAGTTTATGAGCATAACCAGAAGGTTTTTAATTAATAAATTTTTGAAATATGTTTCCCCAACACCTTAGAAACACTGTTGATTCTACTAGAAGTCTGAAGGTTTTTGTTTTGTTTTGTTTTGTTTTGTTTTGTTTTGTTTTAAATTCTAGATAATACCTCTGGAATCTTACTAGTTCATGGCTCCACCAGAGCTAAATTCCATTAGAATTAATGAGAGCACTTTTTGCATGTCCCTTGCATACCAAGGAGAGATTAATTTCCTTTGTGTTGAAAATCCTATAGGGAACAGAATAATTGCGTGATTCTGGAGCAGACAGAAACACACTGGCAGAGCCCAGACTCAGAGCTAAATGAGTAAAGGTCCTAAAATATTCAGAATCACTAAGAGAAAAAGTTATGATGATAGGTGCTTTTAAAAATTGATAATAATAATAATAACAGAAGATATTAATCAGAGATGCTTTTTTTCCTTTGAAAAAATATTTGGGAGAGCGGGGAGAAGAGCTTTTTAAGGGGTTTAAATTTTTTATTAGAAAGCAACTATCCAGAGGTTGCCTCCAAGGAATATTTCTTAGTGATGCTATAGAGCCTTTCTGTATCCTAGCAACAGCTTCCTCACAATAAGAAGGGCCCCAGCAAATGAAATCCGCTTACTAAACACAAAGAGTGTCTACAGGTTGCTCTGAATGTAAGAAGAGGGCAGGACTCTGCTAAAAGGCCCTTTTCTGAGCTTTCTGTCACTGGGGAGGAGGTTTTGCAAATCAGGGTGAACCATGAATCACCCGTCACAGATCTCATCTTAAATGCCATCCCAGAAAGCTATTCTGCTTTGCTACATGTCCTGAGAAATGCTTGGGAAACTCTGCTCCTGGAAGATATTAGCATGCTAAGCCAGACCCCAGAGAAAAGGAGAGTGTGAAGTTAAGATCAGTAAATGAGAATGCTGAACCAGAGTTGGGGGTGGGGGGTGGGGGTGGGAAGCAAATCCAGACTTCAAAAGAAGAGCTAGAAGGTCAGGAGGTGATGAGAATAGAAAACCCTGCCCTGGCATTTGGCGATAGACAACCTCAGTGACTGTGCAGACTCTCTGAACAGAGCTCAAATCTTGGCTAAGGAAGCTGAGAAAGCCAACAGGAGGAGGGGGAGGGGGAGAGAAGGGTCTTTAATTAGCAAGTAAATGAAAGGGGAGGAAATCACTACATTTTCACATTTTGGTAAAATATTCAGGGATTAGCAGGATATTCAATAAAACAGAGGAGCATTTTAAGATGTAATGAACAACAACAACAAAAAGCCCTCATCATAGATTTAGACACAGAAGGGGACTTATAAGCAATCCCTTTATTTCAGATGAGGAAACTGAGGCACATACAGGTTAAATGACTTACTCAGGGTCACACTGCTATTAAGTGTCTGAGGCAAGATTCAAACTGAAATGTTTCTGCTTCCAAGTCTATCTAGCCATCTAGCTACCTCTAATCCCCCTAGATGTCATCTGGGGGCCTTTCAGTTCTAGATCCATAACCCTATATAGCTTACACACTGCCTTCTTCATAAGGGCTCTGGGGGGTAGGTGGTACAAATGTTATTATCTCCATTTTACACATATGGAAATTGAGCCGAAGAGAGTTGTAGATCCCTGGGTTGGAAAGGACCTTAGAGGAAGTGAATCTAATCCCTGTTATTTTATATATGAAGAAACTGAGGCTGAGAGGATGGATGACTTGTCCAAGGTCACACAAGTAATAATCATCAGGAGGAAGATTTGAAGACAAATCTGACTCTTTCCACTACAGTCCCCTGCCTCTCCTTCATAAATGCCTTACTACCCCAATTCTTCTCACTCAAGATGTGTTTCATGGAACATCAGGACTTCATAAATATCTCTAGAGATTTCTAGAAAGCAGACACTTTTATTTGTAACGACCCCATCACAGTCAGGAGCGGAAGCTCCAAAACAAAAAGTCTGAAAACCTCAGATTTCAAGTTATATTTGTCAATTGCTGCATTAGAACATGCTGATGAGTTCAGAAGCCACCAGTGGAGTCCGAGGACATGCGTTATACTCTTGTCACTGATGCTTATTACCTCTATGACCTTAGGTGAGTAAGTCTCTTAGCTTCCCAAGGACCTCAGGTCCCTTCTAGTGCTAGATCAATTATCCTGAGGCCCATCATGGCTACTAGGGCTTTCCTCATTGCAGCCATACATCCTTGGGAACTGTTGATTAACCCACAGCTCATATATACCAGTGTTTCCTAACTCCTCTGTCACCACAGCTTTCATCAGTTCTACATAGAGGGTTGCCTACCCTCTGCTGAAGTGCTAATGAGCAATAAAAGGACCAAAAGTCTATCAGCTAGGGGAAATGTGGGTCTGAATCACCCACAGCCTGTATGATCAGCCCCCAAACAATCTCATGAAAACTCGACTGTACAGAGGTATCAGGAAGACTCATCTTCATGAGCTCAAATTCAGCCTCAGACACTTACTGGTGGTGTGACCCTGGACAAGTCATCTAATCCTGTTTGCCTCAGTGTCCTCAGCTGTAAAATGAGCTAAAGAAGGAAATGGCAAACCACTCCAGTATCTTTGCCAAGAAAACCCCAAATGGAGCCATAAAGAGCCAGACATGACTGAAATGACTAAACCACTACAACAACTAGTACATATTGGTATTATATCATATTGCATTGGTGCTAGTGTCATATAACAGCACATCTTACTCCTGGTTCATTAGGAGTTGAGGACAGACCTTGACAATCTGGAAGAATCTCCAGGGCTATAAATCTAACCTGCTTGAGAGCTGAGACCATTTTGTTTTATGTCTATGTTTATGCTTATGATACTGCAGCAATGAATAAGTCCTTAAAAATAGTCTCACCCAAATAACACGAAGTTTATATGGGAAAGTTTGAATACATTATCAAATGAGTAATTAAGTAGCAAATGAATAGAGTTGGGGCTTGGAGTCAGTAAGAATTACAAATCCAACCTCAGATCCTTAATAGTTGTATGACCCTGAATAAGTCATTTAATCTCTTATTTGCCTCAGTTTCCTCAACTGTAAAATGGCTATAATAGTAGCACCTACCTCTCAGGTTTGTTGTCAGGATCAAATGAGTTAATATTTATAAAACACTTTGGACAATGTCTGGCACATAATACGTACTATATAAATGTTATTCCTTTCCCCTTCCTTTCCCAGGAATATCTCTCTCTCTCTCTCTCTCTCTCTCTCTCTCTCTCTCTCTCTCTCTCTTAATTAGGTAGACAGAGTAATGTATTTAGAGTCAGCATGCCTAGAGTTACTAGCTTCAAGACTTTAAGCAAATCACTTCATTTTTCTAAGCCTCAACTTTTTCATCTGCAAAATTCTAATTAATTAATAAATACTTAGTAAACAGCTACTTTGTATAACACATTGTACCTGGCCCTGGGGATACAAAGACAAAAGTAGTTCCTGAGTGTAAGTATATTACAACCTACTGGAGAAAGAAAGAGGATTATACTCTATGATACTGAAGTTCCCTTCTGGTTCTAAATCCTACAAGCCTAAATTATTCTATCAAGGATACTCAGCTAATTCCCTCATGACATGGATTGAATTTCCAACCTCCAATTAGGAAAAAAAATCTTTAAAATTAAAACTGTAACAGGAAGTAAAGTAATTGTACATGTCAAGAAAATGAATACACGACCTTGGTAATAATTTTCATCCTTGTAATCTTTGTATGAGGCATCTTTTTTTTACTTCAATACTTGAAGTATCTATGTCATTAGGGTGGGTATCCCCATCTCATTGATTCAAATAGAAATCTCTCTATTGCTAGAAAAGTTATATATGACAGAGCTCTGGAGAAAATTGAATGGGGATAGAAAAGAATATACCTTTTTCTCAGTAGTACTTGGCACCTACACAAAAACTGACCAAGTTTTAGGGTATAAAACCCTCAAAATCAAATGTAAAAAGGCAGAAATATCAAATGCATTCTTTTCAGATCATAATGCAATAAAAAATTATATTCAACAAAGGGTAGCAGAAAGAGATTAAAAATTAATTTGAAACTAAATCTAATTCTAAAGAATAAGTGGGTCAAAGAACAAATCATAGAAACAATCAAAATTTCATTAAATGACAACAATGAGACAACATACCAAAATTTATGGGATGCAACCAAAGCAGTACTTACGGGAAATGTTTATTTCTCTAAATTCTTACATCAACAAAATAGAGAAAGAGCAGATCAATCTACCGGGCATGCAACAACAACAACAAAAAACTAGAAAAATAACAAATTAAAAATTCCCAATAAAGTACCAAATTGAAAATACTGAAAACCAAAAATGAGGTTAATAGAATTGAAAGTGAGAAAACTATTGAGCTAATAAATGAAACTAGGAGTTGGTTTTATGCGGGGGAGGGGAACGATAAAATAGATAAGTCATTGGTTAATTTAATTTAAAAAAAGAAAGAAAACCAGACTTCCAGTATTGAAAATGAAAAGGATGAGTTCACCACCAATGAAGAGGAAATTAAAGCAATCATTAGGAAATATTTTGCCCAATTATATGCCAATAAATCTGACCATCTAAGTGAAATTGATGAATGTTTATGAAAAAATAAATTGTCCAGATTAACAGAAGAAGAAAAAGAATACTTACATAGCCCTATCTTAGAAAAAGAAATTGAATAGGCCATTAATGAACTCCCTAAGAAAAAATCCCCAGGGGCAGATGGGTTCACAAACCATTCTGCCAAACATTTAAAGAACAAGTAATGCCAGTACTATATAAACTATTTTGAAAAATGGGCAAAGAAGTCTTATCAAATTCCTTTTATAACACAAAAATGGTGCTGACACCTAAACCAGGAAAAACTAAATTAGAAAATGAAAACTACAAAACAATTTCCTTAATGAATATTGATGCAAAAATTTTAAATAAAATACTAGCAAGGAGACTGCAGCAATATATCACAAGGATCATATACTATGACCAGGTGGGATTTGCACCAGGACTGCAGGGCAAGCTATCAGTATAATTGACCATATCAATAAAAAAAAACCCAACAGAAATTATATGACTATCTAAATATATGCAGAAAAAAGCTTTTGACAAAATACAGCACCTACTCTCATTAAAAACACTAGAGAGCATAGGAATAACTGGAGCTTTCCTTAAAATGATATCTATCTAAAACCATCAGCAAGCATCATAATGGGGATAAGTTAGAAGTCTTCCCAATAAGATCAAGGGTTAAGCAAGAATGCCCATTATCACCACTATTATTCAATATTGTACTAGAAATTTTAGCTATAAAAATAAGAGAAGAAAAAGAAATTGAAGGAATTAAAATAGGCAATGAAGAAACAAAACTATTGCTCTTTATACATGATATGATCAAATTCTTAGAGAATTCTAGAGAATCAACTAAAAAACTATTTGAAATAATCCTCAACTTTAGCAGTTGCAGGATATAAAATAAATCCATATAAATCATCAGCATTTCTCTATATTGCCAAAAAAGCCCAGCAGCAAGAGATAGAAAGAGAAATTTCATTTAAAATAACTGTAGACATTATAAAATACTTGGGAGTCTACCTAGAAAGACAAACCCAGGAACTATATGAACATAATTACAAAAGACTTTTCACACAGATAAGGTCAGATCTAAACAATTGAAAAACTATCAATTGATCATGGGTAGGCTGAGCCAATATAATAAAAATGACAATTCTGCCAAAATTAATTTACTTATTCAGTGCCATATCATTTTATAGAACTAGAAAAAATAGTAACAAAATTTATCTGGAAGAACAAAAGGTCAAGAATATCAAGGGAATATGGCATTTAAAAAGTTTGAGATAATTTGTCATTTTATTAATGATGCTAGCATTTTTAATAAAAGGTCAGTGACACTCTTGAATGCCAAAGACAATCATGGTGGCAGGCTCATGGTTTATATGCCCTTGGAAGAGAGGTGTTCCTGAGGGTAGTAATCAACTCTGATTGGCAAACAATTAATGAGAGGTGGGTTTTACAAAAAGAAGTGAGCTCACTCCAATAGGTGGCTGTAAGTGACATCATGTCGCTCTTGGCCAGAGAGACTATCCCTATGCCCAAGACTACCCCAGCCTTGGGCAATCTAAGCAAAACACTCTATCTCTACTCAAGCTTGATTGAGTGGAATTCACCCTAGATTAGAGATTCCTTGCAAAGTTAGATGGGATCTGACCAAGATTGAGGAGAGTTATTTCAATGTCCTTCAAGAGACCACAGAAAAAGGGAGAACTTTGGATCTCCCCAAATCATTGGTTATTGATAATTATGTCTCTCCAGAATTAGTGAAAAAATAATAATGCAAAGGAAGGTGGCCTAGCCATACCAGATCTCAAACTTTACTATAAAGCAGTAACCATAAAAACTATCTGGTACTGGCTAAGAAAAAGAGTGGTAGATCAGTGGAATAGATTGGGTATACAAGACACAGTAGTAAATAACCATAGTAACCTAGTGTTTGATAAACTGAAAGACTCCAGTTTCTAGGATAAGAATTCACTATTTAGGGGCAGCTAGGTGGTGCAGTGGATAGAGCACTGGCCCTGGAGTCAGGAAGACCCAAATTCAAATCTGGACTTGGACATATACACACTTACTAACTGTGTGACTCTGGGCAAGCCACTTAACCCCAATTGCCTTGCAAAAAATAAAACAATTCACTATTTGACAAAACCTGCTGAGACAAGTGGAAAACAATATGGCAGAAAGTAGATATGAAACAACATCTTATATCATATACCAAGATAGAGTCAAATACGTAAATGATTTAGACATAAAGGATGACACCACAAACAAATTAGGAGAGCAAGGAATAATTTATCTGTGAGATCTATAGAGAACGGAATTTATGACCCAACAAAAGATAGAGAGAATTACAAAATGTAAAATGAATAATTTTGATTACATTAAATCAAAAAGATTTTGCACAAACAAAATCAATGCAACCAAGATTAGAAGGAAAGCTGAAAGTTGAGAAACAATCTTTATAGTAAATGTCTCTAATAAAGGCCTTATTTCTCAAATATATGAAGAACTGAGGCAAATTTATAAGAACACAAGTCATTCTCCAATTGATAAATGGTCAAAGGATATGAACAGGCAGTTTTCAGATGAAGAAATAAAAACTATCTATAGTCATATAAAAATGCTCTAAATCACTATTGATTAGAGGAACAAATTAAAACACTCTGAAATATCACCTCACACCTATCAGATTGGCTAATATGACAAAAAAGGAAAACGATAAATGTTGGAGAGGGTGTGGGAAAATTGGGATGCTAATGTCCCAATTGGTGGAGTTGTGAACTGATCCAACCATTCTGGAGAGCAATTTGGAACTATGTCCAAAGGGCAAACAAAGTATTCATACCCTTTGATCCAACAATACACTACTAGGTCTGTAGCCCAAAGACATAAAGAAAAGGGGAAGAGGGGAGGGCCTACATGTATAAAAATATTTATAGCAGCTCTCTTTGTGGTGGCAAAGAATTGGAAATTGAGGGGATGATCATCCATTGGGGAATGGCTGAGCAAGTTGTAGTATATGAATGTAATGTTATACTATTGCGCTATAAGAAATGGCAGGCAGACAGATTTCAGAAAAAACTGGAAAGACCTACATGAACTGATGCAAAGTAAAAGTGAGTAGAACTAGGAGAACATCATATACAAGATCAGCAACATTGTGTGAATGACTTAGCTTTTCTCAGCAATACAGTGAGTCAAGACAATTTCAAAAGACTCATAATGGAAAATGCTATCCACATCCAGAGAAAAAACTCATGGAGTCTGAATGCAGACAATTTTCACTTTCTTTAATTTTTTTTCATGGTTCTTTTCTTTTGGCCTGTTACTTCTTTCACAATATGACTAATATAGAAATGTGTTTTACATGGTTGCACATACATAACCTATAATGCTAATAGTCTTATGGAGGGGGTATTGAGAGAGGGAGAGAGATAATTTGGAACTCAAATTTTTTTTAATGAATGTTAAAAATTGTCTTTATATATAATGGGCAAAATAAATAAATAATTAATTAATGAATGAATGAATGAATGAATGAATGAATTATTTTTGTATCACTCAGCAGGCAGTTAGGTGGCACTGCAGATAGAGCACCAGGCCTGGAATCAGGAAGACTCATCTTCCTGAGTTCAAATCTGGCCTCAGACACTTACTAGCTGAATGACCCTGGGCAAGTCACTTGTCCCTGTTTGCCTCAGTTTCCTCATCTATAAAATGAGATGGAGAAGGAAATAGCAAACCACTCCAGCATCTTTGCCAAAAAAAATCTCAAATGGGGTCATGAAGAGTTGGACAAGACTGAATACCACTGAACAACAAAAATCACTTTAGTAGAAGAATATAAATTACTTGAGAGTTTGTTGTTTCATTCTTTGTATTTATATCTCCAGCATCCAGTACGGTGCCTAACACATAATAGGTACTTAATAAACACAGATTGGTTGAGACCATAAAGTTCATCATCTTATAGTCGACTAGGCAATGAATCTTAGCTAGGCTAGTCCTAAAGAACAGATATATTGTCCATAACTAGGTCCATATTCAAAGACTTTCCAACTCAATAGGGCCGGTTATAACCTGGATTCCTCTGGCAGAGCCTTCAGAAACTTATGACTACCTCCATGCCATAAAGAGTCATCAGAGTAGGGTTTTAATGGGTGGAGATACATAACATCTTTTCTCTTTTTTTTTTTCTTACTATGGACACTAACTGAAACAGCATTACAGACCTCTCAGACAACTCTTTCAGTGAAGCATCTAAATGTTCAACATTGAATAGAAATAGATGCTTCAACGTGCACTTTCCAAAATGATGATCCCTCTTTTAATAGACCTTATAGATTTGATTTGCACTACTGAATAATAATAGCTAATATATATCAACATGAATTAATGTTCAATATGGACTTTCATATATACATATGTATATGAACTATTATTATTGTTTTAGGAAAGACTTGGCATTTAGCTAGTTTTTTCAAAGGAATTGAAATCTCCTGGGTAGGTTGACGCTTTGTATATTTCTGACTTTCAATTGGAAAATGGAAAATATATGTGTGTGTGTGTGTGTGTGTGTGTGTGCACATATCCATGCATATCCATATATACACATATATCCATATACAGACATCTGTACTTTATATATACACACATATATACACATATATACCACATATACATATATAATATATGCATACATACACATATAACCTTTACTTGCCTCAGTTTCCTCAATTGTAAAATGGAAATAACAATAGTATCTCCTTCCCAGGGTTGTTGTGAATGTGAAATGAGATAATATTTATAAAGGGCTTAGAACAATGCCTAGCACATAGTAAGTACTACATAAATGTTAGCTATCATCATCATTACTATTATTACCTATTATTATTATAATTATTGAAAGTTTACAAAGCTCCTTCCTCAAAACAGCCCTGTAAAGTATACAGTGTTATCTTCACTTTGCTAATGAGTAAACTGAGGACTACAGAAGTTAAATCATTTATTTGTAGCTATGTGACAGAGCCCAGACTTCAACCTCCATCTGCTGAGTACTGAAGTTCCTGTGTGCTCTTTGTATTACAGTATGCAGTCTCAAAGTGCTGAAGGCGACCTCTGATTTCTCCTAGCATTTCATCTAGAGCTCTCTCCTCACCTCTCCTCGTTACCCATGTCTTCTCCTGTCCAGTAGATTGTGGGCTTTTGGATGTCAGAGATCGTGTCCATTTCACTTGTGAATCTTCAACACTTCACATGGGGGCTTGGGCATAGTAGATGTTTAATAAGTGTTTGTTATTATTATTGAACCTGGAAAAACTAGATGCAAAAGTGACCCTGGAAGATGAAAGAGGTCTCTCTCTGTTCCTTAAAATATGTACCATCATTTTCCAAGGATGGAGGGGGTAGGGATAAAACTATGATCCTTCTATTAATAGACCTTACAAACAGATTTCATTTGCCTTACTGAATGACATTTTATTAATGCTGGAATCCTACTAGGACACTCCCCAGATTGGCTTCTTACATCAAAGTTATATGAGTAATTAAGTCTTTTTAAGTGTTGTCAGTTTTGATACTATATTTTCACCTAGCCCTTAATGTTGATTTGAAGATAATAGTCTTCATTATGACAAAGAAACCAAGCCAAATGGGGGTGGGGGGATTAATAACATTTAGTAGGTTTTACATTCTTTCATTCCTGTTCTTTATGATTAAGAAATCATTCTGGTAGTTTCCCTTCAGTCATGACAAGAATTCATTTTTCCCCATCATTCTCATTGAAATACCAAAAGGGGTTTAGCATCACAATACTTGGGTAATCTCATTCAGCCTTGAAGCTGACTAAGCCCTAGCCAGCGCTTAAAGGTCAGAATGTTCATAGTTTACAGCTAAAAGTTATATTCCCTACCCTCTTCTGCTATCCATGCATTTCTTCAATAGACTTATCTCAAGCTGAGCTCTAAGTATTTCGTTTCCTCCTCACCAAAACAGGTATAGTCATCCTTCAGGAACAATTCTTTCCTCAGGAGATTTTTCTCCACAAGGCAGACAGGCTTAAAAGTTACTTGCCAAAAGTTTTCTGCACTTTGGCTCAAACCAAAGTGTTAATAGAATATCCAATTGACTCAAAATAGAACACAATTCTTCAATCCCATATCTAATAATACCTGGTTTGGCATTTGACTAAGATTCAGATTTGGACTAAGATTCAGTTTAACCAGCTCTCGTCTGACAACAAAATATTTTTTCTGTTGGATCAAGGAAGATTCTTAGGAAACACTTTCAATTCTAGGATAGAGGCATGTCAGGCAGAATTTTTAAAAAGAACCAGCAGCCATAAATCCATTGGAAAGGGGAAAGGAATACTACACTATAAAATGCCAGGGTGTGACCCCAGGCATTTATCAGCTAACTTGAGATGGGTAAGTGTAAAGTAAAGGGTTTAAACTGGTGACCTGTAAGGAATGAAGTAGCAAAGAGACATAAAGTCATGAAATGGCATCCAGACATTCCACTCACCCAGCACTGTGCAAATAAAGCACCACATGGTCCACCCGTACCAACATCGTATGCAGGCCAAGATACATAGCTAAGCATTTACATAGCATGTTGCACATATCAAGAGCAGCAGCCATTGTAGGAGTGGGAAGGACCTTCAGCATGACACAGCACGAATAACTGGGACCCCCTGTGCCCCAGGCTCATCTCAACAGTTAGGCGTCACCCTTCTGATCCCAAAGCACTCCCAAGAGCCTGCCTTAGCAGTGCAGCGAGCTTTTACCCTCACTACTGAGGAGCCAGGTTGGGTCTTCCAGAATGTCTCAATAACCTATTAGCAAGATGTGTGCCTAGATTATGGCAGCTGCCATTGGTCTAATTTCTTAGCCATCTCCTTTCCATTACTCAAGCTTCAAAGCAGAAGAAAGAAAGATGAACTTGGGAGTTAGAGGACCTGGATTCAAATCCCCACTCTTTCACATATTACTGCCTGCGTGACCTTAGGCAACCAACATGGGTCTCAGTTTCCTCTATTAAAATGAGGAGGGATGATTGGACTATATATCCTTTATGATTCTTATTTAATCTTTCTGTGCCTCAGTTTCTTCATCTTGCAGATGAAGAGGTTGGACTAGATATCCTTTCTGATCTGTATTTAACTTTTCTGTGCCTCAGTTTCTTCATCTGCCAAATGAGGGGGTTGGATATGATGACTTCTATGGTCCTCACTTAACCTATGACTTAGCTTTCTCATCTGCAAAATAAGGAGCTGGACTCAGTGACCTCTAAGATACCTTCTAGCTGAATCAAAATGTCACTCCCATGTTGTTCTGCTAACTGTCACTTTGTTCCCTTGCCTAGGGGTAAAAAACATGTTTCTCCTGCATTAGTCCAATTCTCAGATGCCTAGAGGCTTTGGGTGAGGATTCTAAACTCCTTGTTCAAATATCACACTGAATAATAATATTGATAAATGCATCCCACTAGCTTCTGACAAGGGCTACAGTGAGTTCCCCTTCCCACCCTAGGTCTAGGTCAGTGGGCCAGCAAAAGTGGAAAGCTTTTGTCTGGCTGGCTTAAGTTTCTTCCTTTTCTCTCCACTGCACTCTTTGACTTTTTCCCCAAAGCCCTCCTTTCTTTCCTCATTCTGTCCTCCACTCCCCACTGTCTCTCAGACAGCAATTCTAAGGAAAAGAAGGGAATATTCCAATGGTACATTCCCTCCCGTGGACTGAAATGGATGCCTTGTACTAAGCAACAGGTTGGAGACCCACCCAGGGATTAAAGAAGAGAGAGGGAGAGGGTTTCAGACTTTAAGCATAAGGATGTGACCATCTGGAATTTCTCTATCTGTACAAAGAAAAGCAGTGGTTTTGGGATCACTGTCAAGCAATCCCAATTCGGCCCCCTTCCCCATTCATTCCCAACTTCCCACCAAAAAAAAAAACACATGAACGTCTCAGACAAAGACCTTAAAAGTCAGTTATTGGCACGTGCAGCAATTTCTGTTTCCTCTTGTCTTAATAGGCATTTAGAAAGCAGATTTCTATTTTTTGTTTACAAAGTTACACTCTTTGGCAGTGCTCACACTCACAAGCCACCTGCCGCTAAAAAAGAAAAAAATTGGATTCCCACCAAGGCTAAAGGCAGAGCTTCAGAGACCAATTACAAGCAAATAATTATTTCCTGAACCTGGGATTCTCTTCCAAAATCGGATTCTAGTCTGCTACTTATAGTCTCTACTTCTCCCCTTCACTGACTTTGACTCTCTACACACACACACACACACACACACACACACACACACACACACACACGCACGCACGCACGCACGCACACGGGAACAATCTAAGAGGTTAGCAGTAGATATTCTCAATTTACTGTTGCTTTCTAATTGGTAGCAGAATGATGGATTAAAGATAAAGATAACAAGAAACAAATTAAGCCCCCGCTCTTTTCTCCCTCTTTTCCCCCTCCTAAAAAAGATCAGCAAACATACCAACTTAAACAGAGAAGGAATAAGAAGGAACCAGAGAGTCTTCACAGAAACACGAATCTAGTTCCGTCCCCGCACTTACCCGCACAAGTTACACGCCTGTCACCCTGGGCTGAGCGCAGAGAGCAGCTCGTGTTCTCCTGAAGCTGCGGGGCTGGGAGGCTGGCCAGGCTAAACGCAAAACCCACGGGCCAGGGAAGGAGGAATAGCCACACCATAGCGAGCTCTCTGAACTGTCAACCAAAAGCAATTTGGCTAGCCTTAGTCATGGCGAGAGCAACGGAGTTCCGTATCCCTCCCAGCCGCTTTTGAGCTTCTTTGCCCAGTGCCCTGTATCATTTCTTTCCCCCTCACCCCACCTCTTGCTTTTCTCCTGTAAACTAAAGGCAAATCTATCCTGCTGCTACTTTTCCTCTCTTGTTTCAAGAAACTCCAGCAAGAGATTTCTTCCACCTGGAGTGGGGAGAGGGTGGAAGCAAGCGTGAAATACCTGACACTCTAAGGACAAATTTAACACACTTTAGCAGCACAGTCCCCAAGGCTTTATTGCAACAAGCTTAGGTGGGAAACAAAAGTAAGAAAGAAAGAGAGAGGAGGAGGAGAAAAGAAAGAGAAGAGAGAGAAAAAAAGGGAGAGAAAGAAAGAAAGAGAAAAAGAAAGAGAAAAAGGAAAGGAAGGAAAGAAGAACTGGTAAAAAACTTCTAGCTAAGCACAGCCCTTGGGTAAGGCTAAAGGAAGAAACGGAGAAATGACTCCTTGCTCAGCACAGTTCCTCCTTCTTCAGGCTTGGAATGACTCCCCTTTCCTTTTTAAAGCCCTGCTTGCTCCACCTCCTCTCAGTGCCACTTGAGTGAAGCCTCTGTTTGCAAATATGTATGTGGGCAACTCCAAATGACAAGAGAGCGGGGAAGTCAGCCAAAAAAATGGAAATTTAACCATGCATAAGAAATATTCTGAGCAATAAAATAAAAGCGGACAGGAGGGCCTTTGGGGAGGGGAGGGTTTCAAAGATGTGCTGTTAAGGGTTCATTGTGCTCCAGCATCTCAGAAGTGAGGACACAAAGTTAAGCATAGGCGGTATTGCTCTGGTGATTTCATCAGTGTCAGGAGCATCTATGCAGGCAAGACAGACCTGGACTACAATGGCATCTATAGTGACAGAGAGTTACCTAGAACACTAAGAGGTTAAATGTCTTGCCGAGGGTCATACACCCTATATGTGCCAGAGACACAACTTGAGCACAGCTCTTCCCAACTGGAAGCTAGTTACCTATCCCTATGTTACAGTGCCTTTCATCTTCACCGAGACCACTGCCAACTTGTATTTATTCATATGAACAGGCCATTTATCTCAACATCGCCAGCTCCCCGCTAGTTCACAGCAATCTCTTTTTTTAATGGAACCTCTGATTTCATTGTCATAGGGACCACTGAGGCCAACTCCGTATGTACTACGCCAGAAGTATCTAACACCCAGCCTGTAATACTCCTGAGTAATGCTGGAACCAGATTAAAATGTGGCTCCTCTATGATTTTAATGAATTGATGTAGTAATAAATATATAGATGTATATGTACATATATGTGCATTTCAATCTTTTTCCCTTGCTATGGACCTTACAGAAGCCTCAGCATCAGGAAGGCCTATATTCACATAGTTCCTCTGACATATTGACTGTGTGACCCTAGGCAAGTCACCTATCAGCTATAGAGCAGGTGCCCATCTTTATTGGAAGAGCCTTTTTCTCATCAGCAGTTCCCCATACTGATTAAAAGATATTTCCAGTCTCAAAAAAAATCCTTGCTGAATTATTTGGAGAGTTGATTCAAAGGGAAAGTTGGAAACTCTCACAGGGAGACATCAAATATACAGAGAGACAACTTTTAGCTTAACCAAGTTAGAATAGAGCGAAAGCCCAGGAACCATGACCTATTGTCATTATAATACCAACTCTGGAAAAAATGTTAAAAGCTAATTATGTAACAGCTGGAAATCTTGGTAAGTGCCCAAACGCAGCACTTCTGTATGCCAGGTTGTCTTTGCAGGGATTGACAAGGCATAATGAGAGAAAACAAGCAGGACGAACAATCATTAGCTATGCCCTGTGCTTTGCTCTTCGCTTGCAGCAGCAGATGAGGGACTATTTCTTCATGTTTACGCATGGCTGATGTATAGTGACATTCAGTTTCAACAATCCCTTCACCCAGACTTGAAGTACAATGGAAAATTCAACAGGACAGGCTTTCATTCAAGCTACCCTGAGTGGCATCTTAAGGATGTGTGACTGAATGGATATAAAGCCATGGTCACACAAAGGATGACAAGTCCACTTTCTTCTAAAGGAGGCTGAGGCCCTGGTCTAGGTCATGGAAATCCTTTTTCATGCTCTCTAGTTTTAAATTATATAAGCAGTTATGTCCTGCTTGTCCCACAAAGAATGTCGCTTTTCCATAACTACCCAGAGCAGGTTTTCTCTGGCTCTGGCCAGCCTTTCCCAAGAAGCCCTGACCTCTTCTAGAAGAGGCCAGAGGAAAATGAAGGAAGTGGCAATACAGGGACACTGGATTGTTTTTCTAGACTCACCCAAATTGAGGCCACGCAGACAGTACTTATGGAATGATCTGTACTAATGACTCAACCCAACAGCCCAGGTCTCACAAATTAGCAGCTGTTTTTTAAAAATTGTTTCCAGCACTTCCCATAGTCCCCCAAAATCATAAATGATAGCCTTATAAAGGCAAGGTAATACAGTCAACTCACATTCATCTATACTAAGAAGGGCAAAGAAAAGCTCATCTAAAATAACTCATACATCAGATTTGGCTATCAAGTATTTGACAGAATTTGGGAGGGTGTGAAGGAGGAGCTACCCCCCTAATTATGTTTTGCTTAAGTTTTTATTACTGCAATTAATTTGTATAACCTGAGCAAATTAGGGAGGTAAGTTAGGAAGCACAATGTATGAACACAGGAGCTGCCTGGATGGGTACTTTGGGATTTTTTTAAAAAGTCTATTTCAGATGATCCATAAAACAAATTATCCACATAAAAAAGCTTTTTACATAGCAAAGCCATAGAAACATAGAACCATAGATGTAGGAAGGGAAATACAGAATCATCTAATAACCTTGTCTTCTTGCTTCTTTCTGGGTAGGCCCTCAGCCTAAACTACTTGGAGCAGATGAGTAGCCCTTCCCTTTAAAAGATTTTTCTGATAGTATTAGTTCAGTGACTTAATTTTCAATCTGAGTCCCCAGTTCTTGGTACAGTACCTGGAGCGTGGTGAGCCTAATAAATGCTTAACAAACAATTGTTTATTGAGGTCTTTTTTTTTTTTAATGTTTTGGAGACTTCCAGATTTCTTTCCTGCCTAATCTAATTCCTTTCAGTCTCTGGGACTAAAAGAAAGCAGTGAACAAACATTTGCTGTATGTTCAGGGAATGGCGGATCTAGAACGGCAATCAGAAGGTATTTAGTCCTGCCCACTCATTTTATAGATAAGAAATCTGAAACCCAGAAATGATAAATGAGTTGCCCAAGGTCACACAGGCAGCAAAGTCAGTATTCAAATTGAAGACTCTGGTTTTTAAATACAGCACGCTTACCATTGCAAAACACTGTCTCCTATGGTCTCTAAACTACAAGATTGATCAACTTTTTTATTTAACAAGCATTAATTAAGCATGGACTATGTGCCAGATACTGTGTGAAGTGCTTTACAAATATCATCTCATTTTATCCTCACAGCAAACCTGGAAGGTAAGTGCTACTGTAATCTCAACTGAACAGTTGAAGAAATAGAGGCATACAGAAGTTAAATGACTTACCCAGGGTCTACTATACGTCTGAAGCCAAATTTGACCTTGGGTTTTTCTGACTTCAAGTCCAGTGTTCTATCCAAGGTGTCACCTAGCTACTCCTAACATGGCATACAGTCCTGAAAAACAAAACATTAGAGTACATCATTTAGGGATTGGCTTGTGAATATTTAGAAATGCAAACAGTGATCGTTAAGCATCAGCATGGATTCGCTGTTTGGCAAACCAATGAAAACTTACTTCCTTTTCTGATAGAGTGAAGCAGCATGTCTTAGTTGGGAAAGAGATGGTCTAAGGATCCAAAGACCTGGGTTCAGGTCCCCCCTGTGATATATCTGACTCTGGGACACTGGGCAGGTCACTTAACTTCTCAGTGACCCAGGGCATTCTATAATATTCTATGTTTTAAGAAGGTAATTGGTCTGCACCAGTGCCCGATAAAGCCACACATCCCATACAAAAAAAAAAAATCCAAAACACTTGACTCGATGGATAGACTCAAGGAAATGCGATAGACTGATTATGCCTCCATTTTAGTAAAGCATTTGAATATGAACGGAATAATACTTCGATTAAATGAATTCAGGACTCGTTAGAAAACTGGGCTGAAATACTGCTGTGTGATGTGATGATTCAATATTAACCCATAAAGAAATCTCTACAAGAGTACCATAGGGTTGGACCTGTTCTATTCAATATTTATATCAGTGACTTAAACATAGATAGCATTCTTAGTAGATTTTCAGATGATATGAAGCTGTGAAGGATGGAAAACATTCTGGATTTAAATTAGAATTCTAACAAGAGATCGAAATGCTGGAATTACAAACTAAGTCTAGTAAAATAATCTGTGTGTGCGTGCACATGTGTGTGTGTGTGTGTATGTGTGTGTGTGTGTGTGTGTGTGTGTGAATTGGTCAACTAGGTGGCACAGTGGATAGAGCTCCAGGCCTGGAGTCAGGAAGACTCATCATCCTGATTTCAAATGTGGCCTCAGACACTTACTAGCTGAATGACTTGGACAAGTCATTTAACCCTGTTTGCCAATTTCCTCACCTGTAAAATGAACTGGAGAAGGAAATGACAAACCACTCCAGTATCTCTGCCAAGAAAATCTCAAATGGAGTCACAAAGAGTTGTACACAACTGAGAAATGACTGAACACATAAATGTAAGTTCCTACACTTGGACTTAAGAAATTAAGTGCACAAGTATGGGCTGGAAAAGATGTGACAAGAAAACACTTAATGTGTATATGGACCGGGGGCTTAGAAGGCAGAAAACTTAATTATATTCGACAGTGTGATGATGCAGCCCAAAGATAATGTAAGCTTGGATTTCACTAACAAAAGCATCAGGTCTAAAATGAGGGAAATTTTGATATTCCATTGATTTGGTCAGACCAATCTATCTTTGTCTCAGTAACACATCTTAGGAAGGACGTTGCCAAAGTAGAGAAAACCCAGGAGAGGATGACCAGCCTAGTGAAGGACCTTCAAACTATCTAAGACAAAGTTATTATTGTCTGTTATTGAAGCCACTGAAGATGATTAAATGCTTGGAGACCTGAAGACTTAAGAGAGTTGTGATGACTGCAGTCTGACAAATGAAGCATTGTCTTCAGTAGAGAGATTAGACTTATTCTGCTTGGCCCCAGAAGGTTCAATGGGTATCGGTTTTGTTATTGCTGTTCAGTTGTGTCTGACTCTTCATGACCCCATTTCGGGTTTTCTTGGCAAAGATACTGGAGGGGTTTGCCATTTCCTTCTCCAGCTCATTTTTTACAGATGAGGAAACTGAGGCAAACAGGGTTAAGTGACCTGCCCAGGGTCACACAGCTAATAAGTGTCAGAGGCTGGATTTGAACTTAGCTTCCTCCTGACTCCAAGGCTGGCATTCTATCTACTGCACCACATAGCTGCCTAGACGTCAGTTATTAGGTGGCAGATTTCAGTTCATCAAATTCTAACGATGAGAGTTACCTCCAAAATACGATAGACTGCCTCATAAGGTCATGAGTTCTCTGACACTGTAGGTCCTTATGCAAGACTGAATGATCACTCACTCGGCCTTTTGTTTCTGTTATTCAGTCATTTTCAGGCACGTCCAACTCTTTGTGTCCCCATTTGGGGTTTTCTTGGCAAAGACAATACAGTGATTTGCCATTTCTTTCTCCAGCTCATTTGACAGATGATAACTGAGGCGAACAGAGTTAAGTGACTTGCCCAGCATCACACAGGTAGTGTCTGAGGCCAGATTTGAACTCAGGAAGAGGAATCTTCCTGACTCGAAGCCCAATTTTCTATCCACTGTGCCACACATGAAAAAGATTCATACTTCAGGTAGGGCATGAACTAGATGAGTGCTGACAATATTTTTTATCAAAGAAAGTAGTTTATGAAGTAGAAACTCTTGAACAAAAATGTTCAACAGATAATCGAAAACCAGGATAAGTTTGAAGAGAATAATTGGGCCTACAGTTGACTTCAATAAGTCCAAACCACCACACCCAAAAGAAATATAACCCACCCACAATACTGAAGAATTTGCAGATGTGATTGCTGAGTCACTGTCAATAACCTTCTTAAAAATTGTTTTATTAATATTCATATATATACATATATACACATATATGTATGCATTTTATGAGTCATCTCCCAATAACTTGCTTCCCCTCACCCAATAACAATAGGTGTCTCTAATCAATAAGCATAGCCAAGTAAAACAAATGAATTTGGTTATGTCTGTAAACATATGCCTCATTTTGCATGTCTATGCTACCACCTCTCAGCCAATGAAAAAAGAAGCATGTTTAACCGTCAGTCACTGCTTTGTGTAAATTGCTCTGGTCTGCATCAGTTCATATAATTCTTCCCAAGTTTCTTTGAATTCTTTGTATTGGTCACTTCTTGCAGTACAGTGATATTGGATTATAAATCATTATAAAATATATTTTACTTAAACCACAATTTGTTCAACCATCCCCCTGTCAATAGGCAACAAGTTTAGTTCCAGTTCTTTGTTACAACAAAAAGTGCATATATACGTAATATTTATGTATATCATCAATTAAACAATCAATAGCTATTAAATGAGCACTTCCTATGTGCCCGGAATTCTTGCTAGGCACAGAGAATACAAGTACAAAACATGAAATAATCTTTACCTGCAAACAGCTTACATTCTTACATTCCAGTCTTATTGTTATTATTCAGCCATGTCTGACTCTTTGTGACCCCATTTGGTTTGGTCGTCTTTGATAGCAAAGGACAAACAATAACAAATTTTAATCAGTGGCAGAGACAAGGATAGATAGATATGCATACACACATGCGCATGGGTATAGAAATGCATATATATGTGTCTTGGTATATAGCATAAAGTAAATACATACAGATATATGCGAAGTTGTGAAATACAAAGTACTTTGGGAAGGAAGACATTAGCATTTGTGAGACTCATGAGAGGCTTCATGTAGAAAATGGTGCCTGAAGTGCATCTTAAAGAAAAAGAGAGTGGTAAAGGTAAGGTCTTCTTAAGAGTAAGCAAAGCTTAGACAGATGTAGGATTCCTGGCTCAGTAACAAGGCAGATGAAATTCAGTCCTGTGCTGACAGTAATGATCCGAAGCACTTTTTTGATGCCCTGAAGGCTATTTATGGCCCAAAGACTTATGGTGCATCTCAACTACTCAGTACTGATGGAGCCACACTGAACAGAGACGAGGACATGATCCTGGAGAGATGGGTTGAATGCTTCCATGGTGTTCTCAACAGAGCATCATCAATCAATGCTGAAGCCATTGACTGTTTACCTGAAGTCAAAGTCAGTCCTTCTCTAAACAAATGCTATTGGGCTCCTCTCATGTGACAAAGTGCCTGGTGTTGATTCCATACCAGCAGAGATCTACAAAGCAGGGAATCCACTGCTCATACAGAAGTTCACTGAAATCTTCTGGGTTATATGGCAAAAGGAGGAGATCAAAGATTCCTCCATAGTCCATCTCTATAAAGGAAAGATAAACAGGTTGTCCTTTAAAAGTTATGGCTGTAGCAGGGAGTGGGGGGGGGGGAAGGGGCACTTGGAACTGTCCCTCTCTTAGTCATTGCTGGCAAGATTCTTACCAGAGTCCTCCTTAATAAGGTGATCCTTCACCTGGAAGATGGTCATCTACCCAAGAGCCAGTGTGAATTCAGAAATAGCTGAGGAATAGTCAACATGGTATTTGCTTCCCAGCAACTCTAGAAATGAAAGGAGCAGAACAAATGTCTGTACACTATATTCATCAACCTGACCAAGGTCTTTGATACTGTCACTCACGAGGGCTTGTGGAAGATTATGGAGAAATTTGGTTACCCAGAGAAGTGCATCAGTATTGTCCATCAGTTCCACAATGTCATGCTTGCACAAGTACTTTTCCAGTCACCAGTGGAATGAAGCAGGGCTGTGTGCTTGCTCCTATGTTTTTTAGTATGTCATATACCATGATTTAGACATAAAGGCTGATACCATAAGCAAATTAGGAGAGGAAGGCATAGTTCACCTGTCAGATCTATGGAGAAAAGAATTGATGACCAAAAAAGGGATAAGTGAATTACAAAATGTAAAATGAATAATTTTGATTACATCAAATTTAAGAGGTTTTGCACAAACGGAACCAGTGCAACCAAGATTAGCAGGAAAGATGAAAGCTAGGAAACAAACCTTACAGCAAACGTCTCTGATAAAGGCCTCGTTTCTCAAATATATAGAACTGAGTCAAATTTAAAAAAATGCAAGTCATTCCCCAACTGATAAATATTCAAGGGATATGAACAGGCAGGTTTTGATGAAGAAATCAAAACTATCTATAGTCATATAAAAAATTCTCTAAGTCCATTGATTAGAGAAATGCAAATTAAAACACCTCTGAGTTACCACCTCACAGCTATTAGATTGGCTAATATGACAGAAAAGGAAAACGATAAATGTTGGCTAGGATATGGGAAAATTGGAACACTAATGCACTATTAGTGGAGTTTTGAATCGATACAACCATTCTGGAGAGTAATTTGGAAACAAATTGCCCAAAGGGCAAACAAATTATGCATACCTTCTGATCCAGCAATATCACTGCTAGGTCTGTATTCCAGAGATAAAGGAAAAGGGGGGTGGGGAGGACCTACATGTACAAAAATGTTTATAGCAGCTCTCTTTGTGGTGGCAAATAACTGGAAATTGAGAGGTTGTCTACCAACTAGGGAATGGCTGAACAAGTTGTGGTATATGAGTATCATGGAATACTATTGTGCTATAAGAAATGATGAGCAGGCAGATTTCAGAAAAACCTGGAAAGACCTATGTGAACTGATACAAGTGAAGTGAGCAGAACCAGGAGAACATTGTACACAGTACCAGCAACATTTTATAATGATCAACTATGAATGACTTAGCTTTTTTCTATTTTATTAATTTATTTTGATTTATCAACAATCACTTCCATATGCTTTTGAGTTGAGAATTTTTCTCCCCCTTCCTCCCCCCCACCCTCCCCAAGACAGTGCACAATCTGATACAGGCTTTACATTTACATGCCCATTAAACATATTTTCACATTAGTGAAGTTGTAAGTAAAAATTAAAACCAACAGGAGGAATCTGTTGATGAAACAAAACTCAACAGAAGGTAAAAATAAGTGACAGCGATTCAATTTCCATAGTTCTTTCTTTGGATGTGGACAGCATTTTCCATCCCGAGGCCTCTGGAGATGTCTTAGATCCTTGTAATGCTGACAAGGGTTCAGTTCAACAATATTATACAATTAATCATTGTATAATGTGGCTGTTATTGTGTACAAAGTCCTCTTGGTTCTGGTCACTTCACTCACCATCAGCCCATATAAGTCTTTCCAGGTTTTTCTGAAGTCAGCCTGTTCATCATTTCTTATAGCACAATAGTATTCCATTACATTCATATACCACAACTTGCTCAGCCATTCCCCAATTGATGGGCATCCTCTCAACTTAGCTCTTTTCAGCAATGCAATGATCCAAGACAATTCCAAAGGTCTCTCAAGGAAAATTGCTATTTATATCCAGAGAAAGAACTGATGGAGTCTGAATGTAGATTGAAGCATACTACTTTCACTTTATTTTTTTGTGGTCTTTCTCTTTTGGTCTGTTTCTTCTTTCACGATATGACTAATATGGAAATATATTTTACATGATTGCACATATATAACCTATGTCAAATTGCTTACCATTTTAGGGAAGGGGGAAGTGAGGGAGGAAGGTAGAAAATTCGTAACTCAAAATTTTCAAAAGAATGTTAAAATTTGTCTTTACATGTAATTAGAAAAAATAAAATGCTATTTTTTTAAAAAAAAAAAGCTTGATGTTTACCACAATGTTGTCAGATACCTTCAGTGAGGATGAAAACAAAATCACTTTACTGCACTGACAATAAAGTATTTTACTTCAAAGGCTACATGCCAAGACTAAAGTGGAAGGATAATTGGTACAAGATTTTTTGTTTGCAAATGATTGTGTAGTCAATGCAGCCTCTGAAGCTGAAATGCAACAAAGAATGGATTGATTTTCTGTTGCTTTTGATAATTTTGACCTGACATTAACACCAAGAAGACAAAGGTTCTCCACCAGAGAGAGAATCATACATGGAACCATTGGTTACAGCAAATGGAGAAATTTTGAATGCTGAGAATAACTTCACTTACCTTGGCAGTATACTCTCCAGAGATGTATGCATAGATAATGAGGTTGACCCACATATTGCCAGAGCTAGCTCATTGTTTGGGAGGCTCCTAAGGAAAGTGTGAGAGAATGGAGGCTGCCTATCAAATTGAAGATCTATGGAGCTATTGTGCTGACCTCATTGTTATATGCCTGTGAAACCTAGACTACTGTTCCAACACCATGGCAGAAAATCGAACCACTTCCATTTGAATTGTCTCAGGAAAATTCTGAAGCTCACCTGGCAAGATAAGGTACCAGACACTGAGTTCCTTGCTCCAGCTGAACTGCCAAGGATTCACTATCTATTTTGTATCTACTGCAGAGAGGGCAACTCTGATGGGCTGGCCATGTTGTCTGAATGCCAAATCTAAGTTTACCTAAAAGACTATTTTATGGAGAACTCGCACAAGGGAATGTGCTCATGTGTAGATCAGAAGAAGCAATACAAGGACACTCTCCAGATCTCTCTGAAGGACTTTATTATTGATTATGAGACATGGGAGATGCTGGTACAGCATGGTATGCCTACATCAAAGAAGGTGCTGTACTCTATGAGTAAAGCAAAATTTCAGTAGCTCAAAAGAAATGTGAGATATGCAAATCTAGAGACATCGCCATCCCAAGTGTTCAAACAGATTATTTGTGCCAGACCTGTACTAGAGCCTTCCAAGTTCATATTGATTTGATCAGTCATAGCTGAAGACACTGTACCTTGATCCCAACATCATAATGTCATTTTTGTCTTCATTGAATATGAAGGATAATTAACAGCAGAGTTATGGTGTCACTAGGTCAAAGGATATGTACAGTGTAGTGACTTTTTTGGTATGATTCCAAATCGTTTTCCAAAATTGTTGGACCAATTCACAGAGCATCAATGATCACGGAACAAGTCATAGAGAACAGGAAAGGTGCCACAGGACAGTACATGGATAAACGTAGCCATAATTTTTAAAGAAGACCAACTTTTCAACCTTGTGGGCTTGATTTTGATTTTTGGCAAAATTTAAAATATATTATAGAAGATATGCTTTGTGAGTGCTTAGGAGGGCAATCACAAGAAGCGGTATGAAATAATGGCAAACAGTATGTACCACATTAACCTATTTTCCACTTTTTGGCAAGGTTTTTAGACTGGTAAATCAAGAGTACACCATCAACATATGGTTAGAAGTGGGCCTGATGCCAGCACCCTGTTAGTTCCAGTTTGATGTAGGAATGAGGCACTCTGCTATTGAACAGTTAACAGAAGGTTTACTTAGCCCTATCATAGCAAGATACGAAACAAGGCTACAATCTCACTTGGTTTCTAAAGTTAGATTTTAGGAAAGAGCCTTGTTTTCACCTGAAAATGCAGGTTGGTTCAGTAGGGCTGGTTGTGGTGACTCTTTAGCCATCTACCTATTCTTATTGTTTTTTTTTTGGCTAGGCAATGGGGTTAAGTGATTTGCCCAGGGTTACACAGCTAGTAAGTCTTATGTGTCTGAGGCCGGATTTGAACTCAGGTCCTCCTGAATCCAGAGCCGGTGCTCTATTCACTGTGCCACTTAGCTGCCCCCATCTACCTATTCTGAAAGACAATGACACCTCCCTCCACCATGGATCAGACTTGTCATACCGCTAGATGAACAGGAGGCCACATCAACACAGCCAGAAAAGCTAGGAAGCTGCCTTAAGAACACTTTGAGCCTCTCCTCACCCCAAAGCTGATCAATTCTTGGCTTTGTTTTAGGGAAAATGTAGCCTGACTGGTGTTAGGGTGGAGTGCGGAGGAGACAAAGCAGGGGATTCTGGTACATGCTGGTCCTTTCACACATATTACACCTGAATTTCAGCAAAGCATTGTAGAAAGTCATGATTAAGACAAGATAGAAATTTCTATTAGTTTTCAAGCAATGAGATTATATTTTTCCAACAGAGGCTTTCTTTCATGAATATGAACCTGAGAGTCCATATCTAGGGTTTTATCATTATGGGGTTTTGTTCATTGAGTCATTTGCCTAGTGTTTTCCTGTGGTGCCAGAGGAGGCAGAAAATATAAGCGGGAGAGAAGCCTGGCTCTTTTGAAATGTCAGCCACCACCAACCACCATCAGGAAAAACACGGGAAAATGGACTTTCATCTGGACCGTAGGTAAAAGCCTTTTAAATTGGCTGTTGTGAGCTACCACACTTTTCCTTCTATCTAATACCCATTCTATATTGGAGGAAGAGTAGGAAGATAAATAAATTCAGATTGCACAGAATTAGGATCAGAAATCTTCTCTTTTTAAGACTCGGCGAGGTACAATGAAAAGAGAGAGGGATCTGGAATTAGAGAATCGTAATATCCAAGATTGAGAATTGGAAAAGACCTAGTCAAGCCTCCTCATTTTATGTTTGAAGAAACTGAGGTCTAGAGAAACAAGTTGCCTAAGGTCATATAGATAGAACCCAGCTTTAAATCCCACTTCTCTATTACCTATATGACCTTGGGCAAGCTCTCTGAGTCTCAGTTTCCTTATCTGTAAAATGGATTGAGCTAAATGGTCTTTAAGGTCCCTTCCTGCTCTAAAGATTATGTGTGTTGGTGTGTAATCAGGAAGGTTTTGTGTGTGTGTGTGTGTGTGTGTGTGTGTGTGTGTGTGTGTATGTGTGTGTGACAGAAATAGACACAAAGACACAGAGGAGACAGAGAGAGAGAGAGAGAAACAGAGAAAGTGTCAGAGGACATAGGTTCAACCTTGTTTCTGATATTTAGTAGAAATCTCTGGACCTTCCTCAGCCTCAGTTCATTCATCTGAAAAATGAGAGGGTTGGACGCTAAAGCTATGGCCAGGACCCATCTGCCATGACGACCCCGCTACCCCAGACTACTCAAGTGGAAGTTAGGTTTTTCCCATCCTCCACTCTCAGCTCTTATGCTGAACATTCCATGGTACCTTTCTTGCATTTAAAATGTTAATGAACTAAAGCTCTGTGGGCATTGTTGTGTACAGGGCTGGGTGCCATGTTTTATGTCACCTGAAAGACTGTTTCAGATAGTCTCTTTCAATGATCCATGAAAATATGCCTGGAGATAATAAGTAGATACATCTATTAAGTAAAATAAATACACGTTTCATTCTTGAGGGAAGCTTCAGCCAGGAACTAGAGAAGGAAATTGAGTAGAATTCAGAGGGAAAACAACTTTCAAGATGAATGGTAGTGTGTCCTGTGTGCCTATCCAAAAAATGGTAGGTGGCATTGCTTCAAGTTTTTTACAAGTATTTTAGATAATTTGGGATGGGGAGAGGAGAAATTAAATTTTTTGACATTGCAGGCTCCTGCAGGGCAATTTTCCAAATACCGGATATTACATCCTGTGTGAGTTCCCTTGGTTTATATTCTTGCCATGGGAGGGAGATGGATTCGTGTTTCTGATAGGCCAGTTCTGGCTCTAATGTTAGCCACTCAATCACACATTCATGCTAGCTCTTTTCATGAAACCCATCTACTGTCCTCAATTCCAAGAATCACAGTCGTGTAACTTTAACACCTGTGCAGATTGGGAGTCTGGTTTGGAGTGTTGTTTATTTTTTTTCTCATTGTAAAGCAAATCATTGGTTGCATTATTTGCTTAGGAAAAGAATCACCTACTGACCCTAAGGAGATTTTTAAGTTATATGTTTATTCCTTATTCAAAGATCTCCTGAGACTGAAGGAACCCAAAATATCCTATACTTCCAGGAAAAAATTTTCAAAATTTGCAAAACCTGGTTAGAGTATTAGATTTGGGAATCCAGTCTTGGCTGTGTATGACCATGAAAGTGACCTTGACCAAGTCACATTTCTTATAAGAACACTTTGGAGCTTGAACCCTTTGGAGCTCATACACCATAGCAAGGCTCCCAGCCATGACACTCCGTGTTCTTCATAAATCAAAACTTTGCCAGAACAAGACCTCTACCTTTGTGCATGTGAGAGGTCACTATCAGGTCACTTTTAGATTGCTTGGCTGACTTTGTATTACGTGTGAAGAAATTTATTTTGCTAATAATTGACTACTTTTGTATGTTATATATATTATATATATAATATACATATTCATTTATATGTATATAATGTGTGCATATACATTATGTAGAGACCATGGTGTGCTTGATTTGAAACCAAAGAGCCCCAGGTCCAAGAGTCTCTAAGCACTTAACACTTATGAAGTAAGTGATGTTACCATGTGTAAATTATTTAACCTTTATGAGACTCAGTTTCCTCCTCTGTAAAATAGTGTCGCTACAATGACAGGACGTAAGTAGATCACTTTGCAAACCTTAGAGAGTTACTGCCATTATTATTTTATACAGTGGGTCACCAATTCTGAGAATACAGTCTCGCTGCGGTGCTCCAAGTGGTGAAAATGATTAGCATACTGATCTTATAACAATAATATTAACTTATCACACAGTTTTCATGTTCCTCAGTTCTCCACTGACATTGTTCACCAGAGGAAACCCTGAGAATTTCACAAGGCTCTTCTGCATCTTTACCATATTCTTTATTGTGTCCTATAGAGAGTTAATCTGTTTACCTTCAATAGCAAGTACATGTGGTAGAATAGCAGAGATAATGTTGGAGAAGTATCTTGGATCCAAATTTCAGAGAACATCAGCTGCTAGGCTAAGGACATTAGAGATTATTTTTTAACCACCTATCTTCATGGAGAATCTACTCACATTAACTCTATGAGGTAAATAGTTCCAAAATCATCTCCATTTTACAGATGAGGAGATTAAGACTCTAAGAGGTTAAGTGATTTACCCGTAGACACACTGTAAGTCATAGAGCTAAAATTCAAACCTATGTCTTCTGACTGCTGTTCCATCACACTTTTCATGCTGTGTCACTAGACAATGGGGAAGCTTGGAAGGGTTTTGAGCAGGACCAAGAAGCACACAAGGAATAGTTATTGGTCATGGATATAGAGAGGAGTGAAAGACAGAAAAATCAGAGGAAATTAGTTAGAAGCAAATTACAAATTAGATCAAGTGGGAGGTGATTTAGGACCTGAATTAATGTGATACTTGTATGTAATATCTGGTATGGAAGAGAAAGAATGGATTTGGGATCTTTACAAAGGAAAAACTGATAGGATATAATTGGTGAATAGATTGAAGGAACAACGGCAGAGGAGGAGTCAAGGATGACTGGGAGAATTCTAGGCTGGGCATTGAGAGAAACAATGGCATCATTGATAGGAAGAGCGAGGGAGGAGGAAGGGAGGAAGAGGGGAGGAGGGGCAGAAAGGGAAGATGAAGATTATGATTATTCCTGTTAGTTTAGATGCAATGGCAGGCCATCCAAATGAAAACGCTGAGCTGGGAGTTAGGATCGGAGCTGGCCTTGGGACTGTCATTATGAGTAAGAAGGCCATTTTAATCTGGAATTACAACTGATCTTGGGTTTCTGAAAAGCCAGCTATGCGAGAGAGAGTGGGTCAGAGTGACGTTGTTACAAGTTAAATTAGGAAAAAATAGTACACTGTATACTTTTAAGTTTACTTTTTCTTTCATCAACCTTTTATCATTATTTGATGTCATATCTTATGAAGTGAATAATTTTGAAATTTAGATAAAAGTAATACTCACGTGTTCTTTTCCCAGGATTCCTCTGTTGACTATGTCACCCAAAACAGAGGCACTAACATCCCACTGGTGGCAGAAAAGTGAGAAAGGAAAAATTCTAGAAAAGAGATCATATTCTTCTTTGTATTTCTGGGACCCATTACAACAAAACTCAAGCCCCTCCAGAACCTGTCAGTCCCCTTCAGGCCTTGCCTAGATCCACCCACAATGATAACAACATTACAGCATAAAGCATTGGGACTTTAGGAAGGGACTTCATAAAACTAATCAATAGGAACACAATTATTCTGACCAAAAAGAGACAGATGCTATAGCTGCTGATAATTAGGCCCAGGGAGAAATTAAATGATGACAGGCAAAGAGAAGGAAATGGCTGAAAAGCACAAAATTTTTGGACCTTGTACTTGAACTGTAATTCACAGAATCACAGAATTTCAGAGTTTGGAGGGGACCTCAGCAACCACCGAGGCTAGTGCATACACAAAAGGAGTCCTTAACATAGCATGCCTGAAGTCTCTGCTTGAAGGCCTTCAAAGAAACTGTCACCTCCAAAAGAAGCCCATTCTCTTTATTTTTAAATTTTTCATTCATTTATATTAGGGTTTTTTTTCAGATTTAAAAACTTTTTTTTTCATTTTTACATTTTCAGTTTTATTGATATATTTTCTACTTTACAAATATTTACATATTATTCCCACCTTGTGAGATTTCTTGTAACAAAGTAAACAGTTAAATTAAACTAATATAATGACCTTGTCTGAAATTCATGGAGCATTTCATATCTGTAGCACACTCTACCTCTTTATTTAAAAAAAAAAATTAACAAATCTATTTTTTTTCTCCCTGTCACTCCCCACCCCATTGGGAAAATATATATATTTCTTGTAATAGGTACATATTTGTTATATAGTGAGGCAAATCAAATTCCCCCAATGGCTGTACACACACACACACACACACACACACACACACACACACACACACACGTGTGTGTGTGTGTATGTCGCTCTGCACTTCTCTGTCATGTATAGAATGCATCACCATTGGTCCTCTAGAATCCTGAATGGTAATTGTATTAAACACAGTTCCTATACTTTCAAAAGTTTGTCTTCACATGGTGAAGACAATTATACTTTTTTGGGTGATATTATATCATGAACTATACATTTATTGTATAAATTACTCTCATTTTATTCTTCATTTGTTTATAAAAGTCCTCAAACTGTTTTATAATATTGATGTTATGGTATAAATCTTTCTACTTCTGATCACAATACTCTGTCACAGTTTATGTCTTTCCAAGTCTCTTTGAAATTATCTCTTTCGGGGGGCAGCTAGGTGGCCCAGTGGATAAAGGTCCACCCTTGGAGTCAAGAGGAACTGAGTTCAAATGAGGCCTCAGACTCTTGACACTTACTAGCTGTGTGACCTTAAGTCACTCAACTCCGATTGCCTCACAAAAGAAAAAAAAGAAATTATCTCTTTCCTTATTTCTTATAATAATGATTGTTGTTAGTCATTTTAATCATGTTCAACTCTTTGTTACCCCGTTTGGGGTTTTCTTGGCAAAGATACTACAGTGGTTGTAAACAAATAGGGTTGAGTGATTTGCCCAGGGTCACACAGCTGTGTTTGAGGCTAGACTTGAATCCAGGAAGAGGTATCTTTATGACTCCAGGCCCAGCATTCTATCCACTGTGCCACCTAACTGTCCCATTTTTTGGTCTCATTAACTCTCAAAAGCCTGAAAACTGAGGCAAACAGGGTGAAGTGAGTTGCCCAGGGTCACACAACTAGTAAGGCAGACAGAGGTCACATAGCTAGATCTTCCTGCTTAATCCACTGTGCTGCCTAGCTGCCCATAGCACAGAAGTCTTCCATCACATTCAGAGACCACAACTTATTCAGTCATTCCTCAATAGATAGATATCCTCTTAGTTTGGGGGTTTTTTTGCCACAACAACAACAAAAAAAAAACCTAGCATAAATATCTTTGTACATAAAGGACTTTATGCTCTTTCTTTGATCTCTTTTGTATATAGGCCTAGCAAGGGTAAATCTGGATCCATGGGCTCACAGTGTTTGGTAAGTTTTTGTTTCTACTTACAAATTGCTTTCCAGAATGTTTATACCCATTCCCAGGTCCACCAACAGTATATGTGGCTGTTTTCCCACAACCCTTCCAACATCTATCATTTTCTCTTTTTTTTTTTTCATTTTTGTTAATCTGGAGGATGTAAAGTAGACTCTCAGAATTGTTTTAATTTGCATTTCTCCAGTTACTAGTGATGATATTGCCTAAATTATCTTTCTTATCCAATATCATACTAATTAAACTATTAAAGGATTATTTTATGTAACTAGAAAAATAATAAAATTCATATGGAGGAAAATAAATTCGAGAATCTCAAGAGAAATGAAGAAAAGGAAATGAGAACAAAGAGGTCTCAGCAGTGCCAGATCTCAACTAAAATGCAGTTATTATTTAGATAATTTGGTCTGTTCAAGAAAGAGAAAGATCAATCAATGGAACGGACGAGGTATACGACATATAGAAGCAAATATATCTAATACCCTAGTGTTTGGTAAACAAAAATCCCAGCTATTGTGATAAGGACTCACTATTTAACAAAAGCTGATGGGAGTGTTGGAGAACAATATGGAAGAAATTAGATTTAGACCAACACTTTACACCTTATATAAATATCTGAAAAAGCAGAGATTAAAAGGGAAACAATTAACCGGGCTGAGGGGGAGGGGGAGTCTTTGCAGCAAGTTTCTCTGGAAAAGTCTCATTTCCAAGACATATAAAGACCTGATTCAAATTTGTCAGAAAGAGAGGCATTCCTCAATGGATAAGTGGTCTAAGGATATGAACAGAAAGTTCTCAAGGTAAGAAACCCATATTACTATTAATTAGAGAAATATTGTTGTTGTTTAGCCGCGTTTGACTCTTTTGACCCTATTTGCTGGACTACAGCAATCACAACTCCCTTTAAGACACTTATAAGCTGTGTGACCCTGGGCAAGTCATTTAACCCTGTTTGCCTCGGTTTCCTCATCTGTCAAATGAGCTAGAGAAGGAAATGGCAAACCACTCTAGTATCTCTGCCAAGAAAACCCCAAATGGGGTCAGGTAGAGTCAGACAGGGGTAAAAAATGACTGAACAGCAACAGTGAAGCCAGGAGGTAGAGATGAAGAAGGGAACATTTCAGGCATGAGAGACAACCAGTAAAAAGACCTGGAGCTGAGAGATGAGCTGTCTTACTCATGATACAGCCAAAGAGAACAGGGTCACTGGATCAAAGAACATTTGGGGAGGGAAGGAGGACAGGGCCATGAGGGGTAAGATAGATCTTTGAATGCCAACAGATTTCGTATTCGATCTTGGAGGTGATAGGGAGCCACTGAGGAGAGGCGTGACATGGTCAGGCTTGAACTTCAGGAAATTCACTTCAGCAGCTGAATGGAAGATGGGTTGGAGTTTGGAGAGACTTGTCAGGAAGACCTGAGCTCAAATCCAGACTCAGGCACTTATTAGCTGTGTGACCCTGGGTAAGTCACTTAACCTATGCCTGCCTCAATTTCCTCAACTATAAAATGATGGTAATAATAGCACCTACCTCCCAAGGTTGTTGTGAGGATGAAATATTTGTAAGAGGTCACTGCAAACCTTAAAGTGCTATGTAAATGCTAGCAATCTATTATTATTATAGAAGAACTTTAATAATACAGAGTATAAAAAAGATTTAACCCTAAGCAGACCCCAGATATCATGAATCTCCTGAGACACTAAATCAACTAACTCTAGATGCACAGACAAGTTCCATTGTCAAGTTACTTTTTTTTTAAAGGCAATTGAGGTTAAGTGACTTGCCTAGGGTCAGACAACTAGTGGTCTGAGGCCATCAGGTCCTCCTGACTTCTATCCACTGTGCCACCTCGCTGCCCCTCCATTGGCAAGTTAAAGATCACTAAATACTTTCTACCTAGGTAACGCTGAGTAAATTAATTAAACTCCTTAGGCCTTGGTTTCTTCATCTGTAAAATGAGGGTGTTGGGCTAAGTGGTCTATGACAGGGGCGGAGAACATTCGGTTTCAAGGCCACACGTGGCCCTCTAGGTCCTCAAGTACAGCCCTTTGACTGAGTCCAAAGTTCACAGAACAAAGTCTGGTCTATGAGGTCCCTTCTAACTCTATAGCTATGATTCTATGATTCCTCCCAAGTCCCCAGCTAATGTGGATAAGGGCCATGTGGGACAGGTTACATACAATTGAAGAAACAGAAGTGTCCAGTGCTTTATGCCAAGGACAGTCTCTGAAAATCTCCCAGCATGCATTGCTTTCCCAAAGAAACATGAGAAAGCAGACTCCTTCAGGAAGCCCCTGGTTATGTGATCTGCTCATTCTCCACACAAGGGGACCTGACAACATGGCCCAGATTCAAGGTGAAAACCATCTGGTACTTTGGAAGCAACTGCGTAGCCCTGTAAGAGACTCATGCATCTTGTATACCATAGAAGGGAACAATGAGCCTGTGGGTGGCTGGAGAACTAGCCACTCACGGGGCTCTCTGACCCCACACAACCCCTGACGCAGCCTCCCCAGCTGCCCAAAGGCCAGGCCAGAGAGCCATCATAAAGCCAAATGCCATGGAGATAGAGATATTCTGGAGTGGCATCACAGCCAGGAGACACGCCCTGCTTGGGAGCACAGCTGTCCAGGCTAATCTTCACCAGCGACAAGGAGAAGGCAGAGCTGACAGAGAGAAGACAGACGCACAGTGCAGGGAGTGGAAGTGAATTGGGTGACCCAGTCGAGGCTTCATAAAGATCGGTTTGTGCAGGAAAGTAACTGCAAGTTAATGTCATGGCTCCTCTTGGTCCCGTTTCCCCAAGCAGGTCATATTTATGACAGATCTGCCCTTCAACTGGAAGCTTCTGGTTGTGACTGAGAAAGAACTTTGTAACACAGAGTTCAAATCCAATCAGAATCAAGTAAAGGTGGGAGGTCCACAGGTATTACACATTACACACATTTTTGGGATTTTTTTTTTTAGTGCATTGATCAGCTGCACTGATCTTTTTTCTCTCTCTAAAACATACTATTTGTCTTACAGGATGGTTTTCTGGGAGGCGGAAGGGAAGGAAAACTTGGGATAACCATGATAATGTAAAAAAAAAAAACGAAAAATACCAGTAAAAACTTACTTTTTAAAAAATAATTAAGGAAAGTATGATTTTAGGAATCCAGAAAATACAATTCTTTGTGTTCAGTCAGATGATTTTCATGCTCTTGGATACCTAATTAACTACATTCCAGAGAGGACATTACAAAGTCACCCAAAGCATGGTGTTTTACTGCCGTTTCATGGCGCCACATTTCTACATGATGCCAAGAATCAACAGTTGGATGCACAGGGGAATGTATGTTGCCTGAATACCCCTAGATTCATATTCAGTTGTGTTACACAAGTTACTTTTTTTGTCTAGACCAAGGGTGAGAAATCTGCAGCCTCAAGGCTTAATAATAATAATCCTTAATAATCCTCAATAAAAGGATTTGTTCTGTAAAACTTAGACTCAGTCTAAAGGCTGCACCCAAGGACCTAGAGTGCCACATGTGACCTCGAGGCCCCAGGTACTCCCCCCCCCCAGCTCTAGACTTTGTTCTTCATAACTATAGGGATCGCTGTGTGGAAACTCCCTACCAAGGTGGGTCAGCACTTGCTTTGTCATTATAGTCTGAGATAGTTACCTGGGCGCTGTCACTTTCTGGGGTCTTGCTGTTGGCCAATATGTATCAAGACCCCAGACTCGATCGTTAGGTCTTCTAAACTCCAAGATTCAGCTGTCTATTCATCATGCTACATTACTTCTGTACGTACACTGGGTTTAACCCGGCAAATCCAAGCTGAATTCTGCTGTCTTGTCCTAACCACCCCCAGTTTCTTACCGTTTAATTATACTACCATATAAGAAAGTACTAAAGAGATCATGGGATCTGAAGCTTTTATAGCTGAAAGAGACTTTACTAAGACTTCAGATGAAGAAATTGAGGCCTAAACCCCAAATACAGATATGAGAATAGATACACTCAGATATACACAGATACACTCTTTTGAAGAGGTGGGAGGTCCAAAGGTACAGTACCTTGCAAATATTTGCAGACCTTTGTGATATTGTTCAATTTTGCTAGGTTTTTTTCTCTTCTTCCTCTTTTTCCGTATTTTTTTTTCAGAAAAGATTCTTTGTTATTCTTTGTTAAATGGAACAGCTCTCTGGGAGGAGGGAAAGAAGGATACTGGGAGAAATTTTGGTGATATAAAAACAAAAGTTATTAATAAAATTTATTTTATAAAAATAGAATTAAAGGCAATAATTAGGGGTCTTGGAGAATTCAAAAGGAGAATTGATGGTTTAGAAGCAAAAGTAGATGCTTTTAATAAAGCACAGGGCACCCTGAAAACCTGGAAACAGATTAAAGGAGAACAGCTAAATGATTCAGGATTTCAGAAAGAACTTCCATGAGGAAAGGCTATGTGAGGGACATTGGGAGAAATAAAATGGTGTATTAACGTTAAATGCTATAGAAATGTCAACAATCATTGGTATAATCATTGATTTAAAACCGATGCTGTAAGTTGTAATTTTTAAAATAACACCCTTCAGTCAGACTAAAACACAAAATCACAGAAACTTACAGGTTGACCAATGCCTTCTCACTTGAAGCCCTCCTATGATGAGAAACTCATTACCTTCTGAAACAGCTCTATTTCTCAGGACATTTCTCCTTAGACTGAACCAAGATGTTACTTCTAATAACTCCTAGCACTAAGCCTAGTTCTGCCTTGAAGGAGCAAGTCAAATCCAATCCTTTTTCTGCATGGTAACCTTTCAAATATCTGAAAACAACCATTACATATTCTCCATTTTCTCTTCTCTAGCTTAACCATTTCCTATTCCTACAGCCCATGCTCATCTGATGGTTTCAAGTCCCTTCACTGTCCTGAATACCCTCAATTCAATTTAATTCAATCCAGTAAACACATATTAAGCATTTTCCACTTTCAAGGAACTGTGGTGAGTGCTGAGTATATAAAGACAAAAATTAATTGGTCCTTGTACTCAAGGAGTTGACATTTTCCTGGGGAAATTCAAAACATACACAAATAAGAATGCAGAAGGCAGGAAAAGGGAGAGGGAAAAGTTGTTAACAGCCATGGGGCTTGGGGAAGTCTTTACAGAAGAACTGGAAGCTGAGAAGAGATCTGAGGAAGACAAGATTTCAAATGCTTAGAGAGGAGAAGGAATGTATTCCAGAAAAAAGGAAAGGTTTGTGGAAAGGCACAGTGACAGGAGGCAGACGGTAAAGTTCAAAGAACAACTGTCAGGGTAGTTTAAATGCAATATAGAGTTTTTAAAGGAGGATTGTATAAAACAAGACTGGAAAGGTAGATGGGATTCAGATTTTGGAGGGCTTGAAAATGGGAAAGGGCAGGAGCTGGGGTGGATAGAGCACCAGGCTTAGAGTTAAGAAGACCTGAGTTCAAATCTAGTCTCAGCCGCTTACTATCTTTGTGATCCTGGACAAGTCATCTAACCTCTCTGCCTGCCTCAAATTTCCTCATCAGTAAAATGGAGATAATAAGTGCAACTACTTCCCAGAATTATGAGGATCTAATGAGATAATCATTGTAAAGCACTTAGAACAGTGCCTGATAAACACTATATAAATGTTAGCTGTTATTCATTAGTATCATTATTATTATCCTATTGATCCCTGGGAGCCATTAAAAGTTTTGAGAAAGGGAATGACATGGTCAGGCCTGTCTTGCATGGTAGAGGTGAGAATTGATAAGGAACTAAATTAGAGATGGTGGCTTTAGGGAAGGAGAGAAGGAAATGAACATATGTTGTGAAAGTAGAATCCATAAAATTTGGCAACTGACTGGATTGAGGAGATGAGAAAAGGAAGAGGGAAGAGTCATGGAAAACTTTTTCCTACACGCCTCCTTCAATTCGTTCACTAAACCACCATCTGAGTTCACAGCATCTCCCCATTAGACTATAGCAATAGCCTCCTAATTTGTCTCTTTCCTTGGCCAACTACAATCCATTCTCTACTCAGCTGTTGGAGTGACTTTCCTAAAGCACAGAACTTAGCATGTCACTCCCCTGGTCAATAAACTCCTGTGGTTCCCTACTACCTCTACAATCAAAAAGGTCCTTTGTTTGGCTTTCAAAGCCCTTTGCAACCTGGCCCTCTCCTACCTTTCCAGTCTTTTTACATTTTACTTCCCTCCAAGCAGGCTATGATCCAGCTGCTCTGGATACACAGCATCCACGGCCCCAGTTTACGACTTTGCACTGGCTGTGCCCCAACCCTGGAATGCCTCTCCCTCCACTCCTGACTCTTAGTTTCTCTGGCTTCCTTCAAAGCAGCTTAGATCCCACCTTCTAGGAGGGCCTTGTTTTGGTTTGTTCAACAGGGAAGAAGGTAGGAAGAAAAGAAAATAAACGTCTATTTGAAAAATGTAAAATTCAATAAAAAATAAAGTAAAAAGTTTGAAAAACAACAGACTACATTTTTAATGAATTTTAGACTGAAGTGGCAATCTCAAGAGTTTAAAAAATTCTATTTCTATAGAATGTGTTAAGGACTGACCTATTCCACGAAAATGTGATATTGTGTCTTTGGAAATGATTCAATGACTTAGGAAGTTCTCCTGTATGTAATGTTTTCATTGATATCAATGGAAAGAGGTGTCAAACTCTTTCCCACCCCCTGCCAAAGGGAGTACTATTGATTTTGAAGGGACACAAGCTCTATTCTATATTAACCTTGAAAAGACCTTATAAAGTATTGGTCTTTTGTGGTTCGGTCTTAATCTATGTACACACACTGCTACATATAAAATTACATCTTACAATAGAGGCTTTCATACACATTTTCTACGCAATAAGTGTGGGTCCCACAGGTGTAGTGAGTGTTGTCAGTGTGGGGCTTAAAGGGAGGAAGAATAGATCTTTCTAGCCTCTTCTCCCTCCATCCTTCTCCAAGGGAGACTCTAATTTCTGCCTGGAGGAGAAACAAGAAGTTGGGACTAGAGGCCACTCTGCTCTCCTCAGAGAGAGGGGATACCAGGCTAGAATTATAGATAGATAGACAGGTAGATAGATAGATAGATAGATAGATAGATAGATAGATAGATAGATAGATAGATATAGATATAGGTAGATATATACAGATGCTCCCTTAAATATCATTAGTCTAAGGGTTCCATCTAACTTCTGATGATTTTGTTATTACTGGGGGAAAGGAGGATCCCAAGCTCTATGTCCAAGGCCTAACCCCTTTCCCACCTAATATCAACTCCACAATGAAACCCACTTGTCCAAACCATAGAAAACAGAAATCAGAGAAGGTGTACATAGGAAGAGATATATCAGACAATGTAAAATTAAGGAGCTCTCCCATTGGGAACATAGTAACTCAGCCCAACCAAGAGAGACTATCCTTGATCTCACACAAGGGGAAACTCCCAAAAGTCTCTAGCAAAATGAGGATAGGGACATAATGGAGATTGCCAGCTCCTCTGAAGTAGGGTTGGCTTTGTCCATCTTCTCTCTTGAGGCTGGAAGCCAGTAGTGCCCCAAGTGACAGGAAGAGGAGGAGGAGGAAGAGGAAGAGAAGGGAAGGGGAAGGGAAAGCAGAAAGGGAAGAGGAGGAAAAGGAAGAGGAAGAAGAAGAAGAGAAAGAATGAATAAGAAGAGGAGGAAGAAGAACTTGAAGCTTGAGAAATCCTAAGGAAGACTCCCCAAAGGGGACTGGCCAATAATTAAGCTCCCTTTCCCTCTCACTAGCTCCACCCTGCCCTTCATGCAGGCCAGGATATTCATCCCTAACAATAAGGAAAGAGTCCCAAGCCAACAGGCTTTGAGACGGGGTTATATCTAAGAAAGTCTATTCTCTTCATTATGCTGAATGAAGCTTCTTCAAAGAAACCTCCTTTCCACCTAGAATTTAATTGAGCCAGATAAAAATGGCATTGAGCTACCCAAGAGTAATCTGAAAACACTATTTCCTGATAGCTACTTAGAGTATCAGCTCTTGTAATGTCTCCAACTTTGCAATGCCATCTTACTTGTTGGCCTTCTGAAATGACTGACACTGTGCTGAAGTTCTATTCTCCAGAACTTCTGCACTATCTTAGTTTAGAATTTGCCAAGAAATAGCAAGTGAAAACTGGACTTAACTAAACAGCATTTACATGGTGGCAGCACTCTGGGTCTAAAGTCAGAGGAGCTGAGTTCAAACCAGACTTCTCACAAGTACCACCTGCATAGCCTTGAATGGTCAGTCGACAAGCACTTACCAAGCATCAGCTATATGCCAGGCACTATGCTAAGCACTGGGAATACAAAGAAAGACAAAGAGCAGTACCTGTTCTGAAAGAGCTCACAGTCTACTGGGCCAATAGCCTCTTGGGACCTCAGTTACTTTATCTGTAAAATGGAAGAGTTGGGCTAGACCTCATTGAGGATTCTTCCAGATGTAAATCTATGGTTTTATAAATGTGGAGCTAAAAACACTCCTTTCTGAAATTTCATTCTGAAATATGTCATCAGAAAACTCAATTCTCCAACAAAAAGGACTCAAAATTACTCACAAAGACATGAATAATAAATAATAAAATAATAATTAAAATTAATAAATAAAAATAAAAATTAATAAATAATAAAAATTAATAAAGACAAAGCTATCATTTTAAATAGGGCTTTAGGTTTTCAAAGCACTTCATATATTATCTCACTTGATCCTCACTATGACCTTAAGGGGAGAGACACTATTATGATCCCCATCTTACAGGTGAAGAAACTGAGACTGGGAGAAGTTAAGTGACTTGACCGGGATCATTCAGCTAGCAAGTATCTGAGTTTTGTTGGTTGTATACAGAAAGGCTGATGTGTGTATGTGTGTTGGGGTAGAGGGAGAGGGTGCTTGTTTTACAGCTTACTACTTTACTCAAGATTTTATTTCAATTAATTTTTAATTGGGTTTTCTAAGTGAACCATCAAACTATCTGCAAAAAAGCAATGATTGTGTTTTTTTCTCTGTCTACACTTTTTCTGGACTAGGATTTTATTTTGTTGTTATTGTTGTTGCCATAATTAGGTTTGTTTTGTCTGGGGTTTTGGTTTTTTTTTAGAATGTTTTTATTTTTTCTCAATTACATGTAAAAATAACCTTAACATTCATTTTTTTATAATTTTTGAGTTCCAAGTTCCCTCCTTCCCTCCTTGAAAAGGCAAGCACTTTGATGTAGATCATACGTGTGCAGTCATGCAAAACATATTTCCATATTAGCCATGTTGCAAAAAGAGCACAGGAGAAAGAAAGAGAGAGAGAGAGAGAGAGAGAGAGAGAGAGAGAGAGAGAGAGAGAGAGAGAGAGAGAGAGAGAGAGAAAGGAAGGAAGGAAGGAAGAAGGAAGGAAGGAAGGAAGGAAGGAAGGAAGGAAGGAAGGAAGGAAGGAAGGAAGGAAGGAAGGAAGGAAAAAACCAAGAAAAATAAAGTTTTAAAAAGTATGCTTCGATCTGCATTCAGATTCCATCAGTTCTTTCTCTGGAGATAGCATTTTTCATTATAAAAGGACCATGATTTTAAGAGAGTAAAAGATTCCCAAACTAAGTTGGATATGTCTCTATTTATCCCATGGGGTACAATGAAATTCTTAAAACTAAATTAATTTGAACTCACCCTTGTATTTTTAAGTAAATAAAACCACTGGAGGACCCCATAAGGACTTCATATCTCTAACATAGTTCCATGTTAGAGGAAGTGGGGCACTAGAAAATCAAAATACGGTATCAAAACTCTAAAGTAGTTGAGAATTCAATGCCCTACATATTTGTTACACCATCTTTCATCCTTCTCTCAGTGTTCTAAGTCCAAGACTCTAGAGCAGATGTTCTTATCCTAGTGTCCATGGAACCCTAAGGGATCAACGGATAGATTTCGAAGGGTCTGTGAACTTGGATGGGAAAAAATATATCTTTATTTTAATATAACTGATTTTCTTTGTAATCCTGAATATTTTATTTTATACATTTAAAAACATTATTCCAAGAAGGGATGCACAGATCTCTCCAGACTATCAAAAGAATCCATGACACAAAAAGGGGTTAAGACCCCCTGTTCTATAGCATCTAACTGTGGGGACCCCATTTTTAAGGACTTGTTAAGGGATTTGCTGAATTGATTTGAACCTGGTGTTGAACAGACATGAAGTTTTCAATCCTACTCTGGGCGCTATGAAAATGAAATCCTATGAGTCTCTCCTACAAAGAACTTTTTGGTTATTAATTTTTAGCATGCCACAGTCTCACAAAGACTCTGTGATAAACCTGAGGGAGAATTTTGCACCTTTGGTGTTCATTTTTGTCTTTAATAACACTTCTTACTGGAGGGTGACACATTGCTGTTTTGCAATCAACACTTAAATGTAGTGAAGCCATTGTAGTAAGGCTGAATGTAGTGAAGTTCTCGTGTCATCTTATAGGATCACAGAAGTCAAGATTTAGAGCAGGAAGGAACCTTAGAGGCCATGTGATCCAGTCCCCTCATTTTACAAATGATGAAACTGGGGCTCAGAAGTTAAATGTTTTACCCAAGGTTACATGTCCAATAAATGATGGAGCTCAGATTCAAATCCAGGTCCTTTGACTCCAAATCCAGTACTCTTTCCCCTATAAAATGCTGCTTTTGTATTGTCTTCTGAAAGCACTGCTTGAAATTTTACGAGTAAGAATCCAGCCCATGAAACATATGTATTTGTTCATAGATGTAAAATATTCAAGACTGAGTTTTCTTACAATCTCTCTTGTGTGCAAGCCATGGCACAGCACACAACAAAGAACTAAGCCAATTAAGAGACAAGGTTCTTGCCTTCCAGAAGATTCACAGTCTAAAATGTGCTTATGGTCAGCAAGCTTGTCATCAAAGGTCAGCAAGCTTGCCACCAATACCAGAGAATCCTGTATAAATTCCAAATGAAGACTTGGTGGGGGGAGGGGGCAGGGAGGATGGGGGAAGGAAGAGCCTATTTACCAAGGAGTCCCACACTCTTAAAGAAGACTCAGAGAGTGAGCTCATCTCCTCCTATACCAAGCTTTGAAAATTAAAACCCTAAGTGTCCAATTTTACAAATGTACATGCTGCCCAAATGAAATAAGACACTACTAGGAGGATGAGATCAAGATAAGTGGAATGGGGGAAGGGGGGTTGGGCACTGGGAGGAGGGATGGAGTAGAGGCAGAGAGAAGGAGTATTCTATTCTAAGTTGGTAGGCATTTCCCAGGGTGAAGGAAATTCCTCCATTTGTCCATCAGAGAGTGGGCCAGCTGCTGTAATGGGACTTTGGCTGTTAAACAGCATAGATCATGTTTAAAACAAATACCTAGAACGCCTGGCTAAAATAGTCATATACTAGCAGCATGTGTGCATCATTAAATTGTATCTAAGCATCTATCTGCGCACTAATGGGAAAAGTCCAAGAAGAAACCATGCTTTTTCTCCCTCTTTCCTCAATGTGCACCACCCCTCCCCACCCCCAACCCCAACCCGGTACAATTCAATGTTTGCTTTTATTCATTGCACTCCAAAACCAGCTCTCACACTTTGGGCTCTTTGAGATGCCAATGTCTCTTCCAAGTGTTGAATACACGGCACTTTATTGTAATCATAAACTATGTGGTCTTATCAGAATGCCTGGTTCCCGTTGCATAGCAATATACCGTAAGACCAATGACATACATTATCATCAATATTTACAACGGATTTCAGTCTATAATTTAGAGATAGAATCAAAGCAAGATTTTCATAATCCACCATCTTTGTGGTGGTCATCTATCTTTCTTTATGATCAACACTCTCTATTCCTTTTCCTTTACTCAAGAGAATTTCAAGTATGGGAAAGAACCCTCCATAGTAGTATATTTAGGAATTAAGTAGAGATGTCTACATATGCAAATACTAATTAATTTATTAACATCTATGAGGAAGAGAGATCACTAAATTACAAGGCATTGTTGGTGATTCTTTTTTAGTACTGCTACTATCACTGCGTTAAAAAACAAAAGTAATTCCATAACTCATGCATTATACTCAGTAAATACTCATGTGTGCTAAAATAATGGTAGTAATACCAAAATTTTAATTTGGGCTTACAAGTAAATTTGTTCCCAAATTTTATTAAAACAATACATATTTTGTGGCTATTAAAGCAATGAAAAACTATACACTAAGAAGAGGAAAAGAATCAATGACTTACTTCTTGGTTGAAATTTGTTGGACACAAACCATAAATATATAATGTATAATTTTTTTAATTTTTTTCAATAATTGAAATTAAAAAGTGAAATAGTTGTATATTGAATAAACATTTATTATATATTAAACTCACAGGGGGTTGTAATTAGTGTCATTTTTACATCATCTTTCCATCAAAACAAATAAGCAAATTTTATTAATTGTACATAGACCATATCATAGAATTATAGAATCTTTTTTTTTTGATGAGGCAGTCAAGGTTACGTGACCTTCCCAGGGTCACACAGCTAGTGAGTGTCAAGTGTCTGAGTCTGAAATTGAACTCTGGTCCTCCTGACTCCAAAGCCAGTGCTCTATCCATTGTGCTACCTAGCTGCCCCTAGAATTATAGAATCTTAAAGTTAGAAGGGACCTTTGATTTTGCAGCTAACACAGGAATCTCTTCAATGGCATTCCTGATGAATGGTCATTCAACCTCTCCATTAATATCTATGATGAAGAGAGATCACTGAATTACAAGGCATTATTGGCCAACTCAAGTCATAAGAAAATTATTTCTTTGTTCACCCCAAATATGTTTCCTTGTAACATTCACCTATCACTCCTAGTTCTTTCTAGAGCAACAAAGAACAAATCTACCCCCTTTCTGCCTTTTCTGCAAAGCAGCTACTGATTTTGAAGACAACTATGATGCCTTCAAATAGTCTCAGTCGTTATACAGGATAGAGGCAAGGTCAGAGGCTACCAATGACCTCCCTCCAGGTAGACACAAAGATATTAATCCACCTCCCATGTTCAACTAGATAGGGGTATAGGATTAAACTCATTTTAAGCATCCTTGGGTTTGTCATCCAGCTTTACTTCATATGAAGTGGTTTCTAGAAATCTCAGCCTCCCAGTCACCCTCCCATGGAAGCACTCTAGTTGGTAAATGGACCTAAAAATGTGGCAAGCAGAAGGGAAGACAACACTTCAGATTTGGTTGAACCAGTGAGGAGGACAAAAAGACTATTACTTCCTCGCACATTCATGTGCGTAGTAGGTTCTTAATAGATGTTTGTTGGATCAAATTCCCTTCATCTAGACATTATAACATGGGCATTACATTTTTACTACTCATCCTAAGATTGTTGGTGTAGGTTGTTTGGGTTTTTTTCAAGAAACAGTGTCTTAAGGCTCAAGTTAAGCCTATGTTAAGCTAAAATCCCTGGAGCTTTTTCACATGAAGCACTGACAAGCTCAAATTTATTTAGCTCCTACTATGTACCAGATACTAGGCCAGGCACTGGAAATAAAAATACAAAGCACAATCTCTATTCTCAAGGACAAACCAAGGTTTCCTTTACCCTATTTAAATTTCATCCTGTTGACTTCAGCCTAATGTTTCAATCTGTTAAGATAAATTTGAATCTTGGATGCCACTTGTATTAGCTATTCTTTCTAGTTTTTTTTTGCCATCCACAGACTTAATAAGCATGCTTTCCATATCGTCATCTTAGTCATTAAACAGGATAGAGTCAAGGTCCAAGACTACTAAAGACCTCCCTCCAGGTAGACACAAAGTCATTAATCCACATTCTTTTTAAACTGAATGAGAATATATCTAATAGCATTATTCTCCCCACATTTCACTATCTTATCCACAGGATCATGACAAGAGACTCTTTCAAATGCTTTGTCAAAATCAACACATCTTATGTCTTCAGCATTCCCCTGATCTATACCAAAAACCTACCAAAAAATGAAATCGGTTTGGCATGATTTATTCCTGAAGAACACTATTGTCTTTTCATGACCATTATATTAATTCTTCATGTTCAGTATCTGTTTACTAACCAGTATAAAAATTTGCCAGGGTTCCATGTATATTTTACACTGCCAAGCCTTTCTCGCTTTATAAATACAGGGTCACATCTGGCCATCTTTAACTTTCCAGCTTTAACTTTAACAACTTTAACTTTAACTTCCTTTGTACATGATTTATCAAAGATTACAGGTAGCCATTATGAGATTACATATGCAACTTCCTTCAGCACCCTGGGAAGAAATTCATCTGGTTCTATAGGCATAAATTCATTGGAAGCACCAGGTGATCTGTGTGAATCTTTTCACCTATCTTGGGCTAAAATTCCCTTTTTACATTATTTTTTCTACTCTTTCCACTTTGAAGTTCTTGTGGAAGAACAGAGAAGCACATTATAAAAATAGCAATCCCTCCACAAATCTAGAATTTAGCCATTGCAACATATCAGAAAACTTCCTCTGATCCCCAATTCAGTCAGTCAATGGAGAAGGTGATACATTGGTCCATCTTGAGACAGACTCCCTTGGAATATACACAAGCCACATGCTACATGCCAATTTCCAAATCATCTATTGCAATGACAGATGGTAATGACCTTCTTCCTCAGTTCCAATATTATGCCTTATTTTTTTTAACTCTCTAATACACTTACCATGAGATATTGCATATTATAGCTATGTTGGTATCTTACTCCCCAACACACACATCATCTCACTCCTGTGCACACATACAACCATAAGATCATCTCAACTTTGTATCTGCCCCAATGCCTAGCATAGTATTCTACACACAGTAGGTGCTTAACAAATTATGGTTGCTACAATTAGGAATGGTCTCATTAAGTCACTATTTCCTTATTTTTTTTAAATCTTATGATTATATCTATAAATGCAAGAGCAAGATAAGAAATTTCTCCCAGCCAATTTAAACACAATTGTATATACCTATTACTTTTGCATAATTGTTTTCCTTGGTTCCTCATTAGTAATACTCCTAGAAGGGTATTCTTTCCTCTTCAATAAATAAAATCCATGTTCTCCATCCATGTTGGTTTTCCCTTTAATGGTGCTCGTTGAACATGACAATGAACCACAGCTACCCCAAGAAATATTCATGGCAAATAATATGCAATTTTTTAAACTTGAATAAAAGTTGAGGCTTTGGGTGGCTGTGCCTGAAAACAAATGTTTTAATAAGTCCACTTTACATAGCATGTGCATTTGCAATATTGCCATGAAATTATTTTTTCAAATAAATCAAAAAACCACCAAATAATTAAACAGTACTAAAGGCTCACTCCCAAAACGTGCAAAATACATACAAGGTCTGTCCCATATGTTTTCAACATTCAAGAAATTCTTTCAGTTTTGAAGTCTTGTGGCATTTTTAAAGAACAATTACCTCCCCACACTCGGTGGGTTTTTTAGAAGATGCAGAGGCTGAGATGTTGGCATTTTATAGCTAAGCCCACAGTCCATCCAAGCAAAGGTCAGTTCTATCATTACTTATCCAATCCCCATGTGTCTTTATGGCAAAACATTAGCAATAGTATTCTGATCTCGAACCCTCATTTTTGTAGGTCATAGGAGAGTCTACACTTGACCTAGAACAAAGCAATAACCTTTCTGATTCATCTGTGCGCCTTCGAGTCCAGAGCTCCCGCGTAGGGTGGGGTCTGGGAGATAGAGTTTCAAACTGTATATAAGTCTCTTTTGCTAGGTCATCTTCCCTGATGGCCTTTGGCTTGTACTGAAGCCTAAGAACTTTGTACAAGAGATAGAAAATCAGTGATAAAACAACTACACATGCAGCACTACTTGCCACAATGAGAAAAGAAATTTGGGAGTTCATCTTTTCATTCATTCTGTCAGTGGAGAAGGTGATACACTGGTCCGCCTTGGGAGGGATTCCTTTGGGACAGACACAAGCCACATACTGCATACCAGCCTCTAAACCATCTATTGTAACTTGTGATTCACTAGAATCGATTCTTAGTGGGATCATGTCCTCCTCACCATACTTGGAATACAGCACAGTAACAACAGTGTTCTTTGTGGTGTTGATAGCCTTCCAGGTCAACGTCACACTTTCATATGTCTCATTAACTACCTTGAGGTTTTTTATTGTGATACCAGGCTCAGTGATGGCTGCAGTGCTCAATAATGATACCTCTTTCTTGCTGGCACTGGCTGGTGGAAGTTTGCTTCCATTCATCACCACTTTTGAATTCTTTTTTCCATTGGGGAAAGACTTGGGGGGCTTTCTGCTGGTCTTCTTGGTGTTTGCAGATATTTCAGTGGTGGTAGGTATAGTGGTAGAAGTTATGATGGAAGAAGAAATGGAAGAAGAGGAGAAGGAGGGGGAGGAGGAGGAAAAGGAGGAAGAAGAAGAGGAAGAAACAGAGGAAGAAGAAAATGAAGAGGTGACTGGAGAGGATGGAGATGTAGTTATGGGTGTAGTCTTTTCAGTTGCATGCTTGGCCTCTTCCAGAAGCTGATCAGCTCCAACTTTGTTTCCCGACTTTTGAGGGGGTATGGTTGTGGTGACAATCCCAACCACAGTAACACTGACAATGGCTTCTGACGTTCCAGCCAGGTTTTTAGCCTTGCAGCTGTAATCACCTGCATCCTTGTAAGAAATTCCCGTCAGGCTTATTATGGACCATCTGACTCCATCTCCTGGAGTTTCCTGAATTACTGAAAGGAAGAAAACCAGATGTTTATTGAGAGAAAAGAGAGCCTAGACCAGGGGTGGGGAACCTTTGGCCTCAAAGCCACATGTGGCCTTCTAGGTTCTTGGGTGCGGTCTTTTGACTGAGTCCAAGTTTTATAGAATAAAGCCTTTTATTAAGGGGATTTGCTCTGTGAAGTTTGGATTCAGTCAAAGGGCCACACTTGAGGACCTACAGGGATACATGTGGCCCCAAGGCCACAGGTTCCCCACCCTAGCCTAGACCAACCAAGCCAACCGAGAAGTGACCAGCTGTCCATTCATAGAAGCAGCTTCTTCTTGTGGGAATTTTTATCTCAATGCCTAGATTTGCAAGATTTTCAAAATATTATTTCACTGAAAAAAAAAATGGAACCCAATACCATCATTTAAACAGAAGGCATTTTTCTGGAATGATCCATACTTACCCTATAAGTCCCAAATCCTTGGACTTAAATCTAATTTCTCCATGCTGATAAGCCTTGGATTCTTTAGGGATTATATTAGCAGACTAATAAATATGGTTCTTAAAAAGAACCTGATAAATAATAAGCCAAGTCTTACCATCCAGCACATGACAAATCTGCATAAGATCTCACAAATCATGTTAGAACATGTTTCTATCTTTCAATTTTCCAAAATTTTGAGTTATTTAACTTCTTTGGGCCTCAGTTTTTTCATCTGTAAAATGAAGGCTGTAAAATTGTAATCTGTAAAATTAGACTCAGAAACCTCTAAGGTTCCTTCAGCTTCACAGTCCCATTATCCTAATAACACATTAAGTGGTATTTCCATGGTCTAAGAGTTTATTTCCTTTCACAATGTAAAAAAATTATTTACATGAAGTAATATGAGGCCCACACTCTTATCAATCATTTTCCATTAAATGAGCCAGATTTCTATGGATCTAAAACAGCTCAACAAACATTATTCTACTTCTCACAGTGAACCTGCAAATACCACACGTGTGGAGAGACTGGATTTACTTACCCACACAAGAAAAGCCAACCTCTGATAAACTGATTTATGTTAATTAATACAATGAAAAGGTACTGGGTTTGGTTTATAATGATTCATCCTCTAAGCATCTATAGCATAAATTTTTATTATCTAATGCGATGCATAAAAACTATTTGAGGGAAAAAATAGCTTGTTTTGGTAAAAAGATCACTAGGGTTAGTCAGGAGACCTGGGTTCAAGTTCTGACACTGTTATTGGTGGTATCATTCAGTAGAGTCTGACTCTTCATGACCTTATTTGAGTTTTTTTTTTGCAAAGATACTAGAGTGGTTTGCCATTTCCTTCTCCAGCTCATTTTACAGATAAGGAAGCAAGGCAAACAGTTAAGTGACTTGCCCAGGGTCACACAGGTAGTAAGAGTCCAAGACCAGATTTGCACTCAGGAAAAGGGGTCTTCCTGACTCCAAGCCAACCACTCTATCCACCGCACCACCTAGCTGCCATTAACCACCTGTGTTTCCTTGGGAAAATCACAGAATCATGGAATTTTAGAGTTGAAATGAGGCTCAAAAGCTATTTAGTTCAACCCATTCCAGGGCAGCGAGGTAGCGCCATAGCATATAGAGTGCTGGCTCTGGAATCAGGAACACTCCTCTTTCTGAGTACAAATCTGGCCTCAGACACTTACCAGCTATGTGACCACGAGTAAGTCACTTAACCCTGGTTGCCTCAGTTTCCTCATCTGTAAAATGAGCTGGAGAAAGAAATGACAAACCACTCCAGTACCTTGGCCAAGAAAACCCCAAATGGGCTCACAAGTTGTCAAACGTGATTAAAATGACAAAGCAGCAGCAATTCCTAAAAAATCAACCTCTCTAGAATGTGGCTGAGAAGTGGTCATTGAACTGATGTTTAATAAACTTGAGTGAGAGGGAGCCCTCCTCCTGAGACCTCACATTCCACTTTTTCCTCCTTAAAATACCACAAGCTGTTCATAAGTTGTTTTTTTCCCCTTTTTTAAGTCTAAATTTACATCTTTGTAATTTCCATCCAGAATTCCTAGCTCTGCCTTCTAGAGCCGAGAAGACCAAATAAATCTCATCCTCGTACTATATCACAGCCGTCCAGATACTTAAAGACACTGTACCATACTGGGCCTCATTTTCTCATCTGTAAAATAAAGGGGCTGAGGGGGCAGCTAGGTGGCGCAGTGGATAGAGCGCCGACCCTAGAGTCAGGAGGACCTGAGTTCAAATCCAGCCTCAAACACATAACACTTACTAGCTGTGTGACCCTGGGCAAGTCACTTAATCCCATTGCCTAGCCAAAAAAAACCAAAAAACAAAAAAACAAAATAAAGGGGATGGACTAAATGATCCCTAAAATCCCTTCTAGATCTAAAATATTAATCACTTCTTTTTTAAACTGATCAAATGGAACACTTTTTTCCAGGAGAGTGACTATGATGCTAGATAGGTAACAAATTCTTCCAAGGTCATCAAGGAAGCTGATATCAGAACTAGAAAAGTAGCTTTAACTCTTAATTCAACATTCATATCATGCTGCTTCCTTCTCCAAATACGTCTTTTTTTTCTCCAAATACATCTAAGAGTCTGTTTTCACTAGTAGGCCACTCCCTTCCCTGATGCAGATTGCAACCCCTCCATACCTTAATAGATAGTTTCACGAGTTGCTATACACAAAAAAAAAATCATCACTTGAGGGTCAAGTTTCTGTTTCTAAGGTCTTGGCTAGGCCAATCCTTAGATAACAAAAATAAAGTCTGTTACTGATCCTGTCCTTAAAACCTTTCCCAATTGGTAGGATATGGCAAAGCTTGTACCCCTTCAAGAGCCCTGGGTCATGTTTGAGACATAAAGTTGTAGCTGAGAAAGATTCTTTTGGGCTAAAAAATAGTTTGGGAGTTTTTCTCTTATCTGGTCTGTCAGTTACAGAAACACTCTTGGTTTGGGACATCTACCAGTTCTGACAGGCTTCAACACCATGTCAGTGGGCCTTTTGTGCCCTTCGGTGACCAGACTGCCATGTCAGCGTAGTTTTTATTTGAGCTTAGCCTCCTGGGCCAATCAAGCCTTGAGAACAGTTTCCCCATCTTTTAAGAGAAGAACTAGACTAACCTACATGGCAGGGATTTGGTGGAGAGGGGAAACACCGGCAGATATTGATCTTATTCCCTCTAATACAAGTCATTTTTCTCTTCAACCATTTCAGAGTATTTTTCTCAAATTAACTTAACTGGTCTCAAAATTCATGTTCAACCATGAGACTAATGTCAAACTTTTTTGAACAGCAGCCCTCCTGACCCATTTCTTAAGAATGGCTGAAAGAAAATAACTACCTGTAGAGTTAACTGGTAAGTTGTCTGCCCTGGTCCAGATGAGCTGTGGAGTGGGGTACCCTGTGGCATCACAACGTAAGAGAACATTGCTTCCTAGAGCTGATGTGATTTTGGTAGCCGAGGTCATCACTGATGGCTTCAGGCATTGTTCCAGCTCAGCCCTTTGAAACAAGATCCCTGTGAGCCTCTCTGGTCCACCACAGACCAGCAAGGGATCCAGAAACACCACAGTGGGGTCTACAACTTTTGACAACTCCATCACTTTGGAAATGTGGCAATCACAGAACCATGGATTGTCCTGCAAACCTTAAATAGAAAACACAAAAGGTAGAGGATGAGTACATCTTTCTGCCAGCCCTTGCCCAAGAACAAGATTGTTTTCATATATGAGAGAGCATGGAGTAATGGAAGGAAGGAAGGAAGGAAGGAAGGAAGGAAGGAAGGAAGGAAGGAAGGAAGGAAGGAAGGAAGGAAGGAAGGAGGAAGGGAGGGAGGGAGGAGGGAGGAGGAAGGAAGGAAGGAAGGCACTGCAGTGGGGCAGCTCCTACTACTTACAGATTGATGTTGGTCTTTCATTCTCCAAGAAGACCATGACATCGAGAAGGTAATGTCATGACTTCAAAGTGAATTGAATTTATGTAAGGCAAGGATGTGCAAAATCACCAGCCTCACTCTCCCCTCTGGAGCCATCTGGGTCTAGTGGCAAGACATAGATCAGGATGACTGGAGATGGCCCCCACTAGGTTGTAAATTCCTTGAGGAGAGGAGCTAAATCTTATTTCATCTTTATATCTCTAGCATTCAGCACAGTGTCTTGCAAACAGTAGGCACATGGTCCGTTGAGAGTGAATGCTAAATGTTTGATAAAACCATCATTATTACTACAAGAAAGAAAAACTTCAACATACATGTCTAATGTCAAAGCAATGGGCAGCTAAGTGGTACGGTGGATAGAGCAATGAGTCTGGGATCAGGAAGGCTCATCTTCCTGACTTTAAATCTGGTCTCAGATACTTACTAGCTGTGTGCAAGTCACTTAACCCTGTTTGCCTCAGTTTCCTCATTTGTGAAATGACTTGAAGAAGGGATTGGCAAACCACTCTAGCATCTTTGCCAAGAAAACCCCAAAAATGAGGTCATGAAGTCAGACACAACAGAAGTAACTGGACAATAACAAGTGGAGAATCAGAAGCTTCACCTCTATGGAAGGGCAGTACATTCAACTGTATCAACCATTAATGAAAACACTTAATGATATCATGTCCCAAATCAGTGCACAACACCAGCTGTATACTTCCATTTTAATTTGAGCCCCTGATTGAAGAGGCTCATCCACTTACTGGAAGGATGGCTACTCAAAACCGTATTTCCTACTTATCTGTGAGCCTGTCATACATAAACCAGTGGTCTAGATTATGTTCGTTGTATCTCTCCACCTATTAGGGTGGACACTTACAAATTAGATCTTTATAAGTACAAGAAATCAAGAGATTAATATCTACAGGCCATATCCAAAAGACAACTCTAGGAACGATAAGACAATAATAAAAACACAAAACTGCCCAAAGAGAAATAGAAACTGAAAATGCATCAAATCAACCCCTACAATTAATAAGTGGGTTTTGACTCATTGTCTTTATAGAAAATTTATTTTGTTCCTCAGATTGTTATTGTTTGTCCTTCTTACTTGAAGAAGACCAAAATGACATTATGATATCTGGGTCAAGGTATGAAAGTTAACAGGTGTATCATTTTAGAAGAATGATTTTGTCCTACTTATCTAGAGATGGTCTTTTTTTTTCAGGTTCTATAACTTTTCTCAAGCTACCTTGAAAGTAGTTTATCTCAGTCAATAGAATAATTAGAATATGGATTTCATGTCAAGCTAGTTTATCCCTTCTGGGGCCAAACTAAATAAAACTACTGCTATTCCTGGAGTTTACTTTATTTACAAATAATGGAGATAAACCATTAGCCTCTTAATTGTTTTAAAGAGTCTGAAATGATTTGGTGATTTTCTTCCCCCTCATACACCTTTCCGTGACATTGTAATGTTCTCCTTCTGAAATCTGGAATTTTTCCAATAGACTTCACACATTCCACCATATTAATCAGTCCTGTAGAAGGTCAGTGCATATAAATTTCATTAGGAGTTAGTAAATAATAAAAGATTCTCTTATCACTCAGTTGTGTCTGAATGGTGAGCTACAATCTGTAAGAATTGCAGGAAATAAATACATGATATGCCTACTACACTGAGCAGACCTCTAAGTAAAGATCCCAGAGAGTTATCCAGTCATTTATTTAAAAGAACAAGGTCATTGGGTTGTTTGGGGGCTTTTTCTGCCAAGTTTTGAACACATGACATTTTCCAAAAAGAAGGACAAAGTGGGCATATAACCTATACAAAAAAATCAAGATTCAAACCAACAAGTATTTATCAGCTCAGAAAAAAAAACAATTGACCCAGTGTCAGAAAAGGCTAGTCCACTTGGCCCTCCATTGTCTTACCTCCTTGTGGCCCCGGCCGGCCACTTCCCACCCTTAATCCTATCTAGGCTCCATTCTCCCTTGGCCACCCCTGGAGTTCTATTATCTCATAGACTACTTGACCACTCCTAGATCCCTCCCATAATCTTTCCGTATATAAGGTCCATCTCATCTCCATTAAGATGCTCAGATTCTTATAATCTAGCCACTGCTTAGATCCTTAAAATCTAGTCACTGTTCAGACTCTTATAATCTAGTCAATAGCTTGCTAATGCTGACTCCTTAAGAGTCTGCCCAATATGATAGATGTTCTAACAAACCTTGTCTTTGGCAGAAAGAAAGAAAGAAAGAAAGAAAGAAAGAAAGAAAGAAAGAAAGAAAGAAAGAAAGAAAGAAAGAAAGAAAGAAAGAAAGAAAGAAAGAAAGAAAGAAAGAAAGAAAGAAAGAAGAAAGAAAAAAGAAAGAAAGAAAGAAAGAAAGAAAGAAAGAAAGAAAGAAAGAAAGAAAGAAAGAAAGAAAGAAAGAAAGAAAGGAAGGAAGGACTAGTCCAGGGGCCAGCTAAGTGGTGCATGGAGTCAAGAGGACCTGAGTTCAAACGGGCCTCAGACACTTGACACTTACTAGCTATGTGTCTTTGGTCAAGTCACTTAACCCTGATTGGCTAGCCAAAAAAAGGGGGGGGGCCTAGTCTAAGTTCTAAGGAGACCCATGGACACAATGATTGTTTCTGCCTCCTTCCTTTTTATGTCCTCCTGAGTTTTGTTACTGTTACTATTTGTCTTCCCAAGTCAAATTTATGGCTCTCAATGTTGTTTGATTCATTGTATATGGGTACTTTGCTCCTTCCCTCTCCATTTTCAAAATGCTGTGTCTCATTGTATCTTTACAACAACCTTGTGAGAGAGAATCGCAGAATCACAGGGCTGCTGTGAAGATCAAAGGAGAGAATGTTTGTAAAGCATTCAGCACAGTGCCCAGTACATAGTAGGCTCTTCATAAATGCTTATTCTCCATTCCCATTTCAGAGTTGAAAGGAACCTCAGTAGCCAATTCAAACTGTACTCCATAATGAATCTCCACAACAGCATAGCCAGAATGTGGTCACTGAACCTTTCCTAGAAGAACACTAGTGAAGGGCAGCCTGAGACCTCCAAGACAGCTCGATCCACTTTTGGACGACTCTAATTGTTAGAAATTTTTTCCAAGCCTAAATCTGGCTCCACCCATTGTTTCTGGCTTTCCTCTGTGAGGCTACACGGAACGAAGAATATACAACGTTCCACATGACAGCCCTTCCAACACCTGAAAGGTTATCCCGTCCTTCTCTGCCTCCCATATCACCTGACTAAACATAACTCCGTCGAATGATCCTTAGCTGGCATGGACTTGGGGTCCTTCACCATTCTTGTTGCCCTCCTCCCAATGTTCACCAGCTTATCAAAGTCCTTCCTAAAACATGGTGGCCAGAGCTGAAGCCGAACCTCAGGTGTGGTCTGAGCAGACCTTAGTGCCACAAACTATCACTGCCTTTCAATGCAACCCAACATCCCATTCATTCCTTTGGGGGCTACCAATTACACTGCTGACCCACGCTGAGCACACACTAAGCCCCACTCTCAAATCTTTTTTAGACCAGCTGACCACGTCTCCCTCCTCCTGTACTTAGGAAGTCAAGTTCTTCCCCCAAATAGAAGACTTCGCATTTTTTCCCCATTAAATTTCATCTTATTACATTTGGCCCAATGTTCTAGCCTTATTTTATATGTGTGTGTGTGTGTGTGTGTGTGTGTGTGTGTGTGTGTGTGTGTATATCTGATAAGGCTAGAACATATACGTGTATATATACATACACACACATATACATATACACATACATATACACATACATATACACATACATATACACATACACATACACATACACATACACATACACATACACATACACATACACATACACATACACATACACATACATATACATATACATATACATATACATATACATATACATATACATATACATATACATATACATATACATAGGCATGTCACTCCTTTAAAATACTGAACAAAGCAAACAAAAAAAAGGTTTAGTAGAGTTCTGGTAAAAACTGATGATAGGACCCAGGAGTCAGGTTTTGAATTCTAATTGTTATCCAATGTGTCTAATTGTTATCCATTGTTATACAGCTGAGACACTCCCAGCACTGTGTCCTCTGTAAGTCTGATAAGAATGCCTTCTATGGCTTTATCCGCCTCACTGATAAAAACCTTGAACAGCACAGGGCCAAGAAAATCTCTAGGGGATCGCTGAGACCACCTGCCCAGCTGACATGGAACCATCCATATAATACTTTTTTGAGGCTGTTTAAGCAATTCTGAAACCATCTAAAAAAACTTTGCTAAAATCTACCCTGATCTACTATGTAGTAAACAACAACAACAACAATAATAATAATAATATCAGTCTAGTCTGATCTGTGCTTAATAAGACATGCTGGTTCCTTGTGACTCCTGTTGCCTTTTCTAGAGGTTCATTATCTCCTTAATAATACATTCCAGAATTTTGCTAGAAGCAGCTAGGTGGTACAATGGAAAGAGCACCAGGCCTGAATGAAGTCAGGAAGACCTGAGTTCAAATGGGACGTCAGATTCTTGGTAGCCATGTGACCTTGGGCAAGTCACTTTAAAAAAAAAAAGTCTGTCTTCCTCAGTTCCCCCAACTGTAAATGAGGATAATAACAACACCTACCTCACAAGGTTGTTGCAAGGATTAAATGAGATGTTTGGGGGGCAGCTAGGTGGCGCAGTGGAGAGAGCACCAGCCCTGGATTCAGGAGGACCTGAGTTCAAATCCAGCCTCAGACACATAACACTTACTAGCTGTGTGACCCTGGGGGAGTCCCTTAACCCCATTTCCTAACCCCCCAAAAAACCGAGATATTTGCAAAGTGCTTAACACAGTGCCTGACACATAGTGGGTGATATATAAATGCTTATTCCCTTCTCCAACTTCCCAAGATTCAAAGTAAAGCTTATAATCATAGATCATATTATCATTCTTTCCAAACTGTATAGTTACATTATATTGTATTACCATCTAGGACAAATTACATAATTATATATAGTTCACTGGCCTATAGTCTAGAGATACTATTCTCTTCCCCTTTTTGGACATAGGCACATTTGCTCTTCTTCAGTCTATAGTACCTTGCCTGTTCTCCAATATCTTCCAAATTATCACCCTCGGTTCTTGCAGTATCAAAGGGTATAATTTACCTGCACCAGGTAAATTAAATTCACTGAGAATGGCTAAGCGTTTGCTTAACTATCACCTCCCATATCTTGAGCTCGTTAGTTCTATTTGTTCTCTCCTTTTCCGTCCAAAGGTCATTCTCTTGACAGAGAAAACAGAAGCAAAACCACAACCAAGCAGGAGGGGAGGTAATATTTTACCAATGAAGGTTGAGGTGAAATTATTTCCTTAAGGTATTTGGATAAGCAACTAGGTGGCACAATGGTTAGAGCCCCGTACCTGGAGTCAGAAGACTGAGTTTAAATCCAGCCTCAGACATTTACTAGCTATGTGACCCTGGGTAAGTTACTTAATTGCTGTCTGCCTCAGTTTCCCCAGCTGCAAAATAAGGATCACAATAGCTCCTGTACAAATGAGGAAATACATGTAAAGTGCTTAGCACAGTGCCTGGCACATAGTAGGTGCTTAATAAAGGCTTGTTCCTTCACTCCTCTAAGATCAAAGAACAAGTTAGCGATGGAATCCGAAGGCCTACTTGCCTTCCAGTCCAGTGATCATCCCATTCTATCACACTGCCCCATCAGGAAACATACAGATATATAACACAGTTACTTTAGTTGAATCCAAATAATTTTATGAAGATATAATTTACTTTAATTGAATTAAAATAGTTTTATGAAAACATAATTTCAAAGATTTTAAAGCATAAAATGGATATATAATAGTTGATGTTATATAACACATATTCATTTTCATTGGATGAATATATATTTTTATTTCAGTGACATATTAATATGTCTGTTTTATTAAATTAATATAAAATGAATATGCCATATAATAAATGAACATAAAACATATTCATTTCAAAAATTTCAAAGCACAAAATGAATGTGTATAAGATGAACACGTTAATGTTATATGTAATGTTATATATATTTCATGCTTTGAAATTTTGAAATGCTATATTACATAAAATCACTTTAAGTCAACTAAAGTAATCCACAATTTGAAAACTCTTGCAAAATAAAAAGACGAAAAAACAGAATAGCCCACAAAAATGAGGTATCTCTGCATCCTTGCCCTGAAATGACTCTTGCAGGTGGTGGATTTTTTAAATTAAGTATACCCAGAGCAATTGGAGATCCTTGACAGTCTTCAAGGGTTTTTCCCCCCGGAGGGAAAAAGGTACTAGCTACTCTCAAGCTAATCTGTGAGCAGCTCTGCATTCATTTAAAACAACAAACTAACCACAATTGGAATAAATTAATTTATTTTGCCTCAGTATCCTTGAATAGAGGCCAGTGAATGCAAATTGAAGTATTCCATTATTTACTGAAAACTCCCTGCCAGCCTTTGTCTTCCTAAGAGGCTGTGATATGTTCCTTAAAGGTAGAGATTGGTTCATGTCTTTGTACTTATATTCTCACTTCCCAACACTGCCTGTCACATAGTAGGCACAAATAATAAGAGCTTGTTGATCGACTGATTGTTCAACAACATAAGGGACAGCGCTTAACGCTATATGTGCATTTGTATGTGTAATTATATATATGTGTGTATGTATACGTACATACGTGTATTGTGTATATACACCTATAGATATGTGTATACATATACATAGATGCATGCATGTGTGTGTGTGTGTGTGTGTGTGTGTGTGTGTGTATTCCTTTTTACAGAGATACTTATACCTGTGTGGCAGCTAGGTAGCATAGTAGATAGAATACTGGACTTCAAGTCAGGAAGACTTGAGTTCAAATCCAACCTTAGATATTTACTAGTTGTAAAATGAGGATAATAATAGCACCTACCTTCAAAGATTGTTATGTGGATAGTATTTGTGCTGTGCTTTGCAAATCTTAGAGCACTATATAAATGCTATTATTAATGAGAAAGAGATCATATTTGCAAATGAGAGAAAAGAAGGAAACAAGCATTTGTTAAGTACCTACCATATACCAGGCATTTGAGCCTCACAACAATCCTGCAAAGTAGGTGCTATTATTATTATTCCCATTTTACAGTTGAAGAAACTGAGGTAGGCAGATGCTAAGTGACTTAGCCAAGGACAAAGAGCTAGTAAATGTCTGAGGTCACATTTGAATTCAGTTCTGCCTGTCTCCAGGACCAGCACTCTATCTGCTGTGTACCTGGCTGCCTCTGGGAAAAGGCTCCCATAAAAATCCCAAAGAAAGTATATCCTAAATCTATCCTTCCTTCCCAATACACACACAGCAATAACAACATAAATAAAATGCTATTCCTTTCAGAATCTGGTGGTATGAAAGGGTGCTTTAGGGTCAGATAAAGGGAGCCAGGGAAAGTTATGTGTAATGCAAAGCTAACACTGTATAATAATTTAAATGTATATTTACAAATAGCATGCATTTTTCATTGACAAAGTCATAAAAGTTAGGTATCTTTATTGGATCAGGGTTTTTTATTGATTTTATGCAACAGAAATGGAATTGTTAAAGAAATACAACTAAAAGAGAAAACACCAATGGTTTTTTTATCTTATTTTTATCAATAACTATTGTTTTGCATCATATTCATTTCCTGATATATCCTTCCCCTCTCCCCTGCCCAGAAAGCCAAAAGCTTAACTTTCTTTAATTCAATTATTGGTTGAAAGAGTTCACTAGTAGATGCTTCCTTGAGGAAAAAGTATATAATAATATATTATCAACAAACTTTCTGTCAACAATCATTCATACAAGGGGGTTAGTGATAGTGATATTAAAAAAGGGAGTGCCAAGAAATATTTTTTAAATGTATAGGAGATACTGGGCCCCTGGTCCATGGGTGTAATGCCTAATACAGGGAAAGCTGAGGTTGGTGGATTGCTTCAACTCAAGAATCATGAGCTGCCAGTGGGCTGAGCCACTCAAGTGTCCATACTAAGTCCCCTAAACGTTATGGTGGGCAGTAGGGGGCAGCAGATTGCCAAAAGTGGAGCAAACAAGCCCTCCTTGGGAAAATGAAACAGATTTAAGCTCCAAAAACGCTCTGTAATGCATGACCCTTTTAGTAGCCCGTGTATTTCCAACCTAGGCAAGGTGGGGAGATCTAGGCTCAAATAACTAGATAAACAAACAAATTTTAACAATTGATAAATAAATACAGATAAACACACATAAATACCTAAGAATAGGAGAGGGAAGGACAGAGAAAACCAGTTCCTGCCCCCAAAAAATTCACAGTCAAATAGGAAAAACCATATGCAAATAACTAGGCACATATAAGAGATATACAGGGTAAATAGGAGGTCATCTCAAAAGGAGCCTGGGACTGGGAAAATAGTAACACCCTCAATAGTAATAGGGAGGTTTGGAAAAGGGGAGGATTTGGGGGGAAAGATTATGATTTCTGACTTGAACATATGGAGCTTAAAATGTCTATGGAATATGAGTCGCTAGGTGGCTCAGTGGATAGAATGATGGCTTGGAGTGAGTTAGACGTGAGTTCAAATCCAGCCTCAGACACTCACTAGCCGTGACTCTGGGCAAGTCATTTAACCCTGTTTGCCTCAGTTTCTTCAACTGTAAAATGAGCTAGAAAAGGAAATGGCAAACCACTCCAGTATCTTTGCCAAGAAAACCCAAAATGGGGTCGAGTCAGACACAACTGAAATAACTCAACAACAAAAACAACACATAATAAGCAAAATGCTTGTTGATTTGAAAAGAAACTGGGGTCATTGTTTATTACTGAATTTGGGGGTAGAAGACCTGGGTTAAAATCCTTTTTCTCTAATACTGACTACCTGTATGACCTTCCTTATCTGCAAAATACAGAGTTTGAACTAGATTTCTTCTAAGGTCCTTCCTAGCTCAAAGTGTATGATCTCATCATTAGCATCAGGAGAGTGCTGGGTTGGTGGGAACGTTGGTGTGCTGTCAAGAATACAGATGTCCTGACATGTCTTATGCCTATGGCAACCTCTAAGAGTAGACACTGCTTAGTTCTTGAGGTTACATGCCCAAAGAAACCTATCCCATATTGCACAGCATAGTAGTAAAGTATAATAATGAGGTGTAAGTTCATCAGGAATGTAATGATAATAATAATAACAACAATCACCAACATCTCTATAGCACTTTAAGAAAATTTTATGTATGCTATCTCACTTGATTCTCTCAACAACCCTGTGAGGTAGGGGCCATTATTATCTCCATTTCACAAATAGGAAACTGAGTCTGAGTTTAAGTGACTTGCACAGGATGATGCAATGTCTGAGCCAGGCTGCATTCCAGTCTGATTCCAAGTCCAGCTCTCACCAGAACACCAAATTAAAACCACGCTACCACTAATGGTAGTACCTGGCATTCAGAGCCATCATCTGTGAGTGAAAAAGAAACAAAGAAACCGATGTACTTACCTAATATGATTCTTGGTGGTGGAAGACCCATGCCTCTTGATCCTAAATCTGCTGAGAAGTGGGTCCAAGTGTCCAAAAGGTCAGGGGGCAAAGTGGTGAGCCTGTTGCTTGATACATCCAGGTAGGTAAGATTCTTCATGTACCTGGTGGCCTCAACTGGCACGCTGGTCATTCTGTTGTTGTGTAAATCCAGGGTTCGTAAATTGGGCATCTCCAGCAGAGATTCCCAGGGGAAAGCAGTCAGCAAATTGCCATCCAAGCGCAGCTCGTGCAGATACTTCAGGTTGTAAAAGCTACCAGTGTCAATGCTGACCACGGAGTTATAAGTCACCCAGAGGTACTTGAGCTCTACAAGGTAGTAGAAGGCCTCAGTGGGGATCTTGCGTATGACAGTCTTTTCTATTCGGAGCTTCATTGTGTCCACAGGAACGTTCGTAGGAATCTCATACATATCTGGGTCATTACACACCACCAACCTAAATACAGTCATGGCAGGATCAACAAACAGAAAGAAACTTACATCCTTAAATGCATTTTGTGTGATTCTCTGTCCAATGGGATTCTTACATTAAAATGACCTATCTTTAAAGGGTCATTAACTTGAAAGAAAGAGAGAGAGAGAGAGAGAGAGAGAGAGAGAGAGAGAGAGAGAGAAAGAGAGAGAGAGAGAGAGATAAGTAGATAGATTAGATAGATAGATAGATAGATAGATAGATAGATAGATAGATAGATAGATAGATAGATAGATAGACAGAAAGTTCAAGATATAGGTTCACTGCCTTAAGTAACAGTTTCAAGTATAATGCTGTGGAGGGTTAGGGTTTTGTTTTGGTTTTTTATGTTCTGCAACAATTTAATTTATTAAAATGCATTATATGTTCTTTGCTAGCTAAACAATAAACTATAACCTATAACAATAAAAAATAAGCTATGAGTTCTAATTTCAGCTCAACCAGTAATACACTGCATGCCCTGGGGCCAACCTGAAAGTGTTGAAATAATTTACTCACATATGTTAACCAGGGACAGCGGCTCACTATCTCAGGGTTTAATTTAAGTCAAGAAGGATGGCAGATTTCAGAATACTGAGTCATACTTTAGAAATCCTAGGTTGCATAGAACAAAGGTGTCAAACACGCAGCCTGTGGGCCCCATAAAGCCCAAAACATTCCCAAGTGCGGCCCAGTCAGATTAAATCAGATTAAAATATAGTGCCTATCTCATTTTAGTATGTTGATGCATTAATTATATATATATATATATATATATATATACACAAATACATATATATCTGTGTATATATATACACATGTATACTATATATCCATATGTAATATACATATATACATATATTTATACATGCTATACATAATAAACATGTGTGGCTTTCTAAGTCAATATGTGATTCATTCAGTATTTCTGATTCCTCATTACCCCATTTGGGGTTTTCTTAGCAAAGATGCTGGAGTGGTTTGCAATCTCCTTTTCCAGCTCATTTTACAGATGAAGAAACTGAGGCAAACAAAGTTAAGTGACTTGCCCAGGGTCACACAGCTAACAAGTGGCTAAGGCCAAACTTGAGCTCATCTTCCTGACTCCAGGCCTGAGGCTGTATTCACTGTGCCACCTAGCTGCCTTAACATGTGGTCCTCAGGAATCCTTATGTACAATTGAGTGACATGCCCCCCCCATTTCTACTCAGGGTTCACCGATGCAGAGAATAGAACACTGGATTTTAAGTCAGGAAGACATAGGTTAGAATCCTGTCTCAGACACCCACTAACCCCTTCAGACTACACTAGGCCACTGTCTCAGCTACCTCCACCCACTCCCTACCTCATCTTCTTTTATACACTGTCTTCCCCCATTAGACCGTAAGCTTCTTGACAGCAAGGACTGTCATTTTCATATTTATATCCCCAGCATGCAGCATAGTGCCTAGCACATAGTAGATGCTTAATAAACGTCAAGGCCCAGTCTCTCTTACTCTAGATTCATTTCTTTATCACGAGATGTCCAACTTCAAGAGAGGCAACATGATTTCATGGCTGGAGAGCCAGACTGAAATCAACAAGACCTGCATTGAAGTCCAATGTGGGGCATGTGCTGGCCGTGCAACTCTGGGTTTCCTACCCTAGGCCAGGGCATTTTAAAATGTTAACATGTTACATTTTACCTACTCAGCTCATAGGCTGCAATTTGCTAACCCCTGTGCTGGGCAACTTTCTAAAACAGGGGTGAGGAACCTGCGGCCTCAAGGCCACATGTGGCCCTCCGGGTCCTCGAGTGCGGCCCTTTGACTGAACCCAAACTTCGAAGTTTAGATTCAATCAAAGGGCCACACTCGAGGGCCACGTGTGGCCTTGAGGCTGCAGATTGCCCACCCCTAGCCCATGAAGATGAAAATACCCCAAAAATCCCCCAAAAAAGAAAAGAAAAAATGCTTAACAGTCCTGCTCTGAGGAGTGAATACTAAAAAAGTATTGTAAAGGGTTTTGTAGCCATGGCAAACTATAACACTAAGAAAAGATGATGCACCAAAAAAGCCATATCTGACTGAGAGGGATGCTTTAAACATCCCGCCCTGGAGGCAGGCATGTGCAGTACATGGCGAACAGTAATACCTTGAGGTAGCTCATGAGGAAAATGAAGTTTCACAAGTTTATGGAAAGAACTTCAAGAGAATTGGCAATACTCAGGATGGGAAAGGAGCTCTTTACCTCTATTTTGAGCCACGGATTCCTGAGCTTCTTCATCCCAGAAAGGTGTAAGTTACATAGATTAATAATAATAGCTAGCATTTACATATTGATATGCAAAGCAAACCTTTTATCTCATTTTATCCTCACAATCACCCTGAGTTGTACCTGCTATAATTATCCTCATTTTACTGATGCAGAAACTGAGGCAGGCAGAGGGTAAGCCTCTTACACAGCTAATAAGTGTCTGAGGGCAGATTTGACCTTAGGTCTTCCTGACTCCAAGCCTAATGTTCTATTCACTGAGTTATCTAGCTGCCTCTAAGAAGATTGGATTTCTATTCATTCTTCAGTAGTTATTAACTTTATATTCAAGTAGAGCTTTAATGAAAGGGCAACATTTCCCTGACTATGATCTCAAAAGTGTGTAGTTGGACTCAGTGGAGGAGATAGAGCACATAGTGGGAAAAAAAAAAAAACAGATCAGAAGACCTGGTCTTAAGCCTGGCTGACTGCCACATACTAGCCTTGGGACCTCACTTAATCTATCTGAGCCTGTTCCCTCACTTGGAAAATGGGAGTGAGAATATTTCCAACCTGAGCCAAACATGGGAGAGTAGACTGTATTCGGAGTCAAGAAAACCTGGGTTCAAGTCTAGCCTCTGCCACATACCGTCTCTGGAATCAGGCTCTCTGTGCCCCCAGACTCCTCTAGGAATCAGTTTCAAAGCAGGTGCTGATCTATAATGGCAGAAAGAGCTTAAGAATTGCCTCACTTGGGATAGCATATGCCAATGAAATTGCAAATCTGATACAAAAATACATACATTTACATATATATACATATACAAAATGTGTGTATTTAATGGGTTCAGCTTAATTTAAGTCTTTGATAAATTTATTCAATAAAGAAATATTCTCCTGTGTGACCCTGGGCAAGCCACTTAACACCACTGCCTAGCCAAAAAAAAAAATGTTCTCATCTAGTTAGTATCTTGACACACTTTAACTGGGGGTGGGGCTTCAGCTCACTCTATAGGTGGACTAATTTGATTGATTTACCTTTATATAAGTTTGAGGAAGAAAGAGAGAAGGGGAAGGAGGAGAAGGAAGAGGGAAGGGAGAGAGGCAGAGACAGAGACAGAGAGAGACAGAGAGAGAAATTATACAAATATTTTTGATTTATTCAATCAAGCTCTGGGTATATGCATGTGTATAAAATATGCAGGTGTCTGAAAAGTCTCAACACAGTGTTAATTCGTAATAGCTTAAGACTGCATTGAGACTTTTGGAACACACCCTGTGTATAAAATGGGGAAAGGAAAGGGAGAGAAAGAATGGAAAGAGAGAATGAGCATAAGCATTTATATAGTGCCTACTATGTGCCAGAAAGTGTTTTACAAATATTATCTCATTTGATCTTCTCCAAAACTCTGCAAGTTACATGCTGTTATTATCCCCATTTAATAGTTGCAGAAACTGAGGCAAACAATGGTCTGATAGACCTGTCCAGGATCACACAGGTGGTAAAAATCTGAGATGGGATCTGAACTCATGGCTTTCTGATTCCAATTCTGGAATTCCAGTTCCAGTTCCAATCTGATTCTGATTCTAATTCCACTATGCCATTTGGCTGCTGAGAGAAAGGGGGATAGGGGAGAGGAAAGAGGGGGAGAGAGGAATGAGAGAGAGAAAGGGAGGGAAGAAGTGATGGAGAGAGAGAGGATATAGCTATAGATATAGATATAGAAATAGATATAGAGATATATAGAGATAGAGACATATAGATATCAATATAGATATCGATATCGATAGATATAGATATAGATATAGATATAGATATAGATATAGATATAGATATAGATATAGATATAGATATAGATATAGATATAGATATAGATATAGATATAGATATAGATATGGATATGGATGTAGATGTAGATGTAGATATAGATATGGATGTAGATGTAGATGTAGATGTAGATATAGAGACAGAGATAGAGACATATAGAGATAGAGACATATAGATGTAGATATTGATATAGATGTAGATGTAGATGTAGATGTGGATGTGGATGTGGATGTGGATGTGGATGTGGATGTGGATGTGGATGTGGATGTGGATGTGGATGTGGATGTGGATGTGGATGTGGATGTGGATATAGATGTGGATATGGATATAGATATAGATATAGATATAGGTATAGGTATAGATATAGATATAGATATAGATATAGATATAGATATAGATATAGATATAGATATAGATATAGATATAGATATAGATATAGATATAGATATAGATATAGATATAGATATAGATATAGATATAGGGGGAGAGAGAGAGAGGATGAATGGAGAAGAGCTGACTTTGCATACTATCGATATCCTTTTTTTTCAAACCATATTATACTCATAAAAAAGAACAAATTTTAAAATGAGACAGTTTTGAAAATTCTGAGGAAGAGGATAAAAGCCATTCAGGATAAAAGCCATTCTTCTACTGCTCTTAATCATAATGCAGTACTGCATAAAATGCCAAAAAAAAAAACCACACACAAAGCAAAACCCATTAATGAATATTACTGAACTGAAAACAAATGCTGCTTTGTGTCTCCACACTGCTGGGTGGAAGGCAAGGTATAAGACAGACATTTTGTAATAAGGCCAAAGAAAAGACCATAAAAGCAATAATCAGACTCACATTTATATAAGATTGAAATTCACAAAGCACTTCTCTCCCAAGACCTGAGAGTTAGGAAGTGCGAGTATGGTTTTCCCCAGAGGTTAAGTGATTTGTTCACGTTCACACAGCTAGTAAGTATTGTAGAGGGATCCATTCAGACTCGGGCCTCCCTACTCCACTGCTTGAACTTGTTAAAAATAGGCATCTCTCTCAGTCTGGACTCAATTTCAGCCTCAAACTCAGATCCCCAGGGATTCTTGGCTTTTAACAGATTCTCTGGTAGGCATCACCGGTTTTCCAGGAGGCAAACTAGTGCATTACTGGGTGGGGGAGAACAGGAAGAGGGGCACTGATAATTTTCATAGGTGGGTATTGGTGAGAGATTAGTAACTGTTCTGCATCCCAGCACCTACCAGTCAATTTTGGTCATGCTGTTTCACAGTCTCCAATGACCTCCTCAGGTAAATAAAACTGTCTGGTTAGAATTCATGGAATAGCTATCACTGTCTATTCAGAAATGTTTCTGTTTTATACTTCCAGCCATGAATTCAATGATTCAGTGCAGTCTTCCCTTAAGGAAAGATGAGGCAAAGTTGAGATGGTCTCAGATTTTCCTCGTGGCATGATCCCCCTTCCCTCACCTGTCTCCCCATGTAAGTTTTTGTCACTTACATTTAGCAGATTCTCTGGAAAGAATATCAGGACCCATTCTACTTAGAACCAAAACACTTGTCTAGTTCCATGAGAAGAGCCCCTTTCAGATAAAGATTCATGCTTCACAATATCATTAAATGGATTGGAAGGTAGGTGGCAAAGGGGATAGAATGTTGGGCCTAGAGTCGGGAAGTCCTGGATTCAAATCCAACCTCATACACTTGCTGGTTGTGCAGCCCTTTGCAAGTCACTTAACCTCTGTTTACCTCATTTTCCCCATCTGTAAAATGGGGGTAATCACAGCACTTACCTCCCAGAGTTGTTGTGAGAATCAAATTAGATAATAACTGTAAAGCACTTAACACAGTGCCTAGCACAGAGTAGGCACGTCCCTTTCCCCTTCCGGGGAGATTCCATTGATCAGGATTTCCATTGGTTAAGCCACCACCTCAACAGGAATAAGAACAACATTTGGCATTTCTTAAAGATTTCTATTACGATCCCAATATCTGTTTAAAGGAAATATTCTCTAACAACACATTAATTAAGCAACCTACGAGTCCCTACCTTGCGTCTACAACACAGAAGTCAATATTTTTTTAAAAGCAGCGTTTTTAAAATCCCATTTAGACTGAGGGAAAATTATGTACCTTCTCAAATTTCATTTCTTTTTAAGAAGACTCCTATGATCTGTTTGCCTTAGTTTCCTCAAAAACAAAATGGGAATGATAACTACCTATTTCCCAGGGTTGTTGTGAGAATCAGATGAGATATTAACTAGAAAATGCTCAGCACAGGACTTGGCACATAGCAAGCACTATATAAATGTTAGCTATCATTGTCATTGTCATCATCATCATCTTCATCATCATCATCATCATCATCATCAGTACTACACAATATGAAACCCAAACCAGCAGAGGCTAGGTACCCTTTTCTGTGGCTAAGGTAGAACTGGCATGTAGGCACTAATCTTCCTTATGCTTGCTGGGTTCTCCCCTAACGCTAAGATTTACCTGTGCGCTTAAGGAAACCATTCCTCTTCCCAAAGAAAACAAAAATGTTCTGCCTATGAATAATCTGGAGAAAACAGGCCAAATCAGAGTATGTTCTGTGGTTTCATAAGACTTGAAGATGTTTTAAGAGCTTGGACACTGAACAAAAACAGGAAAGGCTGAGTAAATATTATTTGTCAGCAAATAATCATAAAGCGGTAAGACACAGATCCTGCAGGTTAAACCTCCCCTCTCTGGTTGCTGATAAAAATATAATTGCTTCTTGTTGCTACCATAGTAGAGGACATTCTATTACGCTACTGTCAGCCTACATCTTTTTACATGGAATTAAATTATGCAATGGCAACAAATGCATACCTTGAGCCGGTACCATCACTGCTGCTGGGAGAGTCACAGGTACATTGTGAAGGACATGACAGGCTTACTCCTTCAAAAATACTAACCATGAGGCCCAAATAAGCCAATAGATGCATCCCTCCTTTTAAAGTATCTTAGAATAAAAGCTAAAAACCAAATTCCAAGCATTCAGGAGTCGGTGTGCACACATGTGGATGTCCATTTAGTCAGAGCAGATTACAAAGGATTAGCTGAGATCTGTAGTTACTTAACCTTCAAATGTATCTCACAAGGGATCAATTGAGCTAGCCTGTCGTGTATAGCTTCAGCAAAGTAACATATTCTAAGGGGGAAAAAATAAATTGCTTGTTGGGAAAATGTTGATAGCTGTCTACATGAAGATTTAGAAAGGAATACATGTGTTTGGTTGGTTTTGGGTTTTTTTAAGCCTCTTCCCAATGAAAGTGGGTTGCAAATTGAAGTATTGAAATTCAATGCTAAAAATCATTCGGATCTCATTGCTTGGACTGTATTTTAGATTTTCTCTGTCTTGTTACAAAATGTATTGACTTTGTATATGACTCTAAGAGAGATTACAAAGAAAGCTGAATTTGAAAAGCATAAGTGATACAATTTTGTTATGGTTGTTGTTGTGATAAAGTTAACAATGTTGCCACCTACTGGTTAACAGTAGTTTAGCAGGTTCCCAGTAAATAGATCAATCCTGAGTTATATGCTTAGAACAGGAAGACACCTGGACAGGCAACTAGTCCAATCTCTTTGTTTTATAGAAGTGGAAACTGTGGCCCAAAAAATTAAGTGACTTGCCCAAGGTCACACAAGTAGTCAGTGGTAGAACTAAAATTGGAACCCAAGTAAGTCCTCAGATGCTACTCCCAGTGGGTTTTCCACCTTACCACCCCACTTTCCCATTACTTGCTTTAAAAAGCTATTCACTGGGGCAGCTACATTGCGCAGTGGATAGAGCACCGGCCCTGGATTCAGGAGGACCTGAGTTCAAGTCTGGCCTCAGACACATAACATTTACTAGCTGTGTGACCCTGGGCAAGTCACCTAACCCCATTGCCAAAAAATAATTTAAAAAAGCCATTCATTGGGGAAGCTAGGTGGGGCAGTGGATAGAATACTGGCCCTGAAGTCAGGAGGACCTGAGTTCAAATTCAGCCTCAGATCAAACACTTGACACTTACTAGCTGTGTGACCCTGAGCAAGTCACTTAACCCCAATTGCCTAAAAAAAAAAATCATCCATTTTCCCAATTGGTCCTTTTTTTCCTCATCTTCTTCTCACTTCCTTCTAATGGGCAAAATTATACTTAATTATTATATCTAACAATTCCTGCCTGAGACAGTCCCCACCCACATATACAGGGTATCACCAGTTTTAGCATAGCTTTCAGCTTCAATAGCTTAGCATTAAAACTGAGGCAGACAGAGGTTCAAGCTTTAATAGTTTAAAATATGCCCCAAGAGTTTGGGGACACCCTGTATAGTCAATGAACAATACGGCCCCCTTTCATCTGAGAATGATTTGATACATACTTTACATTTGAGTACTAAGGCACTACAGCCCCCATGAGCAGTGTTAATATTTTCTGTGCCATCATATGTTTGAAAGAAAAATCAGAAAAACCTAGGAAAGTTTTAAGATGAGAGAGACTAGGAAAAAATGTATTCAAAATTGATATTTCCATTAATAGAATTAAACCATGTCCTTTCTCTTTCTTTCTCCAAACTATACATTGTTTCTAATCCAAGCTTGAGGAGGAATCAGACACTTCTTAAACTATGTACGTCATTAAAATGAAAGGAAAATACTATTTCTGACCAGATGAGTAATTTTCAATTAACCATCAAGCATTTATTAAGCACCTACTGCATGCAAGGCACTGAGAATACAAATACAGAACTGAGATAGCCCCTGCCTTCAAGGAGCTGACATTGTAGCAGGAGAGAGATGATGCATACACATATAATAAATATAGGGTAATTTGAGTAAAGAAAGAGCTCTAAAGAGAGGCCTCATAAAGAGGGTGAACTGAGACTCGAAAGAAAATAATTCTTAGAGAAGGAGAAGTGCATTCCAGGAATGCAGAATGACCTGTCCAAATGCTTGAATGTGGTTGATGGAATGCTGACCTGAGGGAATAGCTAATAGTCCAGTTTGGTCCAAAGGAAACTGAGAAGCAGTGAGAAGGGTAGGAGATGAACCAGGAGAGGCCAATGTCATGAAAAGCAAGAGACAAGAATTTACACAGTTCCAGGGGGTGGGCAATGGTGACAAAAAGCTTCAGAAAGACCCAGAAGGATGAAAGCTGAGAACAGGTCATTGAATCTAAGAATAAAGAGATTGTCAACCACCTCACACTCATCAGATTGGCCAAGTTGATTTTTTAAATGAAAAGGAAAATGACAAATGTTGCAGAGACAATGGGAAAAGAAGTATGCTAAAGCATTATTGGTGGAGCTGGGAATCGGTCCAACCATTCTGGAAAGCAATTTGAATTCTGCCCCAAAAGTTAGTAACCCACACTTACCCTTTGATCAATGATACCACTACTGGGCCAGCTAGGTGGCACAGGGAACAGAGCACTGGGCCTAGTCGGGAAGACCTGAGTTCAAATCCAGTCTTTGATGCTTACTAGTTGTGTGACCCTGGGCTAGTCACCTACCCTCTGTTTGCCTCAGTTTCCTCACCTGTAAAATGAAAATAATAACAACACCTAATTCCCAGGGTTGTTGTGAGGATTAAATAAGATAATAATTATAAAGCACTGAGCACAGTCTCTGGTGCATAAGTGAGCACTACGTAAATGTTAATTATTATTATTACTAGGCTTATACCCCCAAGGTAGGAAGAAAGCATTTATATAGCACCTACTGTATGCTAGGTACTTTATAAATATTTTATAAATGTATATATTTATGATTTATTATATATTTAATATTTTAATTTAATAATATTTAATAATTTTGTGTTTATATAATATATTAATAATTTATAAATATTTTAGCCTTACAACAACCTTGGGAGATAGGTCCTATTATTGTCCTCATTTTATAGTTGAATAAACTGAGACAGAGAGAGGATAAATGACTTGCCCAGGGTCACATAGCTAGTAAGTGTCTGAAGGCAGATTTGAACACAGGTCTTCCTGACTCCAGGCCCAGTGTTCTACCCATTGCACCACCTACCTGCTCAAAGAAAAAAGAAAAGACCATATATACAAATGCTCGTTTTGTGGTGGCAAAGAATTGGAAATCAAGGAGATGCTCATCAATTGGGGAATGGCTGAGCAAGTTGGGGCATACAATTATGATAGAATATTATTGTACCATAACAAAGGATAAAAAGGACAGTTTCAGAGAAACGTGGAACACTTATGTGAACTAATACAGAGAAAAGTGAGCAGAAACAGAAGAATAATTTATGCAATAACATTGCAAAAATGAATATCTCTGAAAGACCTAAGAACTCCAATCAACACAAAGACCGACCATGATTCCAGAGAACCAGTGATGAAACATCCTTCCCACTCCACACCTGACAGAGAGGTCATGGACTCAATGTGTACAGTGAGACAGACACTTTTGAACATGAATTTATGTTACAACAATTGTGTTTTTCTTCCTGTTTCAGGAAGCAGAGATAGGAAGCAGAGAAAATGTTTGTTGATTGAAAAAAATTAAAGAAGAGAAAAAGAAATTATTAGTAACCATTTTAAAACGGAGAATCCATAGGGACAAGCAAATATCTAGGAAATAAATGATTTTTTTTCAAATGGAGACCTGTGATTTCATTGATTGGGGAATCCCCAGCAACCCCTCTGTAACATGTAGACTTGGAAAGCTGCCTGGGGCAGTGAGGTAAAGTGATTTCTCCACTGTCACACAGATGGTATATGTCAAAAGCAAGACCTGCATGCAGAGACTGCTATTTGTCAATAAACGGATGTATCATTTAGTATTATTGAACAGCCAGACAGTGGTGAAATCCATAATCTCTGAATGAAAACAACTTCAGAAACAAGAAATACGGGCAGCTAGGTGGCACAGTGGATAAAGCTGTGGTCTTGGAATCAGGAGGACCTGAGTTCAAATCCGACACTTGATACTTACTAGCTGTGTGACCCTGAGCAAGTCACTTAACCCGGATTGCCTCACCAAAAAAAAAGAAAAGAAAAGAAACAAAAAATAGAAAATTTGTTCCTACAATATTTGACACTTTGAAAGATATGTAATTTCATTGACACAATTGCTCATCAACTAAGATTAGAAGCCCCTCCAAACCTTCTCATCTCCTGTGTGTGTCAGGAGACCCCCCACCTACACAGGTTTAACAAAAGCAAAGTTGAATAGTTAACCTTGGCACATTAAAACTACCCACAGACTGCAGAACCTGGGCATGCAGTCTCAACCTACTCAACCGTCATGAAACAGATGGAACAAATGTGAATACTGTTTTAAGGGCATCGTGCTAGCCATTGAAGAAAAACAAACTTTACATAAGGGCTTCCCCTCATGGAGTTTCCAGTCTAATGTGAGAGCTAGCATGACACAGTGACTAGAAAGCCGGCCTTGGAGTCAGAAAAAGTCTTGTTGAATATCCTTTCTGTTTCATACCTAAATAAACCTTCTTTTTATCTCATTTTGTTCCAACACCAAACCTACTTTAACAGGGAACTGATCTAAGTCAGGCTTACCCATCATACCTTCTGACCAAGAAATTCCACTGCTGGAGGGCAGAGCCAACATGGCGGAGTACAGGCAGGGATTCACCTGAGCCCTCTCCCCAAACCCCTCCAAACACCTTTTAAAAATGAATCTAAACAAATTCTAGAGAAGCAGAACTCACAAAAAGACAGAGTGAAACAAATTTCCAGACCAAGATACCTTGGAAAGTCGGCAGGAAAGGTCTGTTGCACCAGGGTAAAAGAGAAGTATAGTCCAGCACAAGCAGCAGCATTTTAGACCAGGCCCCAGCAAACCCAAAGCAGGCCTTGGGGCACTGAATCACTGGCAGCAGTGGCAGTTTCCAGACCTCTCAGCCCACGGACACCAAAGATAACTTAGAAGGTCAGCAGGAAAGGCACGTAGCACCTGAGTGAGAGAGTGGAGCACAGTCTAGCACGGGACACACTAGTGCGGCCTGAGCCCTAGCAAACCAGGGGCAGGCCTTGGGAGTGACTGTAATGTGTCAGTAATGACAGCAGCAGTAGCTACTTCAGGAGCTCTCAGCCTACAGATGGTAAAGAGGTCAAACATCTGGTCAGAAGGAGATCACACGGGTCTTTTTGCTAGCACTGAGGCAGGACTCTGTTGCTTTGCCCGTACTCAGATCCAGGTCCTAGGTGGCAGTCCCAGGGTAAGAAGGAGCACTAACATAGCAGAGCTTGCAGCCGCAGTGGAAGGGGGACCCTCCTCACGGTTCCAGGGCAGAAAAGAGTCCTTGTGGTCTCTCACAGACCAGAACACAGGCCAGGAGAATAGTAAACACCTCTCCTTAGATCACGCCATCTTGGAAGAACTGAAGATTTACAGGTGCCTAGAAGTATCTCTGAAAACAGTTGCACAAAACCGCTGGAGCTTGGAACAGTGCACCCTCCCCCCCGGCAGCAAAGCTCTACTTTAACAAAGACTTAAAAGTCAACCAACAAGCTGGAAATACGAGCAAACAAACAACAACAACACAAAACTCCGACTGCTGAAATTCCACTGCTGGGAGATTATGCCAAGCAGTCAAAGACAAAAAAAAGGCCCCACAAAAGCCCATTGAAATATTTAGAGTAGAACTTTGGATAGAAGCAAAGAACTGGAAATGAAGCAGTTTGGAGAACGGTTAAACAAGTTATGGTACATGAATGTAATGGAATATTATTATGCTATAAGAAATGATGAATACAGAGAAGCATGGAAAGATCTTTATCAATTGATGCAGAATGAAATAAGCAGAACCAAGAAAATAATAAGTATAATGACTACAACAATGTAAATAAAATTGTTGTTGTTCAATCACTTTTCAATCACGTCCAACTTTTCATGACCTCATTTGGAGTTTTCTTGGCAAAGATACTTGGAGTGGTTTGCCATTTCCTTCTCCAGCTCATTTTATAGACAAGGAAACTGAGGCAAATAGAGTTAAGTGACTTACCCAGGGTCACTTAGCTAGTATCTGAGGCCAAATTTGAACCCAGGAAGAGGAGTCTTCCTGACTCTAGGCCTGGCACTATTCACTTAGCTGCCTACAAATAGAACAATACGAACAAAAAAACAAAAACTGAATATTGTAAAACTATAATGACCAAATTTTACCTTAAAGAAGAGATATGAGAAGGCATCTCACAGCAGATTTTTTTTTCATTATCTTGGTTAGTTTTTCTGAAATTTTTTCCCTCTTTTGAATTATTTATTATGAGGGGAATGCTAGTGACATAAAAGCAAAATATATCAATATAACTTATTTCTAAATGATTTTTTAAAAATGACTCATGGTCACTCTAACCCTACAATGAGATATTGGAGCAGAAAGAATGAGACTTTTTGGAGGAAGATAGCCTATTATGCATTAAACAGGCTTTTGTGAGCTGACCCAGAAACCTAACTAACCTCCTTTAGCAGTGTCACTTCTCTGAAATCATATGTTCTAAGTTATAAACAACAAACTTACAAATGAGCTTTTGGAAAACTACCCATTTGTAATTTAGTGGCTCCTTCTATTTAGCATCTGAGTTGACAACACTGATTTTAGTCGAGACTTGTGAGTCCATTTGTATGGGGAGATCCCAGTGAGGAAAATCCCTCTACCAATGCAGATCAATTAGAGTTGCCTGGGACCTTGAGAGGTTAAATGATTTGCCCAGGGTCACATAATCCCCATGTGTCAGAGACTGGACTTTCATCCATATCTTCTAGACTTCAAGGTTTGATCTCTATTGATTATACTAATCTGAATCATTATACAAAAAGACTAACCAGTTATGCCAAAAGGAGCAAAATAAGCAAAAAGAAATATACAGGAAGATTAAATGAGCTATGACTTTATTCTTTAAACACTGCCAAGGAAATACTGACTTGATCTTTTTTTTAAAAAAAATCATAACTTTATTAGAAGGAGAAGAAGTAAAAATTAAATAAGGTGTTGGGTTTTTTAAAAATATACTAGCTGGGAATATTCCATTCCACAATTCAAATACTTATGGAACGACGTATGCACCATGTTAAGCATGACAGGGCACACGAAATAAAATTAGACAACAGTTCCGGCTTTTGAGAATCCAAGTCAGTATATGAATCCAAATAGTTCCCAGCTTTGTGGGCACATTAAGTATGAAAGTTAGAATACAGCAAAGAATGAAGAAAATGATGTAGTTTGGCTCTTTTCCCTTTCATAATTGAAAAGCTGATCTCAAGTTAGGTTCATTGGTAACGCGTTGGATACAGGCATTGATTGATGAGTCTGACATCGGATCATTGCAGATATCGCTCTCCGGAACCTATGAGGAAAGGGAGAAATCTGTCTGTTATACTATAACTGCTTGAAAGATTGGTTTCTTATAAAACTTTCAAATGTTTTCTAAGTCTAACATCTCCACTTCAATACCTTTAAAAATACATGAAATGGAAACTGTCTAAAGACCAAATTCAGATTATTGTCCATAAATTGGGGGAAAAAATTATAAAGTCATTTAATGTTCATTCCCTATGTGAGACAAGATACTTCTATTCTGAAAACTGCAACCATTTGTTTACTTGAGGACTTTAGTCTACTGCCTTTCAGCTGAAATATGATTCCTGTCATCTCCAGAATCACATACAAAATCCTCTGCTTGGCATTAAAATCCCTTTAAAACCTGCCCTCCTTCTACCTTTCCAGTCTTCTCATACCTTACGTGTACCCTTCCATCCAATGAAACTGGCCTCCTGGCTGTTTCACAAACAAGACACTCCATTTCCAGGCTCTGGGAATTTTCTCTGGTTGTCCTCTATGCCTGGCTCTCTCTTCTCAGCTCCAGAATACTGACCTCCTGGCTTCCTTTAAGTACCAGCTAAAATCCCACTTTTTACAAGAAGCCTTCCCCAAACCCCAGTACCTTCCCTCCATTATTTCCTACTTATCCTGTAAACAGCTTGCTTTGTATAAATGTTTATATGGTGTTACCCCATTAGACTGTAAGCTCCTTGAGGGCAAAGTCTGTCTTTTGCCTCTTTTTGTATCCCTAGTGCTTAGCAAAGTAACTGGCACATAGTAAGTGCTTCATAAATGTTTATTCATTGAATTTAAAGAGTAAGCATGATGTAGTTAATTGTTGTTGTTCAGTTATTTGAGTCATACCCAACTCTTCATGACCCCATTTGGGATTTTCTTGGCACAGACACTGAAGTAGTTTGCCATTTCCAGCTCCAGCTCCAGCTCATTTTACAGATGAGGAAATTGAAGCAAATGGGGTCAAGTGACTTGCCCAAGGTCACATAGCTAGTAAGTGTCTGAGGCCACATTTGAATTCAAGTCTTCCTGACTCTAGGTCCAGTACTCTATCCACTGTACCACCTACTTAATACAGTAAGTGAAACCTGGATTCAAGTCCAGATTCTGACATATATCAACTGTGTGATCCTGGAATAAGTCACTTCTCTACTCAGCGCCCCCAGCAACTTTATAAGGCCATTAGGCAGGAAGATGCCAATCTGCCAAATCACCAGAGGGGGTGTGGTGGAGCAACGTCAACATGAATTTCATAATCTTCTACTTCCTAGCAGAGGTCCAACCTTACAAAAAATTTTTACAATGACAATTGCAATCAAACAGTCAACAAGCATTTTTTAAGCACCTGCTATGTTTCAGGCACTGGAAATACAAAATAATCAATGAAATGATCCCTGCTGACAAAGCGTTTATAGTCTAAGGGAGGAGACAAGGACCCTCAGTCAGGGTCCCAGGTTCTTGAGCTTTCAAATGATTATCCATCCCAACAGAACTCCAGAGAGGACACTAATTGGTGGGTGAATACAATAATCATTCTTCCTGTTTGTAGATATTATCCTTGTTGGATCATTAACAACAGGTGTTTCTCTCTGCATCTACTGTGCACACATATCTTTTTTTATTTTTTAAGGTATATCTTTAGGCACACAAAAGTTCAGCAGCAAGCACTGGAGTTCGAGAATTTTTTTAAATTTCAAAATTCCTTCTTCAAAATTCCTAAGTTTCAAAATTCCTTCTTCTATATTAAATCTTCCAGGTGAAATATTTCAGTAGAATCAATTCCTTCCGTCCTTCCTCCTAATTTACATAAAATGTAAATTGTTTTGGGGGGGGGTATTGGAGATGGAGAAGTAAAGGGGAATTCTCCCTGAAGAAGACACACAGAAGAGACCTTGTTTGCCTAAAACGATGACCACCCAGTCCCAGGGCTCTTTAATTAACATCAGACTGCTTCCCTGGGTTTAGATGAAATCTGAGAGGCAACATGACTTAGTGAATAGAGTGCTAGACCTAGTCTGAATTCTGCCTCATTAGCATTGTGACTTTGGACAAATCCCTTAGCTCTCTCTGGGTTTCAGGAACCTCACCTAGAAGAGGAGAAATTTGGATCTGATGATCTCCAAGGTCCCTACCAACTCCAAACCTATGCCATCAACTCATACCTGTTACCTTTTTATATCAATACAGCGTTTATAGTTTCTGTTTAGAAGCACTTACTTCTTGTTGGCAGCCACATATATGCAGGGATTGTAGAAGGTGGAAGATTTTGCAAAGAGAGGGGCTATGATGGCCATTGCTGGGGGAATCTCCTTTGGGTCCCCAAAGGAAGCCCATAAGCACACAACAGAATAAGGGGACCAGGCAAGCAGGAACATTAAAATCATTATCACAGACATCTGGAAAACAAAACATGTGTCAATTTGAATACTTCAGTATACAAAAATTCTCTGGCTTCATACTGGGGCAAGGCATTGTGGTATAACAATTACAGAGCTGTCCTCAAAGCCAGGAAGTCTGGAGTTCACGTCCTGCCTCTGACACTTACGGACTGTGTGAACCTTAGGCAAGTCACTTAACTTTTCATTACTATAAAGCAAATCTCTAAAAATACAAATTGTAGGGGAAGGAAAGAGAAGAAGCATTTACATAGTCCCCATCATGTGCCAGGCACTATGCTGAGTACTTTTTACAAATATTATTTCATTTGACCTTCACAACATCCTATGAATTAGGTACCATCATTATCCCCATTTTATAGTTGAGGAAACCAAGATAAATGAAGGTTAAATGACTTGGCCAGGATCACAATGCTAGTATCTGAGGCCAAATCTGAACTCCAGTCTTCCTGACTTCGGGCCAGTAGTCTAGCCACTATGCTATGACCTGCCTCAGAAGGTGATGACCTCCCCCTAGCTGCTAATGTCTTCTTTCAAATTACCCTCATCTATTCTGCATATATCTACTATGTACATAGTCATTTTACACACTGTCTCCCTCATCAGAATGCATGGCAGAAACTTTTTATATCCCCCTGGGCTTTGCACAGCATCTGGCATGCAGTAAGCACTTAATAGATGCTGTTGAAGGGAATTTCCTCACCTGGAAAGTCCCTACACCAATGAAATCACAGGTCCATTTCCTATACTTCCTCTTGGGACTGGGAGTTTTATACTGTGCATACATACTCCCTCAGTTTCATCTTCCTTATACGTCCAGGGATAGCTCCAGTACCAGAGTAAGCACAGCATGAACGCATTTAGCCACATGCTAAGTTAACTTTGAGAATCTCACACAAATTTGGGCAACCCTAGAACATAAGTTCGCTGCTGTTGTTCAGTCATTTTGGCTGTGCCCAACTTTTCGGGAGTCTCATTGGGAGTTTTTTTGGCAAAGATAGTGGAGCAGTTTGCCACTTCTTTCTGCAGCTCATTTTACAGATGGGGAAACTGAAGCAAATGAGGTTAAGCGACTTGTCCAGGGTCACACAGCCAGCCAGTGTCTAAGGCCAGATCTGAACTCAGGAAGATGAGCCTTTCTGACACCAGGTCTGGCACTCTATCCACTATGCCATCTGGCTGCCCAGAACACAGGTTGGTGATCTCTAAAAAGTGTCATGTCAGCATTCTGACCCCTCTCCCTTTCTTTTGGCAGGGCTGGGAACTGCTAAGCAGCTACTGGCCAGAGATGGGAACTGCCCAGGGAAGTAGGGGTTGGGGGGCGGGGGGAGCCAGGCACAAGCAAAGGAAAGGAGGAAGGGGAAAGGCAGTGTATCCCTCATTCAAGTGGCAAGGTGAGAGACCGTGATGGCAGCAAATATTTGTGAGCCTAAGAAAAATAGCCCTGCCTTATGCATAACCCGAAACTGCCCTATCACTTAGGGTAAGGGCCTATCACCTTTGACAACTTTCCACATGCCATGTTGGAGGATAAAGGTGGGGTAGAATAGCAGACATGGAGCTCAGCTGATTGCAACAGAAAAGCATAAAAGTGATAAAAGCATTTACACAATGAAAATTGCAAGTAATTTTCTAAAAGAACTACCACTGTCTTACCTTTGTTACATCAACTTCGTTTGACCAGTCTCTGTTTATGTGTTCAGGGCAGCTGCTAGGAGTATATTGTTTCATCTTTTGAGAAACATTGTAGTAACAATAAAACATGACCACTAAGGGCATGACAAAATTTATAGCAATAACAGTCATTGTGTAAGAAATAAAAGATCTGAAAAATAAAGGCAATTATTACCTTCTAAAGAATTTTCAAACAAAAAATTAATAGCTAGAGCAAATTAATCCTATCTAGAGATCACTCTAGCAATTCTCTTAGGAAGCTTGTCTATTTTTGAAAGAAAAGTCATCTTTTTAAAAGTTAATTGAGATCTGTTTCTGATTTTCATAGTAATATTCTTTTGATGAACTCCACTCTCCCAGGAAAATCATATAGCAGGACTTAGTTTAGCTATTCTCCAGAATTCTTGTGGAAGCTGTACTTTGTCTACACAATACCCAAAAGATGTTTAATTCCTAGGAAATCTCTTAAAGATTGTAAGGAATGAGTAGATACTAGGACCTTGAGAATCATTATTACAAATTCTGGGTCCCTACCTCACCCCCAATTCTCTTCTCCATTCTAGGTCCTACTCTCAGGGGCTTCTACAAATACCCTCCACTCACAGTGAATATCAAGAGGAAGGGAAAAGATACAGGTATATGTTGTTTTTCAGTCGTGTCCAACTCTTTGTGACCCCATTTGGGGTTTTCTTAGCAAAGGTACTGGAGCGGTTTGCCATTTCCTTCTCCAGCTCATTTTACAGATGAGGAAACTGAGGCAAACAGGGTTAAGTGACTTGCCCAGGGTCACACAGGTAGTAAGTGTCTGAGGCCAGATTTGAGCTCATGAAAATGAGTCTGATTCCAAGCCCAATGTTCTCTCCACTTCACCCCCTAGCTGCCCATCTAGGTATATAGGTAAGGAGAAAAGGAACTCCCTCCAAACAACTAACAGAACTTCCCCCATATCTTTTGTCTTGCTCTCAAAGTCTCTGTAATCTAAAAACTCATATGAAATTTCACCTCCCATTCAGTCCATCCCCACCATTTTAAACTGCCCTGTATCAATCTCTGTCTAGAAACTCTTCAGGTTTTCAAAACATCTGTGAGGTTGAGGAATATTCTTTAAGCAGAAAAGAAATAAATGGACTAAGTCAAAATCCAGAGAAATGTAGAAATTCCAAAATTTGTAGCATGTGACTTTACATAATAAAGCTCTCTTACGCATCATTCTTCCGCCAGTTTATGGTACACGTAGCACCTGTCGGATCCGGAGCGTAACCAGCCCAACCTATTATGGGCATCAAGGCCCAAAAAAAGCCATTCACCCAAGCAGTCAGAATCATTATGGTGTAATTGTAAGGAGTCATTCTTCTTCCTATTGACCAATAGACATAATTAATGCTGATATCATTCATCAATAAACTGTTCTCTACTTCCACTTGATTTTTTTTAAAGCTGGGATTGAGTTAAACTCTAATTAAGTAGGTCGACTGCTTTTTTTTTTAATTTAGGTTTTTAACATTTTAGCATTTTCCTTCTCTCAAACTTTGAGTATGTACACACACTTCATTATTAAAGGTATTGTATTATCAAAGACAAATAAACTAATTTTGTCTGTGACCCACTGCACAGCATACTTCATTATTAAAGGTATTATGTTATCAAAAGCAGGTAAACTAATTTAGTCTGTGACCTACTCACTGCTTAGCACCTATCTGCCATCTCTGTAATACTTACAACATTCAATTTGGCAAATGGAAAGATTCTCTCTCTACTCAAGCACTTACCCATCCATCCCTACTCCAGTTTCATTGTCTGGTCTCTAGGTAATGAAGAGTTCAGTCAGCTGATTGACCCTCTTCAGGATATTAGTTGCCCTCTTCAGGATATGACAGAAATACTGATTAAACTGTGTCAGTAAATGGGTCAAGAAAATCATAGAATCCCCCAATGTTGGAAATGGAGCCTGTCAGAAAAATTATTAAAAAGAAAACAAAACACCTCAGCTCTACTGCTTCGTGTGTGATATCTGGACTTGAATCTCAACCAAAGAAAAACTGATTCTCCAGAGAAAGGTAAGCTGGAATCCAGAAAAACATAAGAATTCTTCAGCTAAAAACCATCTCAGAAAAACAATCAGCTGTGACCCAAGAGCTACCTTATGACACTACATGTGTAACAAATATGGTCCCAATGCAATATGGATCATATTCTTGTTCTTCTATATCCCTTCTTTTGTAGGACGATAGATTTCAATATCACCTGAGCACCTTGCTTGTGATTTCACTGTGAGCCATTGATCAGTAGATAGAATGATAGAAACAGATTGATAATCTTTTTTCTAAAAACGCAATTGACATTCTAGGTTAGTTTGCGTGTTACTTTCAATATTAGAAACCTGAAGAAGAGATTATGATATCAGGCACAAGGTTTCTTGGGCATCTCTGAGAAGATGGATTATGTAGGAGATTTTTTTTTGAAGAAAATGGGAAGAAATGAAGTAAGCAGTTGTCCTAAATGTAAGAACAAAAGTATAAAACTAAACCATGTGTTGAACTCAAAGTCAATGGTCATCCTAAAAAATACTAAAGAGACACGATAGTTTAGTATGGTATGGAGTCACAATAAGGAACAAAATTACTGATGAGTGTGGCTACAGGCATACTTTCAGGTTGACCATGTGGTTAATAGGAAGTTGTCAGAAAGGACCAAGTTGAAGCCTGAGCTGAAGATGAAGATTTAAAATGGAAAGTAGCTTTTAAAGAGGTTATATGCTAGATCAGTGGTTCTCAAAGTATGATCCAGGGAGTCCTGGGAGTCTCTCAAACCCTTTCAGGGAGTCCATGAGGTCAAAACAAAGACTGAGCTGCTGAAGAGTAGAGTTTAGGGATTTTTTTGGTCTTCTTTGTATCCTAACCATATCCTATCCATATTAGGTACTTAATAAATGCTAATTGGTCTTTCGCTTCCAGGAGCCAAGATGGCGGAGTGAAAAAGGTACTCGCTCTCACCCTCCCCCTATCAACCTCTGAAAACCCAGAAAATATCACCCTAGAACAAAAAAAAACAACAACAACAACAACAAAACCCTGGAACAGCTGAACTAAAAGAAAGATGGGAACAGCAGGGCAGCAACCCAGCAAACCAGTCTCCCAGCGCTTCAGCAAAAATAAGGGAAGCAGCACTACAAAGGGCCCCAGGTGGATAAACACCCTGCAGCATTCATCTGAAAGGAGCTGAAGAAAAGAACCTTGAGTCTTCCTAAAGTCTCAGCCTTGCTGATTCCAACCCAACAATTCCAACTGTGAGCCAGGAGGAGATCCTGAAGCCCAGGTGGTAGAGCAGGCAAACACCAACACCTGGACCTCCCAGTGCCTCAGTGAGGGCAGGGGAACTGGTGGAAACCAGCTCAGAAAACCATCAGGTGCCTTGGCACTCTACCACAAAGGAATCTCCCAGTGTATTAGCAGAAACGAGGGAGGCATCATTGCAAGGGGCCCCAGGTAGATAAACACCCTGCAGCACCCATCTAAAAGGAGCTGAAGAAAGCTAAAGGAAAGGAAAAGCAGGCAACCTAGAATTGCCTGAAAGTCCCAGCCCAACATGAGGTAAGCTGCCAAAACCCTACAGCCTCCAACTGCCAACATAAGAGGGCCAAGCACACAAAGCCAGCAACCAAGACCTAGGCTCCCAACACAAAGCTTGGGTCAGTGCCCTCTGTTCCCCAGCAGGAGAGCTCAATCTCTTTAAAGGCCAGGGAATAAAGAAACCATGAATAAAAAGAAACGTACCACAGATTCATATTATGAGAAGAGTGGAGATCAAGACAGAAATTCTGAAGAGGACAACATTGTCAACAAACCCACATCTGCAACATCAAAAGGGAATATGAACTGGTCTGAAGCCCAAAAAGCCTTCTTAGAAGAGCTCAAGAAGGATTTTAAAATTCTAATGAGAGAGGTAGAAGAGTCCTTAAAAAATACAATTGGCCAATTGGAAAAAAGGGTACATTGAAGAAAACAAGTCCCTAAAACACATAATTGGCAAACTGGAAAAAAAGTACACTGAAGAAAACAAATCCCTTAAAAATACAATTGGCCAATTGAAGAAGGAAGTACAAAAACTAACAGAAGAAAACAATCTGTTAAAAACTAGAATTGTACAAATGGAAACTAATGACTCTATGAGAGAGCAAGAATCAGTCAAACAGAAACAAAAAAATGAAAAACTGGATGAAAACTTAAAATGCCTCATCGGTAAAACAACCGACCTGGAAAATCAATCCAGGAGAGACAATTTAAAAGTCATTGGACTACCTGAAAATCATGGAAGAGCCTGGACAGTATCTTTCAGGAAATCATAAAGGAAAACTGCCCTGAAGTCCTAGAACCAGAAGGTAAAATAATCATAGAAAGAATACACCGCTTACCACCTAAAAGAGATTCCAAATTGACAACACCAAGGAATATAGTAGCAAAATTCCAAAATTACCAGATGAAAGAAAAAGGTGCTGCAAGCAGCCAGAAAGAAACTATTTAAATATCATGGAACCACAGTCAGGATTACACAGGACCTTGCAGTTTCTACATTAAAAGACCACAGGGCATAGAACATGATATTCCATAAGGCAAAGGAGCTTGGATTGCAGCCAAGGATCAACTACCCTGCAAAAATGAGCATGGACCTCACATAAAATTAATACTGTGTAGAATGGTGCAATGACTCAGCCCTCATCATTAATCTGTTTTGAAAGCCCGTGAGGACAGAGCTGTACCAAGGTCAGGCTGACAGATGGTCAGGTACCGGTCAATGGCCACAGCAGTGAGTAATCCAATACTTGCCATTCCAAAAAAGATGTTCAAACCAGCATAAATCTGAAAGCAAAAATCAGACACAATTTTAATCACCCCTCTAAGAAGCAATTAAAGGTGATGTTAGATTCAAAAATGTTTATCTCTATTCAGGCATATTTTAATTTTACTTTTTTTTTTTTTGGTAAGGCAATTGGGGTCACACAGCTAGCGAGTGTTATGTGTCTGAGGCTAGATTGGAACTCAGGTCCTCCTGACTCCTGGGCTGGTGCTCTATTCACTGTGCCACCTAGCTGCCTCAATTTTACTAATTCTTAATCAGTAAAATAACTGAGTTTTGTTTTTTAACTGTTTTAATAAGTTCATTTCAGGCAAGCATTGTGATGAAATCATATCTGAAAAGATTTCCTCAAGATAATGACTCCAGTTTAATACATTTTATAACAGAAATAGTCATTTGTTCTTTCCATGGTTTAAAAAAAAAAAGTAACCTTTGGCTTACTATTATGCCCATTCAACTCAACTAATGCATCAAAAACTCAGATTTAATTTGTTTTCTTGATATTAAATAAAACAGGGACGATCTCTAATGCTTAATTCTAAATGGAGAATTTTAATGGAAACCTTTACTATAACAATATGGTAACTGAACTAAACTTCTTGGATACTATAATCAGTCCACAAAACTATTTGTTGTTGAAAAGGCAACCACAGAAACTGGTTTGAAAATATATGTGCAACAAATGACTAGAGCAATGTAAATCAAAAGAACAAAAAAACTGAATGCCACATAATTAGAATGACTGAGCTTGGACCCGGAAAAAAGTTGAGAAAATGTACTTTTCCTCTCTCCATTGCAGAAGTGAGGAAATGCGGATGTGGAATGTGCTAGACTCCATCAACGTGTTGCTTAGCTTGGTTGAACTTTATTCCTCTTTTTTGAAAAATAAGTTTTTATCTTAAAATTTAAAAATCAGTTTTTATTGATGTCTTTTGTTTTTTACATCACAGTTTTGCCCAAGTTGTTGTTGTTTTTCAGTTGTTTCAGTCATGCCCAACTCTTCATGACCCATTTGGAGTTTTCTTGGCAAAGATACTGAAGTAGTTTGCCATTTCCTACTCCAGGGTCTCTCCCCATCCTTTTCCCTTCCCAGAGAACCATCCCATATAACAAATAGTATTTTTTTAAGACAAAAAGATGTTTCCTCTTTCTTTTTCAATCTGTGTTACGAGGGATAACTCAGTGGGTAGGAGAACATAGAGGAGTACATTCAAAAACGAAATTGATATGAAATCAAAAGATATTAACAAAATAAGATTTTAAAATTTTAAAAGAAAATTCATGTACAAGTGTGCATAACTCTGCTTGGTTGGGAATGGCTACTGTTAGAGAGACAGTATGACCTAATGGTCACTAGTTGTGTGACTCTGGGCCAGTCACTTGATATTGCAGAGACTCAGTTTTTTCAACTGAAAAAAAGGGTTGATCATAATTATAACTTACATTTAAAGTTTGTGAAACTTTCTGCATGACTTCTGGACCTGACAAGATACATTAAATAATATGATGTATGGAAAGTAATTTGTAAATGTAAGTTATTATTAGGACCATAGAATAGTAGAACTGGGGCCAGGAAGGTGTAGAGCATCGAATATCTCTGAGTCAGAAGAATTTTATGCAAATGGCCCTTTGAGCCAACAGTTGCATATAAAATCATTTGACTTTTAAAGGCCTTCACAATATGGCCCCTTCATACCTTTCCAGTATCCTTACACTTCATCCTCATCTACATACTCTTCAATCCAGCACCACTGGCCTCTTGGCTGTTCCTTGAACATACAACATATCTCCCAACTCCAGGCATTTTCATTAACTGCCCCCCATGCCTGGAATGTCTTCCCTCTTCTTCTCTGCCTTTCGGCTCACCTGTTATTATGAGTCAGTCATATCTGACTCTTAGTGACCCCATTTGGGATTTTCTTGCAAAGGGACTGGAGTGGTTTGCCATTTCCTTCTCCGGTTCATTTTACAGATGAGGAAACTGGAGGAAACTGGGTTAAGTGACCCAGGGTCACACAGCTAGTAAGAGTCTGAGGCTGCACTTGAACTCAGGTCTTCGTGACTCCAGGCCTTACACTCTATCCACTGAGCCACCTAGCTGCCCCCTTGGTTCTCCGACCTCCTTCAAATCTCAGCTAAAATACTACATTCTGCAATAGGCCTTTCCTAGTCACCCTTAATACTAGCACCTTCCCTCCAAGTTATCCTGTATATATGTCTTGTTGATACATAGGTGATTACGTGTCAGTTCCCACATTAAAATGTGAGTTTTTTGAGAGCAAGTCCCACCATTTCCTCTTCTTTGTATCTCCAGAGATTAGCACAGTACCTGGCAGGTGCTTAATAAATGGTGGTTGATTTGATGTCTTTATTTTTAAGCTGATATTCTATGTCCTTTATATTTATTCTAGTTCTCTTAATAATTTTCCCTATAGTCTATGTGACTGATAGTCCCCATTAAAATGTTCTTCCTCAAGCAAAATGGTGCTTTTGTTTGATGGGGCTCAGGTCCTAGATGCAATATGTGCAAGACCCAGAGATGCTAAGAATCCTTCCCCTCTCCCCCAACACATTTGGGTTATGGCAGGCTCAAAAACAGTTGGTAAAAGTTGGTGGTCCTCTCACCAAGCAAATTCACAAATGTTCATTAGCATCTACATACACCTGCAGCTTTGGGAGCACTTCCCCCTTTGCTAGGATCCCCAACCTCTGACACACAGCTGCCTAGTAGCTAGACCAGAACTAGAATCCCATCTTCTGATTTCCCCTTCAGTGTTCTTTCCTCTATGTCACAGATTTTGGATTGATGAAAAAAATGTGCCTATTCAATCCTCCGATGTCATTCCGGTCAACAGTAAATTCCTAACAATCCAACAAGCCGTTGTCATTAAAAGCACTAGATATGAGATCTGACAAGATTCTCACTTAAAATAATAAGTCCTCTTTAAAAGAAAAAAAAATTCAAATTACTTTCCTTTTTCCAAAAATGAAATTGCTTTTAGTATTTAAGATACAGGATCATAACTCAGGAGCAGGAAGGGACTTCAAAGTTTCTTTAATACAGAAGTTCAGAAACTTTTTTGTGTTATGGACCCCTTTGGCAGTCTCTGAATTTATTCTAGATCTCTTAATCATTTCTCTATAGTCCATGTGACAGATAGTCCCCATTAAAACTCTCTTTCTCAAGCAAAATGGTGCCTTTGTTTGATGGGGCTCAGGTTCTAGGAATAATTTTTCTTCTTGGAATAACTTTTTTAAATGCAAGAAATAAAATATTCAGGATTACAAGGGAAATCAATTGTACGGAAATCCAAAAATCACATTTCTTTTAAGTCCACAGATCCCAGCCAGGTTAAGAACCCCTACTTAGGTCCAACAATTTCATTTTACAGTTGAGGACACTTGGCCACAGGGAAGTTTTGGCCAAGATCACACAGTAAGTTTTAGAAGGAGAATTTGAACCTAGATCTTCTGACTCCAGAACCAATGTTCTTGTTCCATATTATTCTCTAACAGCCCAAAAGCTCTCAAGTACCTGACATCCAGCATGTCCAAATTTCCAACTTCCATACAGGTCTGAAGCAGCAGACATGGGATAACCGATGCTGCTAACCCCTATATCAGTAACAGCCAGATTTATAATAATGGTATTTGTTGCTGTCCGAAGTTCCTTGTACTTAACAAAGATGCCCAGCACAATGACATTGCTGAGAATACTTATCACACCTACAAAGACACAGAAAACAAGGCACTCAGTATAATTTGGACACATCTAAAAGCAAGATTGATATGAACATCAAAGCAGCCAGAAATGATCATTGTAGTACCATTTTGTCGACATCCTGACCAGGAGCTTCACTGATACAAAGACAGTGGATTGGAGGAAGCACTAGCAAGCGGGGGAAGTAGTTGCACTTAAAAGTCTGCAAACCCCAGAATACCCTTAACGATGATAGAGCCAGCATCCAGACTCCCATTGTGACCAACTCCTCTGGGTCTTGGTTCCTTAGCTGTTGTTGAGTCTTTGTGACCCCATTTGAGGTTTTCTTGGCAAAGATACTAGAGTGATTTGTCATTTCCTTCTCCGGCTCATTTTACAGATGAGGAAACTGAGGCAAACTGGGTTAAGTGACTTGCCCAGGGTCACACAGGTAGTAAGTGTCTGAGGCTATCCACTGTTGCCCTGGTCCTTAGCCACAGTTCCTGTTTTCATTAACTAGGTCTCACCTGTGTCAGATATTCTAACTCAATTCCCTTCTCTTCTTCAGAAAAATCGAGAAAGGCGTCTCTCACTTTGTGAGAGAAGTTACCTTAGAATGCCTTAGCAACCAGTCCCACCAATCTGCAACCCATATGACCATTTTTCTTTAAAGATCTCAGAACACACTCAAAATTGTCATTTAAATATGATAAATAGGGAGGGGAAGGAGGGGGAAATTTTAGAACTCAAAATCTTATAAAAGTAAATGTTGAAAACTAAAAATAAATAAATAAAATATGATGAACAGAGAAAAGAATGGAAAGACTTACATGAACTGATGCAAAGTGAACTAAACAGTCAAGAAAATAGGGCATGCAACATAAATGGAAAAGAAGCATCAGATTGAGGTTCGTGAGATGCCAGTTTGAATAGGTGAGGACCCAAAAAAAACTTGGAACTAGAGAGTGTGGCCACCAGGAATCCTCCAGGTGTTTACCCTCTTACTGAGAGTAAACACATATAAAAATAAAGTAAAATGAAAACAGAGAGAACATTAATAAGTAATTAAAACCAATAAAATATTAAAATGTCAAGTCTGCATAATAACCAAAAGATTAAATTTTATTTAATATTTAATTTAATTTACATTTAATAATTTAAATATTACTGTTAAATATTAATATAATTAAATTGATGCTATAATTATATATTATATATATAAGTAAAACTAAATATAAATTTAAAATATTAAATAAAACAAATATTAAATATCAGATGATTAGCTTACTTGAACCCATATGACTTTTGAGAAGTCAATTATAAAACAAAGGCAAAAACAAAGGAAGACTTAAATAATTAGAAAGATAATTGATGTCCCATTGATGACTTCAGGCTGCTGATTGCAAGGGCTCTGGCACAGGTATACAAAAGAAAACAGAGAAGGAATCAAAAGGTGATGTCAAGGATTCAGCTATTGTTGACCCTGTGACACAGCTTCAAATGTATGTTTTTAAATCTCAAATAGACCCTCATCCCTTCAAGGCAGTCCTTTTATTTTTCTCTTACTGGTTCTTTTTCACACTCTTCCATAGTCAGTATTTCAAAACTTTTCTGTTCTGCTATACAACCCCTTTCCTTTCCCTGTCTAAAGACCTTGTCACGCTTGACTGAGAAAAGAAGCCACTGGCCCCGAGATCCCTCCTTCTGTATTTCAAAATCACTCTACATCATTCTCCATTCTCCTCTTCTTTGTCTCCATCTTAGAAGAAGAAATCATCCTTGCCAAGGCCAACTCCTTTATATGTTACCCCGGATCCCATCCCTTTATCTATCTCCTCTGGTAACTTGCCCCTTGGATCACCCCTCCACTCTCTCATCTTCAATCTCTTTATCTACTGTCTCCTTCCTCAATACCTACAAACAAGTCCAGATTTCATCCATTCTATGAACAAACAAAAGAAAGAATGGATTCATGACCCTACCATTCCCTTAAACTACCATTCTAAATCATACCTCCTTTTCATAACCAAACTGCTTCACATTACCTATGTCTTATATTTGTTGTTTCTACTTTCTTAACTCCCACTCACTTCTTAACCCCTTAGAAATCTGGTTACTAACCTAACCACTAAACAAGCTGCTGTCTCCAAGGTTACCAATGATCTCTAAATGGCTGTTTCTCAGTCCTCTTCCATATTGACCTATCTGCAGCTTTTGATACCACTGACCACTCCCTTCCTGCATGTACTCTCCTCTACCTTTTTTCCTTAAATTGTTTTCTCCAGGTCCTCCTACCTTTCCTGTTACTCTGACCACTACTCTCCAGTCTTGCTTGCTGTATCATAACCTATATGTCATACCCTTTACCCAAGGACTCATAGGGTACTTGAGATGGATGCCCGGAGACATAAGACAGAAATTCTCCGTGTATGTGGATTCAAGAACTATAGGGACTGTGACTGTCTGAAAATACTGTCTGGGCACAGTATGAAAACCAAAAGAAAGGTCAAGGTGAAATCTTGTGAGATGTAAGAAAGTGTGCTAAGAGGAAGACATGAATCAGGGGTGCTTATATAAGTGTTTCCTCCCTAATTGTGAACGTTCTCCAAGGCTCTGTCCTGGGTTCTCTTCTCTTATCTCACTATACTCTTATCTCTTGGCAATATCATCAACTCTCAAGAATGTAATTATTATCCCTATATAATATGATCTGATGATTAGCACTTGATTATCAAATCTAGTATATTCAAGTCCTAATAAACTTGGATGTTTGCAATGGAGAGTACTGAATTAGAGAGAATTGAAATGGAGAATAAGTCCATATGCTGAAGATACTGTGAAAGTAGAACTTAGCAACAGATTTGATGTGGGGGAGAGAGAGGAAAGAGTCAAAGGTGGTCCCAAGGATATAAGCTTGAGTGACTAGAAGAATAGTGGTGCCATTAACAGAAACAGAAAAGTTAAATGACAAAGCTGATTTGAGGGGAAGATAATGAGCTGAGTTTGGGACATGTTGAATTTAAGGTGCTGGTGAGAACATCCCAATGGAAATATCGACAAGGTAGAACAATTTGTGAGTCATCAAGAAGGAAAAAAGGAACAAAAAGAAATGTTATATTTATCTTTTCATCAAACCATAAATTCAGAATTGGAAGGGGCCATAGATATCATTATGTCTACCTCTCTCATTTAACAGATAAAGAAAATAAAAGTTAAATGACTGGCCCCACAGTCATGCTGCAAATAAATATCTGACGTATTCAGGTCTTCCAGACCCCAAGACAAGCACCCACTATACCACCTAACTACCTAAGTTTAATGGTGCTCTAATAAACTTAAATTCCTCGAGGTTAGGGATTGGTTAATTTGTTTATCTTTGTATCCCCATTGCTAGCACAGTGCTTTGTCCATAGTAGGTTTCGTGAACTGAATCGGATGATAAATAAACTTTATGGGAACCAGGGAGGGAAGGAAGGTACGTAAGAAGAAAAGAAAGGAGAAAGAGAAAAAGGAAGAAAGAGGGAGGGAGGGAAAGGAGGAAGGGTTTATCAATCATCTAAGCACCTGTGCCAGGCATTGTTAAGCACCGTACAAATACTATTTCATTTGATCCTTATGACCACCCTGGGAGGTAGAAGCTATTATTACCCCCATTTTACAGTTGAGGAAACAAGCAAGCAGAGGTTGGGTGAGTGGCTAGGATTACACAGATAATGAATGTAGGAGAATGGATTTGAACTCTGGTGTTCCAGACTCCATGTCCAGCACTTTGTGCGGTAGGGCGCCAACTAGCGATCTAGCTAGAGAAATTATTGGAGATTTGGTGAAAAAAATATTTCTGTATAACAAAAAGCGGTTAATTAAAACAATTAGCTAAATTTTGCTCTGTAAATATAACATAAAAATTTAACATACAATATTTATAAGGCAACTGACATTTAAAAGCAGCTGGTGACAGAGTGGATGGAGCACCAGGCCTGCAGTCAGGAAGATCTGAGTTCAAATTTGGCCTTAAACATTTACTAGCTGTGCCATTTAACCTCAGTTTTCTCATCTGTAAAATGGGGATAATAATAGCACCTACTTTCCAGGGTTGTCGTGAGGACAAAAAGAGATAACTTATAAGGCCCTTAGCATGATGCTTGGCTTGCTATAAATAAGCACTATATTTTAGCTATCATCATAATCATTATCAAAAAGCATATAGCCTAGTACCTTGTACATAACAGACACTATATTAATAAACGCTTATTCTTTCCCTCATCCTCCACACTCTCTCCCTCTCTCCCTTATGAGGAACTAATAATACTACTTAAGGATATCGCTCTGTGTCCAATGAATCCAGCCAAAGGATTAATAAATAAAAGCAGAAGCATAAATCACTTAAAAACTGTTCAGCTTCAAGGACAAAATGTTGTACATCCTAACAACTTTGAGGTATGACCTGACCCCCATCAAACTGGCAAATATAATTAAAAGTAACAAAATTCCATTATGGACAATGGGTACACTCATACATTGCTGGTAGAATTTTTAATTGGTAGAATCTTTTTCTAAAAATACTTGGCAGTGCATTAAAAGAACTACAAAAATAATCACAGTTTGACCCAAGAAGCTCTAAGTTGTTATCATTTCCTAATCGTATTGCCAAAATGAAGAGGGGAGGGGAGGATGAGAAGTTACCTGTCCAAAAAGATGACTTTATTTGCAATTATGAAAAACTATTAACAATTTAGATGGTCAATATTTGAGAATTATTTAAATAAATTGTAGTATAGCAATATAATAGAATATGATAATGAAATTAATATTTATCTATATGAAAACTACTATTCTTGTAACCAGAAACATCACTTCTATGGCCCCATTCACCAGGCCATACAATCTAGTTAGAAGATACAATTCCTAGTATTAATGAGACTTTACCTACATATTATTTTAAAAGAACATGAGGTTTCAAAAATGAGCATTTCAAAAAAAGAAATTATAACTCTTCTCTACTTAGTCTCCTTCCCCAAAAAATTACATAAATCAACATCAAGGCTCAAAATCCAATGAGTTCAGCTGAACTAAAGGATACTTATGAGACTAACAAGTCCAAAATAACACAAGGTTTTTTCAGAAATGTGATACAGCAGCACAAAGCTGCAAATATGATTTATAAATATAACTGTTCCATAAAAAAATCTGCTTGAATATTTCCACTGTCTTTTTAGCTGCATTTTAGCATAAAAATCATTACATTTGACCAAAAAAAAGCTGTGCTGGAGTTAAAGAAATAGGAATGATTCTGGGAAAAGTGCTATTTTTAGGTAGGACCTAGATTTCCTGAACGCATCATCAATGCTAAGAAAGGATGCTTTATTTTCATAGATTTCCCACCAGGAAATCTAAAGTACTTTCTTCTTTTTCAAGACACTGTATTTTCATTTCATATCATTGGGCAACTCCCTATTGTCAGGTGCAGAGGTGTCAAACTTCACTGGTAGAAGTTTCTTACTAGGAATTCCCCATATCAGTGAAATCAGAAGTCTGGTTAAAATAAGAAAAGTTCATGAAAACCAACCCAACCCCAACCACCATATATATTTCAAAAAAAGAAATTATAACTCTTCTCTACTTAGTCTACTTATCTTTGTATCCCCATTGCTAGACTTTTGACTTAAAATTGCAAATTAAGGACTTTTACTCATTTCTCTCCCATGCCACACTATGATCAAAAACCAAGTGTATGTGAGGCGTGTTGACCTGAGATAACTGAAAATCCTCCCATTTTTCTTTTCCTTCCCCTATTTTAAAACATAACAACTGTTCAAACAGAAAAAAATAAGTACCTGCTGTGATCAAATACGCAGCCACAATATTGTGCTCTGCTGGTGAAAAGACTGAGTGACCTTCCTTTCCAGGTTCCAATGAATCATTCTGAAACATTTTGTAGAATAGAAACTGAGGAGCAACTTCCCAGACAAGCCTTCAGAAGCTATGAAATGGTTTCAGGCAAATACTTTCAGGACAAATCAGTTCCACTGAAAGAACGAAAAGAGAAGCCCTTTCACTGGAGGCATCCCCCACTGGATTTAATTGGGCTCAATTGCAAACGGGTTAAGTCCCCAGAACAAGAGATAAGCTTGTTAGCAGAACAAAGAGCAACCAACACTAAGAATTTTAGCCAAGATGCTTGGGCATCAGCCTTAAGTCTAAAGAGATTATTAAGTATTGGGGCCAGGCCCTACCCCAACAGACTGAGAAAAGATTCTTCTAGATCTTGTGAATATGGGTTGCTAGTTGAGAATGTTCTCTAACTGTATTGAACCTAGAAAACAGTTCTGGAATGTGTGTACATGTGTGTGTGTGTAAGACTGCACGGAGAAAACAGTTCTGTCACTAGGTACATGTGGGGGTGGGAGACAGGTAGGTGGAATGCAGGAGAGGGAGGAAAGATTTGAACTCAGAAGATGTCTTCCTAACTCCAGGTCCAGCACGCTATCCACTGCGCCACCTAGCTGCCCCAGATCAAAAAGCAGAATAGATCTAGCTTCAGACACTTATGAGCTGTGTGATCCTGGGCAAGTCACTTAACCTCATTTGCCTCAGTTTCCTCATCCGTGAAATGAGCTGGAAAAGGAAATGGCAAACATGAAAACCCCAAATGAGGTCACGTACATGACTGAACAATAACAGAAACTAAGGTTTACAAAGTGCTTTATGTGTGTTAACTCATCAATAATAGCACTTATGAATCTCACAAATAAAACTTTAGATCATAATTTTCTAGATTTGGGCTTTTTACATTTTTCCATATTTGTGGTACTTAAACCATATCTACTTGTCTTTGCTTGTAATAGCTTCAGAAGCACCAATAGACATCCTCTTCAAACTTGTTACATATAATTTATTCATCATGAAGAGATATTTTTTCACCTCTTTAAAAGTAACACAATTTAAATTGTTGAAGATATTTAAATTATCATTTATAACATTTTCCAAAGTATAGTCATGGAAAGAGAAGGGAAGGGGAATCACTATGGAAGAAAAAGGAAAGCAAGATTAGGGGAAATTCTCACATAATTGAGGTACACAAGTATAAGTCAATATAAAGCAGGAAGGGGTGAAGGGGATTACTTGACACTTGAATCTCACCCTCATCTGAGCTGGTCGAAGAAGGGAAGCATACTCACACACACAGAGATGGTCACAGAAGTAAATACTATTCAACAGGGAAACAGGAGGGAAAAGGGAGAAGGAAAAACGGGGTATTAGAGAGAAGACTGATTGAAATCCATTTGGTATCTCCTATGTGAATGGACAGGCTAAATTCTTTTGAGTGATTACATATCTCTTTCAGAAGGCTCTGCAAAGTCTTGGGTCTTGCTGAAATTAATATGTCATCCACCAAAAAGAATATCTGGAGGACTTCACTATTCAGAGAATACTACCTTGACATGTACTCTGCATTAGATCACCTCCATCGTACCGCTAAGTGTATTATCTTCCTGGTTTTATTTATACTTCACTTGATGTTAACTATCAGAGAGGGTGACTGAACAGTCCTTCCATACACAAAGAATAGACAAAAAATGAACTTGAAACTGAACTTATGCATTAAATATCATTTGCTATTCCTTTCAAGTTCACATTAAATTCAACATGCAACTAACTCTCCTTATTCTTTTTTCATTTTGCTAACTCCATTGCTAGTTCTTCCCCCCAACCAAAAGAAAAAGACCTTGTCAGATATGCTGAAAACCTACCATTCTGAACTGAATCTTGAGCTCATGGCTTTCCTGTCAGAAACTGGGTACTACATTTCATCACCTGTCCTCAGGAATCATGGTTGGTCATCGCAGTGACCACAGCTCAAAGTTTCAATACTTTTTTCATTAGAATATTGTGAATGACTGACATACAGATAAGAAAAAAGTTTGTTGAAGAGCTTGTAAGGTGGTGGATTTTTTTTGTCATAATCAAAAAACAATAAACACAACTGAAACCCCTCTAGAAACAAAGTAATTTTCTAGCAGGGTTTCCTGACAGGGTAACCAGACTAACGTGAGGTACACCTGAGTGATAGCGCAGCAGTGGAAATGGCCTTTGGATGTGAATAACATCTTCCTTCATGGGAATGTTCTGCCCCATGTGGATAGACATTTGAAGACAGATTTCTCCCAGGAGATTAAGGGCTACTCCACTGAACCATCCCATTCTTGGGAGCTCCTCAGACCTTAAGGATCAAACCTGACGGCTTTCCACCAGGGTTGCTCAAAGAAGACTTTTATAATGTAAGAACTGATCCTAATACTGTGGTCCCAAGGTTTCCATTAGTACCAAACAAGCTAAAACTCAGCCCTAGGCAGCCGGCATTCCATGTTGTCCTGAAAAGTGCTGTTCCCAAAGCCCCAGGAGGATTAGAGGTCAGAGAGCCACACTTTCAGAAAAGTCAGCACAGCAACTAGCTTTGGTCATCGTGAAGTGACTTCTAAAACTGGGACACTGAATCAAATTCTCAGTCACTGCCTCTGTTGAAATAACAGTAAAACATTGTTCACCTGTTGTCGTTTCATTAACTCCATACAGCATTATCCACACATGGTCATTTAATAATTATTCTTTAATAATAAGTATAGCTTACATAAAAGAATGCCTGGATTTAGTTATTGATCTGATGGAGTACAGGATATACAGATTATATTTCTATGCCTTAAAAAATGGGGCAATTACATACAACTTAACGAAGCCATTCACAATGTAAAACAGGAGTGACAAATGGTTTAAGAATTCTATTTCTTCCAAAATTTCTCTATAAATCTTTTACTTCTGACCAAGACCACATATTCTCAGTGAAAATAACTAACATTCTAAGAACAGTAATAATGGCAAGGTTTCTACTGCAGGAATGTCATACAACCACTAGAGGGCCATATGCATCCATTTATATATCACCATCTCAATTTTATAAATCAGAATGATTTTAGCACTGAGAATCTTAGAGATCACCTCGCCTAGACTTCTCATTTTACTGATCAAATCAGAGACCATGATCACCGACATTTACATAACGCTTCAAGGTTTACAAAGCTCCTTACATACACTACAACTAAGACACAGGTACTACAGGTATTATTTCTATTTTACTGATGAGGAAACTCAAAGAAGCAAAGGCACTTGGCCACAATTAGTCAGCTATTAAGTTTTAGAGGCAGAATTCTGAACCTAGCATCTCCTGACTTAGACTACCAGTATCCTTTCCATCTCACCACACTGCCCCTTCTTTATCTAATCTCGCCCCCGCGTTTTACAAAAGAGGACACTCAGATTTTCCAAACCAAAGATGTTAAGTGATTAATTCACTACTTATTAGAGTATTAGTTCCATTAGGGCCAGGACTAAATCTTCTGTAAATTCTTTCCCATACAAATTCCTATGAAAAGCAGAATTAAACTTGTTTAACTGAATTTGACACAGCCAGGCCCAGAGCTGAAGTTTCCCAATTGCCAAATCTATGCACCTTCCACATCCAGCAGTCTCCTGATGTGACCAAATCATTCTGAAAAGAATAAAGACGTAAGGGGCAGTTAGGTGGCACAGTAGATAGAGCTCCGGTCTTGGAGTCAGGAGGACCTGAGTTCAAATCCGACCACGGACGCTTGACACGTACTAGCTTTATGACCTTGGGCAAGTCACTTAACCCTGACCACCTCATCAGAAAAAAAAAGCAAAGAAATAAAATAAAATAAAGATATAGTCCACTTTTATGTCTTAAACATAGTAGGCAATGTTTTGCTGAACTTTAATTTTTCACTTTTTCCCAAAGAGATATCCTCAAACTACTGTTATAGGAAATCGAGCATTTCTGTAAACCTTAGGACGATACTTTTTAAAAACACATTTAAAACCTTTACTAGAAAGCAAATTGGCTAATTTCCTGGAGAGAGCACTTGCTCTATTATACAACTTTCATCAAATAGGGAAATCAAGTCCTGAACAAGAAATTTGGATAAGCACATTTAAGTCAAAACAGAACTCACCCAAGCTCAGTTGTCTTAAAAACTAGTTATGCTACCATGAACAAGACACTTCACCTCTTTTTCCTCACCTGCAAAAAGGGAATAACACTTGTTTATACTCTGGGGTTGTGGGGAAAGCACTTTGTAAACCATAAAGTGCTTCATAAATGTTAGCTAATACATTTCTCTTCAACCAAAACTTTATCAGAAAAATATACTGCAGTTCACATTTCTTCCTAAAGCAGACTGCATTTAATCAAATTTTAAAATGTAGGCTATAAAGTTTGCCAGAAAAGCTCAAACTTGTCAGTAAATTTACTTAGATTTAAAAGAATGTAATCTTGCACACATTAAAAAAAAAAGAGGAAAAAGCCTCTCCAACTATGCACTCTGTTGTCCCTAGAGGTATATAGATTGAATGTGGAGAGCACACAAGCACACACATGCACACAACACATAGTGTTTTTGCAAGTTTCTGCCACCAGTAATATAGAAATATGAATAAAGCCTAGCTGGGCCATTAAAAATGTCTATTATAGACATAACATACAAGCTTCATGATTTATAAGAAAAATCAGGAATCCCACTTTACACAGTATTCATAGCCAGGATACCCACTTGTTTTATCACCACCAGTGATGTAGTAATTCCCTGAAGGTCTACTCTAGATAGATAGAAGGGGAGCCATGGGAACAATTTAAGTAAGAGAAGAGAAGTTACTTTTCAACTTAAAAGGCTAAAAAAGTGAACCTCAAAAACATTCTTATCCTGAACTCAAAAACTACATCTCTACAAGTTATGACTTATTTCCATAAGGAATTCCCAAACAGCCTCTCACAAATAAGGAACATATTAGAATAAGACTTGGAATAACAACTGTCAAAGCCAGACAATGATGCTGAGATTTATATTCATATTGAAGACTGAATCCCTGAGTGCTTTTAACTACACCATTCTAATAGGTTACCTACTAGGACTCAAATAGATCTGAATATGGATTTAAGAATTCATGCAACAGAAATCAAAGCTGTAAAAATACAACTGTAGAAAAAATATACTATTGTTTGCCCTTGGGGCACTGACATCACCCACTAGGGTGCAGTCTGATATTTCTATCATAAGCCAAGAGAAAAAACTTGACCTTAATCCTTGCTGAAATTTGTATTCTAATAGCAAAATGATAATTAAATCCAACAGCACCTTTCCTACCCAAACACAAGCTCCAGTCTGCCAAAGCCTCAAAGAGTGAAACCACACTTACTTATCCTGACAGCTTGATTAGCCAAGAAAAGACCAAAAATAATTTTTTCTTCAGAGTACTAATCAATATGGAATTATTACTGAAATCCTTAGTAGTACTCAAATCAACAATGAAGTATTAATCAAGAATTGGTTATAAGGGATTACATGCTTTGCCCACAGGATGATGGGCAAAGAAAATATTAGTAACATCTTTCAAAACTATCATGAGAAAAAAAATAGCATAGTGGGACAATGTGAAACTGATAAGCTTTCTCACCAACCTGTGAGCAGTTGGAATAGTTTTATTAGAAGCACTCATGAGAAACCAATGGGGACCACTGATTTAAGTGAGCATTATGTGCATATAAATATTCTAAAATATTACACCACGAGAAAGAACACTTTCCTGAAACCAGTATTCCATGCAAGTATTTCTGTATTTTAAATTTGCTTAACACAGTCACATAATTGCCATAAATGATGGATCAGTCTCTGAGCCTATTAATTAAATTTTCTATAGACCTTCAAGCTTACCTTCACCTACTAACAGTGGTCTGGGCAACTCATGGACATTTTAAACCTCTAAATTCTCAACTAGAATTAAATCACCAGAGTACCCAAATAAAAACCCTGAATATTTCAGGCTTTAAGTTGAATGCATTACAGCCACATATTATGGTGTCTAATTTCCAGCCAGTACTCAACTGAAGTAACTAACCCAATTTTCTACACTTATTTCTCAAATTTTCTGACAGTAGTATCAATTGGCAAAGTTCTTTTCACCTATAATTTATCAAGTTACCTACTGACCAAAGTAGTTAAAGAATCACAATTGCTTTATATAAAGAAGAGAATACAATCATTTAAAAAGTGTCGATGTTCCTATATACAATAGGTATTTATTTGGAAAGAGTCCATTTAACATAGCTCATAAGCACTATAGTACCATAGCACTAGCATAGCTCAAACTGACAAGTTGAGAACTGAGTTTATGCAAATATATTTACGTCTAGGCTGTTAAAGCTTTTTAAAATTCATTCAGTGGGTATTTGACCTTCAAAAATGAAGTCAAGCCAGAATAACAACAGCTATCAATTTTAAAACTAAGAAAAAAAGTTAAATTTTCATATTTAAAAACTCCGAATTACAACAAAAGTATTACTGAACATTTATTAAGCACCCACAGAGTGCTGCGCATTGTACAAAATATATAAAAGATTCAGTCCCCGCTCTTTTGGAGCAAAACTGTCTCATCCTTTGCATCCGTTCTGCACGGTGTAGTGACACTGTTGACACACTGTCATAAAGTGACCAGTTCCTTAGAATTGTACTTGCTTTAAAAAAAACCAATCTTCAGATCCACAGCAGAAATAATTCCTTAGTTCTGAAGAATGATTCAAAAAGCCAACTGGTGAATGAAGTTTACTTGCCAAAAGTTCCACTTAACGTCCTCTACCTGGAGTAAGAAAAATACAAAGTTAAGAATTTTAGAATTTTTAGTAATTTAATTAGAAAATCAAGGTCAAAATCTGCATTAGTACTTATATTAATATGTAATTAGTCAATTGATACACAAAGTCAGCTATTATTTCCTAAGGTATCTGGTAGTCATAAAGATAATCTCTGGATGTTACCAACAAACGGTATACTTACAAGCAACAGCTACTGTCTGGATTTATACAATTAAATTTGTCTACTACAGATACTAAAGTACAGATATCCATACAGATACAGATCCTTTTTAAAAATATATTTAAAACATCCATTTCCAATAAAAAACAAGAAAAATATTGATGTATAATTCAGAACATGCTGTGTAAATTTCTTTTAACTCTCACCTCTGAAGCCACCACCTCCTCGTCCTCCTCTGAAGCCTCCACCACCTCTTCCACCTCTAAAACCACCTGGGGAAAAACACACACAAAAAAGAATATCTCACAAAATTAGGCTCTTCTATAATAACCATAAACTATCACATTATGAGGAAAACACAACTAGTAGGTAAAAGAATGCTACAACCCCTTCACTGGTTATCAAGCTAAATCTTAAGACAAAGTCTTGAACTACGAGTAAAAATTTGTTTTGATTTCTTTTTTAGTGAAGAGTTGCATCTGAGAGGTAACATATGCATAACAACCAGATATAAATAAAATAATAAAATTATTATGCCAAAGTTTGTGTTTTAAATTATAAAGCCTGGGGAGAGTACCAGTGGCAAGATCAAAGTAGCCTAGAAAAAATTTTAAATTCTTGTGAAAGTTAATCCTTAAACTAGAATGTAGACTTCAGCACATCATGAACATAAGAATCATAAAGAGACTATTCTGGCTGAAAGTGAGAATATATATCTTAAGAGATTAGTGGAACATAAGCGTTGGTTAAATAGGGTAGGACAAAAGAATAAAGGGCCTTGAATGCCGGTCTGGGAAATTTAAACTATCTGGATGGCAATGGGTTGTAATTTGGAGAGAAGGACAACATAGGGAGGATGAAAACTATGCTTAAAATCAATTAGAAAGTTGTATATTTCACACATTTAAAAAATCTTTAATGTAATAATGATTGGAGAGCTAGCTACATTGAAAAAAGCGAAATTAATACTCTATGTGACCTTACAACAGTTTTTTTTTGGGGGGGGGAAACCAGTACAAATCAAAACAAAAATTTTTAGGAGAAAGCAGTAGTGTGCAAAAGGAAAGTCTCATTTACTATTCTCCCTTAAAAGACTAAAATATTACATCATTACTGAACAAGTTACCAAACTTATATGGACACTAATCCATTTGAAAATTAATTTATGCAGTTAATGGCAGTTTCAAATTCAGAATTTATTAAGTAGTAATAGTAAAAGTTATTAAAATAAAAAGGCTTTTCCCCGAATTTGAGAAAACAGTTACGACAAAAGTTTAAGTAGAAATTTCTCTGCCATTACAATTACTCTAGAATTACAGGGGTGGGGAACCTGAGGCCTCAAGGCCCCATGTGGCCCTGTAGGTCCTCAAGTTTGGCCCTTTGACTGAATCCAAACTTCACAGAACAAATCCCCTTAATAAAAGGATTTGTTCTGTAAAACTTGGACTCAGTCAAAAGGCCATACCCAAGGACCTAGAAGGACACGAGTGGCCTCAAGGCTGCAAGTTCAGTATCCCTCTCTAGAATTTTGCTAAATTTTTATTCAAGTAGAGAAGGTGAATATTACAATAGGTCTTACGCCTATTTGTCCTATTTGTAAATACACAACTTGCCCTCCATTTCTAAAGGTTTCCCATCCCCCATCAATGACAAGCAGTCCTGCAAGTGCTGTTATGACAAGTAACTTACCACCTCTGCCTCCTCCACCTCTACCTCCTCTTCCTCCTCCTCTACCACCACTTCCTCTTCCTCCTCCTCTACCACCACCTCTTGGAGGTGCTTTTTCACCTGGTGGCCGAGGTAAGAATCTTTGCAGGGGCAGCAGTTTATATGGGTCAATGTAAAACTGAAAATATAAGTAAAAAGTATACTATGAGAACACATACATCAATCATTGCCTAATAACAATTACTTTTGCATTCCCTTATTTGTATTTGCTAAGATAGCTAAAACACCCTTTCAAGATATCACCAGGATGAGAATGCCTGAAAAAAATAATTTTGAAAACTTTAGTTTCAATTTCTACCTTTAAGTGGAGTGAATTCTCCCCAACTCACAGAGAGGGCCAGAAGAGGGGCACATAGATTGAAACTCAAAATACAAGCACACCAGCCATTCATAACTTTAACCAAATCAAAAATATTTAAAGTATACAAGACACTGTGTTAAGAGCTGAAGGATAACTAGTTATGAAATCCTGACTTCAATTATGGATAATAGAACCTAAAAATTCCAACACAATAAACCTTACTAGGTCACGGTTTTCTTGCAAGAAACTTAAAATCTTTCCCATAGGAAAAGTTTTTACTTTAAAGTCATTAATAATACGCGTTTAACTGTGAGTTATGGTAATAAATGTATTCCAAGACAAGCAGCTTCAGCATATGCTCTTAAAAAAATTACCAGAATTCAAAAAATTATGTTAACAGTAATTTTAGAAGGATAGTATTTTGCTGTTTTACATTAATGAAAGATAGTGTATTTTCTAAGCAAATCCTGGACAAAAACATCAAAAACATTGTACTATACATAAAAGGAAAAGTACTGACCAATTACCTAATTCTAAACAAACATAATATTGTACTCCAATTTTGAAAAACTCTGTACTACATATACATCAGAAAAAAGTACTTTAATGTATCTGAAATACTATGATTCCAAAAACTTTACTCTTAATAAAAAGAAATTATTTCATGAATGCGTCTACCACAGCAGTAATTTGAAAAGATAACTCTTTTCAAGACAGAATGTAGGTGAATAGAAAGAAAAATCTATGTCTGCTTAGCCAGATTTTGAGTTATCATCAATTAAACTTACCTTTTGTAATTTTTTAAAAGAGGAGGCTTTCATGTTTTCTGACAGTTTAACTGAAAAATACTGTTAAGTTTGATTAAGGAATGATAAGAGATTGGAGTACCTAGCCAAGCAAATATTATTCCTCCACAACTACTGTGCTGTTCCAACAAATGAAAAAATTATGGTACATAGAAAAGGACAGTATATTAAGCAGGTGACAGCAGTCTCCAACTCTCTTAGATTATCCTCTATAGTAAAATTCTACTCCCAGCACCACCTACTAATTCCAAAACTCAATTATCAGACCTTGTTTTTTAAAGTAAGAAATCTCCATCACCAGGACAATCATATTTCAATCCCCACTATCTTACAAGTATAGCCCACTTACTGTAAGTTCTTGTCAGTAAATTCTAACAATAAATAATAACTCTTACTTTGTTTTAAAGAAAAAACTCTCTCCTCCTCCCTTGAATACTCCCACTTTGTTTCCAGCCTCAAGGTGTTAGATTTTATATTAGACTAGAATGAATTTGAAACATAGTTAATATTGCCAAGTGCTTCTAAGGATGGAGAAATAATGTATCACTGGGTTTAGAGAAAAAAAGGATACAAAATCTCTAAGCTGTCCAAATATCTCATCTACTTTACCAATCTGTTCTTTGTTTTCTAAATAAACTGGAGCATTGAAATAAGGCACTTTATTTTCATGAGTTATGCATTTGCAAACAATGTCATCTTCACAGGGATGCAAGAACTCTCCTAACACTGTAATAAGAAAAGAAAATGTTACAATGTGAAACATTAGTTCAACCAAACCATCCCTTAAAAATATTCATTTCGCTTTCCGACTTTGTATTACTCAGTCTCCTCATACTTCTATTTCTATGACCACATCTTTTCATTTCTATTTCCTTCCACCTCGACTCCCCCAATTTGATGTGTTCTCCAAAGCCCCTCATCTTTCCTACGCTCTGTTCTGTCATGTCTTTCTCCCATGCTAATGATAATCACCCTCTTATGTTAACCTTTAGTAAAACGATGTTATCAAGTCAAGCATCTAATAAGTGCCAACTCATCAAAATGTCCATTTGGATGGCACTTCAAACTCATATAGTTCAAAACTGAACTCATTCTGTCCCCCAAACTGGATATTCTCATTACATCCTCCTGGAGGCTCAATTTATCTGACTTAACCTTTCTCTTCCATTAATGGAATGTAATCCATCCATTAGTGAGGTCTTACCAATTTCACAAACAACTAACTGTCCCTTCATCTCCATTCCCTTTTCTATCATAGTGTTTCAGGTCTTTATCTTCAGCTTGACTACAGCAACATTCTTTAAGTCACCTTTAAGATTCCTGCCAGTGATCCCTCCAATTCCACCAATCTTTCAAAAACACAGCTTTTATTACCATTCCATTGGCTCATGGAACTCACTGTGAACTCAATTCTTCCTACATGAAGCCTAGATTCCGAAACAACACTAAAGGATCTCTAAAATTTAGCCTCATCCCACTAAACTTCCCCACTATCTCCTGGTCTCTCCCCACTTCATTCAGCTAGCAATCACGTTCCTAAAGCTAAGTCTATGTCACCATCATCCCCCTCGCATTTATCTAGTGGCTTCCTCTCATCTCCAGAATCAAATACAAAATCCACTTTTTGGCATTTAATGCCCTTCATAACTTGAACCCTTTCTAGTTTTCAAGTCTCCCGGACCTTTTTCCTCCCCAAACATACCGTACTCTGGGATGCAGTGACATTGGCCCCTTGGCTGTTCCTTACCCAAGACACTCCACCTCACATCCGGGCATTTCCACTAGCTGTCTGTCCCTCATTCTCATCTCAACCTGCTGGCTCCCTCCCTTCAGTCTCAGCTAAAGTAAGAAATCTTTCCCGGTCCCCCTTACTCTAAGCGCCTTCTCTTAAGATTTTCCTTGTTTCTAAGTTGTCTGCACATAGTGGTTTGCATGTGGTCTCTCCCATTAAACTACAGACAGCAAATTCTCCCTTATAGCTCTTATTATGCAGCTGTGCCTAGCACACACTAGGTGCTTAATAATGTTCGATGACGTGACTACATCCAATAGAGGAGGATTATTCTTCCCTAGGAATGCTTCCTTCTCTTCCCCCCCCACATTAAAAACCTATCAAGTTTTCGGGTCTTCTTCCTGAAAGCCGACCCCGGCCCTGATTTAGGTCCCTGTTCTCCAGGCTCAAGCTCAAACCAGCAATGTGCCGGGCAGTCCTGCACTTTCTGCTCTTCTTTGCTGTAGTTCGAGTCGGTCAAGCCGCCCCCCGCTCAGACTCCCTAAGTTCGGGGACACAAGGGGGTGCCCTAAGCCTCTCCCGCAGTTGCCACCCCCAAGACCTCCCGGCACGTGGGCCCCCTCCCCCGAGCACGCGTGCGCACGCACCCACGCACTCACGTGGGCGTGACCTACCGACCACGTTTTCCGGGGGTCCCTCGTTGTAGCCGCCCTTCTGGAAGCCTCCGCGGCCACCCCCTCCTCGTCCGAAGCCTCCCCGGCCAAAGCCGCCGCGGTCCCCGCCTCGCCCTCCTCGGCCGCCGCCGCGGTCCCCGCCTCGCCCTCCTCCTCCTCCGCCTCCGCCTCGGTAGTTGCCGCCGCCGCCCCGACTGAAGCCCCCGCGGGTGTAGCCGCCACCCCCCCCGCGGCCTCCTCCGCGGCCTCCGCCTCGAAAGGACATGCTCTCCTCCTACCTGGGGAGAGGAACAGGGTCAGCACCGCGGAGTCCCCGCGAAGTTGGGGAGCCCGGCGCTCTGCCCCAGGGGTCGGGGGGTCGCTCGCCCCGGGCCGGCCTCCCCCGCCCCGCTCCTCGCTCTCACCTCCGCTCCGGCCCCCACATGCGTCCGGAATCTCTGGCTCCTCGAGCGCCCTTACGCTTCACCCACCGGCGCCTCGTGCTCCCCACTCCGGAGGCGCGCACTCACGCGCGCACACACACACACACTTCCGCTCCGCGTCTGCGCGAGAACTCTGGCCACACGCTCACTCGTCCCCCACCCCAACCCGGAGCTTGCTCGCTCGCGCCCCGCCCTCCACCCTCCTCGTCTGCGCCTTAGCGACGATTTCCCTTCCCCCCTCCCTCAACCGCTGCCGCCCCCGACACAGAAGAACGCGCAGGGAGGAGAATGGACCAGAGTTTGACCAACTGAGTCACTGAGAAAGAGCCAAAAGGCTCGGAAAAGGGGAAAAACGCCGGCAGGAGGCAGCCTTTTCAACGTAATCAGGAGCCTGCCGGCGTCCGACGCGCGCGATCGTTTTGCGATGCGGAAGTCGGGGATGCTTAACGGCAGGCGCCGGAAGTGAGACTCCAGGGGCGGGGCTGGCCCGGGGAGGGCTACGTCAGCAGTCCGGCCCCCTGCCGCCCTCGCCGCTTCTTTGGGGTTTGGAAACAGGTCACGGCTTTCTCCGCCCGCAGTGCCTGTGCCGGGCGGCCCCCTGCCCCTCGCCGAAGAGCGCTCGCTGGGCCCGGGGCTCGTCCGAGGGGCCTGCGATGCCCGCTGCGGTAAAGTGCTGAGCACGGCGCCCGGCAGGTGGCTTATGTAGATTAGCTGTTGTTATTACTGCAATAGGGCAGAGGGATCGGGGCGCGGGGTGAGGAAGGATTTCCCCTGGTTTTCTGACTCTCGTGAGTCAGAGCTAACCTCCTCCCACCCAGGACCCTTCCCGTGGTAACATCCTCGGAATCGAGCGAGGTAAAATTTACCGGAGACAAATGTAGTGAGAGTTTCACGTGTGATTCATCAGCTTGCCCAAGTGCTTGCCACGGAGATGGCTGGCTGTGAATCAATTATAGGCCAGTGCAGTTCATGAAAAGCCTAAGGTTTTAGGTTTGTGTTGCGTGGGGTGGGGGCTGGGACTCTGCCCACCCAGAGACACCAAAAACTGCTGTGACGTCACGGAGGTCGGGGTCAGACCACCTCTGATGCAAGCACAGGCTTTAGGGAGGCCTGACGCCCCTCGGAATGGGGCTGGGGCCAGGAGGAGCCAGCGACTTCGGAGAAAGCATGATGGGTTTGTATAGGGCAAAGATGCAGTTACACATTGTGATATTGAAAGGGCAGGAGGAGTTTGTTAAGAGATTAGGTAATAGGGAGGCGTCCCTTCTATGGTTCCGTGGTCACACATTCTGGTCGTGCTGTTTTCTGATTGGCTGGCTGTTGTGGTCCTTTCTGGTCAAGATGGATGGGTAGGTATCGTGGTCCTGTCTTGGACTAAATGGATGTTGTGATTGTGGTTGAGTACACGAACACACCTGTTCAAATATGTGAATTGGATCTGGGGGCAGTGGCTAGCTAGGTGCCAAGGCGATGTTGAGTCTGGCAGCCTGTGATGTGGTTAAAGTCAGATCATGCGGTTAAATCAGGGCATGCCTGCTGTTCAGTTTGGCCTATAAGGAAGTTAGAATACTGGAACTGGGAGGAACTTTGTTAGGATTCTATCATTTGTCTCTTACATTTTATCTTACTCTGTTCTGAAGATATCATAGCTGAAAGGGTTATGGTTCACTTTGGGCATTTAAGGCTTACTACTCTCAGAAAACTGGGGGAAATCACTGAAACATTCTATTCTTGGAAACTCCTTCAATTCCATTGCAAAATGCAGTTCTTAAAGTTTTATTCAACCAACAAGCATTTATTAAGTAAAGAGAAATATAATTTTCACATCAGTATGATATGTAAAATCAATATACTAATAATTTCGTTTTCTCAAGAGCTGCCTCTCTGAGTCAGAGCTCATGATGCAGCTTGAACTGATTCATCAAAACTGACAGTGCTCACAATCATTGGACCTTAACGTGAAGCAAATCAAAGATTGAAGAACCTGTGTCTGTCCCAGAACGCTGGTTCTATGCTTTAAGGGAGGTGGTCACAACACCCAACCCAAAGACTTGACACCAGAATTGTGTTATGGGACTTACTGGTGGTAAACCACTAAATGATTGTAATCCACTTTCTTTCCCTTATATAAGTATATAATGTGTGCTTTTACTTCAGCTAAGAGAACATTCCTCACTCTGAAATTGATTAAACTACTTGATTACTGGCATTCCCATCTCTAGGCCTGCTTTGTGTGGCTCTGAGCATTCTCAGAATAGAGACTGGCTCAGTAAAAATCCTCTTAACAAGTAAGCACCTGCTATTTGATACAAAGGGACACAAAGACAAAATGAAACCATCCCTGTTCTCAAGAAGCTTCCATTCTAAATGGGGAGATAACACACAAATAGAAGAATATGCAGAATAAGGTTTTTTTTTTTAATAGAAGGTAGCTAGGGAGGGAGGATGCCACAGTTGGCATCAGGAAAGGCTTCCTATAGGTAGTACAGGAGCCACCTCTTGAAGGAAGTGAGGAATTCAAAAGCAGGAGTAAGAAGGAAGTATGTTCTAGATGTGGTAGGTGATGAGTGCAAAGGCAGGAGATACCCAGTTTGGCTGGACCACGAAGTGTGAGAAGGGCAGTAATGTGTAATGAGTCAATATATAAAAGCCAATCAGAGGACTTTCTCTTCTCTCCCATGTCTCCCTTTATCCTCGAAAACCCCTCATTTGATCCTTCTAACCCCTCCCACTAGCAGTCCTGCGTCATCTCCCTTTTGTGACTAAACTGGAAGTGTCTACCGTTCAGTAGCAGCAGATTATTGCTTCTCTTAACTCTGCAGTCTGGCTTCTGACCTCATCAACTGAAACTGTTCTCCCTAAATTTGCCAATAATCTCTTAATTACTACATCTAATGGTCTTTTCTCAATCCTCATCCCTTTTTGACTTTTCTGCAGCATTGCCTCATTGACCTCTCTAGGTTTTCCTGACACTGCTCTCTTATGGCTTCCATATAACCTATCCCCAGTCTTCTTGCTGGATCTTTCTACAGGTCACATTCCCTAACCTTAGGTGTTCCCCAGGGGTTGGGCCTTCTCCTTCCATCCTATTTTGGTTGATGATCTCATCTGTTCTCACAGATTCAGTTATCCCTAGGCTGATAATTTTCAGATCTCTTCATCCAGCTCTAACCTCTCTCCTGACCTTCAGTCTCAAATCTCTAGCTGCCTATTGGACATCTTGAACAGGATATCCCATAGACATCTTAAAACTCACCTTGTACAGAAATGAACTAATCACCAAAGAAAGAACTATGGAGTTTGAATGCAGGTGGAAGCATAGTATTTGCTTTTTTTTCCTTCTGTTTTGTTTCTTCTCTCTTGTGTTTCCTCCTGTTGGTTCTAATTCTTCCTTACAACATGACTAATGTGAATATGTTTAATAGGAATGTATATGTATAGCCTATATCAGATTGCACACTGTCTTGGGGAGGAAGGGGCAGAAAAATTTTAAACTCAAAAGCTTATGGAAGTGATTGTTGATAAATCAAAATAAATTAATAAAAAAAAATTTTTTTTAATGGACTAATTATTTTTACTCCCAAATCCTCATGTCTTCCTCACTTTCCTATTACTGTAGGCAGCACTGTCCCAGTAACCCAAACTCCCAATCTGTCATCCTTGATTACTTAATGCTACATATACACACACACAACCCTGTATATCCAAACAACTGCCAACTCCTGTTGATTCTACCTATTGATATGTGCCAGGTACTGTATTAAGCACTGGAGATACAAAGAAAGGGAAAAAGAATTCTGCTCTGATAGAGCTTACGGTATAATGTGGGAGACAACATTCAAACTGCTACATACAATTTATACACAGGATAAATTGTACATAGCGGAAGGAAGGTGTTAATATTAAGAGATAAGGAAAGTGCTTAATAAGTGGATGTAGACTGAAAAAAAAATCTCTCCTGGTGTTTTGTAAGATTATTTGATTTAGGGAATTGATGGAGGCGGTCATCCAATGTGTGTTATTTCAGGAGACCCTGTTTATTATAAGTAGTGTAGGAGAATAGAAAATCTGGCACTAGCTAAATTGTCTAGCTTCTCATTTTACAAGGAAGAAAATGAGGACCAGGAAGCTAAGTGGCTTGTCCATGGTTAGTTGAGCATAGCAAAGGCTCGGAACCTGGACCTCCAGCTCTAATTTAATACTTCCAGGATTAAAGGGTCTCAGCTTTGGAAAAGCTGTAATAGGTCATTTTTGACAACCTATAGCTTTTACCATGTCTTTGGCAAAGCAGTCATCCAGCTTCCCTTGGAAGACCTACAGGAACCACCTTACAAGTTGGTAGTCTCCACTCTCCATTCTCCTGTCCCTGCCAAGGCCTCTTCAACAGTCTTGGGTTTCAAGTACTACCACCTTGCAGCTAATCCTCATGCCTCTCTCCCTGTCCCCTTCCAACCTCTGCAGTTCTCTTAAGGGTGTCAGACTGATTGTTCAGTTCAGCAAAAGGTCATTGTCTCTGGTGAGAGCTGGCATGCCCCAAGAGCAACAGTATGGAGATGGGGGGGAGGAAGAGAGAAGTATGGGCAAAATTCCTCCATTGGTAGCTACCGCAAAGGGGAGAACATTTGATTATCCAGGCTTGTCCCTTTCAGGCTCCAGGCCACTGCCAAGTGCCACAGCGTATAGATGAACATCTTACATGCCTAATCCCTCGGGGTGCTGTTAACATCAGCTGTGTGCCATGCTCCAGCACACGTGATACGAGGTGCCAGCCTTGGCTCTTGCACCAGCCCTGCATCAACCAACAGGAGGACTGGTAAAGATGTTCAGCTTCTTGCAAAGTAGCTTTGTGTTCTTAGAATTAATTTCCCACTTTTTCTCCCTCCTATCGTTGACTTTCCTGTTGTTGATCCATTGGAAGCCACCAGGTGCCATTTGTCTTTACCATCTACACCAGGATTAGCATTGAAGATAGAACAATGAAGGACTGTCTCTGGCCTCAAGGGTCTTATAATGTGGTCTATTATAGAAAAGCATGATAACTACTGTAATGTAAGTTATAAGCACGTGAGAAGTCAAAAAAGAGTGCTATGAGAATTTCAAGACCTTGAGAAATGAGAGATTTGGTTATGTGGGGTCCAATCTTGTCCTCTCTGCATGAGGTAGAGCTCTGAGCCATTAAAGGGTCCATGTCCCCTTCTAATGAAGTAGACCTGACATTTTCCTCATGATCTGAGATGCCCCCTGTCCTTAAATTCTTAGTTTTATAGTGCTTGCTGTCCAGGTGATACAGAAGAAGTGAAGTAAAACACATAGTCTCATTGATTGATAGACCTATATCTTGACCTTCAGCTAATGCTTGCTATAGATTAGCTGGTAGAGGATATCCAAATATGATGGTCTTCCATGGGCCCCATGTTGGGCAATAGATTGGAGAAGATATTCGAAGGCAGCTCCTGCAACATGAAGATTGGTCAAGTACTCCTAGCACCTGTTGGCCAAGTGCCAGGGGGCCATTTCCCTAGCAAAGGGTTAATGAGGGTGAAGGTACAATCAAAAATAGCTGGGGCACTTTCCATGCCGCTGAGTCACCTTCCACCATATTGGGCTTGGTCATTTACTCATCAGGTTTAAGCAAGTAGATTCACTAGATTTACTAAGATTTGTCAGTAGACAAGTACAGCAGTGATAATCACTGCCCTTATGGGATCAAACTGAACTGAATGCTACTAACCAGGGGTCTTAATTAATCATTTCCTACACTTATAACTACAAGGTATCAGAGAAGGCTTCAGAGACATATCGCCTAAATTGGGCCTGGATGGAAAACAAGGATTTTAACAGGCAGAGATGTTTGGGAAAGACCAGTAGGACGCCATCACGAAGAACAGCACTCACAAAGCAAAGGAGGTGAGAAAAGGCAAGACAAACTAGATCACGCAGAGTAATTTCATTTGGCTAGAATCACTAGACCATAGACTACTTGAGGGGAAATAAATGCAAATTTTCTCATTGGCATAGCACATGGAGGTTTGTAAGTGTTTTCCCCACCACAGCCTTGTAAGGAATGCATGTATTAAGATGTGCATTTTACAGATGAGCAAACTCATGTTAAATGACTCCTTAAGTGTCTGTGGTAGGACCTGAGAGTGAAGATCTCGTGATTCCAAGAGTTACACTCTTAAGAGTAAGGTACATCTGGAAAAATAGGTTGATGCCAAATCGTGAAAGACCATGAGTGCCAGGCATTATATTTGGTAAAGGGTGGAGAGCCAGTAAAGGTTCTTCAGAAAGGCCAGCTAGCATACATTTGACCAAGGCCACAGGGGCTGATAATTTGTGCTCATCCCTGTCCTTGTCTTCAAAATACGTCCTGCATTCGTTGCTCTAGGTTTTCCTGTCTTCTCAATAAAGGAATTAGGCTCAGTGCTGAGACAAATGATTATTTTCCTATTATATTAATCACCAATTACTAAATTAGGATTGAGGTTTTTCCTTTTTATTTCCTTATTCAAGGACCAGCCCTTGTAAGTCATTCAATCAGTCTCTGAAGGACGTGGATAATAGATGAGAGCCCAAATCCTCCTGGTACTTGCTTCTCGATCTTGGGCAGGACTCCACCTAGAAGATCTTACAAACAGAATCTAATTAGGTGAATTCTTGCCTTTAGAACATAAGCCTCTGTTCTTGGAACCTTCTGTTAGAACTTAGGGTGACCAAGCTCATGAAGGAGAAAACCAACCAAAGTAGTCTGGGTAGAGATGAATTCTTTTGTCCAGATTGCTGGAGGCAGCTAAGTCTCATGATCAAGTCACATTCTTTTTTTTTTTTGTCTAGGAAATGGGGTTAAGTGACTTGCCCAGGGTCACACAGCTAGTAAGTGTTCTGTGTCCGAGGCTGGATTTGAACTCAGGTCCTCCTGATTCCAAGGCCTGTGCTCTATCCACTGTGCCACCCAGCCGCCCCTCAGGTCACATTCTTAATGGGAGAAGCAGGGGCAGCTAGGTGGTGCAGTGGACAGAGCAGGGGCCCTGTATTCAGGAGGATCAGAGTTCAAATCCAGCCTCACATACATAACACTAACTGTGTGACTCTGGGCAAGTCACTTAACCCCATTGCCTAGCCCCCCCAAAAAAAATTAATGGGAGGAGCAGACTTTTAGCCCACCTTATTAATACAGCTACCCCCCTCATTAATTGTTCACCAATCGAGCTGATTTTCACCTGTCAGAGCACCTCCTTTTCTAAAGGTATTTAAGCATTCAGAGATCTCCATGCTTTTGTCTTTGGTTACCAAGACCATTGACAATCAATTTATTGATTATTTCCTAGCCTGATTAATAAATTGATTATTAATTACCCAGAAAGTCGGGCTTTTTATTCATCACAGTGCTTCATTCCACCACTGCCCCACCCAAGATCTCCTATGAAAGTTGCGACCTAAGGTTGCTAATAACAGAAATAGAAATGGATCCAATGTGTAGGGTCTCCCCCTCAAGGTTGGGGGAGGTTAAATTAAAGAGACCCAGTGCATAAACACGAATAGGGTATGAAACAGGGAATTCATTCCCACACAGCAAAGGGGGAAGAATCATGGCATGATTGTAGAACAGAATCCGATGGGACAAATCTTCAAGGCTGCTAATTAGCCATTTCACCGCCCCTGAACACAAAGATTGATCAGATACCAAGCAGGATCTTTCCACTGACTTCTGCTTCTCTTCGTTGACATCCCTTCCCTCACCGCCAGTCTGCTCCCACTGCTGCTGCTGGACCTCGAGAGTGCTCTGATAGCCACTGTTAGGTCTCCAAAGCACTTCTAGGATTTTTTGATGTTCACAAGGTTGATTTCAAAGGAAAGAAACCCAAAAGGGAGACAGAGGCAGCCAGCAGTGCTGGTACAATCCACATGGGGACAGACAGCCCCCCAATTCCATTTGGACAGGACAGAGAAGGCCCTCCTCCACCCCTGGCTGAAGTCATATCTTCTTGCCTAAAGTATGAGAGCTAGGAATTCTGCTAGGTGGTAACTACTCTTCTATCTTGTGTGTCATCGTCTTTTTCCCAGCTCAGCAACCAGTCAGGGGAATTCAGCCCATCAATGAGTCATACATAGCCCAAGTCAGGAAAGTTTCTACTTTGTTACCTGAGGGCAGGAAGAGAATAGCTGCATCTGCTCTGAGAGAAGGATGGGATTGATTCCATGCACTTGACTGGAATGCCCTAATAAAGAAAGCACTAGAGGTCACTAGAGGCGTAATATGGTCAAACCTGTGTGTCAGAAAGCTTATTCTGGTAGTGGTGTGAAGGGTGGATTGGAGAGGGGGGAGCCAGAACCAGGCAAATCGGTTAGAAAGCTAATTTTTAGCTTCAACTTTGAGTGAGAGAAAGTGAGCCTGAATGAGGGCAGTAACTTTGTAAATGGAAAGAAAGGTGCCAGTGGAAGAGGTATTGCAGGGGAAGAATGCACTAGACTTCTTAACTAATGAGAGGTGGAGAAAGAAGGGGAAAGTCCAAATGCCTTTGCTTTTGAAGTTACATAGACTATATTCACTACTGTGATAAAAAGGATAGCAAAGAGTACTCAGGAAGCAGAAGACTGATACAAGAGATATATGAGTTTAAATTACAATGAATACCAGTACTACACCAAGCTAGGATAGTAGAAAATAACCATTTTTAAATTTTCCAGTGATTAATATTGTGTCCACACTTCTCTTCTAGTAGGTGCATTAAAAGTTAGAGATAGCTAGGTAGATGATAGATGGATAGATACATGGGACAGAGAAATAAAGCTAGGCAGATAGAGGTAGAAATAAATATAGATAAATTAGAAATAGAAATAAAAATAGGTTGAGAGATGATAGAGGGAGATAGAGATGGATAGATGATAGAGCAAGACGATCAAGAGCTAGAGATAAATGATGGGAAAGCTAAAGATAGTTGATAGAGATAGAGGTGAATGGATAGATAAGAGACAAGTGATAAATGATCAAGATAGAGATATAATAAGGTATAGATGATTTAGAGATAGATGATCTAGATTAATATGTATCTATATGTATATAATAAAAGTATACAAGTTTTATATACTATTATAAATTTAGTTTTCAAACTAAAGCAATGATAGGTTTTCAGAAACCTCCAAATTAATTACCTGAACCGCACCCTCATTCATCTCCATCCTCACTTGAATTCTGGTTCCCTCTGACTCTAGTATACCAGAATGTTTAAGTTGGAAGGGATTCCCTTCATGAAACATGAAACCTGACATGCTTTGCTTGAATACCTAAGGTGATGTGAAAGTCACTACCCTACAGGACATCCACTTCCATTTTTGGACAGTTCTAATTATCAGGAAGTTCATTTCATTGGTTAGAAGACCTCTCTTCTATAACTTCCATCCGGTTGTTGTGAGGATCAAATGAGATAATGTCTGGAAAGCACTTGTAACTATCAAGAGCTATGTTGATGTAAGGTGTATAGCAGAGCAGAGATAGCCCTGGTTCTCAAAAGCTATGCCAGTGGAATTCAAATTCTGGTGAGTCTTGCCAAGACTTAAAGTATTGCGACCAATGAGAAGGTTTTTACTGGGATCTTATTTTGTATATTCTTTGATATAATAAGCCTACTTTTCTTCACTTGCTTCTTCTCTGGGTCCTTAGGCTTATTAAAAATATTATTAATTTTGGGGGCAGCTAGGTGGCGCAGTGGATACAGCACCGGCCCTGAAGTCAGGAGGACCTGAGTTTGAATGTGTCCTCAGACCAAACACTTGTGACTTACTAGCTGTGTGACCCTGGACAAGTCACTTAACCCCAATTGCCTAATGTGTGTGTGTGTGTGTATGTATATATGTATGTATGTATGTATATATATATATATACACATATATATGTGTATATATATATATATAATATTTAAAATATATACACACACACATACACACACACACATATATAATTTCATATTATCAGGCAAACCATGGAAAGATAAGCATGAAAGCAGGAAATGCATCCAGTTGGATGCATGGAAAAAAAAAACCTGGCTTAAACTTAATTTCAACTCTGTCTTCATTATTTGCTGAAATATTGTACTCTAAGAGGATAGAAAAAAATAAGCTGCTTTTGTTAGGAAATGCAGTTCCTGTTGGTTACCAACCTTACTGTTTACTTGGAAGCCTTTTTTTGGTTTCACTTGCGGTAAAGGTTATCAGATGGCATCCAAAGTATTTGAGTTCAAAAGTACACACCTCTTATATGTTTTTCTCTTTTTTAAATATTTTTCCAGAGGTTAAAAATTAAAAACTCAGAGAAGATTCCAGGTGGAAAAGAATCCTGGACAAAAAGGCTATTCTACTCAACAACATGGAACTGGTTCACTGTCTTCTCTTACTTTTGTGTGTTGGCTTATGTTTTTGTAAGGTAAGTACTTTATTCTTTTTTAAAATGTTTTCTTTTAAAATAGATAGGTAAGCCAAATATTTTGAATACTAGCAATAGGTCTTTGGATTTTAGAATGCTCAACTAACAATACTTTGGTTTAAATATCAGGTAATTCAAGAGCCTGGAAGCAGATTCATAGTATTTTTAAAAATAACTTTGTAAACTGTGTTGGCCTATATAAATATAATTAATCATTATTATTCATTTCAGTCATCAAATTTTACTGTTCTTTAGGGATATAAGGATCATCAAAATATTTTAAAAGACTCAAATATAAATTACAATTACCATTTTTATAGCTTGTATGTCAAAATTAAGACAAATTATATTGATGAAAACTAATAGACCATAAATATCAATTATTATTAATTTTCATTAATTTTTTAATTTATTTAATTCTCAAACATAATAGATAATTATATCTATTATGTTTTAGGCATGGCCCTTGCATGTGCAGCTTCCAAATTGATATGCCTGAAGCAGTAATAGATAGCCGCTCTTGATACCACAAAGAGCTAGGTTCAGTTCCCACCTTTGATACAGAGTGGTTGAGTGGCTTTGGAGGAATAAATTAACCTTTCACTATTCCAGGCAATTCTAGAATTATAAATTGCAGAGAAGGTGGTAATCTGCATTGTTAGAGTAAGTTTTTTTTCACCTGGACTTCCATGTACCAGTGAAATTACATCCTCTCCTCATCCTTAATCAAAATTCTGACCATGTCACTGCCTCTGTTCCTTCTTTCAGCAGTTGTAAAGCCATTCACAATCTGATTTCCAGCCTGTTTTTCCAAATAGCTAGTGCCAGAATTACTCACACAAATAAGGATTTAGTATAGTTTATTATATTTTATTTCACCTTCAGTAGCCATCAGATTTTATAAGAAGGGGCCCATAAGATGGCAGCAATGAAAGGCTAACGAACAAGGTAGGGAACAGTTCATTTGGCTAGGAAGAAGCCATCAATCACAATTCTGGCGAGAGAGGCCAAATCAGCGTCTCCTGAACTCACTCCTCTTCTGAAGGAAGAAGAAATTGTCTTAATAGACAACTGAGATACTAATGTTGACTCAATCCCTCTTTAAAGCAAGTGGGTAGAAATGCCCAGTCCCAATTGGTGTCCCATAATCTTACCAGCCTGCTAATGACTTAGCTGCCAGCTTCTCTCTCCCAAAATTAAACACAGTTTCAAAAAATTCAAATCCAAACAGGTCAGCAATTTGTGAAGTCTAGGATGGCATCAGCTTGGGTCTCCCATCTCCATAGAGGTGCTCTCAAGACAGGTGCTACATATGCTCTTGCATTCCCTTATGTGTGCCCATGTTATATTCCTTAGTAGAATATAAGGTCTTTGAGGGCTGGAGCCGTTCCACTTTTGTCTTTGTATCCCCAGCACCAGCACAATATCGCAGCATGATCTCACTCCCTTGTGTTTCCCTCCTCCCAGGGTCACGTCACCATGGCACTCTTTTCCTTTAGCCCTCCTGCCACCAACCACTCAAAAGGTCTGAGTCTCTTGGCAATGAGCCACCCCTTCTCCTAATGCAAGCCCATCGAAGATCAAACTGTCTTCTCGATCACTTCCATGACCCCCCTCCCCTAAAAGTTTTTGCTCTAGAATTTCTTGTTATAGCTCTGGGAAGGCACACTATATGGAGAAGTCAATGTGAAGGCAAGTGATCAGTGGAGAAACCTAAAGACAACTAAGTCGGTTTAACTGGAAGAGCTGCAGTGGCATGTGTAGTGAGGACAGGACACAGAAAGAAGAGGTAATTTGTTAATAAGATTAAACAATAGAAAAACATTTTTATTGAATTATTCTTCTTTCTTGTAGGGACATCTTCAAATTTAAGAACTCTAGTAATTTATTTCTCTCTTAATGTCAGGTTCAAAGATTTCAAGCCAAAGGGACCTAGTTTGTGTTTTAGAAAGCAGCATTCATTTCCAGGGAAATCAATTATTTGCCGTAAAGGGCCCAAATTTTCTTTCTTCTTTTTTGGTAGATAGTGAGAGGGTGGCTAGGGCTGTGATAGAGGACTCCGCCTGTAGCAAACTCTTCGTGGTTGCAGATTAGCTGTAATTTATCGTCTTAGAGAATTGCCTGGGGTCACTGAGAGGCCAAATGACTTTCCCCTGATCACATAACCCAATATGTGTCTGAGGCAGGACCTTCAATCCAAGTCTTCATGGAAGAAGGCCAACTCTTTTTTCACTTCACTACAGGGTCATTGAAAGTGTTGCACAGATTAGCTAAGACATTTATATTAAAAATACAGTGCTTTAAATTGATTGCTCTGCATTTTTTTAAGTGTTAAATATTGCCTTCTTGGTCCTGAGCATAGCAGCGAAGGCCTCTAGATTCCAATGAAAAGAATTTTATATTGGTTTTAGAATCATAAATCTTATCTATACTCTACTATACTTCTTCTTTCTGACATTAACTTAATACTTATTTGTATTTTATAGAGTTTCTCACTAGCTCCAGAGGTTCTTCTAGATGAAAAATGCTTACAAGAAAACTACACACGTCAGTCTTGTGAAAAAGTCTTCTGCCACCCATGGGAAAAATGTATTGAAGGAAGTTGTCTTTGCAAACTTCCTTACCAGTGTCCAAAGGCTGTTATGCCTGTGTGTTCAAATACTGGAAAAACCTATAATAATTACTGTCAACTAAAGAGTCATGAATGCCTTCATCCAAAAACAAAGTTTTTACTTAATGGAACTTGCCATAGTCAAGGTAGGAAAGCTTCCATATTCAAAAAAAAATGGTCTGCTGGCACTCCTTCTCTCTCTCCCCTGGGATAAAGGAATGGGTTCCTAGGCATGCTAATGATTAAGGACAATTAACAGACCAACGGTATTAAACATAAGGGGAGGGAAAGGGGAATGTTCATAAAGACCAATAAAATATGCTGAGGTCCAGGGAGGACCAGCAGGCTAAACAGAAAGTTGGTGATCATAGTCCAAGGCAGCAAGTCCAAAGCCAGGATTAGAAAATGTTTGCACAGAGTAAAAGCAGCAAAGTACCAAAAGAAGAAATACCAGGCTTCCATGAGGGGCATTTTGGTCATATAGAACCTCCACTGTCTTGGGTGTTGTCTCAGTCTCCTTTGCTCAAGGATGCCCGTGACGTTGTGGGCCCAAATACTAACCCTTTCCCTAGAATATCTACCTGGAACCCAAGAACATGACTTTTGGGATACCCAGTAGAAAGTTTCCATCATTTCCGGGGTTTGCAGATTGCACTGTGAACCGTAGCCCTTCAGCCTCTAATTTGTTTATGTCATAAACTTTTATATCTTGTGTCAATTTGGAGCTTATCGTAGTGTATGGTTGTGGCATCCAAAATTGTCCAGTCTTTGAAAAAAACCACTGAGGCAGAGCTCCAAGCCAATAACACTTTATTAAAGGGTCCATGGCCCCGTCTAATGAAGTTGACCTCAGGTCTTCCTCATGATCTGAGATGTCCCCTGACTCCAGGGACTTAGTTTTTACTGCTTGATAACTAGAGACACAGAAGATCCAAATAAAATACAGAGTCTTATTGGTTGATAGAACTTGATTTTGACCCTCCAATAGGGCCCTGGCTCTTTAAGTGTTTCTTTATTTCCACAAAGAATCTTCTGAAGTTGCATTTATGTAATGTGTGTGTATACCTTGGTAGGTTAAGTCCCAAATATTTCAGATGAAATGGGTAAGGTACAAGTCCTTGGGGCTTACTTTATGTGCTCAGCCCAGTCCCAAACCCATGCAGAACCTTGGTGGGCCTGCCTCTGTGCATATATAATATGGACACACACCCCCCTAAAACATTTATAGGTATCACCTGCGGTTTTCTGGTGGCTGACTGTGTGATGATGAAAAATATTTTTGGTGGCTATAGAGTTAAAACTGAGGGCATATAAAGAGTTACAGAGGGCTATCTCTAGGTCTCTTTCCGCACACTTTCAAGTGAGGAGGAAGAATTGCAAAAAACTGTGATCTTCTAAGTGGAGGAGAAGCCAGAAGCCATGTGCCCATAAATGTGTGGTGCCTGTTGGGTTTCTTCTTTCCTGATCTTCGGTACAGAACTGTCTTGAAATGGGAGCCCCCAGGCAATCAGGAGAACAGGAGAACATGGTGGTCCCAGAGTCAGTGGCAGTAGAAGCCAAGTCTGATGAGGAGACCACGCAGCAGTCTGGAGGAATGTCAGCCAAACTGAGCAAGGGAGAATTCCTCATCAGCTCTCCTACCCCAGCGAGTAAACCTGGTGGTGACTCAAGGGAGGTGAATGCTTTAGCATTGCTAATTGATTGGGTTTCTATTTTAGGCCAATTTGATCTTTCTTTGAAATATGGAGAAACAGAGTCAGAGGGACTTGTTGAAGTAAAACTTGGGAATACTACAGCATTCATATGTAAAAAAAATTGGAGCATAACTGAAGCAAATGTGGCCTGTTTATATCGTGGATTTAAAGAGTAAGTGTTTTTAAAAAGGTATGGAGTTGTTATTTTTTTCCCATTTGAGTTCATGGCTCCACCTGTGTGCTTACTAATTTTCTAATTGTGGTCACAAACCTTACACAATATTTTATCATTAATTACATAGCAGTTGCATTAACCTTTTAGGTTTTGCTCGCTTAAGCAAAAGAATGTGCTTTCTCCACCCTTTCTTTCTTCCTCTAAACCTGGGAACACATCCAGAGAGCTCATCCACGTGATTTACAGGCTTATTGATACTCCTTCCAGCTACTTTCACATTTTTCTTATTCACATTCTCCCAGGTGAGTCAGGCCACAGCCCCCCACCTCAATCACCACATACTCTCAGACCCAGATGGAGATAGCCTAGGAATAGCAGCAAGCCCCAGACCACTCACCCTATTTCCAGCCCAGCTCTGATAGCCATAATTCAGGGGAGAAACCCCCACCCCCCCAGCTGCCACTCACTAGGTAGACAAGCTAGCCCAGCTGACACAGCAAGGCAGCCTTAGGGACGGATAGGAGGCACAGGTGCTGACTGAGCAAGCTGAGCCACTGCATCTGCCTGGTATGCCTCCCCCCCACCCCCCCACCCCGACTCCTGTGGAGATCCGCCAGAACTCTGAGCCCAGAAGCTTCAGATATAGCAGCTCCATCCCCAGGCCACTGACCCTGCCTCCATCCTGCCTTCCCTCCAACTTCCATCTCAGCCATTGTCCATCAGACTTCGTCAATGTGAAGATGTGATGTGGCAGATACTTTCAGGTGCAAAGCCCCCTCGGTAGCCATGCCCCCTGAAGACCTAGAAAAGAAAGTTCTTGCCACCAGAGCCCTTGGCACAGGTCACAGGAGTTCTTGTGGCCTCACTCGATAAGGGCCACATCTGTTACAGTCACTGACACCCTCCCCCATCGTCTCCTCCAAGCATTCTTTGGTGTCCTGAAGAGGTTAGAGGGTCTTTATCCTCTGCCATTGACTGGGGCACTATTTTGTCCTCCCAACTTTAGAGCCGCAGTGACTAGCATCTCCTTCCATTTCACCACTTTATATTGGATTAACTCCTATAAAGGATATTTGCTTGAAAGATATAACAAGGGAGGCAGCTAGGTGGCGAAATGGATAGAGCACAGGCCCTGGAGTTAGGAGGACCTGAGTTCAAATCTGATCTCAGACACTTGACACTTATTGGCTGTGTGACCCTAGGCAAGTCACTTAACCCCATTGCCTAATTAAAGAAAGGAAGGAAGAAAGAAAGAAAGAAGATAGAATAAGAACAAAAATGCAAATATTTCCCCCAGCATCTTGGGGATATGATTCCCCCCCACCCCCATACGTTCTCTGTCTCTGGAAGGGAAGAGGGAATAGGCTCCCAGCTTAACCTAGTTCTATATAGCATTAGTCCCACCAAATTCAAGTCCAGAACTCCACTGGGCTCGCCTTCCAGACCTTTGCTCCTTAGGGCTTCCTTGCTAGGCTAGCTGCAGTACCTGATCTAGCGACTTGGATCTTCATGGTTTGAGCTCCTGAGTTGGAGACTCCATTCCCTGCACCTAGACACAAGTAAAAGTAAAAAAAAAACAAACCCTAATCCTGTTTGTTGGGGCCACATGGCTCCCACGTGGGAGAGGAGGTGGCCCTCAGGACTTCCTCACTTACCACATGGTAGCACCTGTTGTGAGTGAAGGAGACTTTCACCTCAGATAAAAAGCCCCCTGGATCACAAGGTAGGCCAGTGCACAGTGTCAACACGTGTGTCAATAATCCTGCCTTCCAAAAGCAGCTCCTTCAGCATTTTTCATTGCTATTGATGTGGTTTAAGCATGTCCCAAACTCCCTCCACAAACATCAGAAATTAATAAGGTTTTATCCATTGGAGGAGATGCATTGCCATCTGACACAGAGCTGAACCGTCCTCTTGGAATGTGAGCTTCTTGAGAGCAAAAGATATCTTACTTTTCTATGTATAGAGCATTCTATGTAGTAATCACTTAATAAACACTTTTTCATTCATTATAATTTCAGGGGGATGATATAAGGTATAGAATGCTGCCCTGCATGCATTTCTCTGCTAAGAAAATATGCTAGAGGTAGAATCAGAGGACCCAGGTTTAAATCTTGTCTCTGCCACTTTGTGTATTAGACAAGTTGGGCAGCTAGGTGGTTCAGTGGATAGAGCCCTGGGCTTATAATCAGGAAGACTCATCTTCATGAATTCAAATCCGGCCTCAGACCTTTATAGTCACTTAACCCTATTTGCCTCAGTTTCCTCATCTGTAAAACGAGCTGGAGGAGGAGATGGCAAATCACTCCAGTGTCTTTGCCAAGAAAACCCCAAATGGCATCATGAAGAGTTGGATGTAATTGAAACAATTGACCAACAATTAGACATGTCATTTAAAGTCTCCAGGCCTCTCAATTTCTTCATCTATAAAATGAGAAAATCACATTAGATGGCTCTGAAACTCCTTCTACTTCAAATCGATGAAACCATGGAACTGGACAAATCAAACTTGCATATAAAATTACCAGACAAATGCTGAAGCACCAGAGGCCCAGGATAGCCAGGCCATTGTTTCCACTTGTACTTCCCTTTCTTTTCCTTGTCTTTCTTTCTTTTGCCCTCCCTTGCCAGATCTGTCTCATTTCTTTTCAACTCTGGCCACAGGTGAAGCTTCTGCCCTGCCATTCAATTCAACCAACCCATCAAACATTTGCTGTGTATCTTTTCTCGGTGTCAGTGTGCCATTGAGTGGGGTCCTGGGGAAGAGTGAAGGTTAGAGAAGATACCATGTTTGTGCTTATAGACTTTGTAGTTTATTACTGGGATATGAGACATGTCTAAGATTCAGTGGGAGGATAGTATGAGTCTGCTTACTACCTGTGTGACCTTCGGGCCTCAGTTTCCTCATTTGTAAAATAAGGGGTGGGACTAGTTGACCTTTGCGGCCCCTTTCAGCTCTAAAGCTATGTTCCTGTGACTTCAATTCACTGAGATCAGTTAGATGCTCTTTCACTGTATAATTATTTATCTTTGGTTTCAACTTCCTAGTAATCATTTCTTTCTATTCTTCCCAGGGCCAGATCATTATATTGGCCCTAGAAGAAAAAAAAGAAGCAAAATAGGAGTATTTCCATCTCTCCTTACCATTTGTGGCCATCCATCTGCCCTGAGCAATGGTCTTACATCTTCCTTGATTTTCTTTAGCCTCAATATAACTAAGTAACCCCTTTTTCTTGTCCTTAGCATTGCCAGCCTCGATTAATTTTGAGCTTTAATGATCTGAAACTATTCTTACAGGACAGTGGTTACTCATCTGTATTCTTTTTCGGTTGTCTTCTACAGTCTATAAATGTCTTTAAAAATCTGAGTTGGACTAGGAGTTCCTTGTACAGACAAACTGATTTTGTTAGGCAATTTCTCATTTTCCTCATGAAAATCATTTTTGTTTGAATATTCAAAATTTTAATCTCAAAAACTTCCCATCCCTTTTGGACAAACATCCCCTGCTTGTAATCAGGCCATCTAATCCCAATATTTTCTAAACATTTTAATATGTACTTTCTCCAAATCTAGAGTGTATATTAGACTACTTGTAACTTTCCTTTCCCCTGCCATGAACTCTGTCTGTGATGGAATGCTCACCTGTCCCCAAAGTTCCCATCACTGCTGCTTTAGTAGCCAGGTCTTCCTTGTTCCTCATGATCAGATCCAGAATAACAGTTCTTCCTTGCTACTTCCCGGGTCTTTTCAGAGTTGTCTTTAAGGCAGCAAATAATTTTATGAACATCTCTGCTTGCAGCGTAGAGAGAATGCCAACAGATTCCCAGATGGTTGAAGTCACCCACCATTACGATTAATGTTCTCCTCTTCCATATTGATGCTGTTTCCCTGACTCCATGTCTAATTTTTCCTCCTGTCCAGGGAATCTGTAGTACATTCTGATAGTGATATTACTTTTGTCTCTACCTCAGCTGATATCTGCCAAAATGCTTTCCATCATGTTACTCCCTTTGGTTCCTGGATTTCCTCACGAGAGAGAGAGAGAGAGAGAGAGAGAGAGAGAGAGAGAGAGAGAGAGGGAGAGAGTGTGTGTGTGTGTGTTCATAATATGCAGTGCTACTCCACCATGCCTTGTGTCTGTTATGTTCCTTCTAAATGAGGCATATTCTCCAAGCTCTTGTTGTAGTCATATAAGTCCTATCTCACCATGTCTCAGTGTTATCTTTGTGGTCAGATTTCCTTCCCTGTCTCTAATTTATCCTATTTAATAAAATGATAATAGTAGCTAATGTTTATTTGTACTTTAAGATTTTCAAAGCTCTTTACAAATATTATTCTATTTTATCCTCACAACAATCAGGAGGTAGGTACTATTATCCCCATTTCACAGATGAAAAAACTGAGGAAGGTAGAGGTTAAGTGACTTGCCCAGGATCACACAGCTAAGTGTCTGAGGCCAGGTGTGAACTCAAGTTTTCTTGACTCCAGGCCCTCTATGCACCTACCACCTAACTGCCTCCTCGCATAGAAATTGTTATCTGATTGTCTAAATGCTTTAAGTCTAAATGTTTTTTTTCTTTTACTCATTTGAATCACATTCTTCTATTTTCCAACCTTTTTACCCAGGTTAGGATTCCCCTTCACATCCCTCTTCTGCTTTGTTTTCTCTTTCATTTGGATGGTCCATTTGTAGGGGGAGGGGGATGATTAGGAGACCCCTGATCAATTGATTCTCCTCCCACCCCAGCTGATGAAATTATAGAATGCAAGGGGGAGGAAAAAGAAACAATAACAGTTAAGGTCTTAACTGAGTAGAAAGAAGTATGTACACTTTGTTGCTCCTTTAGGAAGTATGAAAAAGTTCTCCAGTCAAACTTGATAGCCTTCTTGGGCTTCTAGCCATGGTTTGGCAAAAGCCTCAGCCACACCTCTGGTAGTCCTTAAAAAGCAAGACACACTGTCTAAATGAAACTGGTGACAGTTCTGAGGAATGTGGGCTCTGGAAGCTGAGAAAAGAGTCTCAGCTGCAGAATAAGAACCCAGACCACGAGCAGACTTTCTGTCTTCTCCTTCCTCCTCCAGTTAGCAATGGCAGCTTGTAACAGAGATGCTTGCCTAGAGGCACTATACTCAGCAAGGAACAAGGCCTTGGCAGGTAAGGCCAGAGATGGCTCTGAAGAAGGCTCTGGCAGTCAAGAAGAGAGTCCAATTGAAGAATTGAGCTGAGCTCTGCCAGGCAGAGCATCATACCCGTCAGAGACGTTGCAGCCAGGTAAAGCATCGTGAGAGCACCACATGATAAGAAAGAACATTAGGGTTTTATAGGGCCAGAGCTTTGATTCGCCTTGGCCCCAAGTTCCCTATATGTGCACCTGTCTACTAGTTTACTCTATTTGTGTTCTCCCTTATGGGTAGCTGTGGGAGAGTGTACCCCAAGCTTAGAGGGCATGTTCTGTAGCTACTGATCTTACAAGGCCATTTCAGTAAATGCCTTTGCCTTGAGCTGTTTGCGACTTTTGACTCACAGTGAAAGGTAAACACACCTGTGGAGGCCTGTGAACTGTAATTTTAAGAGTGCAAACCTATAGAGTGCCATGAACCTAAGAGTAGTCAACCTCCAGGCAACCAACCTGCAAGTTTCAGCTGAGGGGTTAATGCAGAAGGTGTTTTTTTCAAGAAATACTTCATTCTGCATGATAAAGTGGAGAATAAAGGGAAGGTTGCTCTAGCCTTTTCACTTTTTCTTCAATAATGGGTGCTTCAGAATAGTCCTTACTTCCATACTTAAGTCAGATGCCAGATCTCCTGATTTACTTTGTCGAAAGTATCTTGGCTATATCTTGACTAAACTTCATGGTTTAACTGCTATAGCAAACTGCCCATTTATAATGCCTTTTTTCCATGCTGAGTCTGAGGGTTCCTCATGGAGGTTACATTTCTTAAAGGTGGGCTTTCTGCCTTTGATCAGAATCATAGCTGCCTTTATTCGAAAGTTAGCACATCTCTACCACACCCCAAAGCAGACAGAAAAAATAAAAAGGAATAGAAGCCACAAGCAGAAATCCCATTAGATCTTAAATCTCCTTGCCACTGATAGACAGATAGTTCCATGTCCTTGCACTTTGGTTACTTGATAATTGAGATATTAGCCATTAAGCCCTTAAAATAGAATTCCTCTCAGGGGTATTTAAACTTAAAAATACTATGATGGAAAACTAAAAATCCCTCAGAATTCCAAAGAAGTGAAGCTATAGTGGTTTAAATGAAGTGTTAATTGGTAATATGTGGTTGATGTTTTAGAACAGAGATATACCCATTTTGTCACTTAAAGGCCAGCTGCAGATAGTAAAGTCTTCCTATTAATTCTGTGAGGGAAAAAGAAACCCACTTAATGGAGCAGAGTTTCTTAACCTTTTAGTGAGTTATGGACCCCTTTAGCAGTTTGATAAAGCCAACAGAACCTTCCTTAGAGCAGTGTTTATTGCTTATGTTGGAGGAAATGCTGAATTTCAATTAGAGGTTAGTGAAAGTAAAAATGTAATTTTTTTCCCATCCAAGTTCATGGGTCTTCTGAATTCTTTCTGTGGATCCCAGTTTAAGAAGCCCTGATAAACAAAAATCCTTCACTCCTAACTCTGACTAACACAATAAACTACCATAGTTACAGAGATTCAATAGACTCAGAGTGCAGATTGAAGTACTTTTTTTTTTTTGGACGTGGCTAATTCAGAAATTTGTTTTGTTTCACTATACGTATTTGTTACAGGTTTGTTTTGTTTTGTTTTGGGGGTTTGGTTTTTTTGCTTTCTCAATGGATGGAGATGGAAGAAGAGAATTCAGAAGTGAAAATTAAAGAAAGCTGAATTTATTTTTTAAAAAGTAGTTCACTCGGGGAGGCTAGGTGGCACAGTGGATAGAGCACCAGCTCAGGAATCAGGAAGACCTGAGTTCAAATCCAGCCTCAGACCAGACACTTGACACCAGCTGTGTGACCCTGGGCAAGTCACTTAACCCCAATTGCCTCAAAAAAAAAAAAGAAAATTCACTCTGAAATTTTAACTCAACCTAAATCACCATAGAATAGGTAATAAAATTTTCAAAGTGCTTTAATATATATGTATATATGTGCACATATATGTAAGTTTTCATTTGATCCTCTTAACACCTTTGTGAAGTAGGCAAAGCAAGTATTCATATCTTTATTTTACAAATGAGCAAATTAAGTCGTGGAGAAATTAAGTGATTCACCCAAAATGTAGAACCCGAATGCCAGTATTTCAAACTATAGCTCTTTCCCCTATCCTGTGTAGCTTTTTCTGGAAACTGACAAAAGTCATTCTTGTTCTTAATCTTGTGTAATGAAAATCAGTGTCATTTAATCATCAAGACAGTTTTTTAAAAGATGGTTTAATTAATTGGATTAATCCAATTAAATAATACAAAGTTAAGAAGCTAGCCTTGCCCATTTTACTTTTGCTTTTTTTACTTATTATATTTACTAATTTACTTGTTGGAATCCCTTCAGAGGGGCTGTCGATTATAGGAAAACATTCAATGTCCCTGATGATGTTGATGTCGAGATCACTGACTGTTTGCAAGCAAATTGTAGAGGATTGGAGACCACTTTGGCAGAATGTGTTTTAACCAAAAGGAAGGCTAATAGCAAGGATTTGGCTGGTGTGGTGTGTCATACACAGGAAGCAGGTTGGTAGAATATTTGCTTAATATTCTCCTTATCATACTTTACCCCTAGCCCTTGATTTAGGGGCAGCTAGGTGGTTCAGTGGACAGAGCTCTTTGCCTGGAGCCTTGGACACTCCCTAGGGGTGTGGCCCTGGGCAAATCACGTAACCTCTGTTCATCTCAGTTACCTCATCTGTAAAATGGAGATAAAATGGGACACCTACCTCTTAGTGTTATTTTGAGTGTTAAATGAGATCATTGTAAAGGTTATTCAGCACAGTGCCTGGCACATAGCGAGTGCTATATAAATGTTAGTTATTATTTATCTTAAATTAATCCGTTACTAAATATACAGCCCAAGCTCAGTTGAAAGCTCTGGGTGCCCCTTCAACAATCACAGATAAAGAAGTTGATGATGTTGTGAATTTCAGAGGTTAATCAATCAGTTGAGTAGAATTTACACACTTACTACTGTGGGCCTAGGACTGGCCTGCTCCAGTGTATACAAAGACAAGCAGTTGCTGCCCCCAAAGAGCTTACATGAATCAATCAGCCAGTCAGCCAGCAATTACTGTTCACCTACCATGTGCCAGGCATTGTGCTGTCCTCAGAGAATACTACGCAGGAGCCAACTCCTTCCTTTCATCCTGTATCCAAGAGATTTAAAGTATCTTATGGACAAGAAAACAGTAGCTCAGTAACTCTGCTACTGCAGACTAAGGTGGTGGATCTCTTGGCTCATCTCTGTGGTTCCCTGATTATAGCAAACTGTCTGTTGGCCATGTCTTCTCACTGTGCTGAGGCTCAGTCCCTGGGTGCTCCTGAGTGAGACTCAGTTTAGAGGCAGAATCAAGGCTTTAGAGCGGCTTCAGCATTTTTGAGGTAAGTGGATGATCTGGCAGAAGTAATTGTGTCCTCAGAGAGAGGATCTGTGTTCTCACATGAAAGGGAAAACAGAGACCTTTAATAAAGGATTGAATAAGAATTAATATGTGCCATCATCTAGCAGTAGGCCTAGCAGTGCCTGGTTCTAGAAGCCCTGCCTCAGAAAGTGGAAGCCTCCTTTAGCGATCTACCAGGCGGGGTTTCAATGGGACCCACAGAAGACATTTATTATATTAGTTGGAGACAGTGTGGTATAGGATAACAAGGGCTGTATTTGAATTCAGATATCCTAGATTCAATTCCTAGCTCTGATTCTTACTAAAATTAAGCCACTTCATCACTCTAGGCCTCAGTTTCCTCATCTGTAAAATGAATGGATTGGACTAGGTGAGCTTTGAGGTCTCTTCCAGCTCTCTATTTATAATCTGTAATCCTATGATTTTATACTATATTGAAATCCCAACACCTTTCACTTTGTCACTTGATGTATATCCTATTTTTATTCCCAAATGTAAAGGGAAAATCCGAGCACATTTAGGTGAATAAATTTTAAAGGAAATTTTCTTAATCTTTGTTTGGCAGACTTCAATGACAATTCATTTCAGTGTGTCAATGGGAAGCACATTCCAGTGGAGAAAACTTGTGATGGCACCAATGATTGTGGAGACCAAAGTGATGAGCTGTGTTGTAAAGGTACAAATATATCTAACTTGAAAAACACACCCAACTAGATAGAAGTGATATAAGAGTACGACAGCCTGTGTGACATACATTAGGTTGTCCATGTATAATAGGGATTTTTAGATAGATCTGAAATGTCCCCCATCATCCTGCATCACTGTGGCTGGGTGTTCACACCATCCTCCAATTTCAAGAGGGCCGTTGGGCTTGGTCTTGCAGTACATCTTTTACACATCAAAATCTGTAGCCTGTGTATGAAATTATTTTTTTAGGGGGGAGAGTTAGTATAAAAGCCACTTTCCCTAGTCATTGAAGGGGAAATAGCTCCACCCCACAGTTGGAGGCCAACAGTTTAGATAATCCCAGTCAGTTTAGCTTTCCTCCCTCCAAGTGCTCTATTATACAAAATACAGTCATGGCTAGTAAGCAAATTTATTTGCAAAGAAAGAGATAAATCCGGGAAGTCATACGGATTAGTTTGGGGATTTGTTCTGTAAAACTTGGACTCAGTCAAAAGGCAGCATCCAAGGACCTAGAAGGCCACAGGTTCCCCACCCCTGGTTTAGGCATTAGAACACAGTAAATTAAAAGCTTCTGTGACCCAGGATTGAGATGAAATCTCAATTCAGCCTGGGTGAGAATGATCTCAAACTATCTCATGCTCACCCTTAGCAGTCTCTGGAAGATTAAATGCTGAGAATCAAGGGCCATATTGAGGTACCAGCTCCTTCCCATGTGCCCAGAGCTTTCTGAGTCTGACCTTCTCTTTTTATATTGTCTTTCTTCTTCTCTTCTTTCTCTCAGAAGTCTCCTCTTCAGTCTAGAGTCACCTCTGTGTGTGTGTGGTGTATGCATGTGTGTGTGTGTGTGTGTGTGTATATGTGTGTGTGTGCACACACACATATATATACATACACACACAGAAATATATAATCACAGGGCTGTCCTTCAGGTATGGCTAAACCCAAACCTACCTAGAGGTGGAGCTATTTGAGATGATGTGAACAAAGGTTTTTTGTAAGAACAAAATGTTAGATAAATGGAATTTTCTTTTTTTTTAAATTCATGGAATCTTAGAGCAGGAAAGGACCCTTAGCAGCTAGAGTCTAACCCTTACACTTTTCAGAATAAGAACCTGATATCCAGAGAGACTAAATAACTTTCTATGTATAACACAGCTTATTAGTGGCAAAGTCAGTATTCATATTTAGGTTACTTGCCTCCCTGATAAAAAAAAAATATAAATGCAGTCTAAGATTTCATTTTCTTCAATTTTAAGAAATGACAAATCTCTCCATATACAGAATATATAACACACGTATAATGTATTTTATATATATGTATATATATATTTTTAACAGGGTGCAGAAGTGGAGGTTTCTTTTGTAAATCAGGTGTTTGTATTCCAAAAACATATGAGTGTAATGGTGAACTGGACTGCCTTAGAGGAGATGATGAAGCAAATTGTGAAGGTAATTTGAAACTTTATCATCATTTACCAGTATTGGTCTGAATATAGGTCTCATCTCTAAAATGAACTATCTCTGAAAAGAACATACATTTATGTACAGTGGAAAAGAACAGCTATTCATAGCCACTCCATTACAGAAAAAAAGAAAAGCTGGCCCACTGGAGAGAAACCTGTGGAGTAACTTTGAAGGGCTAACAAATACGAAAAGTTGGTCTTAGTTTCAAACTTTGGAAGTTTAACCAGTTGGCACACTGACAATGTAGCATCCCTGAATAATCTACAAATGAGGAAGGAGCCAGAGGTCAAGCTGCCAGCAAATATGGAAACAAAATTTGTAGTGAGAGGAGCTCTCTCTTCTATATCACTCATCCCAGTAGTTCAGCATAGCAGGAGAAAGAGAGACCGAATGGGATTGTAAACCACACTTGTGTTTTATCATGCAGCCCAAATTTCAGACCTGGAACCAAACGTTAATTCTCCTCACTGGTGGACTCAAAGCTTCCTGCCTTTGTGAGGGGCAGAGTTGGCAGGGAGCTTGGGAGAGGACATAATTTCTTTTTCCCTGCTTTGAGAGAGCAGTCACAGACTCTCTTCAAGGAGAGAGAGCAAACTTTCGAAGGCAGAGATGTAGGAGACAGCTGGCTCCCCATCACGTCCCTGATTTCCAGAGTTTGCGCTCACTCTCTCTCCTCCTCCCCCTCCCTCTCCCTCTCTCTCTTCTCTCTCTCTCTCCCTGCCTCTCCCTCCTTCTCTCTCTCTCCTTTTCTCTCTCTCTCTCTCTCTCTTCTCTGTCTCTCTCTCTCTCTCTCTCTCTCTCTCTCTCTCTCTCTCTCTCTCTCTCTCTCTCTCTGTCTCTCTGTCTCTCTCTCTCTCTCTCCCTCCCTCCATGGGTCTGCCCCTGAAGAGGGTCTGGAACTTTTTGTATCATTCCTCAAGGAAGAAATGAAGAATGACTCCTCCCCTAAGCTCTGTTGACCACCCTGCCCTCTTAAGAACAATCAGCTTTGAGTAATCATTCTCTCCACCAGTAATGAACAATATATGCACATGCTCTAGGTTTGAAACCTGGGTTCCATAGCCAAACCAGAGTGGGAAGAGGAGAGGTGTAACCTGTATTTAGACCAATGAGATACTCTGCTTGATCTGTCTAATGTAGGGATTTTCAAAACTCTTATTCAGCTGCACTACAGTACTCCCTTATTTACCCCATTACATTGTGAATTTCTTGAGAGCAAGAACTGTTTTTTGTCTTTATATCCCAAGTGCTTAACAGTGCCTGGCACATAGTAAACACTTAATAAATGCTTGTTAATTTGTTAATTTAATCTCAGAAAAGTGTAGTTCCAATGTCCAGGGGGCATACAAGTAAACATTGAAATGCCAACATCAGCCTTCTCTTTGCTCCTTTGCACATGGACTGAAGGGAGAATCGGGGTAAAATTACTTTTGCAGACTTTGTCTTCATGTGCCTCAGATAGGTATGTCTGGATGATTGTTACTGTTGTTTTGGTACTAATTAGAAGTTGACACCTCCATTATGACAGCGTGCTTAGCAAAATTTCATTTCTCAAAATTGGCAGAGTTTAACTTGGATCATGGTGGTGGGTGGAATTCAAATATCCTTCCATGTCCCTTCAAGCCAGCACTAAGGCCATTTCTGTCCTCAGGCCATATGACTGAGGGATTCCTGGAGTTGGGGACAAAAAGAATTTTATTTTTCATTTTTTCCCTGTCAGTAAAGCCAGCATTTCTGGCAGTTAAAACTATAATAGTCGGGCTTGTCCACTCAAGCCCAGCAAAGATATTTTGTGTTTTATTAGCATTTAAATAATCTCAAGTCAAAGTGGTAAGTATGTGCTTTGTTAGTTTATCAGAAATAATTAGCCAAATGTTAGTAGCTATAAAATAAGGACTTACGTTATCATCGTGTCAAATACATAAAGACATCTGCAGTTGGTTGTCACTCCCACAAATCCAGAGGGAGATTTGCCCTTCTTGTGTGCCACCTGTGTCCCCTACCTATAGGCAGAGCTCTCATTTTTAACACTGCAAGGGAAAGCAGAGGATGCTCAGAAGCTCATACTTTTAATAATAATGATAATAAGAGCTGCTCCTTAGCATCTCCTGTAAAGAAGGGATGGGGAAAGAGGATAGAAACTATGATTAAAATAAGTTATAGATTCTCTCTGGGATTTCCCTTATCTATTACACAGCCTTCATTTTTGTAATACAGGTTAAAAGTTGGCTATAAATGTGGGGTACAACAGATTTTGTTATATTGCTAATACATAAGATACTGGAATATATAAATATGTATCTCACACACATATAATACTGGTATGGGGTCTTTTTTTTTAAACAGTTCAATTTTTTATTTTAGATTTGTCTTTGCTAGGTTGAAATGTTTGTGCTTTATTTCTAGGTTTGGGACACTCTGAAGTTCAAGGTAAATATTTCTGACTTTGAGTCCAAAAGACTTGAATTTAAATCCAGCTTCAGATATTTACTAGCGCTGTGCCCCTGGGGCAAATCACTGAACTGTCCTCTGTCTCAGTTTCCTCATCTATAAAAATGGAATAATATAAATATAATAATTTGGAATAATAAATTGGAATAATATAAATAAATATAAAATTGGAATAATATTAGCACCTACTTCCCAAGGTTGTTGTGAGGACAAAATGAGATATTATTTATAAAGCAAATTTAAAAAAAGATGAGGCACAGAGAAATTAAGATTTGCCCAGGTTCCCACAGCTAGGAAGTGTCTAACATGGGATTTTAACCAGGTCTCCTCTGAGACCTCTTGATTAGAGAGATTGTCTCGTCTGACAAACATAAGCTTCCTATTCACAGGGACTGTGCCCAGTCAGCACTGATTGAGGAAATTACCAGGAGGAACAACTCTGAAACATTAAAGTAGGGAATTAATTCCTAGTGAGGAAATTCCTCAATCAATGCTCTGATAAAAATCAGGCTTCTGGTCCAAAAAAAAAGCAAAAAAAAAAAATCCCTTGGTGAGATGAGATGATGTGTTTATATGATTCACATATCAAATATTTAGGTATGGTGGCATCTTTCAAATTTGTTCTGTGAGTTTTGGATTCACTCAAAGGGCCACATCCGAGGACAAATCAGCTTGGGATGGTAGCTTAGAAAAGGGCATTATCTCCCAACAAAGAACTCCGAGTTCCTTCTATTACCTGTTCCATCCATCTACTCTAATATGAAAACCAGGGCACGAGACTTGGTGCTTTGGACAAATCATTTAATCTCTCTGGGTCTCAGTTTCCTCATCTGTGAAATGAGTGGGTTGAATTAGGTGACCTCTAAAGTCATGATCCTCTTATCCAAAGTCATAATGTCTAGGTAATCATCTTAAACTGCACAGATTTTGCCTTCTGTAGATAGTGAAAGACTTTTTCAGTTTTGTTTCTAAGGGAATACAAGTTTGTAGGAAATTCATCACGAAGCTACAAAATGTATAGGGTATTCAACTTTAAATGATCTCATTTTCATCGTAAATATGACTAAAATGTGTAAATCAGTTTGAATCTTTCTTTTTTGTGGTAGAACAAGCTGAAATATTGACTGCTAATATGGATGAAGGTAAGTTATTTAAAACTTTCTGCTTGTTGCTTATTGGTCAAACTGTGTATATTAATGTATCTGTCATGGGCATGCACTTATTGATAACAATGAATAACTGTATTGATTTATATTGCTTTGAAACTTTGATGTGTTGGTCATTGCATTGGTATGAGTTCTCCCTCCACTGAGGCAGAATACAACCTATGCCCACCTCCTCATTGTACGCAGATCTTTCCTTTGTCCTCCCATACATGTGCTAGAGAGGTTCCATTTTCTCAAATATAAAATTAGGTGAAGTGACACAGAACAGTGGAGGGAGGACCTGGATTCTAGGTCTCCCTCTACTCTAGATAACAACAACAATAATAATGCTTTATTACATTTACATAATGCTTTAAGGTGGGGGTGGGGAACATGCAACCTTGAGGCCACATGTGGCCTTCTAGGTCCTCAGATGTGGCCCTTTGACTGAATCCAAAACTCACAGAACAAATCCCCTTAATAAAAGGATTTGTTGTGTAAAACGGACTCAGTCAAAAGGCCACACCTGAGGACCTAGAAAGCCACATGTGTGCTGCTTTAAGGTTTGATTTGATCCTCACTGCAACCGGGGGAGGTAATGGTATTATCATCCCAATTTTACAGATGAGGAAATGGAAGCAGAGGTTAAGTGACTTACCCAGGGGTCACACAGCTCCCATGTGTCTGAGGCAGGATTTGAACTGACATCTCTCGTGTCTTCCTAACTCCATGTCCAACTTTACTCACTGTGCCACCTAGTTATCAATCCAGTAACCTTGATCAAGTCAGTCCTCTTCTCTAGGCCTCAGTTTCCTAATCTATAAAATGAGGACTTTGGACTAGGTGATCTCCAAGATCCCTTCGACCTCTAAACTTCTGATTCTGTGATCTACCCTGGAGGCTTTCTTTTAACATTCCGTGCATATCAGTGTTGTATTTTCGCTGTCCGTGAGCTACCCCCCATTTTTTGATTCAGGACCTACCTGTCTCCTTTTCCTATTAGTCATTTCATTCATTAGAGGCTGCAGCATCTATAGACACCCCCTGCACCTCCCCATTTGGTTTGGGTCACTTAAAATTTTGATTTTTCCAAGACTGTGATGTTTGATTTGTTGTTTTTATTTAGTTGTTTTAGTCTTATCCAACTCCTCGTGACCCCATTTAGAATTTTGTTGGCAAAGACACTGGAGTAGTTTGCAGTTTCCTTCTCGAGCTCATTTTATAGGTGAGGAAACTGAGGCAAAAAGGGTGAAGTGACTTGCTCAGGGTCACACAGCTAGTAAGTATCTGAGGCCAGATCCGAACTTTGGTCTTCCTGACTCCAGACCTGGCACTCTATCCAACAGACCACCTAGCTGCCCCCTTGATCCATTTAAAGAAAGACAAAAATATCTGTGTACTTAACTGCTATTTCCTAAGCTTCCAGAAAAAAAAAAAGAAAACTAAAAACAGCCAAAAGTGATAATGACTGCTGGTAGTTCGATCCAAACAAGTGCTGCTTATTGGTAAGGGAGCTTTTATGCAGAGGCGGTGTAGGGTAGCAGAGAGCGCCAGGGTTGAAGCCATGAAGACCTGGGTTCGTGTCCTGCCAGGCGGCCCTGCTCAATCACAACCTCTAAGCGACTCTCTAAGACTATTTGTTGTAGAGAAAGTGCTGACCTGGGAGAGGGTATTTCCTTACCTGGGGAGTTCTTTATACTAATGCTATCACAAGCCCAATCCCTATCCCCTTTTATGTAGGCTGATTGAGAAATAAAAACAGTAGTTTTTAGTCAAAGTTTCTCTTTGTTCTAAGTTTTGCCAAATCACATATAAATTTTTGTGCAAACATAGTAAGCTATAACCCAAATGTATTTGGAAAGGTGAAGATGTTCATTCTCTTTGGAAGTCTGCTTTTTTCTGTAATACATGTATATGCCATTATGTCTCAAAATTGGGGAAAACTGGTATATTTCTAACAAGAGTCCTGATGCTGAAACAGCTAGAGTTCCTTTTTATGTGGCAACAACATAATGTAATAGACGAAAACACTTGGTCTGGTAGTCAGGAAACCTGACTTCTAATTTCAGTACTTTTGTTAGAAGTGGTATGCTCTTGGTCAAGTCCTTTTCCTTAAGAGAGCCTCAGTTTCTTCATTTGTAAAACAAAGAAATCACATTAAATGATACATAAGGTCCCAGCCAGCTGTAAGATTCTATTTTCCATAATTGCTGAATAAATTATAAATTAAATGTACCTTTCTGAATTCCAGCAGTTAGGTGGTATGGTGGGTAGAGTGAAAGGCATGGAATTAGGAAGATCTGAATTCAGCTTCAGCCTCAGACGCTTACTAGCTGTGTTAGCTTGGACAAGGCATTTAACGTCTATTTGTCTTAGTTTTCTTATCTGTAAAATGAGGATAATAATAGCACCTACCTCCCAGGGTTGTTGTGGAGATCAAATGAAATAGTAATTGTAATCACTTCACATAGTGCCAGGCACATAGGAGACACTATGTAAATGTTATCGATTATCATCATTATTGGCTTACTGTTACAGAACAATGTTTGTTTCCATCTGAATACTCGAACTAGGCTCATATCTTTACAAAAGAATGCCTCTTTCACTTTGCCATCTTTACAATTCAAAACTGAACTGCTTCTGAAAAAGACATTGGCATCAAATTCAGCTATGTGGAACAGTTTATCTTAAAACAAGAGGCATTTAGCCATAGAGCTGCCTATTATCCTTAGGCTAATAAAGTAACACCTTTAATGATTTAAAACATGAACATACTAGTAGTATTGTACAATGTACATATAGTCAACTCTCTATAGGAATCTACAAGAGGATTATGTGCGTTTAATCCCAGTCTAGATTTTTTCTGTAATCAGTACTTTTCAGGGCCATCCTCCCCTCCTATCAGTTAGTGCAGACTTACACAAACTGTGGCCTGCAGGCTGCTTCCTGACTGCTCGCAGCATGCCAAAGGATTTCCTGTACCTAGAAAAGATGTTCTCTACATTTTTTATCTGCTACCAGTCACTGGCATGCTGCATGAGGCCTATTGGCTGCAAGTTGTGCAGACCTGAGTTAGTGTGTACTTAGAAAATTAAATGTGAAGTCTCGACCAAGGAAAACGAAATCGAGAAAGTAACCTCTGTGATATTATATAATATCCTGAAAATCCAAGTGTAATTTGTGAATATAATGGCATTGCATTACCTATGATTTTGATCCCTTCCCATGGTGGGGATAAGCAAGTGATCACTACGTAGTCATTTCTAGATTCAATTTTAATAATGCTGTGATCTTTTTTTCTCTGAAAGACAGAAAATTATTCAAGTCTCTTTTACCCAAAATAAGCTGTGGTGTTCGAAACAACAGCCACACTCACATTCGAAGGAAACGAATCGTAGGAGGACAGATTGCAACTGAGGTAATTCCATTCAATTCAACAAACATTAAGCCCTTAACAGCGAAGAAAGCCCTAAGCCTAGTGCGGGGGAGCTATTCAAAAACAAAAAAGGGGGCAGCTAGGTAGCACAGTGGATAGAGTACCGGCCCTGAAGTCAGGAGGACCTGAGTTCAGTTTGGCCTCAGACCAAACACTTAACACTAGCTGTGTGACCCTAGGCAAGTCACTTAACCCCATTTACCTAAAAAAATTTAAAAAAAATAAATGCCTACAATTATCATTACTATTAAGTTTTTTTTTTTTAAAAAAGTAATTTCAAGAAGGGGGAGAGTGTTAACAGCTGGAGAATTAGAGAAAGTCTCATCTGGATTTCATGGAAGGAAGGGATCCTAAGAGGCCGAGGTGAGCAGAGAGAGCCCTGAAGACTCAGGACCACTGGCACAAAGTCATGGAGTCAGGAGATGAAATGTCATGTACAAGTTACCAGGCAGGTTAAGTGAAACAAAGAATGTGCATGATGAGAAGTAATAGAAAATAAGATGGGAAAGGTAGGTATGAGCCAGAATTGCGTGAGGGCTGTATGTGCCAAATGGAGGATTTTACATTTTATCCCACAGGCAGTAAGATGACCATTGAACGGTTTAGTCAGAGGATGACATGGTTACATCTGTATTTTAGGAACATCACTTTAGCAGCTCTATGGGATACATATTAGAGAAGAGAAAGACTGGAGACAGGGAGGACGTTTAGGGGACTTTAAAATAGCCCAGCTGAGAAATAATAAGGGACTGTAGATGCTGTATAAATTGAAAGAACCAGAGCAATTTGAGAGATTGTAGAGGAGAATTATATATGTAGTTATTATTATATTTGCACATCATTTCACATATATTACATATACAGTTATTATTACTTTACCAGGGGAATTGCCAACTGATGTCGGGTGTTGAAGGAGGAGTTAAGGGTAGCTTCTTAAAACTCTAAGGACATATTTGAATAAATTTACCATGCAGATTCTCTGCAACAGCCTAGATTGGGAAAGAAATCTGGGAAGAGCACGTACTGATAGACCTGAGGGTCTCATAAAGAAGATGCCCCTGGTAATTGGAGGGCTCGCACCACTAATTGCCCTATGTCACTACAGCTATAACTCTCCCGATGTCTTTTATAGGGGGAATTCCCATGGCAGGTGACAATTAAAGAAGGGAGTAAAATCCACTGTGGAGGAATTTATATTGGTGGCTGCTGGATCCTGACGGCTGCACATTGTGTCAGGTAAAAATGTCTTTGATACCATTCTTTTCATGGAGCAATGAAAGTAGGTTAAAAAGGTAATGGTGGAAGAGGCGTATATGTGCAATTGGAAAAACAGTCATTGTGAAATCAAGAATTCATCACCTTCTCATGATTAGTAGCTATATCTAGTGTCCCAGACAAACTCTGGAGCAGGGGTTCTTAACCTGGAACCCATGAACTTTAAAAAATATATGTATTTTGATCATTGTATTTCAGTATAATCTGTTTCTTTTGTAAACCTGTGGATTTTATGTATTTAAAAACATTATTCTGGGGCAGCTAGATGGCGCAATGGATAGAGCACTGGGCCTGGAGTCAGGAGGACCTGAGTTCAAATTTGGCCTCAGACCAAACACTTAACGCTAGCTGTGTGACCCTGGACAAGTCACTTAACCCCAGTTGCCTTACTGAAAAACAAAACAAACAAACAAACAAAAAAAAAGAAAGAAAAAAAAAGAAAAACATTATTCTGAGGAAGGACCCATAGGTTTCACCAGACTCACAAATGACCCTCATCTCCAGACTCTTTTCATTGCTTGTAATCATAAGTGTTTAACAACTGTATCTCAGAAAAGAAGTGCCTGCAACACACTTTTAAAATTTAATTTTAAGTTTAATTTAATTTTTAACATTTTCTCCATCACTTTCTTAAATCTAGAACAACCAACAAAATAATAAATCAAGCCTTGATTTGTAGCATTTGCCTATTTGTGAGGCATAAAATGGCCATCATGAAAGTTTAACAATCTGCTCTCCCGAGCTAGTTCAAGTAGACTTCAGCACACCCTTGCCTATAATGGTTCTGCCTCCTGGCTTTCACGGCTTCTTTGAAGACTCAGATCAATCCCACCTTCTATTCCTTTCCCAGTTTCCCTCAATACTAGCAGTGCCTTCCATGGGAGACAATCTTCAATCTAATCTGTATTTAGCTTCTATGTACCTAGACAGTTACTTGTTGCGTCCCCCGTTAGACTGTGAGCTCCTCAAGGGCAGGAACTGTGTTCTGCCTTTCTTTGTACCCCCAGCACCTGGCACACAGTTGGCACCTAATAAATGTTTGTTGGCTTAACCAAATTGCCAAAGATAGCCATGACACAGAAAAAGGTTAAAAACTCGTAGGGAGTCTACAGACTACACCCCTGGCAAGGTCAGAGTGAAGACTTTAGGAACTTAACTTCCATGTTGCTTCATTTCTCTCATTTTTAAGATTGTTGGCACTTTGTAAGCCTTAAAGCACTCTCTCTCTCCCTCTTCTGTCTGCTTGTCTCTCTCTCTCTCTCTTTCTCTCTCTCTCTTCCCCCCCCACATATGTATACATGTATATACACATATATACATACCATGTATGTATATGTGTGGGCTATTACAATTATCATTATGAGGCTGTGAAGAGACAATATGCAGTACATAATTTGTGCTCTTATACCAGTCAATAAAAGTCAGTCATGTCTCCCTCTAACCTCTTATTCCCTCTCTCCCCAACTTGAGAAAGCCAGGGAAAGCCAGTCTTTTAAAGCTGTATTCCACATAATGACAGCCATGGTCTCAGAGCTAATGAAGAGATAGGACATTTGGGAAATATGGAAAAAAAATCCTTTTTAAAAAAGGCAAAGGTAAGGGTACCCAGTACTACATGTTTTGTATATCCTAGTAAATATTTTCCATTTTATCTTGTAGAAAAAATGTAGTACATCGGTATCAGATATGGACAGGATTACTAGACTGGATAAAACTTAACCATGGAGTTGGAGTCCACAGGGTAAAACGAGTGATAATCCATGAAAACTACAGTGGAACCACCTATCAAAACGACATTGCTTTGATAGAAATGCAAAAACACCAAACCAAGGCCACGTGTGAGCTGATAAATACTGTCCCTGCATGTGTCCCCTGGTCCAACTATCTCTTCAGCTCTGGTGATAAGTGCTTTGTTTCTGGCATAGGACGAAATGAAGGTATTTCTTATGCTATTTATTAAACAACATATGAGTAGCTGACATCTATGCAGAAAATAAATTTTATATAGTAGACAACTTAATTCATCAAGGAGGAAAAATGCTATCAGAATACTAAAAGTTGTTCAGCTTTTCAGTTGTCTACATCTCTTCAGTGCTGAAAGGCATGTTATAGGGTAATTCTAACAATGAGATATAAAGTTATCATGGACTGTTGGAGGTATTGGACAAACATGGGGAAAAGTTTTTAAAATACTCAAACATATATATATAATATATATATATATATCAATTGCATATTTATTAAATACCTATTATATTCTAAGCACTATGTTAGGCAGTGGGGATATAAGTATATAAAGAATAAAATAATCCCTGTGGGGCAGCTAGGTGGCACAGTGGATAGAGCACCGGCCCTGGATTCAGGAGGACCTGAGTTCAAATCTGCCCTCAGATACATAACACTTAACTAGCTGTGTGACCCTGGCAAGTCACTTAAGCCCATTGCCTAGTCCAAAAAAAAAAATCCCTCTGTACTGGAAGCTTACATTCTGATGAGGGAGACAAGTCTACATATGAATAAATGCATCCTAATCATAAAGTAGATAAATGCAAATGTATACAAGGTAGTTTGGAAAGAAGGGCCCTAGTGGTTGGTGGGTCAAGAAAGGCATCATTCAGAAGAAAGAGGCATTCTGTGAAGCAGAGAGTCTGTCGTTTTTATCCAAGTTCAGACACACACACACACACACACACACACACACACACACACACAGATGTAAAAGTGCAGAGAGGAGACAAGAAGAAATGCATTCCTTAAAACTTTTTAAATATTTCCAGAGTCCGTGGTCCTCTCTTCAGGCTTGCTGTCCCAGAGCAGTGCTAGCCACATCTCCTCTTCAGGGTTCTAGAAGTACCCTGAGGGTTTGAGGCTCTGTTCCCATTCAGTTCTCCTCACTGTTAGCCAGCAGTGACTAGCAAATCTGTTTTCATTTAACTAGGGTATATAGATTAGCTCTTATAAAGAGATGTTTATTTTGAAAATAATAAGGAAATGGAGGGAAAGGGGAATGGAATAAGCATTTCTACAGCACCTACATAGTGCCAGGCACTATGCCAAGCACTTTTAAAAAACAAATATTATTTCATTTTATTTTCACAACAACCACGGGATGTTATTATCTCCACTCGGGGATATTATTAGGATGCTATTAAATGCTGTTATTATCCCCATTTTACAATTGAAGAAGCTGAGGCAGACAGAGGTTACTTAACTTGCCCAAGGCACACAACTAGTAAATGTCTGAGGCCAGATTTGAACTCAGGTCTTCCTAACCTAGGCCCAGAGCCCTACCCACTGCATCACCAACAAGAACGAAAGTACAAGCATTTCCCCTCAGCCATCTCCACGGTAAGAGCAGGCTCAGACATAACAGCTTCTACATAGCATTGGTCCCATCAAGTTCACCTCCAGATTTGGCATCACTGCCAGATGAGTATATCTCAGCTGCCAATAAGTTGGGTCCCAAGGTCTCTCTTCAGTCCTCCATTGATGCCGGGCCAACTGCAAAGCCCTACATAATCTTCACTCCCGAAGTCTTAAATTCCCAGATGGTTCCCTTTTATGACTTTTCTAAACTCAAAAGGTTGTAGCCTCCATCTCCCTTCACCCAAAAGAAAAGCATAAATTCTGAGCCAAAAAACCAGGGATCCTGTTCACAGGGCAGCGAGATGGCCTCTGGTGGGGAGAAGGCCTACAGCCTCCCCCTTCATAGAATCATCTCTCACCAGAGCAATCAGAGGAAGTCAAGAGAGGAACAGAGTCAGACACAGAGAGGGCTGAGGCAACTAATGACTTTTAAATGCGCTACCTGGTCTGGTTGGCAACCGCAACCAGTCAAAGAAGGGGCTATTCAGAAGGCAGTTAGCAGACCAGAAGCTATGACAGAATATCTCTACATGCTACAGCGTCTTTCCATCATATGTCATCACAGATCTCTCGGAAGCAGGCTCCCCAGCCTCTTCCACGTGAGGAACTGCGTCAGGGGAACTCTACTATTACGTGTAGTCCCCTGTTACAGTGTACAGAAGGAACTGCTGAGGAAGACCTCTGATTCACACCATTTCCCAATTTGAAGAATTAGATTCATTAGATTTACTTATCCTTTTCATTTGTCCTGAATACTTTACCTGAAAATCTTCCCTACCGTTCAGTGTGGACCCCATGAGATTGTAAACTCCTTGAAGTTTTTTGGCCTTCTTATACCATAACTTAGCGTACAACCAAACGTTTGTTGAATTGAATTGTTGAATTTTCTCTGTCTCTTTAAATTCCCTTCAACCTTCTTTTGTAACAGAAATCCTAAGTATACCCAGCTACTTCTACTGCTGTGGTACTACATAGTCTTTAAAAAGAGCAGACCAGCTTGGCCTTTTCAGTTATCACGTTGGCTTTTTTCAATCAGTCAGTCAGTCAACAAGCATTTATTAAGTACCTACTGTAGACCAGTCATTATAGTACGAACGGGAATAAGGACAAAGTGAAATTAGTTTTTGCCCTTGAGGAACCTTACATTGGCAATGAACCGTACCTGGGCTGTATTTCCATGAAGCAAAGGTGCTTCCAAGGGGGCTTCAGTTCCAATTCTGAAACTTGAAAGAAAAGACTAAAAATGTAAGCATCTCCTTTGCATACTCTGTCACAGAAATACAATGGTATATATGTACTGATACATTCCCATTGGTTCTCATTATAATTCTTCAATCTAAAAAAAAATCCCTTTTTATCCTGACACTTTGCAGGAAATACAAAGAATTACTGAATGAAGTAATAAGCCAGCAGGCATTAATTAAGTTTTTACTGCATTCCCCCAGCACTGTGCTAGTGCTAGGGATACAAAGACAAAAAGTACCACATTCCTCATCCTCAAGGAACTGATATTCTAATGATAATAATAAAGCAGCACACATGATAGGGAGCAGCGAGGTAGTGCAGAGGATAGAATGCCTAGTCTGGAGTCAGGAAGAGTCATCTTTCCAAGTTCAGATGTGGCCTCAGATCCTAGCTGTGTGACCCCGGGCAAGTCATTTAACCCTGTTTGCCTCAGTTTCCTCACCTGTAAAATGAGCTGGAGAAGGAAATAGCAAACCACTCCAGTGTCTCTGCCAAGAAAACCCTAAATGGGGTCATGAAGAAGAGTCGGACACCACCTTAATACCATGGTGTGATCACTTGATGCTATGAAAACCAGGGCCCACAGTACTTCCTTAAATTTCATTCCTCAGGTTAGAGTGAAAATAGAGAAAACCTGTTGGAGTGTATGGCTAAAATTGGCTAACAGGATATCATGAGACTTCAAGATCATTATTTTAAAAATAAATGTGACAGGAGCTAGGCTGTGCAGTGGATAGAGCACCAGCCTTGGAGTCAGGAGGACCTGAATTCAAATCCGTTCTGAGACCGGACACTTGACACTTACTAGCTATGTGACCCTGGGCAAGTCACTTACCCAAATTGCCTCACCAAAAATTAATAAATAAATAATAAATGTGACATCAGAAAGGAAGCTGGCCTCAGCTAAAGACCTGGGTTGAAGGCCTTTTTCCAGCCCACACGGGTTAGGTGTGTGTGTGATCCTGAGCAAGCTGTTTAACTTCTTATTGCTTGAGGCAACTCAGTAAGACATTAAGTTTCAGAGAAGGTGCCGACCTGCTTCAGTGGAGGGAGTTCCCTATCCCAGTGAAATCCAAGGCCCAGTCCCAGACCCTATACTTCATAGCCACATATTTATAATCTTTTGTGTTCTGTTAAGTTGGGAGAGTTTGTATTTCTTTACGTTTGTCAACTGTCCACAAAACACTCATTTCTTTTTTTTTTAGAGGCAAAAAATATTTTTAAGCTCAAATGGGGTGAAGTCCAGCTGATAGGCAACTGTTCTAAATATTACTCAGATCGCTTTTTTGAGAAGGAAATGATATGTGCAGGTAAGCACTGAATGGCTTCTTGGTTATATTTCTCTGCATATGTATCTACTTACCTTGAGTAAGTACACCATCCAATCTAGTCTAATAAACATTTATTAAGCACCTACTGTGCACCAGGCTCTGAAGATACAATTCACAAAATGGATAATTTTGATTACCTTAAAAATTGAAAAGTTTTTGCACGAACAAAGCCAATGCATCCAAGATTAGGAGGGAAGCAGAAAACTGGGAAAGAATTTTTACAACCAGTATCTCTGATAAAGGCCTCATTTCTAAAATATATAGAGAACTGAGTCAAATTTATAAGAATAAAAGTCATTTCCCAACTGATAAATGGTCAAAGGATATGAATAGGCAGTTTTCAGAGGAAGAAACTAAAGCTATCTTTAGTCATGTGAAAAAATGTTCCAAATCACTACTAATTAGAGATAGGTAATCAAAATGATTCTGAGGTACCACATCACATGACAAAACAGAAAAATGATAAATGTTGGAGAAGATGTGAGAAAATTGGAACACTAATGCATTGTTGGTGGAGTTGTGAAATGATCCAACCATTTTGGAGAGCAATTTGGAACTATGCCCAAAGGGCTATGAAATTGTGCATACCCTTTGACCTAGTAATACCACTTCTAGATCTATATCCCAAAGAAATCATAAAAACAGGAAAAGGACATGTATAAAAATATTTCTAGCAGCTCTTTTTGTGGTGGCAAAGAATTGGAAATTGAGGGGATGCCCATCCATTGGGGAATGGCTGAACAAGTTGTGGTATATGAATGTAATGGAATATTATTGTGCTATAAGAAATGATGAGCAAGCAGACTTCAAAAAAAAAACCTGGAAAGACTTGTATGAACTGATGCAGAGTGAAAAGAGCAGAACCAGGAAAACATTGTACACAGTTAACAGCCACACTGTGTGATGACTGACTTTGATAGACTTGGCTCTTCACAGCAATGCAAGGATCTAAGACAACTCCAGAAGACTCACGATGGAAACTGCCATCCACATCCAGAGAAAGAACCTAGGAGTCTGAATGCAGACGGAAGCAGGCTCTTTGCTCTCCTTTTCCTTTGTTGTTTTATTACCTCATGTTCGTGGTTCCTCCCATTAGTTCTAATTATTCTTTACATCACGACTAAAGGGCAAATATGCTTAATACGAATGTATAAGTAGAGCCTGTATCAGATTGCATGCTGTCTTGTGGGCGGGGGCAGAAGAGTGGAAGGAGAAGAAAATTTAAAACTCAAAATTGCATGGAAGTGAATGTTGAAAACTAAAAATAAATTATCAAGGGAAAAAAACCAAAAAAAATTGCAAATATGGTCACATGGACAACAAATTCTCAATGTTCTATGGTAAACCAGGGGTACTACCATCTTAGTTTTTAGACTATAGCTTAGTAAAAGTGTTGGTTGTTTTATTTAAACATTTATTAAACATATGTGAAAAGCAGGTAGGTGGTATAGTGGATAGAGTCCCAGGCTCAGAGTCAAGAAGACCTGAGTTGAAATACTGGGTTTTACTAGTTGTGTGACCCTAGGCAAGCCACTTAATCTCTGTCAGCCTCAGTTTCCTCATTTGTAAAATGGGATTATATTATAATAGCGCCTGTATCAAAGACTTTTGTGAGCATCAAATGAGATAATACATACAAAGTGCTTTACAAACCTCAAAGCACTATATAAATGCTACCTCCTGTTATTAGTACCCATAAGTCACTCTACTAGGTGCTAGTGAGCCATGGGGATGAGGAAGAAGAGGATATTGGCTACTTCTTAGATCTGGGAGCAAAAGAGAAAGAAGGAAGTATCTCCTTACCCAGAGAATCCCTTTATCCAGAGGGAGAAGCACCATGTTGGTGGAGAGAGTGCTGGATTTAGTGGCAGAAAACTAAGTTGCACCGTAGCTACAAAGCTTCCTAGATGCACAACCAACATTTATTCACTTTGTGACCATGGGCAAGTCACTTCATCTTTCTGAGCCTTGTGCTCTTTTCATCTGTGAAATGGAGATGATAATACTCATGCTACATCCTATATGGGCTTGTTGACAGAAAGCTCTTGGTAATCCTTAAAATGCTTCAAATTCAGAAATATGGACTACAATATTATAGTCCCAGATGGACGATGAAAGCAAAAGGCCAATACCTTCCATCACAACTAGGCAGGGTAAGAAGGTGTAAATCCCAGTGGATTGTGAAGAGTGGGAGATGAGGTCATAATTTTCAAATGAGAATAAAACAGGTACATTCATTTTTTCTTTTTCTTTTTTCTGCTCAGGAACAGATGATGGTTCTACAGATGCCTGTAAAGGAGATTCTGGAGGGCCTTTGGTCTGTATGAATTCCAACAATGTGTCTTATGTTTGGGGCATTGTGAGCTGGGGCGACAATTGTGGAAAACCTGAATTCCCTGGTGTTTACACCAAAGTGTCCAACTATTTCGACTGGATTAGTTATCATGTGGGAAGGTCTTTTATTTCTCAGTACAATGTATGACGGTATGACTTCCTTGTCTTTTCTATTATAGTCAGAATTCCCACTTTAACCTAAATAAGACAATATGTAATTACTAACTTTTAAAGATTAAAAAAAAACACTTTCAAAAACCACAAAAAATTTTCAAAACTATGTTTTGTAGTTATTTTTTCTGTTCTTTATGAGATTTGTGCCTGAGTAAATGCTGTACTTAAATTCACTGAAACGTTCTCAAAATAAACACTTTTGACAAGCAAGCATGGCAGCAATGTAAAGCCTTACCCTTGGGTTCAAAAAAAATCAGTTTCATATATACAGGGTTGGAGGAAGCCAACTGGCTAGAGAATCATTTGTGGGGAAGAGATCTGGGGGTCTTAGTGGACTGCAAACTCAATATCAGCATTGTCATTCAGCAGCCAAAAAACCTAATTCAATCTTGGGCTGTTTTAAGAGAATCATAGCTTACGGGAATAAGGATTGTACTTATATACTCTGCACTCTGTCCTGACCAGAGGCGCACATATCTCTGGAGGACTGAGGTCAGTTCTGAGTGCCACAGAGTCCTTAAGAAAATCACCGGACAGGGGCAGCTAGGTGGCGCAGTGGATAGAGTACTGGCCCCGAAGTCAGGACGATCTGAGTTCAAATGTGACTTCAGACCAAATGCTTAACACTTACTAGCCGTGATCCTGGGCAAGTCACTTAATCCCAATTGCCTAAAAAAAGGAAAAAGAAGAAAAAGTAAGAAAATCACAGGACAAAGAAACCAAGATAGTGAAGGGCCTTGAATTCATATCATATGAAGAATGGTTTAAAGAACTCAGATGTTTAACCTGGGGAACAGAAGATTCAAGAAGGACCTAAGACAGCTAGGGAGCATGATACAGATGATGAGCCGGGAAGGGGAATGAGGATTGTAAAACACCAAACTCTGGATTCACCTTGGAGTCACATGGGTTCAACATGCTCTATGTGGATGCTATGCAAACATCTTTTGACCTCAGCTTCCATCCCAGCTCAGTTAGGAACCTTCAAGTTCATCTAAATTCACACATAGAGAACTAAAGGATATGACGGGCCTGCAAATTGACTCAAGAAACCACAAACCTCTGCTGGTTCTATTGAACCTCTATGACCTAAACATATACTAGTTGACTTAAGCTTTTCTGTTAGGCTTAGGCTGGAAGAAACTGTCCCACCTAGCCCTTACCCCCAGCTTAGTGAGGTGCTGGTAAATGTTTAACAAATGGCTTTTTAAGAATAAGGGTAAAAAAAAGCACTTTTTTTCCTAAGTCACTCTTTTAAAAGTTTTATCTGAATGATTAACATTGTATCCATCACTTTCTTAAATCTCAATAATCAACAAAACAACAAACCAAGTCCTGATTTGTAGCGTTTGCCTATTTCCAAGGCATAAAATGCTCACACTGAAAATTTAACAATCAGATCTAGCAAGACAGATCTGACTCCAGAGTACCTTCTATTGAAATAGGGCAGGCATAAGCCACTGCAGCCACCTCCCATCCCCCCATCTTGTTCCCCCCCCCCCAATCTTACTATCCATAGTCACTCTGAAGCATGAGTGAGGTATACTGGCATACCTTGGTGGATCATTCTTATTGATCCTTACCCTGATGGGGTAGGGAAGGACCAATGGAAATGCTTCCTTGGGTCATGCTGGTGCACCAGGGGACATATTCTAAGCAGGCTTTTGATAACAGGCAGGGCAATATCAGAATAGATGAATCATGCTATTAATCTGGGGACAGATGTAATGACATCCATGCCTACCTAGCCATAAGGGAGTCAGTGAATTCCTTTCCAAGATGATACAGGAGTTAGGGAAGATAGAAAGCAGGATTTTAATTGGGACTTAAAGGAAGCCAGTAGGTGGAGATGAGAAGGGAGGCTCCCCAGGCCAAATGCCCAGCACTGAGATACGGAGTGTCTCGTTCATGGAATAGCCAGGCGGCTATTGTCACTGGATCAAAGAGTATGTGTCATGGAGTAAGGTGTAAGAAGACTGGAATGGTAGAAGGGGCTTTGAATGACAGAGCATTTTATATTTGATCCCAGAGGCAATAGGTAACACTGAAGATTATTGAGTATGAGGGTAACATGGCTGGACCTGAGCTTTGGGAAAATCATTTCAGTGGCTCAGTGGAGGATGGGCTGGAGTGGAGATTTGAGGCAGGCTACTGCAGTACTCCAGGTGTGAGGTAATGAGAGTCTGCACCAGGGCGGTGATAGTGTCTGAGGAGAGAAGGTGGCATAGTGGAGAGATGGTACAGAGGCGAAATTGACAGTCTTTGGCAACAGCTTGGATATGGTGGGAAAGTGAGAGATAGTGGGCAGTCAAGGATGACTCCTAGCTTGGAGCCTGAGGGATGGGAAGATGGTGATGTCCCCTACAGTAATGGGGAAGATGGGAGGTGGGGGAGTGGGGAGGGTTTGGGGGAAAGATGATCAGTTCTGTTTCACACATGTTTAGTTTAATATGTTTATTGGACATCCATGTCTGAAAGACAATTGGATACGTGAGACTGGAGGTCAGTAGAGGTGTCGGGACAGGTTAATGTAGAGAGAGACGGTAATTAAATCAATAGGAGTTGATGAGATCACTAAGAGAAGTAACATTGAGAGAGAAGAGGGTCAAGGACAGAAGGGACACCTATGGTTAGAGGGCATGATCCGGATGAGGATCCAGCAAAAGACACAGAAGGAGCAGTCAGATAGAGAGGAAGAGAATCTCAAGAGAGTGGTGTCCCAAAAACAGAGGAAGAAAATGTTTAAGAGAAGAAGGTTGAAGTCTCTTTTAGCTCTGTCTTTCTTAGTCTGATGAGCAGTCTTCTTGGAGAGAAGGGAAAGCTAAACATGGATGGAGTATTTTTCTGTCATATTGTGATGCCATCTACTCTGAGGAGTGGAGCTATCCTTTATTTATTCTTTTTGTCCCTGACAGTTTTGTTTTGTTTAATCCCTTTGCATTCTTTCCAAGCTTCAGCCACTCTTACTCTTTCCTAAATGATGTGCCCTCACTTCCGTGTCCTTTTAAAATTGGTCCTGAACAAAGCAAGTGCCCCCAGACTGGGGAATAGCTAAACAACTGGTTGATGAATGTAATGAAACGTTTCTGGACTTCAAGAAATAATGAAAAGGAGGAATTCAGACAGTCATGGAAAGGATTGTATAAACCTCTGCAGAGAGATCTTAGCCTGTCAGGCTTGTCTGAGCAGAATCTAGAATACATGTAAGTTCGCCAGATAGACGACAAGGACCTTGTATTGTCCTGAATCCTATGGCTCTGGTTCTTTTTATATCCTTGGACCCAGGATACAGGCATGGGATTGAGGTTCTGGAGAAATGGGTTAGTCTGTTAGGGCTTCAATCGGGTGGTACATCTTTACATCTCCATATGCTAAGCAAGGAGAAATAATACCAATCACCACAAAGAAACTATTCGTTGGAAGTATAAAATTATTTTATCTCTTTGGCATTATAGTCATTTAGGCCAATTCCCTTTCAAGTCCAGTACACAGGATGAATAATGATAAGAGAGCATCAGTATCCATGAACTTCTTTAAAGGATGTGATGAATACCATATTAAGTTCTTAGGAGGAACATATGAAAGAGACCATATGAAAGCAGATAATAATCAGCTGTGTGCTGAATTTCTCAAGTGCTTCTGATGTCATGGTCCTTCATAATGAGCTATATTGTATCCTTATCACTAAAGTTTTAAATGTAAAATATCTCCAGTGTTATTTTCCTTTATCAGAAATTTGTAATAAATAGTGCCATAAAAACCCCACATTTTAATAAGGAATGGTTAAATTTGGGGGAAAATTTTATATAGAAAGTAGATAGTTAAAGCTTTTTTTTTTTAAAGGCAATTGGGGTTAAGTGAGTTGCCCAGGGTCACACAGTTAATGTCAAGTGTTTGGTCTGAGGTCACATTTGAACTCAGGTCCTCCTGACTTCAGGGCCAGTTCTCTATCCACTGCGCCACCTAGCTGCCCCCCAAGATAAAGCTTTTAATATACATTTTTTAAAGAGCTTCTATTGTAATGGGAGAAGAACACAGTGAAAGAGGTGGTACATCCCAGGAGCAGAGTCCAAGGTTCTGAGGTAGAGGAGATGAGTATGATGCTGGGAGAAGTAAACAAAACCAAGAGAAAACAATGATCATAATCAAGGAAACAAAAGAACACTAAAATGATGCCCAGTGCTGAGGGACTATATTGACTTGTTGCTGGTCCTGAAGAAAAGATATGAAATCACCTCCCATGTTGTAACAGAGATGGAAAGTGGTGGATATAGAATATTTCATATAATACCTACTTGAGCCACTATGTGAGTTAGTCTTATTTAACTGTTTTGGTTTGTTAAGATGCATTTATGACATCCAATGATGACTGACATTAAAAGCAAAAGGAATAAATAAGTACTTAAAAAAAATTGGTTTCCAGTATAGTGCACCCTGTTCAGCCTCATCAATTACTTCAGTTTCCCCCTTTCTCTTTCATCTACATAATTTGATATTGTGTCATGAAAATTTAATTCTTGAAAGCTTTCCTTACCTCTGGAACCACATTCCCTTAAACCAGCACACATAATAGGGTGTGATTTATTGACTGAGGCTAGAAAGGGCAGCTAGGTGGTCAGAGGATAGAGCCCTGGGCTTGGAGTCAGGAAGACTCATCTTCCTGAGTTCAAATCCGGCCTCAGACACTTATTAGCTGTGTGACCCTGGGCAAGTTACTTAACCCTGTCTGTCTCACTTCCTTATCTATAAAATGAGCTGGAGAAAGAATTGGAAAACCACTCTAGTATCTTTGCCAGGAAAACCCCAAATGGGTCACAGAGAGTTGGACGTGACTGAAATTACGCAAGAACAATCTATCTTGTCTCTAAATCGAGGCAAAATTGCCTAGTGGTTAAAGCATTGGGCTCAGAGTCAGGAAAACCTGGCTCTGAACCCTACCTTGGACACTACCTATGACCCCAAGCAAATCATTTAACCTCTCCGGACTTCAGTTTCCTCACATGTAAGATGAGAGGTTGAACTCAATGACCTGAAAGGTCCTTTTCAGCCCTAAATGTATGATCCTATGAACACAGGCTGCACATAAAATGTCTAAGAGCACAACAACCTTTCTGACGTTCTTCTCACTGATCAAGAATTTTTAAATGACATGGTCACTTTCTCCCAAGGTTCCTGTCATTTCTAATTTTTTAAAACACAATCATAAAACATGTATTAATGGAAGATAATTTATTATTAATCATACCATAATAATTCAACACGTAACAATATAATGACATAAAACATACCATAACAATACAATATAACAAAATACAACATAACATCATAACAGCAGTCTACCCATTCACTTGGTTCATTTTCACCCACCAATGCACCCAGTATGCACTGTGGAGAGTGGACATAACTAATCTTCCCTAGCAGGGAGGCATCCAAGTAGAGAAAGTCAAGTACCTGGGGCAACTCACAACTCTGTCCTGCAGGTCTTGAAGTCCGTGGCCTCCTCAAGAAACAGTCTGAAGCACTCCTCAGCACCAAGGCAATGTTACAATCTTTCAGTGAAAAGAAATTCCCTTATTAAGCTTGGAGTCTGAAAAGCTGTTAAGGTTTATCATCCAGCCTATCAAGGTTTCCCTCTTTTTGAGCCATGGAGGGCAGTGGTCATTTCTATTTCACCAAACAGTTTCTCTGGGACACTCCACAGGACTGTATCTCCTAAATAAAGGGATGATAAGGAAATGTGACTCTTCTGGGGCTTTTCTGGAAGTGCCCATACCTTGCTCCACCCCTTTTGTCAGGTGAGTCATCCCCAGAGAAGGCCCTGGAGGTGTCACAGCAGCTCCTGTTCCAAGAACTGCCCACTAGCCTACTCAGTCCCAGAGAAGATGATCTCCCAGAACTCCCAATTAGGGCAGAATCAGATTACAGTATGTATTGGGAGAAGTTTAACAAAAGAAATAAAAATACAATTCAACATGTAAAATATTGATTTGTGGTTTCCTAAGTCAACATGCAGCTAGCAGGAATCCATTTCTATTTGAGTTTGATACCACTACAAGGCTGTAGCCTTGGACCATGAGCTCTGAGCTCAAGGAAGCATCAGGTTTAACAGGAACTGGAAGGGAGGATTCATCATTATTGCTTCCTGCATCCAAGAAGATGAAGATAGAAACTAAACAAAAAAGAGGAAAAAAGCACAAAGCAGATGAAAATGAAATTCAGAAGATACAAATTCTGGATTCTTCCTTTTCCTGAAGAACAGATTTCCCAAGGCAGCCATGTGATGGCTGATTAAATGGTTATGACCGGCCTCTCAGGGTCACAGAATGTCATCAATGATGCGTCAGGCATTTCTAAGGTATTTGTTGGAGATGCAGCAGACGATGCCTTGAACTTGTATGAGAAAAGAGATGTTACAAGTACAACCCAAATACAGGCAGAGGCTGTCAAGCGACTAAAGTCAGGAGCACAGATTCCTAACTCAAAGCACAAAAAAACCCCCCAAAAACCATCTTCCATTAGATCCAGAGAACTATTCTACTCAAACTAGGAAGAATGACTTCCTTATTTCCTACCATGAGTCTTTGTGCACTGCTGTTTGGGCATTCCAGTACACTAAAGATCCAGTGATCTGCTATCTACCAAAAAAACAAGCAACAGTATCTTCATGGTATGTCTCTCTAAACTAGGGCAGCTAGTTTCAGATTTGCCTCCTATCAGTGTGGACCAATAAATTCAGGTGGTGGTTGATAACTATCACTTGTCTAACAGTAAAGGGGAAGTTTCCTTAAGGATGACATTCCACAGATTCCTGGCATCCTATGCACAAGAGTGCTCTAGTTTCAAATGGGTAAACCTCTTCTAAGGATCTTTCTCTTAATCCATTCTCAAGAATGCTTTATTTTCCCAACTTTACATGGGAGCCCTGACCTGCTATTGTAACTTAATGGGGTCTCATGTTCACTTTCAAGATGACAAGAGGCCTGAAATTCATAATGTGCAAAATTTCACAATTCAATTTGCTATGTGGGCAAGTGATTCTATCATTCTATCATGAAAACATAGTTTTATTTCCTCATAAAAACTAAATATTACCATGTGGTTTTTGGTGTATTATCATTAAAACATTTTCTAACTTTGGGGGAAAGAAGAAATGTGATTCTTTTTTCTTTTTTTTGTTAGGCAATGGGGTTAAGTGATTTGCCCAGGGTCACACAGCTAATAAGTGCTATGTGTCTGAGGCTGGATTTGAACTCGGGTCCTCCTGACTCCAAGGCCAGAGCTATCCACTAAGCCACCTAGCTGGCCCAAGAAATGTGATTCTTAAGGGTGGAAGGTGAGAGAATATGTGGAAATTGGCAGGAGAGAGGGCAAAAATTAAATCAAATTTAAAAATTAAGGAAACACAAGCTTCTGAAAGGCCTTAAAACTATAGATGAAGGAAAATAACTGTACAGCTGTAACTGAAGCATTGTGGTGGTTAGAGGACAAAATGACTACAGTAATTATGAAGAGATAAATAACAATTGACAAGTATTTATTAAATGATTACTACATATCAGGCACTTATGGAGAAGACATTCTTTTACCACTTGTCATTTTTCCTTACAAATATCCATCACAAAAATATAACCATAATGTTTTGAAGAGGATTTAAAAAAAAGAAAGCTTAAAAATTGTCTTATCACGTCCTTGATCGGTTGTATTTTGTTGATTTTCTGTTACACTGAGACATCACGTAGTGATTGCATGATCATTCAGTTTCCCAGAACCTCAAGTTAATATATTACATTACAATCAGTAAAAGAAGCATCTCATTACTTTAACATTGTTCTGTTCTGTAATTCATGTTAATTCATATTTTTAATCTGGGCATGCATAATATGTTAAGGACCAGATAGAGAATACCACCAGTCTTTAACCTCCGGGAGATTAATCTCTAAGGTACGTGTGTATGTGTGTGTGTATACATACATACATACATACATACATATATGTGTATATATATATATCTATATCTCAAACAGTATATTTATCAAAATGCAAATGTAGCATAAGTCTACAATCACCATTTTAGGGTTATTTTTGCATCTTTGTTTTTATCCTTGTGTGGGGAGGAAAACTACTTGCATAAAGTAGACATGTGAGGAATTAGTTCTCACTCTGCAGTAAGGAATGGGAAGTTGTTCTAATCCAGGTAGATGAGACTGAAAAGTGGTTGAATTTAAGGAGTGGATTAATTGACAAGGAAGCATTGAGCACAAATTTCCTCACTGGACCAAGGTGGCATCATCTAGGAAAAGTGGGGAACGCAGGAGGGGTGATATGGGCTAGGATGAGTGGGGAAATTAAACCCTCTGGAATTAGACTGAACTTAATACAAAGAAATTTTAGTTATATAATAGTTGTGACCAGAAGTAAGCCTGGCTGACATGGTGGGCTTAAAGATGAGGTCTTTGTTTGGGGCTTTCATTACCTTATGGGACTCAGGGTCCCTCGGGGCCAGTTAAGTTTCTTTACCTGTAAAATCAGGAATGTGGACTATATGACCTCAAAGGTTCCTTCTCTTTCTCAAGTTATAATCCTATGACCTTGTGTCTCCCTCCTACTCATTAACAATTCTTTTGAAATTAGTTAGGGCAACACCTTGTTAGATTGGGGGGGAATAATCTAAGTCAACTAATTCACATCTCCTGGTGGGGAATGATGAATTGGTTCAGGTTGTTGTGGACTGGAGCCACACTTTTGCATTAGCTTACAGAAGGAGACCAGTAGGGCCTCCAGGGTAACACCATCTACACTGCCTTAAAGAGCTGCTTTACGCAGGTGAGTTACATGCAACGTGGGGCAGCTAGACAGTGCAGTGGATAGAGCACCAGACCTGGAGTCAGGAAGACTGAGTTCAAATCCAGCCTCTGATACTTATTAGCTATGAGACCATGGGCAAGTCACTTAACCCTGTTTGCCTCAGATGCCTTATCTTTAAAATGAGCTCGAGAAGGAAATGGCAAAGCACTTCAATATCTTTGCCAAGAAAACTCCAAATGGGGTCATGAAGAGCTGGACATGACTGAATGACTAAACAACAATAAATGTGATGTACCACATAAGGGTGTGAAGTATTTTGGACTGTCTAAATTCAGTTCAAGCATTTAAGGAAGTTTCAAATAAAGAAACTCTCTCTACCAATGCAGGTCAGCACCTTCTCTGCAACTTAGAAAATTGCCTGGAGCACTGAGCAGTTTAGTGTTTTGCTCAGAGTCTCATCAGTCAGAGACAGGGCTTAAAACTAGGTTTTTTCTGATTCAATGGCCAGCTCTCTATTTACTTACTATTCTAGGATCCCTAAGAAAGGAGAATACAAAAGCAAAAATCAAAGCAGTTCCTGCCATCTAGGACAGTGTTTGGACATCTGCCAAGTCTGAAGAACCCTGATCCCATGTGACTGGGCATTTTTATGCCTTTAGGTGATGGGGAAGCCCCTTCAATAAGGCCAGAGGCTACAAGAGCAATGTCAATATGTCCTGGGGACAGTTTTGTCACCTTTTACAAAAAAAATACCATAACCCACGTGGGGGGTGGGGTCAAGGGGAGGGAGAATAGTAATAAATATTGGTCCTATCACAAGAAGGTACTGTTCCAGGTTGGGAGGGGGGAGGGGGCCCCAGTGCCAGGGCATATAGCAAAATGCCCTGGGTAGATATATGGATGGAATATGGAGGAAAAGATAATGAGTTCAATTTGGGACATCCTTGTGGATATTTCTAGCAGTCAGTGGATCCATGATTTCAACAACATGTAGATTCTTTCTTCCCCATACAGATCAAAACTCTTCCATGCCTTGGTAGACAATGTAATGAATTTGCTGTGGCTAAAAAAAAAAATCCAAAATCCAACCTCTGGCCAATCTTCTGTCAATAACATCCTCACCAACTACTATGCACAGGGCAGACAAGCCAGCCTAGCTAAAGCATCACGGCATCCTGAGGGAGAGATAGGCACAGGAGCTCTGGGAGTGACAATGCCTTCCAGAGTACTAGTCCATCTTCTGGCCCAGCCCTCATAGCTTTCATCTGGGGATGCCAACCATATTCTACACACAAGACAGAAAAAACAAACAGCTTAACTGAAGCAGCAAGGCACCCTGAGGGAATGACAGAATGTGCCAGCATGTCAAACTACCACTAACATTTTGACTACCATCTCCCCTTGGGCCTTGACAGGGATTAGGAGCTGCCCTCAAGAGCCTTCGGAATCACTGCTTCCAGCCCAAGTGCCCTCAGCCATCATCATGGGAAGCACCCCTTGTAGAGATGCAGCCTGGCAACTGCTCCTGCAGGTGCTACAGTCACAGCTACTTAAAGACCCAAAACAGAAAGTACTTACCCCCAAAGTCCTTGGCCCTGTCAAATGGTTCAACATCAGAAAATGATGGAATCTTATAAGTGAAAATGACTTTAAAGAAGGGGCATCAACACTGCACCCTAAAGACCATGGGACTTTTCCATCTGACTTTCAACTAAAACCTCCATATGTGCAATACCTCCCATTAGAATGTGAGCTCCTACAGTCTTACTTTTGTAATTCTAATTACTTAGCCCAGTTCTTTGCACATAGTAAGTGCTTAATAAATACTTTATTTATTCATTCATTCAATAAACCAATCAACCTTAGTTAGGTTTTTCCACAAGAGATCTACAGTGGCAGACTTTTCAGCTTATTGAAACCTGCCAGAGCTTGTATGCCTATGGCATTCTTGATAAACCCAGGAACTTAAATAAGTAAGACATTTAATAGAGGAGAGGTTGTCATTAAGATCTTAGAAATGGATGAGTGCAGGGGCAGCTAGGTGGCTCAGTGGATAGAGCACCGGCCCTGGATTAAGGAGGACTTGAGTTCAAATCTGGATTCAGGCACATAACACTTACTAGCTGTGTGACTCTGGGCAAGTCACTTACCCCCATTGCCTAGGCAAAAAAAAAAAAATGAGCTCAATCAGGGAGAAACTAATTGAAAAGGTCTGGGTAGAAGCCATGGGATGATGCTAATGCTTGGACAGGAGTATGTGTCTTTTTCTCCTTTTCAGGAGAAAGAAAGAAAAGAAGGAAGGAAGGAAGACAGAAGGAGGGAGAAAAGGAGGGAAAGAAGGAAGGAAAGAGCAAAGGAGGAAAGGAAGGAAAGAGGGAAGGAAGGAAGAAAGAGGAAAGGAAGAAAGGGAAAGAGGGAGGGAAAGAAGAGCAAAGGAAGGAAAGAGGGAAGGCAGGAGAAAAGAAGAGAGGGAGGGAAAGAAGCAAAGGGAAAGATGGAAGGAAAGAACAAAGGAGGGAGGGAAAGAAAGAGGGAAGGAAGAGAAAGAAGAAAAGACAGAAGGAGGGTGGGAAGGAAAGAGGGAATGAAGGAAGGAAGGAAAGAGAAAGAAGAAAAGACAGGAGGGAGGGAAGGAAAGAAAGAAGAAAAGACAGAAGGAGGGAGTGAAGAAAAGAAAGAAGGAAGGAAGAAAAAAGCAAAGGAGGGAAGGAAGGAAGAGGGAAGGAAAGAAGTAAAGAGGGAAAGATGGAAGGAAAAAAGGAAAGAGCAAAGGAGGGAAGTAAAGAGGGAAGGGGGGGAGGAGGAGGGAGGGAGAGGGAGGGAGAGAGAGAAGCACAGTAAACAAAATTAGTTCCCAAATTGGCTGTCCTTAAAGATGCTTCCCTCAGTGTCTTGAGTCCCACCCATCACCCACTCCCATCAGGACACAGGTAACACGCTTCCTTCTGGGTCCTCTGGAATCATGGCTACTCAGTCCCTTGAGTTCCTAAGACGCACAAAGTTGACTTTTTTTTTTTCTTATCCTCAAAGTTTTGCAGCTATCGAACACGTCCTCTCCCCGCCTCTACGCCCTTCTCTTGCCCCGCCCCGTCCCCGCCGCGGTGCACGCCGCGCTGACGTCAGCACGCCGCGGTACACGTGAGCACGCCGGAGAAGGATGACGCCGCACGAGCTCCAGGTGGAGCGTGTTGGGTTCCGAGCGCTGTCAGCCGCCGGAGGAGGCGCGTGCGGGGAGCCGCGGTCGCGCGCTGTCCGCCGAGGCGGCATGGAGCTGGCGGGGCCGGGCGGCTGAACGCGGGAGCCGTCGTCGTCCGTGACCGCTGAGAGGCGGGCGCCGGGGCCGCGATGGGGCTGAGGCGCGGGCCGGCTTGGGCCGCGCTGCTGCTGCTGCCGCTGCTGCTGGTGCTCGGGGCGGCCCCCGGGGCCTGCCCGCAGGAGGAGTCCACCGACTGGAGGGCCACGCTCAAGACGATTCGCAACGGCGTCCACCGCATAGACACGTACCTGAACGCGGCCCTGGACCTTCTGGGCGGCGAGGACGGGCTGTGCCAGTACAAGTGCGCCGACGGTAATGAGCGCGGCGGGGGGCCGGCGGGGGCGGGGGGCGTCCCGGTGTAGCCCGGGGGCCACAGCTATCTTGGTCAATAACAAGCCTGCATTCAGAGAGCGTGTTAAGATTTGCCGAGGGCTTCACGTCTCATCTAATTATCAATTATTGGGGCAGCTGTAGAGGGTTGGGTCTGCGGTCAGGAAGAATCATCTTCCCGAGTTCAAATCCTGACTCAGACACGTCCTAGCTGTGTGACCCTGGGCAAGTCACTTCACCCTGTTTGCCTCAGTTTCCTCATTTGTAAAACAAGCTGGAGAAGGAAATGGCAAACCACTCCAGTATCTTTGCCGAGAAAACTCCAAATGGGATCACGGAGAGTCGGAAACTACTGAGCATTCTTCATTGAGCTCTCTAAGGTTTGCAGAGTACTTTATATGTATTGTCTAGTTTGAGCTTCACTACAGACCTGGGAGCTAGGTACTGGTATTGTCCCTATTCTACAGATGAGGAAGGGGAGGCCCAGAGAGATTAAATGACTTGCCCAGCATGCATTAAGTGCTTACCACGTTCCAACCTCCTGTGCTAAGTGTAAAGAATGCAAAAGCACCGCCCTTGCCCTCAGAGCTCAGCTTCTGATAGGGGAGACATAGAAATAACTGTCCCTACAAGATCTATACAGGGTAAATGGAAGACACTAGCATTATGGGGGTCCAGGAAAGGATTCTCACAGGTGGGATTTTAGCTGAGACTTGAAAGAAGCCAGGGAAGCCAAGAAACAGGTGAGAAGGAAAATGTAGAGAGTAGATGGAGGGTCTTGCTCAAAAGAGGCCAGAATCGCTGGGTCTTAGAAAACTTAGAGCAGAAGGGCCAAGTAAGGAAGGACTTTAAAAGCCAAAGAGAGGATTTTGTATTTGATCTTAGAAGTATCTATATCTATCTATACATTTGTACATATATGTCTATATATAGATACATATGTTTGTGTGTATGCATATACACACACATATAAATACATAAAAATCTTGGAAGTAACGTGGAGCCTCTGGAGTTGATTAAGGAGGTCACCTATGATGGTTCTGAAGCAGGATTCAGATTCAGGCCTTCTTGATTCTAAGTTCTGCACTTGAATTATTTTTTTGTATTTGATCATTCTATTTCAGCGTTATTTGGTTTCCTTTGTAATCTTGTGTATTTTATACATTTAAAAACATGATTGTGAGAAGTCCTAGCTTCAGAATGCCAAAGAGATCTGTGACACAACAGAAAGGTTAATGACCCCTCCTCCTAGCCTAATTTCAGCCCCTAGGAAAACAGCCCTTGTATTCAGGGGCCCTGTTGGTGAGGGAAAGGGTTGTTGAGAATGATGAAAGGTTCTTTGGGGGTGGAGGGACTCTGGGGAAAGCTTATCCTTTGGTTGGATTTTGTCTTCTAATTGTTGAGGGAATCTCTTAGGAGAGCCTTGGAAAAGACATCTGTAACCAGCTTTGCACACGTAATGCTTTGTATTACTTTTATTACCTTTTAAAATAGATTTTTACTGATGTATCTTTTTATATTGTGTAGAGTTCCTTCATGTAATAATTGATCAAATTAGCTATACAGCGTTTTATGGTTTGCAAAAAGCACTTTACATCTTATTTCATTTGGTCCTCACAACCATCCTGGGAGTTATAGGCTGCCATTATCTCCGTTTTACAGATAGGAACCTGAAGCTAAGAAGTGAGTTTACTTGCCCAGAGTCACATAGCTAAGTAGGATTTGAACTCTAAATATTTCCCCAGAGATCTATCCCTTATAACAAAGAGGGTTTTTTTTTTTAAGGTTAAGAAGAGGGAGGGGGACAGCTAGGTGGCACAGTGGATAGAGCACAGCCCCTGAACTCAGGAGGACCTGAGTTCAAATCTGGCCTCAGACCAAACACTTGATACTTACTAGCTGTGTGACCCTGGGCAAATCACTTAACCCCAATTGCCTTAAAAAAAAAAGAAGAAGGAGAAGAGGAGGAGGGAGGGAGAGAAGAAAAAAATTAAGCCAAACCAATGCACAGAGCATAAAATCTAACGTTATTTACAGTGTTCTACACCTCCAGCCCCACCCTCAGCTTTTAATTACTTTTTAAAAATTACACAAAATGGCATTGGACTAGGAGAATTTGTGGTGCCTTGGAAAGAGTTTGAGATTTGGAGTGCAGGAGAATTAGGTTCCAGTGATGGCCCTGACGGTGCCTGGATGACCTTGGGCCCATTGATTAACCTTGTTGGCCTCAATTTCCTCGTTTGCACATTGTTTCCCCACAAGAATGTGAGCTTCTAGAGGGCAGGGAGCATGTTTTTCCCCTTCTTTGTGTTCACACTCGATTTTGTACGGCACCTAGCATATGGTAAATGCTGATGAATTCTTGTTGGTGATGATAAAATGAGGGAGTTGGACTTAGCTAGCGTCTGGGTTCCCTTCCAGAGTGCCTAGCCTCACCTGGCATTTCAGTGCTACTGTAGATTGGCAGTGTTTTTGGATTGGGACTTGACGTTATACCATCAGAGTGGGGAACTACCTGTATGGAAACTCTCCAAGGATGCAGATCAGCATCTGTTCCTACTATATAGTCTTAGTTGTCTAGGGGCACTGAGAGATCTTCACTTGCCCATGCACACACAGCTGGTAAGAGTCAGAGGGCCAGACTTGATGCCAACTCAGCCCAGTGTCCTTGTAGATGAACATTTTTGCCGATTGTCTGAATAATGAATGACTCACTGTTTGCCTCAGGATCTTATTACAGAATCACTTGACCTTTTAAGTGTTTAAATGAGATGATGTTCTGGCTTTACTTTAGGAAATTTTAAAATGTTAAAAATAAACACTTCTGGTGATCATGTTTCCTGAGGCATCCCCTAGAACTGATTGGCCAACTTCTTCGCCTGTTTGTTTAGTGGAATGAAAGAAACTATTAAGAAACTAGCAAGGATAAGGTACTCCTAATGTTTTCTGTGGGAAAACCAGATGTTGTGTACGGTGAAACATGCCATGAACTGAATCAAGTAAAATCTACCTAATGCTACCTGCTGGCTGTAATCCTTACCATGGATATTTACAATTTGTTAATGGCATGTGATGGCAGAAAAGGTGCTGTGCCAGATATTAAGACTTTGCTCGATGTATCTTTAATTTACTCACATAAAACATACATTTAGTACTCTTTTTCTCTTTCTTGTACAACTTGAATTAGGTCTGTTATGATGTACATAGGTGTTAATAAGGAGAGGTCGTAGGCTCATAGGGTTTTAGAGCTGGATAGCACCCTAGCACCCATCTAGTCCAGTCTCTCTCTCCCTGTCTGTCTGTCTGTCCCTGTCCCTCTCTGTCTGTCTGTCTGTCTCTCTCTCACTCTCTCTCATATTCTCTCACTCTCTCACTCACACGTGCATGCAAAGAAACAGACCCAGAGAGGTTAGGTTGCTTTGAATCCTGGATCTGTGGCTCTAAACCCAACCCCATCATTACACACTGGCAAACTGAGGTAGCAGATTTCTCACAGGTACACTTATTCAAGGTCACAAAGCTAGGAAGAGGAGGAGCCTGAACCAGGTCTTCTGACCTCAAGTTCAGCCTTCTTTCCCTTCATTATTTACCATTCCTGGAGACGGATATTTATCTTTTTATTTGCATCCTGCCTCAAACACCCAGTTTCCTTATTGACAAAATGGGATTAATATTTATACTTCCTGTTATTTTGAGGACAGCGCTCTTAAGGGTATGATGCAGCAGATGTTATGCTGAACTTAGAGGCAAGAAAAATATGGATTCAAATTCTTCCTTTTCTGGCAAGTCCTTTGATCTGTCAGCCTCAATTTGCTCCTGTATAAATTGGAGATAACAGCACCTATGTCACAGGGTGGTTATAAGGATCAAATGAGATGACATAAATTAAACTTCTGGGCTTAATTTTAAATCTCAGGATCAAGCACTCACTATCCCTAACACACATTAACTTTTTCCAACTCTGACTTGGGAAAAGGTCCCCAGGCAACAAACATTTATTGAGAACCTGCTGTGTGCCAGACCCTGTGCTAGGCACTTGAGATGCAAATACTAAGAATGAAGCAATCAAACGATCCCCCGCTTTTATGGAGCTTACCTTTTACTGGAGGAGACAACATGCTTGTATATAAGTGTGTCCAGAAGAAATAGTAGGGAGGGGGAGGAAGGCACTGGTATTTGGGGGAATCAGTGGTGCTTCCTGGAGAAGGTGTGCTTTGAGGGAGGTAAGGGATTGATTCTCCGAGGCAGAAATCAGAAGAGGATGAGTTCTAGGCATACAGGATACCAGTGCAAAGGGGCCCGCTCCAGGAACTTGAGGCAGGTGAGAGTGAAAAGTAGAAAATGACACAGGAGTGCTGAGATCCAAGACCTTTATGAAACGGTCCCTGGTTGTTGAAAAGCTTTCTGCCTTAGTACAGTCTGTTGGATGTAATTAAATTGGTCTTTTAGTAAGGATGTTGCCATTCCCCTGATGTTCTGAAGATCAAATCTCATAGTCTGTGGTAGTTGTTGTGGAAATGTAAAGGGCGTCTATTCATTCAGTGAATGCATAAAATTAAGAGCTTACTGATAGGGCAGCATTGTGCTGAGCTCTGCGGCTACCAAGGCAAAAATGAAACCCTCCTTTCCCTCAGCGAGCTTATATACTAACAGGGTAGTCAACAAATGTGTGTGTACATATAAATATGTACACACAAGACACATACAAATCAGATACAAGGTCACCTTGGATGGGGAGGCACTTATAGCTAGGAAGATGAGGAAAGGCTTCCTATATGCAGGTACTGATTCATGAAGGAAAGCATGGATTCCACAGAGAGGAAGGTGTAGACCCAGGAGGCATGCAGGCACTTATATGTTCATTGCTTGCGTTGAATAGTAACACCTACTGTGTGCTACACATACAAAGACAGAAATAATCCTTTCTGCCTTTAAGGAGCTTTGAATGAAGGGAAATTCCATAAAATAAATACAAGGTAATTTGAGGAAGCACTGAGATGATGAGAGAAGACTTCCTGGAAAAGCTGCTGTGATCTCAGGTCCAAGTCTTTAAGGAGAAAAGGGATTCTGAAAGGCTGAAGTGAAAAGGAAAGGCCTTTCAGCTTGTAGAGAAGAAGATATAGAGAAGAAGAGATGAAATACTGAGTATGGTAGCCTGGTTTGGGTAAAGTATGGAGTGATTCATCAGCCCAAAACAGATTTTCACTTGGCTAAGCATACAAGTAGCTATTTTTTAAGGCTTTAGAATAAACTGCTGTTCCAAAAATAAAATTAAAAATATATGTGTATATATGTTAACACACACATACCCACATATTTTTATATATTTCTGAAGCAGCAGCTCCCCAGGAGTTTACACTTATATTTTGTCTTTGTAAAATAGTTACTAAAACTTAATGATGTCCTTTGTGTTTTATAGGATCTAAGCCTGTCCCTCGCTATGGCTATAAACCTTCACCTCCAAATGGATGTGGCTCTCCAGTGTTTGGTGTTCATGTAAGTGTTATTATTTTTACTTATTAAATGTGTAACCAACTAAATAAAAAATGGAATAGGCCAAATATTTGACAACTGGATAACCATCTGTATAGTTATAAGTTTCAGGATACTTTTAATATGTTGTGATGGCAATTAAATTTATCAGTCTTTTCATTATATTACTGATAATAATTGAATATTTGTCAGCCTTAGTGATTTTAACACAATTTGAACTATTTCTTAATATCCCAAATATGTAACTTAGTGGTACACAAAATACTGTAGATTAAAAAGAAAACACTACACCTCAAAAAGGCACTTTGGAAATGCTGAACACTGCTGTAACTACTTGGTAACATTGCAATAGGGAAAAACAAGAAACTAGAAATAGTACCATTCCCTGAAATTTTAGATCTGGAAAATTTTCAGTGATATTAAACAACTTTGTAGAATCACCTTTACCTGCATATGGGTCCCAAAGAAATTTTATTCCCTTGATTTTGCTTTTGAAACCTTTTCTGCTTTATTCTTTTTTAAATTTCCTTTTTTTCTTTTTTTAATCAGGAACTTGACAAAGAATAAGCATGAATATTTCAATATTCAAAAAATGTGAAGGGGGACTATCTGAAACCATGTCAGTGTTAAAGTTTTTTAGGTGTATATTTAACACCGTAATCACACAAGTGGCCCTGTTTTGTTCCCGTCTTAACTTTTGTTTTCATCTACATATTTTTTATTTTATTGACTTTCCTTTGTGTTTGCTTTGACCTCTTGGGGGTCTTTTCCTGAGTCTGAGGTGCTCCTCATCCACTGACCTTTTGCATATGGTTCCAGATCGCTCTAGAGTGGCTGGACTCTTGCTTTTGGATTTCGATGGGTGATTATGTTAAGAGTGGCAAGGTTGGGGCTCAGGGGAATCGGGTCTGCTGGGGGCAGAGGTCTGGGAGCTGTTGGTGTCCTGGTGACACAAGAAGTGTGATGGAGAGAGCAGAGAACCCCAGACAGCTGTGATGGAGAATGTGCACGTTCTGTTATTGAGGGGACCACGTGCAGGTTCTGAAAGACGTTTGTAACGAGCCGGACCATCGGCTGCCATCCTCCAGGCAGAGGGGCTTGGAATTTTATGGAGTGAGCACACTAACCTCTGTGAAAACCCCATTTCCAGCTTAACATCGGCATCCCTTCAGTAACAAAGTGCTGCAATCATCATGACAGATGCTACGAGACCTGCGGCAGCACCAAGAACGACTGTGACGAGCAGTTTCAGTATTGCCTCTCCAAGATCTGCCGAGAAGTACGGAAAACACTGGGGCTAGCGCAGAGTGTGCAAGGTAGGGGGCGCTGGCGGGAGAGGAAAAGGTTTTGGGTTTGAGACTTTTTGTGTCTTTTCTTTTTTTTCAATTGGATGGCTTTTGTGGAGAAAGACCTTAGGAGAGCTCAGGAAAAGCTCCTACAGTTCCTTCCCTAAACCACTTCTCCAAATGTTTTTTCCTCTTTTTCCCATTGCTACAAATCAACCCCCGGAATCATGAGGGAACTTGAAAGTACCCCCTGACTCTGTGTTTGGAATGGGAAAAGCTTTCTTCCTCTAATTCAGTTGAGAAGAAATTAGCTTTCTAAAGAATTAAGGAAAAACAAAATGATGCAAAATATTTACAGATTATTTATAGATTTGCTAAATCAAAAAGTATTGCAATAGTCTTCATTTTTGCCTTTTTTATAAAGTTGTAGTCCTATTTCTTTGTTCTAATCCTTTTTTTTTGCTGAATTACTCTTCATGATCTTTATTTTTCTTTAATATAAATTTATTTACTTTTAGTTTTCGATATTTACTTCCACAAGTTTTTCAGTTCCAAATTTTCACCCCTCCCCCCACCCCAAGATGGCATGCATTCTGAATACTCCTTCCCCTGGTCTGCCTTCTCTTCTGTCTCTCCCCCCTCCCTTCTCTTATCCCCTTCCCCTTCTATTTTCCTGTAGAGCAGGATAGACTTCTGTACCCCATTTCCTGTATTTCTTATTTCCCAGTTGCTTGTGAAAACATTTTTTTTAAAACATGTGTTTTTAAAACTTTGAGTTCCAAATTTTCTCCCTTCCTTCCTCCCCACCCACCCTCATTGAAAAGGTAAGCAACTCAATATAGGTTGTACATGTGCAGTTATGCAAAACACTTCCTTAGTAGACATGTTGTGAAAAACTAACTCTATTTCCCTTAATCCTATCCTGCCCTCCCATTTATTTTATTCTTTCTTTTGACCCTGTCCCTCCTCAGAAGTATTTGCTTCTGATTACCCTCTTTCCCAATCTGCCCTCCTCTCTATCACCCCCCTGCTCTCTTGTCCCTTTCTCCCCCTATTTTCCTGTAGGGTAAGACAGATTTCTTTGTTCTAATCCTAATCAGCAGCCTGGCATAATCCTTAGACAGAAATAGAACTGTCTCTTTAATTGTCATACTGTTGTGCTGGCTTAATCAGTGCTCAGCTCAGGGGCTTTAAATGGCTGCATTATTTTAAAGATCTAGAGGCAATGGGTCATGTGTAGTTCTCTCCTTCGGTTCTCAGAACTAAATGCCTTTTATGGTTTCAAAGCTGGTGATGCCCACTCTGCGATGTCCCAACACATGTCAGTTTTCTGTGAACCTTCAATGCTGGACCCACTTTCAGAGGTGGAAAAAACTGACTAACTCCTTGGATTCGATGAAATTCATGCCTACCACAATCTAAATGCTAGTGCGGCCCACTTTCGTATGCTTTTACAGTAATGCTGACAGTCAGTCTCAAACCCTAACTTAACCATTTTTTGGCATGTATCACTAGTCTCTTTAAATACTCAGTAGTAACAACATTCAGCTTCCATTACCAATGAGAGAAACCCTTTTCACTACAACTTTGTTGTAAGCCTACTTAACGAAGGAGGTTGGTCTGGGTATTTTAAAAGATCTTACATGAAACAAAAACAAAAGAGGTGGAGGTAGAGGAAGGAAGTGGGGCAGCTGAGAGGACAGGGACCAGAAATTCATCTGAAACCCTTACTTTGCTATTCCTGAAATAAATCTTAGTTGCCCAGAGTTAAACACTGGCCTTGACCAGAGTGTACTCCTATTAAATCAAAGCAAGTTCCCTGCTCAGAAAAAGTCTTTGGGAGCTAAGGAGGCTGATCTAGGGAGTGCTTCTAATGGATAAAAAAACTGATGTTCATGTTTAGCTGGGGTAGCAGCCAGATCTGGCCTTGTGGAGGCTTTTTTGGGGTGCATATCCCCTGACACAGTCTATACATACATTGTGATATGTACATAGAAGTCACCTGGCACAAATCATTCCTTTTTTAAAAAAAAATTTTTTGTTAAATATTTCCCAATTTCATGTAAAAAAATTTTAACATTCATTTTAAAATGTTTTTAGTTCCAAATTCTTTCACTCCCTTTCCTCTTCAACCTCTTGAGAAGGCTAGCAGTATGATATCACTTGTACATGTGGCACAAATCATTGCTGAAGCTTGTGGTTCTTTTCCTCATGTACTTTACCAGGATTTGGAAACAGAAAGCAATTGTTAAATTACTTTTTTTCCCCATATCTTTTGTGTCACATAGAAAATTATTATTATGTAAAGGAGGTTTCTTGTCGGAAATGAAATGTTTCAACAAAAATTGGAATTACTTAAAAGATGAAATTCATGCCTACCACATTAAAAGAAGAACTTTCTTACCGTACCTTATAAACATTTTATGATACAAGTGATCGCTTAAAAGCCATTAGGTGCGTGATTCGTTGTTGTGTCCTTTCTGGCTTTACTTACTTTGAATGTAAAAAACAGATTTAATAGCATCACACCACCTTCATTCGTTTTACATTTTTTATAGAAAAAAGTGGAAAGAATAATGACTGAAAACATGAATGGTGCTAAAAATGGCTTTGGATCATTTGTGAATTATATAAATAGGTCAGCACATAGACGTGATGATTCAAGGATGTGGGAATAAGCAAACAAGGAGAGGGACCCTAGATTAAGGCCACAATGAGTCATGCCGTCTTATTAAGGTAAATCTGGCCCAGCTTTGAAAAGCCTAGCCGGATCACTGTGCTGCTGTGGCACGTGCAGCGTGGACAGTGACCAGGCTCTGCCAGCCTGGCCCGCAGTGATGGCGTTTGCTTGTTTGCAGCTTGTGAATCCGCGATGGAGCTCTTGTTCGATGGGGTCATACACTTAGGCTGCAAGCCCTACCTGGACAGCCAGAGAGCTGCCTGTAAATGCCGCTATAAGGAAAAAACTGACCTTTAAAAGAGGCTTCTGATCGTCAGTGCCTGCAGCTGAAGAGGAGCCCCACTGCTGACAGAAATCCAGTGTGCCACAACCAGGTGAAACTGCGTGTTTTTTGTCTGTGGCTCTTTTATAAGAACCTGAACGTTTGTTTTGCCATTAAAACCTCAGCTGTTTGAAGAGAGGCTGCACAGCCCAGTAGAAAGAGCCCTAAATATGGAGCCAGGAGGCCCTGGACTTGGTGGGCTGTGTAGCCGTGGGAAGGTTATTTCTGACCTGCTTTGTGGCTGTGGGCAAGTTATTCTACCTTCTGAGCCTTGGTTTCCTCACCTGTCAAGTGAGGGTAATATTTATAGTGCCTTCTTCACGAGCTTCTTGTGAGGAAAGTGCTTTGTGAACCCTTAAAGCACTATGTAAATGTGAGTTATTTTCATGCATGCACCCTCATATTTGAAACAACCTCTTATAAAAATGTATTATTGTGCTTCATGTATATTCCTGTTATTGCCTTATTGTGCCAAACTACTGTGGCTAAAAGCGAGATGAACTGTGTAGGAACTGAAACAAGCTGAAACTTTAGAAAGGCAGAAGTAGGTAACCACAGAATTCTTGTATAACTATGTCCCCCTCCCCCTCCTTGAAAAAGCAGGTCAAATTTAAAAGTTCAACATACGGCTGATAATAAAGGAGAAAAACCTTACTTTGGGAAAAGAACCTTAAATGTTTGTACTTTAATGCTTTGAAGGATCTAAATGTATTGTTTTTTCTTTCATTAAATGTATGTCATCTGTTCCCTTTTGCAGTGTATTTAGCATATTAACCAAATCATGCTGTAGTAAGAGCACATTTAGGCTCAGGGACAAGGTTTGCATGTATCTAGTACATATCTGCTTCTCTTGTAAGATTGAAAGTGTAAACAGGTACGCCTTTAGAGGACATTAGTTGCACATCTAAGCATTATCCACCTAAAGAAGCATGTAAAAATAACACTTTATCTAACAAGAACATGAAGCACAGCCACTCAAATCTGTTGAATTACTTCTTTTAAGAATATTAAATGTAAATGTCTATTTTTCTAAACACTTTTCATGTAGCCTAGAAGTCTAGCCTGGAGAGAGAATGGATTCTGGTGGGTGTAATGATTAAGTTGCTTGTGTTAATATACTTACATAAAGCCACGTTATAAGCTTATGTCTTGGGTTTTTTATTTCACTTATTTCTATTTTTATCATAAATTCAGACTAATACTAGTTTTAATAAACATTTGTTTTGCCATTTGGATCATTTTTTTCCTTTGTTTTGTTAGTGAGTAGGAGAGGAAGTCTGAAGGTAACGTTATGAGAAATGTTATAAATCTCTTATTTGCTTTAAAAATTGTTCATGTCTCATCACTCTAAATTCTTTATCTGTTTCATATAAATGTTAAAAAAGGCATCCCATAAAACCCCTTGGAAATGGCCACTGTCAAGTATATCCCCACTGTCACTGCCCTACAATCTTCCCTTGATATCACTTATCTAGTGTCTTAGTGATGTCTGACTTTAGCTGTTGGCTTCTTCTCTTCTACTAGTGACAGACTCCACTGGTCCATGAATCACTTTAATGGCGTCAACAATTCCTTCTCTTACCTTTGTGGATTATCCATTCCCTCTTGTAGCATTTCATTCCCCCGGAAAAGATAAAGGGAGGACAAGAACCATGGTGCTACTTTTGAAGGCATTGATGGAGCCCAAGTGACCAATTCATGCCAAAACAATGAATGGCCGAATATAAACCTTAATAGTTCAGTCTGTGGTGGTCCACATTTTGAGAACCATTGGTCTAAAAGGCGTGACTTATTTTCTTTTTTTTTTTATGTGAAGTAATTAGGGTTCAGTGACTTGCTCAGGGTCATAGCTAATTAAATGTCAAGTGTTTGAGGCCCGATTTGAGTTCAGGTCCACCTGACTTCAAGGTCAGTGCTCCTAGCTGCCCCTAAGGCATGATTTCTTAACCTTTTGTGAGTGTCAGGCACTATTGATAATCTGGTGAAGCCTGTGGACCCTTTCTCAGAATAATGTTTGTAAATGAATAAAATAAAGTATATAGGATTACAAAGGAAATTGCTTATATTGAAATACAGTTATCACAGTATTTTAAAGAACAAGTTCATGAACCTCCGGTTAAGAATCCATGGTCTAAGGCTGTACAGTAGGCCGTTTTCCACAGGATGCTGCCAAACAGTTAGCTTATTGGGGTTTTGCCTAATCAGTCACATGAGAATCGGAATTTGCTGTGGAAGTACTCCAGGGAACTTATTAAGTAGGACGTGTATATAGAAGTAGAACACTAGAACAGTATAACTAATATGTACTGAGGCCAATTTTCTTTTGTTTATCTCATTGAAATCAGTCCAATGTAATCACAAGCTAGGATTAGGGAAAACAGTTTTAACTCTGCTCTTTTTACACCAGTGAGCCCTGTGTAACGCTGTGACTAAATGCTCTCAGAGGTCCAGCTCTGACATAGTCATGGAATTTAGATTTGGAAGACACCTGAAGAATTGTGTAACAAGTGTCATTATGTTACAGTTGGGGAAACAGTTTCAATGGCTTGCTTGAGGTCACACAGCTAACGTACTCTATAGTCATACGTGAATATGAAGTGAGGTAAAAGTTAACATATATGAGACACAAAAAGGGAAGGGCATTTATATAGTACCTTCTATGTGCCAGACAGTGAGCTAAGTGATTTACGGATAGTTGATCCTCACAACGACCCTGTGAAAGAGGTGCTTGAGGAAACTGAGGCAGATAGGTTACATAGTGTTCTTTATCCACTGCCTTCTAGCTGGCTCAGAACTACAGAAAGTAGATGATTTAATTAGGGCATGGCGTGAAGACATCGACCAAGGCTTTTTCATTGCCCTGTGTGAGGTATGACTGTAAAAATAATGAGACTGCATCTAACAGAAGCTATACCTAACACCCTGAGTGTTACCCTTTAAATAGGAAGGGTTATAACTGGGGGGTTCTGCACTAGCTTGAGGATGCAGGCACTGTTAAAGCATTTTCAAAACTCCTCTTTGGAAAGTAGAAGTCAAGCCTGCTGAATTCGTCTTATACCTTCTGTGATTGAAATTTTACTGTACGTAAACCATGGGGGTTTATTTGTCTTTGTAAGGCAGTTTTAATGTTTGCAAACGTAGAAAGGATTAGTATAGTGAAGGCAAGTGGGGTCCTATGAAGAAACTGGTCCACTACATAAGTCCTCTGAGTAGTTTATGTTCTGACATTGACAAGTCAAGCTTGTCATTTGAGTGTACTGGCCAAAATTATCTGACACCACTGAATATGGGAAGGAACTTTCATTTGCTCTTGGCCTGAGCTTTTCTTCCTATGATAGCTGTTAACTTGAGATGAGCACTTCGGTGAGGTTGACTCTGTAGTGACACGAAGGTGACATGATTTTTTTTTTAATTTTAGTTAAAGATTGGAGACTAAATTCTCAATGATTGTTGGGTAAAAGAAAGGGAGGTTTTGGGTATTCCCAAAATTATCTTTTAAAGCCAGATATAAAGATTTTATTTGTTTTTAAAGCAAGTTGAGAAGATGAACTTTATATATGAACCCCCCTAGAAAGTTGGAAGACAACACCATGAGAAACTGATTCTTTGTATGTCAGCCACAAACAGCATGGGAGAAAAGTATCTTCAGGGTTAAAGGACCATGTTCCACGTCAGCACCGGGAGCTTAATACATTTTCAAAGTAAGATCGGAGAATAACTATTGGAATGTGATTTATTAAAGTCAACAAGTTAGCCCATGTATTTAAATATCTGGATGTCACTTTTTTTTTCATTTGCATGATTTAGTTTTTATTGTAATTAATGTTGTTGTTGATCCTCTACAGTTTTCTTTTTAATTTATTTATTTTGACTTATCAACAATCACTTCTATATGCTTTTGAGTTTAAAATTTTTCTCCCCCTTCATCCCCACCACCCTCCCCAAGATGGTGCACAATCTGATATAGGCTATACATATACATTCCTATTAAACATATTTCTACATTAGTGATGTTGTAAGTAAAAATTAGAACCGATAGGAGTGGATGTCACTTTTGTTTGAATGCTTGTCAGTCCAAATTCCTTTAAAATTCTGAAACAAATCAAGTGATTCTTTTTTTCAAACACAGAGAAAAGATGCAACATATAACTAGTTTTGGTGCTGAGTTTTGCCAGGGATAAAACATCTGTTGGGCAGCAGTTAATTTCCTTTTTAAGAAATATTTTTTTTCCAATTACATGTAAAAACAATTATTAACATTTTTTTAAATTTAGGGGTTCCAAATTCTCTCCCCTTACCTCTCCCTGAGACAGCAAGCAATTTGATATAGGTTATACATGTGCAGTTATGCAAAACATTTCCATATTAGTCATGTTGTGAAAGCAAATAGACTCAAAACAACCATAACAAAAAAGTAAAAAATAGTATGCTTCGATCTGCATTCAGACTCCATCAGTTCTTTCTCTGGAGATGGATAGCATTTTTCATCATAAATCCTTTGGGATTGTCTTAGATGATCGTATTGCTGAGAATAGCCAGTCATTCACAACTGATGTACAATGTTGCTGTTACTGTGTACATGTTCCCCTGGTTCTGCTCACATTTGCATCAGCTCATGTAAGTGCCAAGTAGTTTTTTTTTTTTTTACTCTGAGCGTGTGGGATTTCTTCACTCATGCGTAAGTGTGTGCCCACTCCTTCCTCAGACACTGATATTGAAGTGTGACTCAGGTCTATGTATAGACTTTGGTTTATTAATTATTCCCGAATTTGCTTAGAGTGAGTGCATGTGAATTAAAACTATTATTATTGGGGTTTTGGGGTGTCTTTTTTTTTTAGGCAAGTGGGGTTAAGTGACTTGCCCAGGGTCACACAGCTAGTAAGTGTCAAGTGTTTGGTCTGAGATGGGATTTGAACTCAGGTCCTCCTGACTTCAGGGCAGGTACTCTCTACACTGTGCCACCTAGCTAATTTCAAAGCTGATCTGTAGTCCAATTGTTGGAATACTTGAGGAAAGAAATACAAGTTATCTCTAAGAGGTTTGAGTCATGGGATTAATTTAAACCCAAAGGTAGGAGATACCTCTTTAAAAATTTTTTTTTATTTGGTCCAGACCTGTGATTTTATTGGTATAGTAGTGGATGCAGATGAACAACTCTTCTATAACTTAAGTCTTACAGAGTGGCCTGAGTAAGTAGCATGTTTGTAGTTACACAATTAGTATGTATCAGAGACAGGAAGACTCCAGCTCCTCTTCACCTCATTTTCTAGACATTTTAAATTTAATAATTTTCTCTTGTGTCTAAAACCAGATTTTAAAAAGTAAAGATGACTTACCTTTTTGGAGTTAATATGTTTTTCGTTAATTAAGAGATAATTTGAACTTTCAAAGTAATGTTTAGAGTTAGAAAGTTTCTTTTCACTAAAAGTTTTCAATACAACGCTATGAGTTACAAAGGAATGAATATTGATGTGTTCATTTCATAGATGGAGATGCTGAGGCATAGAGAGGCTATCACCCCACCAGATCACACATAGCAGAGCCAAGTCCTTTGGGTTACAATGGGATGGTAATCCATCTTTTAAGGACCAGTTTGGTTTTAAGAACCCCTCTACAATTGCTATCCTTTTAAAGTTTATGTACTTTTGTGTGATATTCCATGATAGTACTAGAGTAGTGCTAGGAGGTGAGCCGGTGTGGGGAACCTTTAGTCTCAAGGCCACAGGTTCTCCAACCTTGGACTAGACCAATTCAAGTCTTCAGTGACAGTGGTGTCAAATAGAAATGGGGGCCATATTCCTGCTGGCCATGTATTGACTTAGAAAACCACATATTACCATGTTTTATTATATTTTTATTTATTTAAAAATATTTCCTTATTACATTTTCGTCTGGTTTGGGCCAAGTTCCAGAGTGGAGGGGTGGGAATGGCCACAGGTTGCATGTTTGACACCTCTGTACTGTAATTACAGTTTCTTTTCAAAGGACCTCAATTGGAGGGGTTCTTAACCTTTTTTGTGTTATGGACTGTGTGGGACAGTGACCACCGAAATCAAGAGTTTGGAGTCTGAATCAGAGATCAGAAAAGGTCTTTATTCTTTCTCATGAGAAAGGGCACAGCCCTTGTCGCTGCTCAAGCAGCAGCAGCCAGGGAGTGTGCGCACTTCTCCAGTTGTGAGAAGCAAAGTTTTATAGCCCTAACTCGTGCCTCTCCCACTCTCTTACCTTTTTCCCCCATTAGCAGGGTACTCAAGGCGTGCAATCTAAACTTGGCAACTACTACCCAATAGAAGCAAACGTACCCATATTTGGGAAATAGATGTATGCGTGTGCCAGGAAATGGGAGCAACCAGGAACTGCCTGTGGATTTTTGAGAAAGGTGAAACTCAACTCAGGGATTCGACCTGAGGGAACTGCACATTAGGCCATCTCTCACATGGACCCTTTTGTTAATCTGGCAAAATCTATGGACTGCTTCTCAGAATCATGTTTTAAAATATATAAAATACATAGGAAGACATAGGAAACCAGTTATATTGAAATAGTTATCAAAATGTTTAGGAAAAAATTTCACAGGTTCACAGACCCTAGGTAAAGAACTCCTGAATATATACTTTACAAATAAGTGTTTTCTGTTTAAAAATTTTTTTTTTAAATTCTGGACTTAAACACCAAAAAGGAAGCATTTTTATACACACAAAAAAAAGAGGATTCTCTATGAAACCTTCTCAGTTCATGCCATTTGTACTTTTAAAAGTACGTATTAAATTCTACACATTACTTTCAAAACTGCCCTTGTCCATACTTCTGAACTTCTTTTTATTTTCATGGATTTAGAAATTATATGGGCATCTAGGTGGCATAGTAGATGGAGTGCAGGGCCTGGAGTCAGGAGAACTCACCTCTCTGAGTTCACATCTGGCCTCAGACTAGCTGTGTGACCCTGGACAAGTTGTTTAACCCTGTTTCACAGATTCCTCATCTGTAAAATGAGCTGGAGAGAGGATTCTCCAAAGATGGCAAAGTAGGTCAGAAAACTTGGCTTTCCAAATTTCTCCATTAAAAAAAGACAACCTAGAGTAGTAGCAATAAATAAAAGTCAGGGTAAAGCAGTTGTTCTGAAACAACTGGAGAAGACCCCCAGAAAAGACCAGACTTCCAGGGGCTGGGGTCAAAGTTCAGCCAAAGTGAGTTACAAACACCTCCAGGCCAACTCTGCAGAATCAGACAAGCCCTGGGGGCAGCTGGGGTTGGGAGGCAGCCTCAGCCTTAGAAACTTAAATCTCTAGGACTGTCTCTGGGTTGTTGTGTTTTTTGACTGGGTAACCAGGGTTGAAGTGACTTGCCCAGAGTCACACAGCTAGTAATTGTTATGTGTCTGAGGCCAGATTTGAACTGAGGTCCACCTGACGTAAGGACCAGTGCTGTATCTACTATACCTCCTAGTTGCCCCCAGCCATTCCTTTTCCTTGAGAAGCGTCAAGTGGTCCCAGGCACGAAACTTTAAAAATCACTAAGAGGGATCAAGAAAAAAATTAGGAAAAAAATAAGAGCAGGCCAGGAAAATCAAGATAATTTTGAAAAGAAAGTCAACCAATTTGAAATAGAGAATCAAAAACTTGAGGAAGAAAATAATTCCTTGAAAACAGAATTGGGGGGCAGCTAGGTGGTGTAGTGTCTAGAGCACCGGCCCTGAAGTCAGGCCAGCCTCAGGCCTCAGACCAAATGCTTGACATTTACTAGCTGTGTGACCCTGGGCAAGTCACTTAACCTCAGTTGCCTAAAAAAAAAAAGAAAAAGGGAAAAAAAAACAAAATTGGGCAAAGGGAAGCTAATGATCTTCTAAGACACCAGGAAATAATAAAACAGAATCAAAAGAATGAAAAAATAGAAGAGAATGTGAAACATCACATCAGAAAAACAACTGACCTGGAGAATAGATTGAGGAGAAATAATATAAGAATAGTCAGACCACCTGAGAATTAAGACTCTGGATGAATTATTACAAGAAATTCTAAGGAAAATTGCCCTGAAACTCTAGAACAATGAGGCAAAACAGAAATAGAAAAAAATCCAGTGATCATGACCTGAAAGACATTGCAGTAGGAAAACTTACAGGAATATCATAGCCAAATTTCAAAGCTCCCAGGTTAAGGGGAAAATATTAAAAGCAACGAGAAAAAAAAATTAAATACAATGGAGCTACCATAAGGATTACACAAGACCTAGCAGCTACTAAGTTGGTGGACCATAGGTCTTGAAACACAATATTTTGTAGATCAGAAGAGCTGGGGTTATGACCAAGAGTAATTTACCCAGCAAAGTTAAAGATAATCCTGAATGGGGGAAAAATGGACATTTAACAAATTGAAAGATTTTCAGATATTTGTGACAAAAACAGGAGAACTTAAAGGAAATTTTGACATACAACATCCCGGAGAAACATAAGGTAAACATTAAATACCAATTATAAGGGACTCAATGTGATCAAATGGTTTACTTCTTATATATGAAAATAGTGTCAGTACTTTTATGACTGTCATTTGGGTAGTTTGAAAAAAAAGGGCTGAGCTGAGTATGATGGGGTGATTCTAAAAAAAATTGTAGGGAGAGATTAAAAAGGAGTAATTATACAAATAAGGTATAAAAGGAAAAACTTGTACAGAAGAAACATATATGAGTATGTATGTATGCATGTGTTTTTATGTATATATATATCCATGCTTGATTGTAGCCTTCTTTAGGGTTGGGAGAGGGAAGAAGGGGAGGAAAAAAATAAAGTAAAAAGTTCTCTGCATAAGAACCAGGAGAATGTTGTACACAGTAACAGCCACCTTGTGGAGGATTAACTTTGATAAACTTAGCTCTTCTCAGCAGTGCAAGGATCTGAGACATCTCCAAAAATCTCATGATGGAAAATTCTATCTACATCCAGAGAAAGAACTATGGAGTTTGAATGCAGATTGAAGCATACTATTTGCTCTTTTTTTTCCCTTCTGTTTTGTTTCCTCTTTCTTGTGGTTCCTTCTATTGGTTCTAATTCTTCTTTACAACATGACTAATGTGAAAATATGTTTAAAAAAAAATTCTGCACAGCAGAGAACAAAAGAAAATCTGCAAGGAAGCGAAGAAAAGCTGGGCAGCTTTGAAAACTGTAGTATTTATTATATAGGCTTTCTTGAAATGGAAATTTAATTGTTTTATATCGAATCCTCTCATGTTCTGCCATGTACATGGCAATGGTTTTTTTTCCTTTTCATTTTCTATTTAAGTTTTAAATAAAAAAATCCCCCCCCAAAAAAAATGAGCTGGAGAAGGAAATGGCAAACCACTCCAAGTATTTCTGCCAAGAAAACCTCACAGAGTTGGACACAACTGAAAAATGATGGAACAGAAATTGTTATCTCCTTCCCTAGCGATATCCCCCACACTAGAAACTGAGCTTAAAAAAATAACAAAACTCTTGTAACAAATAAGCATATTCAAGCAAACAAGTTCACACAGTGACTGTGTCTAAAAATGTGTATTTCTTTCTGCCTTTGCTTTTTGTCCATCACCTCTCTGTCAGGAGGTAGAGTAACTGTGCTTTATCATAGGCCCTCTTGAAACATGCATTCTTCAGAGTTTTAAGTCTTTACAAGTCTTTTATTTTCTTTACAATTGTTTTCTTGGGTTTCATCACTTCACTCTGCATCAATTCATATGACCTAGCATTTTCTGAAATCATCCCTTTTATCCTTCCTTTATCCTAAGGCATAAGCAGGAGCACAGTTGAAAACCACTTCATTGACTTCACCCTGAAGATAGTTCATTTATTTATTTATTTACTGGCCTTTTAAAGCCCGTTTCTGTACTTTGCTTTCCCAACAACCACTTCTTCCTAAGGTGAAGAAGCCTCTTTTTAATCTCTGATACAGCCTGCTAAGCATGATTACAGGCCTTTAGGCAAAAGAGCTTGGCGCAGGTGCTCACCAGCCCAACAGCCTCTAATCACTAGGGTCTTTTTTTTTCCCCTACTGGAAGAAAAACTCTCAAGGACATGGCCAGCTGGTGATGTGTCAGCTGGGTCCTGTGCTAACAGGAAGGGCTGATTTATTCTGTGTGTGTCTGTTCATGGGCTCACTAGGAGTCTGGTCAACACTGCTGTTCTGTCATTGTTCTGACACTCCTCTGTCGACTTGGTATATCTATCAATGAATGAAGTCAAACTTAGGAAATTTTAGGGCTGGAAGGGTTATTTGAGGTCACTTTATCCAAAGATTATTAGAAGTGGAACTATAAGGCTACACGCACAAATATATGATTGATAAATGTTTTGTGACTGATTAATAGTGACGCAGGGAGCAAGGAGGTAAACTTATTTGCCCAGGCAGTCAAATAGCTTATATGGCTCAAAGGCAGGATTTGAACCTAGGTCTTTCAGATTCCAAGATGGCACTGTCTATTGTGCTCATAAATTTAAAAAATCAATTCTAAACTATTTGGTTGAGATGATTGAAAAGTTCAAATAAAATACATTTTAGGATTATCTGTGGATTTTGTTTATCAAGGTGTTAATTGTGTAAAATTGAAAGTTGATTTTAATTCTCTTTTTAAAATTTAATCAGGCTGGCAGTCTCCCATGACTTGTTGGTCCAGACTCCTTAACTTTGTAACTTCACCCTTCACATACATTGTTGACTTGCCCCCCAGGCTCACACAGCTAGTAAATGCCTGAGGCCAAGTTTGAATTCAGCTCCTCTGGACTCTGGGTTTGGCACTCTATCTACTACCTCACCTAGATGTCTCTAATTTATTGGTTACTACTAACCTAACTAATAAATTGATCGTGCTCAGAACCTTGTGTCAGTTTACCTTAATTTTCTAAAGTTAGTTTTCTAAACTACCAGTATGGAGAAAGTATGCTGATAATATACTGATATGGCAAAACCAAACCTCCCTTGATGTAATTTCCCATTTCCCTTCAAGATCTCTATGTTCCAACCAAGTAGACTCTTTGTTTTCAACATTGCTGTTGTTCATTTCAGTCATGTCCAACTCTTTGTGAACCCGTTTGGGGTTTTCTTGGTGAAGGTACTGGAGTGGTTTGCCATTTCCTTCTCCAGCTCATTTTATAGATGAGGAAACTGAGGCAAGCAGGGTGAAGTGACTTGCCCAGGGTCACACAGCTAGGAAGTGTGTGAGGCCGGATTTGAATTTAGGAAGATGAGTCTTCCTCACTTCAGGCCCGGTGCTCTATCTGCTGTGTCACCCAGCTGTCCTTCTTAACATTCCATCTACACACTATTTGTTGGATTAAGCTGTTTATTATGCTTGGAGAACACTGTCCATATGTACTTCCCCTTTTAGAATCCCTAGATTCTAAACCTTCTAGATCTAACTTTGATGGCATCATCTTTCTTAAACCTTCCCTTATTAGTCCAGTTCATGCTCTTTGCTTCCTCAGTTTATGAAATGCTTATTTCTGTTGATGTTTTAGACCTGCTCCATGGGGGCAGGAACTTTTTATTTGGCCGAATATCCCTGATGAGGTTGGGATCTGGGTCCCAGAAAGGAAAAACCCTAGACTTTCCCACATGGCTAAATCTCTGGCATTTTCCTGAGGTTATAATCCCATCAACTGGCCTTTCACCTCCCTATGGCCCCTGGCCATTTCCCCTCCCATCCAGATCTCCTTAGGCTGCTCCTCCTGTCACCCCAAACTACTTAGCCACTCCTAGATCCCTCCCACAGGCTTTCTGTATATAACGTCCATCTTGTCTCCATTAAGACGCTAAGATTCCTAAAATCTAGTCACTGCTTAGATTCTTATAATCTAGCCACTCCTTAAAGAGTCTGCCCAATATGACAGTGTTCTAATAAACCTTGTCTTTGGCTGAAAGAAGGCCTGAGTCGAATTCTTTCAGGCAGGACCTGCTTATTGTGATATTGGGGTCCCAGCACCCCTGAACCCCTAAACCGCATCATCCCCAGCTAGGTGGCAAAGTCATTAAGAGGAATGGACCTGGAGTCAGGAAGACTTGAATTCAAGTCCAGCCTCAGAGGCTTATTAGCAAGTCACTTAACCCTATCTGCCTCAGTTTCTTTAACTGCAGAGTCAGAATAATAATAGCACCTATCTCACAGGGTTCTTGTATGGATCAAATGAAATCATATTTGTACCATGCCTATGCACATGGTAGGTGCTTAATAAATGCTTGTTTCCTTCCTAATTAATATTTAATATCTGAATTTTGGAATTTTTATTGTTATTTTTTGTTACAGAATATCTAATCTGAATGGCCTTGAAGGTTGTCCATATATTAAAAGGAAAGGCTTAGAAACTGAGATTACCCTCTAAGTTATTTTAAGCGACATTGGTACGTCTTCAAAACACGTGGGTAAAATAAAACACCCTTCCAAATAAGCCCTAATGGCCACCTTATTCCGGTACTCTGAGACAAAGCTTCTTACTCTGCCTTATCAAACTATTCATCCAGAAACCAGAGAAACTGCATCTGCCTTGTCCAGCAAAATTCTCCGGAGATGAGTTTTGCCTGAAGGTTAGCCACTGGGTCCTCCGGCTGACTGACCAAGGAACGTTTTTTAGGTGCTACCTCATGCCCCTGAAAAGCTGAAGTCACCTTGACTGTGGCTGGGGAGGAGGGAGTAAGGTTATGTAATGGCCTAATACAATACTCAAACTGGGTGAGCTCCAGTGTGGTTATGCTAAAACCCTGGGTCCCTAGTTCTCAGTGAAGAAGTGTTTATGGAAACCTCATGTGACTCTCTTGCCCCTTATTTGATGAATCCATAAACAATAATAAGGCCAGCCATGTTCAAACGTCAAACATACGCTTGCCAAAAAGACTATTTTACTAAGAATTCACAGGGCAAGCACTCATATGGTGGTCAGAAAAAGTCACACAGGGACACTCTCAAGGTCTCTCTTAAGAACTTTGGAGTTGATTGTGAGACATGGAAGACCAACCTGCATGGTATGACCACATCAGAGAAGGTGCTACATTCTACGAGGGAAGCAGAAGTAGCTCAAAAGAAACGTGAAATGTGCAGACTTAGAGAATCCACCCCAGGTGTTCACCTGGACTGTTTGTGCCCGACCTGTGGTAGAACATTCTGAGCTCATATTGGTCTAATCAGCCACTGTGGGACACACTGAAACTTATATATATGATGTCATTTTGGTTCTTAGAGAACTAAGGACCACAACCCAGTAACCGCCACTACAATCTGAAGTAAAAGACAGTCCTTGCCCTCCAGGAGCTTACAATCAAATGGGAAACAAATCTGTACCAAGCTAGCTATTGTCAGCAGTTCTAAGAAAGACAAACAGAATTAGGCTGTATGTGCATTCTGTCTCTTGACAAAGATCTGGTGCCAGATGAGGTACACATGAGAGAGTCAATGTGTGAATGAATTTGTTCTGCTTGACAACACTTATAAATTGCAAGGGCAGCCTTTAATTTGGAAGGAGGGGACTGTTGGGAGTGGCGTAGTGATAGGAATTTTTAAAAAAAAGATAAGAGCAGTGGTTGAAAGATTTTAAAATACTCCCAAGGGCTGGTGGCTAGAGCACTAAACCTGTAGTCAGGAAGATTCTGAGTTCAACTCTGGCCTCAGATACTTATTAGCTGTTGACCCTGGGCAAGACACTTCATCCCGCTTGCCTCAGTTTCCTTATCTGTACAATGAGCTGGAGAAGGAAATGGCAAACCACTCCAGTATCCCATCTGGGATCAAGAAGAGTCAGACAAGACTGAACAACAAGAAAACAGAAAGGTTTAGAAGGGGGTTGTTTGTCCTTTGTTCTCCAAGAGGACCAGGACATAGGGGAGGTGATGTCATGCTTTGCAAGTGAATTGGATTTAAGTAATGGAGGCTGTGCAAAGTCACCACCCTCACTCTCTCCTTCAGAGCCATCTGGGCCTTTTTAAGCTAAGGTCTTTCCCGTGTCTCAGTTGGTCTGAGTCAACACCCATTCAGTGATTAAGGCTAGGTAAGAAATGAGGTAAAAAATGCCTCTTTTATCTACTCAAAGGAAAAAAAAATCTATCTAGGAGTAGAACACCCTCAGGGTTTCTGGCCAGAACAGAATTTCCCACTTTACAATTTTTTTGTTCAGCATTAATACATTGAAATGTTCATGCTAAGTTCTTAGTACATAATTTAAGTTCATTCACTTATACTAAATTAATAATTAAAAAAAACTTAATTTGTCTGTAATTTCTACCTTGGTAATTATGAGGACCAATGGATACTTAAAAACTTAACAATTATAATAATATAAAATACCTAATAATTATAAAGAACCAGCCTCATATGAAATTGAATAATTACTGTCTGGTCATGGCACATGCTGTCGTGATGAATAAACACGGACGGACTCTGCTACTGCCCTCACAGAAGTACAAAATGTTGGGGAGATAAGGCAAAACAGAGAAGTAGCAAACAAGGGAAGACATTGTAATGAAAGCTCTAAGTTGTGTAAAAGGGCCCCACATCACTGCCTTTCTTAGAAGCCACATTCTTCACACTCATGCCTGTTCTGACACCTGAATCTCTGATTCCCTTCCTGAAAGGGCTCTTACATATAGAGGAATTTACTATGTGTCAGGCCAATTTTTACCCCCTCTTTTCCCCAAACATACAGCAATGGAAAGAAATTCATAGAAGGCCTGGTTGAGTTAGCCTCTTGTGGAAAGGGGAAAGAGACCTGTGTTACTTTCTTAGTATCCTGGACCCCTGGAGCAGGCTGGTGCAGAAAAACAGAAAAATGTGATGCAGGATTACAAGGGAAACTAATTGTATTTAAAGCTTTTATTGAGTTTTTAAGTGAAGAACTTGTAGGCTGAGTGCATGGCTAAAGAATGTGGATGAAGAATTGCCTCACCAAAAAGCAAAAAAAAAAAAATGAATGTGGTTCTCATTGAGAACAGGGGGTAAAGAAAGGGTAAAGGGAGAGGGAAGGGGGCAAGGGAAGTGGGGAGAAGGGGCAAAACAGGGAGAGAACAAGGGATACTGAGACCTGACTGACTGGGGACAGACCCAAGGTGCAGATTGGGAGAAATATTTAATTTTTCATTTTTAAATTTTTAGGCAATTGGGGTCAAGTGACTTGCCCACGGTCACACACCTAAGTGTCAAGTGTTTGGTGTGAGGCCGAATTTAAACTCAGGTCCTCCTGACCTCAGGGTCGGTGGTCCTATGCACGGCGCCATCTAGCTGCCGCAGAGATAAATATTTTTCGACGTGGTCAACATCTGTGGAGGTTGGTTTCTTCTTTTTCTTTTTCTAGGTGTAAAAAAGGGCAGGTAGGAGAAGGTGAGAGAAACCAGTGGTCTGTCAAGTCTAAAAACTAATGACCAAAAAGCACAGCCGTTATGCAACCATTGTTAACTGAAAATACCAAAGAGCTCACACAGGTTATCACAACCAGTTAACTCTAAGAAATGAAATAAAATAAAAACAAAGCGCTAACAGAGGGCACAAGCAGAAAGCTTGCTTTATTCCGTTAGTGGATGGAAACTAGATACGTGCAGGCTGACTTCTCTAGGAAACCTGCTTTTATGAGGCTAAATCTTACTACATATTGCAATAATATGCAAGAACAATAATAATACATAACATCAACAATTGGACAAGTTTGATTCCTCGCAGGGGCTTTCGGGTGGTGTGAGCTCAGGGACCACCTGGGGCCGGTGTGGAAATAATACTGGGGTTCTGCTCCGGCTGAGTTCACCAGAGGTGAGCGCAAAGGATTGTTGTTATGCCAAGCTCAGCGAGCTTGCTGGGCCTTGATTAAAAAAAAGTACAAGGAAGGAAACCCGAAACCAGGAGCAAGCATACCCACCCCCAGATTTAGAGTTGAGACGACAAGAGAAGGAGGGGGCTGCTTGGACCACAGGACCGTGCAGTTGGAACTGGGATAGACCGGGAGACCGCGGAGTCTTATTATGCCATCATTTAACAAAGGAGGGAACTGAGACACACGATGTTGGGTCAGCCAGACCGGAGAAAGGTCTGGGGCTGGCTCAGAACCGCAGTCTTGCGGGAAGCCCGGGCTGCACGGCTGGCCAATCTGGGTGCGCCCGAGCTCCTTGGGGGCCGGGGTGGGCGTAGCTCCAGCGTCCCGGAGAGGAGGAGGAGTAAGAGGGGGAGAAGGAGGAGGAGGGAGAGGGAGGGGCGAGGAGGAGGGAGACGGGGAGGAGGAAGCAGATGGAGCCGCGGAGGAAGAGGCGGGGGCTGCAACGAGCAGCCAGGAAGAGACGGAGACCCAGGGAGGCAGCCCCCGGAGTCTGCACCATGAGCGCCTCGGACCCCCGCAGTGGGGACTTCTCGGCCCCAGGTGGGAGGGGAGGGGCACCCCGGACCACGGCCTCCCCCTGCTCCTTCTTCAACCCTAGGCCCCTCCTCCAGCCTCCTAGCCCTTCTCTTTCTCCTCTTCTCCTCCCTTTGCCGATCTCTCTCTCCTATTCCTCCTCTCCTTCTTTTTGCTCTTCCCCTTCTCCCCCATTTCCTCTAATTCCCTTCCCCTCCTCCACTTCCCCCTTTTCTCCTCTCTTCCCACCTTTCTCCTCCCCTTCTCCTTCCTTTTCTCTCCCCCTCCTCCCTCCCCACTTTCTGCCCCCTCCCCATTTGGACTGGGAGTACTTGGCTGCTCTTACTCGAAGTCCCTTCCCCCCTCGAGTCCCCCCCGCTGGGAGCCTCCGTTCTTAATGTGTAAAGCGCCGCGCTTGGTTCGGAGCGTCTGTCCGGTGCCCTTCTCCTTTCATCCAAGAGCCCTTCCCTCTGTTCTCCAGCTCCTTTTCTTCCCTCTGGCCCCCCTTTTTTTTGGGGGGTCCCATTCTTGCTGTAATAGGAGCCGCCGCACCAGGTGCTGCATGAATCCTCATCTGATCCCCCGCCACTGCCTTCAGCGTGACTGCTTTGTGAAGATTCGCTTTATTTTTATCAGTTTATTTATGTGCTTTTTTATTTAATGTACACTTCTCTTCCCGTTTGAAGTTGCTTTCAGATAGGGCTCATTTCCTTCTCCTTGCATTCCTGTTTTCTTGCACACTTGGCCTTATTAGGTTCGATCGTTAGAGACCTTTGGTGGCGAAGGGCATAGAGTGCCTGACTTGGAGTCAGGAACACGAGTTCTTTTCCTGGCTCAGACTCTTTATTAGCTGTGTGACCTTGTCTGAGCAAGTCCCTTTGCCTCTTCCGGCCTCAGTGTCCCCATCTGTAAAGTGGGGATAATTCTAGCCCTCCTCCCAGGGTAGTTGTAAGGATCGAATGAGATAAGTAAGCTATGCAAAGTGCTTTGCAAACCTTGAAGCATTCTATCTGTGGAAGCTATTATTAGGAGTATCATTATTATGCTTGTGGGAGGTTTACTTTTCACTCTTGAAAATGAAAAGAAAGAAAAATCCCTGGTGGCAGCTGCAGCTTCCTTGGGGAAGGCAGGGAGAAGCTTCTCTTTTCCCTTTCCCCTTGGGGTTAGATGCTAGGGCAGCTCTTGCTGGGGTATGGTGTCACCCGTAGTGCCCTTCCCCTCCACCTCCCCTTCTCCCACTCTCTGTCCTTCCCCATCACATTAATTGCCGAGGGGTTCTGGGTCCCGCTTCCGCCCAGCAAAGGGGAGAAGACAGGTATGCAAAAGTGTTCTCGAAAGCCGTCCATCAGCTCCAGCGTTCAGATCCTTAGGTGTCTGAACTTGTTTGAAAACAATAACTCGCTGTTTAGAGGAAATACCGGGGAGGTTCTTTGCCTGTGTTCATTGTGGGTCCCTAGCTATTGGCTTGAAATTGAATTCATTTAATCATTCTTCAGGATAATTGGCTCCCATTACTGCCTGAGAGAGAGAGTACAGGTTTGGTTCCTGTACTGCTCACCAGATCTGTTACTGACCCAAAGCTGTTTAAAAAACCAAACCAAACCAAAAAGCCTTGAGCTGTGGACTGGGGAGAAAGCAGATGGAAGCTTTGAGGCTTATTCTTGAGTACTTTTGTGTCTATGCCTCTCCCCCTTCCTAAATGTCCAATGATGCTTCGTAGGAAAAAAACAAGGCTTGCCCCAGAGCCAAGGTCGGGGGGAGTAAGGTGATAGATGATGCTCTCCTGTGTAGTAAAGCCTAGTACAGTCACGGCCAGAATTGTTTGGTTCCACAAGCATTTATTAAGCCCCTCGCTGTTGTAGGTGCCAGGCCCACAAAGACAAAAAAGTGACTTAGTCCCGATGCTTGAATATCCTATGAGAGAGAGATGTGATATTTAAGCAGGTAAATATGATCAGGCATCTTTTTATTCACCTCCTTTGTATCTGCTGAAGTCATGGTGGAGGTCCCCGGGAAGTGGAGTGGGAATTTTCCCCCCACATTGAGTTTTTAATCATGTTACTGCGATAATGTCCTTACTAGGGTGAAGGGCATTCCAGGAAGCAGCACAGCAGACTTCCCTCCCCCCTTCTTCCAGTGCATCGGCTTGGCACCCTTAGGGCTCCTCCCCTCTGGAGTTCTTCTAAAGAGTTGGGAAGGTCTGTGATCCGGGTCTTTGAGGAGGTGGAGGGGGCTTATTTATGAGTCTAAACTCTGGAGGGTTCCCAGGATGACTCTATCCAGCCAAGATGCACCATCCTGTAGTGGAGTGGCCTGAGTCACACCTTTCGTGAGGGTTTCCTAGCCAGGACCCTAGGCCTTCTTGTATTCCAAAACCCATCCCACCTTGCTTCCTCCCTTGATAGCCTTCCCAGCAGCTTGGGTCCAGGGGGCTTTCCATATCTTTATGTTTTAGGATCCAGGATTTCTCCCCAGTTCTGCCCCTGTTCACCTCACCCCCATGAATTTGCTCCAGGCGTTAGAATTCTTAGTTACAGCTCTGGGGACAAGGACTAGTTTTCTCAATCATAAAGTATTTATTAGGTGTTTGCTATATCCCAGGCAGAGCTTTGCTTATGATGCAGAAGGATGACATCTGAAAAAAAATACTGGTTCTTTAGTAATTCAGCACATGATTATTAAGCCCTGCCTGTATGCAAAACACTCTGGAAACTAGGATGAAAGTCCTGCCCTCCAGGAGTTTACATTCTACCGGGTGGGTAGGGTACTGAACTTACTGAGTTAAGTGAGAATTAGGGAATGGAGGAAGGAGAGGTGGTTACACTGGGGGATCAGAGAGAGCCTTTGCCCCTGACCTGAGCCTCAAAGGGAGGATGAGCATTCTGAAAGGGTGAGAGGAGGAGGGAAGGCATGCTATGTCAGGGGCATGGCGTCTTTCAGTGACTGGGGGAGGGAGATGGACTCCAGACCAAGTCCAAGATGAAGCCAGATTGGGAAGGACTTTGAGTACCTGGGTGAGGGATTTGTATTTTATCTCAGAGGCAATAGAAAGCCACTAAGGGTTTTTGAGTGAAGGAATGATAGAATCAGCAATTATACGTGCTTGTTGACTTGGCTTTTTAGGACTGTCTTCCTCCTGAAGTTATATATAATTGTAGTTATTGACTTGAATGTTGAATCCGCTAAGTATAACAACAGGGAAGGAACTGTCCTGCGTTTTGGCATCGTACTTTTGTTGTTCGCTTGTTTTAGTTGTGTCCAACTCTTTGGGACTCCATTTGGGATTTTCTTGGAGAAGATATTACTGGAGTGGTTTGCCAGTTCTTTCTCCAGGTCATTTTACAGAAGAGGAAACCGAGGCAAACAAGGTTAAGTGACTTGCCCAGCGTGACACAGCCATATCTTCCTGACTCAAGACCCACTCTATCCATTGTGCCACCAGGCTGCCCTGTTGGTTTTGTATCTCCAGTGCCTAATGTCTCTTTCCTTGAGCTCAATTGACCAGTTCTTTAGGAATTTTATTTTGGCACCTGGGAGCCTGGAATGATCTCTTCTTTACCTGTCCCCCTCAAAACCAGACCAGTCTCTTCTGCATGTGGTCTTTCCTGATCCCTGTAATTGTTGATGTCCTTCCTCCTGAACTATCTTGTGTCAAACTACTTTATATATGTTTGTGTTTATTCACTTTACACTTGTGGTGTAGACTTTTTTGTATTCCAGTTGGAATGCAAGCTCTTTGGGAGTACTTGTATCTATAGTGCCCAGTACGTAGTAGGCTCTTAATAAATGTTTGTTGGTTAATAGGAGAGGGAGAAAACCTAGGAGATTAATTAAGAATGCCTGCATAGCCTTGTGAATTAAGAGAGGGGAAACTCTAGGGAGATAATTGGGAGTAGAATTGGCAAGATGGATGGGAAGGGAGGAGAAGGAGGAAATAAGCATTTATGTAGCACTTACTACATGCCAGGCACAGTGCGAGGCGCGTTTACAAATATTATCTCATTTGATTCTCACAACAACCTTGGGGGTAGGTGCTGTTATTACCTCCATTTTGCAGTTGAGGAAACTGAGGCAAAGAGAGATTTAGTGATTTGCCCACAGTCATTGAGTGTCTGAGGTTGGATTTGACTTCTGGTCTTCCTGACTCCAGGCCCAGCACTCTATCTACTTTGTCGCCCGTTGCTTCTAATGGGAGTAGCTGATTGTATATGAGGTAAGGCAGAGTAAAGAGTCAAAGATGACCTCAAGGTTATAAACCTGGGTGCTTCCCTCAATAGAAATAAGTACATTAGCCAGGTGTGGTAGCCTCCACCTGTGGCTGGGCTCTGTGCTCATCAGGTGTCCTTACACTAAGGTTAGCATCAATATGGTGAGCCCTCAGGAGCACAGGGCCTTCAAGTTGCCTAAGGACCCTGAGCTGGCTCATGTCAAAAGAAGGGGGAACGTCAAAATGCCAGTCAGTAGTGGGATCTGGGTTGTGAGTAGCTTTCAAGCTCGGGTGAGATGGGGAAATCCAGTCTTAAAAGAAAAGAAGGAAATTTTGCTCTTGGGAGGGCAGGGATCTAACTTTTTTATGTTTAAGGGCACAATAAAGATTTGTTAAATAAATGAGTAAAGCCTGTCTGGCTAGGTAAGAAGGACTTGGCACTTAATCAATGCTTATTCATCATTTAATATATTCAGAAGGGGGAAAAGGTGTGGCCAGAAATCTAAAGTAAAACTCATTTAGTCTCAAAGGGTAGGGGGACAGATTAGATAGTACTGGAACGGGACTCACAGGAAGAGATAAGAAGGTCAGAGAGCCAAAAACATCCAAACAGGGAACAGTATATTTGTTAAGATGGAAAAGGAGGGCTGTGAATTACCAGGGCTAGAAGATTTCTTTCTCTGACAACAAAATTTGTTCTATCTGTATCAGCAAAGCAGTGCTAAAGTGAGTTATTCAGCTGGGGTGGTGGTACCAGTTTCTGTAGAATTGGGCATTAATGTGGTATTTGTTTAAATGGAATTCTACTTGTCATACCTGGAAGGTTGTCCAGTTGTCTAGACGTCTAGACTATCTATATAACGTTAGTCATTGCTTTAATGATGAGGTATTTAATTTTTTTTAAAAAACCTAATTATTTGGGAAACTAAAATTTACTCACTGTAAAGATATTGTTAGGAATCACTGCTCTAAAGAAAGGCAATAAAGGGGATTGGGAAAGGCTGTTTGTGGATTTTAGGGATTTGAAGGGAGCCAGGGAATGCAGGAGGCAGAGATGAGCAGGGACGGAGTTCCAGGCACTCGGGGACAGACAGGGAAAATACATGGAGTTGGGAGATGTACTGTCTTGTGTGAAGAACAGTGAGGAATCCAGTGTCACCATACGGAAGAGTAGCTGGAGCAGGGAGTAAGATGAAGGAAGACTGGAAATGTGGGAAGGAAGCCAGGTTTGATCTGGAGATCAATTTGGTAACTGAGTGAATGTTGGATTAGAATGGGAAGAAGCTTGAGGCCAGGACATCAACCAGCAGTTATTGCAATAGTGCAGATGTGAAATGATGAAGGCCTACACCAGGGTGAGGGCAGTGTCTAAGGAGAGAGGAGAGAAGGGAGATAGATATAGGTATAGGTATATGTACACACATATATACACATATACATACATACACACCAACACACAAGGTGTTATGAGGGTGAAAATTATAGAACTTTGACAGTAGATTAGCTGTGAGGGGTAAAAGAGTGAGGAGTTGCATGTGACCCTTAGGTTATGATCCCGGGTGAGTTGGGGGGATGGTTGTGCCCTTTATCATAGTGGGGAAGTTTGGAAGAGGGTCTGGGAGGAAAAGATAATGAATTTTATCATCCCTGAGGAGCACTTAGAGTGAGTCTAGGAATTGGTGAGTTGTGTCCAACTCTTCATGACCCCATTGAGGGTTTTCTTGGCAAAGATACTTAAGTGGTTTGCCATTTCCTTTTCTAGCTCATTTTACAGATGAGGAAGCTGGGGCAAACAGGGTTAAGTGACTTGCCCAGGATCATACAACTAGTAGTGTCTGAGGCTGGTTTTGAACTCACAAAGATGAGTCTTCCTGACTCCAGGCCTGGCACTCTACTGACTGCACCATCTGGCTGCCTCTAGAGAGGTAGCCTGCCAGTGTTGAGTGAGATCGTGGCTTGTTGGGAAGGAAGATGATAGGATCATATGCTGTTCATTGGTTGCTTAAACTTAGGATCTTTTCCTCCCAAACCCTCCCTTCTTCACTTCCCAATTACTGATGAGGGCATCCCCACTACCTTCCCAGTGGCTGCGGATCACAACCTAGGTTCATATCCATACTTCACTCTCGCCCCTCATGTCCAGTCACTTGTCAAGGCCTATTAGAATCAGCAGGGCCATTGACTGTAACCCCTTCATCTTACAGTTGATGAAACTAGAGGCCCAGAGGGATTAATTGTCTTATCCAAAGGTTGCTAATGTAGTAAGTGACTGAAATGGTGTTCAAACTCAGCCCCATGCCTTTTCCATGTACCCACACTGCCTCTCAAGGTAGAGAAAGCATAGAGTGCTTAAGGGGGCCAGGCTGAGGTTGGGAACTGGTGAGGACTCTTGTGGGGCCTACATTAGGAGGTGGACTGGACATAGTAAATGTGAGTCCTGTAAGTCGGGGACTAACAGTATGTGATAGACGTAGATTCCATCTCAATAAAACAAATGTACCTGACAAGATTACTTATTTTTATTTTTAAATTTTGGACTTAAACACCAAAAAAGGAAAGCATTTCCATGTACACAGCAGAATACAAAAAGAGGATACTGTATAAAACTGAGAATCTCCATTTTGAATGGGATTGAGACCACCTATCCAAATAAAAATTCAGAGGTTTCTCTCAGTAGAAACAGAAGTTTTATTCTAGCAAGTCTCGCGTGAGAATTGGGCATCACCTACCCAGGGCGAACTGGAGTAGGGAGGCAAGATACAGGCAGCAAACAAGCAGTTATATACTCTTAGACAAAGAACTCTAAGAACCCTCTCCCCACCCCTCACCCCCACTTACCTCAATCTCTTTATCCTCATTGGTTGAGGTAAGAGACCTTACATTCTACCCAGAAACTCAGAGATACATTTTACCCAAAACAAGCTTGGGAGCTAGAAGATTGCCTTATTTGGTAAAGGTAAGGCTGGGGTGGTGGTTCCAAAACAAGGGAGGGAATGGATAACAGGTGTATGGCCCGATCACATGAAACTTAGGCCCAGCTAATGCTAAAGCCTTAACTGAATTTTGGGGGCATATCTTCCATTTCACATGAGAAACTTTGACTTGTCCCACATAGTCCCCCCTCTCATTTCATAGTTGAAAGTTTCTCATGACAAAATTGGTAAGTTTCTGCAGCCTCCCTATTTGCTATTTCATCAGGGTTTGACCTTTCCTCTTCTTCCTGACTGACTGTCATCCATCCTTGATTCCCCGATATCATTAGTCTTGTGGACTCACTAAACAGGCTCTTTTAATGTAATCGTTCTAGAGAGTGTCCTTTGTACAGTGGTGGTAATTAACTGCATCATGCAAGGGACACATACTGGGAGTAGTATGACTCCACTCACTGCTATCAATAAGAAGCATAAAACTTGCTTCCACCAAGTTCCCCCAAACCAGGACCACCCCTTTAAATAAATATGGGAAGGATTAATCTGAGCATTGACAAATCAAAGGGGCAGCCTCTTCATAAGTGCAGATAAAGAGACCCAAAAGAAAACAATAATGCAATTGTCCCTTTAAGATTCAAAAATTCTTTTCTTATACAGCTGTCTGGCAGGGAACACCATCAATGAAATCCTCTTGTCCTTGGTATTTGTTCCAGCCATCATCATCATCATCATCATCATCATCATCGTCATCTCCTCCTCCTTCTCCTCTTCCTCTTCTTCCTCTTCCTCTTCTTCCTCTTCCTCTTCTTCCTCTTCCTCTTCCTCTTCCTCTTCTTCTTCTTCTTCTTCTTCTCTTCTTCTTTTCTTCTTCTTCTTCTTCTTCTCTTCTTCTTCTTCTTCTTCTTCTTCTTTCCTTCTCTCTTCTCCTTCTCCTTCTCCTTCTCCTTCTCCTCTCTTCTCCTTCTCCTTCTCCTTCTCCTTCTCCTTCTCCTTCTCCTTCTTCTTCTTCTTCTTCTTCTCCTTCTTCTTCTTCTTCTTCTTTCTTCTTCTTCTTCTTCTTCTTCTTCTTCTTCTTCTTCTTCTTCTTCTTCCCCCCAGCTTTCTGTCCATTCTCCTACAGAAATGATCTTAGCACAATTTTAAATCACTATTTCTAGTCCTTATAACCCTGATCATTTTTACAGACTCAAAATTGGAACCATGGCCAATTGTCATGTTTAAGAAATTCACATCAAAACCCAGTGTCTTATACTTTACATTAATCCATTATTAATTTCCTCACCAGGGGATGAGACTTCACTATGGAATTAATCACAGGCTTCAGTACATACATATCAATTTTTTTTAACACAGTACATATCAAATCTTAAAATTTTAGTCATGCCTTGTTTCTTTGATGGCGTTTACAAAACAAATCACAAGCCATTCTTCTTTTGACATTATTAATAAATGGTAACAACACTTTAGACGAGTATGCCATCATCCAAATAACACAATAACATTCCCATAGACTTCTGATTGTCTCCATACCACTATCAAGAATTAAAAGACCCTAACTCATACAGGAACACTAGTCCCAGTTCTATAATAACCTAAGATGTTTCATAATCAATTATTTTAGTGAATTTGTTACTGTACTTCTAAAACCTTCTGATTATAGAGATTACTGTAGAAGGAAAAAGAGCAGGAACATGTCCTTAGCTTTGTTTAAATTCAGATAGAGTTGTAGTTCTCCAATTATGCAGTATCTGTTTCTCCTCATAGCCAAACTCAGGAAATAGTCAGGTGGGAAACATTCCTTTCCAAAGGAACACAATGGGGAAACTGAGCCAGGAGGATGCCATCCTTGATTGAGGCTAAGATTGTCCCCTCGGCCTTTTCCCAAATGAATCACATTTCCTCTAAGTAGACCTCCATCTGTTCTTGTGGCATTTCTCTCAGATACTGATTTAATGCAGACCACTATACCCAAATTCAAACTCAAAACAAAATTAGTTATACTCCCAAGAGCCTTTTACCTCAAACAGCAAGTCTCACTAATCACAGCTTAAAGCCAGATGCAGCTAATTTTACTCTCGTGGAGTTGCAATAAGCAATATAGATTTACCAGGGCTCATACATAAGAAATCTCACTGTACATCTTTCCTTCTCAAATTTAAACTTGCCCTGGTGTAAAAGCCAATCGTTAGAAATCATTTCTACCTATTGTACATAAACTTGCAGCTTCTCAGCAAGTCAAGTTCATTGTCTAGGAACTGCATAATCCTAACAAGTTCTTTTCTCAGGGCAGATGACCTTGCCTACACAGATACAGTAATCGATTATTCCTCTCAGGTTTTAGCATTAAAACAGTAATCCCAAACAACTTACTTAAAAATCTCACAAATTTCATAAATGATAACAAAACAATTTTAACTGAAAATTCCCTTTAAATACAGACAAAATTTGGAAATTCTATGCTTTCTTAAATTACAATACTTAGAAGGAAATGTTACAAAACAGGATCATATAGAGTGCCCCAACAGCCAGATTCATTCCTTTTTCTCTTTTCTCTGAAGGCACAATGAATTTAACATTCCAGATGATAAAAGAAATTGCCCTTCCAGCAACATAACTAATACAATTGCTTACTGGATTATATCACATAAGAAAATTCAAAAATATGTAAGCAGTATATTAAAAAGTTAAAACAGACCCAATGAAAAAAAATCTTTCTTTTTACATTTCTGAAGGCAGATAATTGAATAGGGCTCTCCTCAAACTGCCTGTACAACTATTTTTCCACTGTTCTTTAGTTTCTTTCAATTTACTTTAGTGCCAGACAGTGTAACAAGTTCTGAAATTAAAAACACCACATTTTTACCAATTTGAATGAGTTGGGGCTCATGGGGAAACATGGTCTCGGCAACAGCTGAACCCAGTCATCCCCAACAAGCCACAGCCCCCAGCTGCCCATAAATTACCTTTTGTTTATGTTCTGATACACAAAAACTTTTCTTTTTTATGAGAGGCAGAAAAGATTAAGTGCTACTTCTCTTTTTAATCTGAGGGGAAAAGGTTCCCTTTTTCTCTCTTTGTCTCCACACTCAAATTTGGCCAGAATTAGAATGCAGAGAGAGAAATTATTATTTTTTTTTCCCAAAAGTTTCAAAACCTTCTTACTTTCAAAACCTCTGTTCCCACTGTGCAAATAAATTATACCTTCCTTAAGCTTTCTACACATACTCCTCTTGCCTACATACTTAAACTTTCTTGCCTTTCTTTCTAATGGACTTTGATTAAAGTCCCTTTAAAACCGCACATATCTTATTTCTTTCTAATTCTGACCTGACACTTTGAAAATCCTTCTCAACTTGCTTTTTACCAGTCATATAACCTAAATAATAAAGTATTTTTCTCTCTTTCACTCTCTCATCTACCTGTCCCTCTGAAGCTGCTGTTGCCAGGGAGGAAGAGGGGGAGAGAAAGAAAGCAACATTCCAGAGTCCAGCTGCAGCCTTCTGCTATCTGGCTGCAAAAGATACACACTGACATTTACTCATACCCCGCACAGACACAAACACACAAAAAAAATAGACACGCAACAACCCTCTGCCCTGTGGAATCCTCAAATCATATTTAATCATTTTCTCTCTATCTTTCCCTTTATGTTTTGGTAGTTCATTCCAATTCTGCAATCGATTGCCTAAAAGACTTGTCTATAGGTACCTCACATTTGCACTCCAACTGCGCAGATCCAGATTGTTCCTTTCCCATTCCTAAGTCCTCACCTATGGAATTTATGGGAGTCGTCACCAAACTCCCTGAGACTAAAGACTCAGCTGAATCATTGAGGAGGGTCGCTCACTCCTCCACTCACCCATGAAGCTTTCTCAGCGGGTCCTTTCAATGAGTATCTCTTCTGAAATTTGATTAGGCCTGGATTCTGCCCAAACTAGAGTCTATCCTAAAGGGCCCTCACCCTATGCCAGTTACCTCCAGACCCCTGAGTGCTTACTTCTGGATTGCACGCCTACAACTTACGTGAATGCTCTCACTCACTGGCCGGCCGGAATTTCTTCTTTTCATTTTTAGTCATCGGAGCCCTAACAAGCCTTCTGTTTCTCCGAGTCCCTCTCTTTGGGGTTATTTCAAAGACTGGGCAGTAACCTCCCTCCAGGGCTCAAGACCTCTGAGAAATCTCGGATGCCCGCTTGGTCTTGACCTTGGCAAGGAAGCCCCCTCCCTAATCAAAGAAAATTCTGGACGATTCTCCAATCGAATGGGATTGAGACCACCTACCCAAATAAAAATTCAGAGGTTTCTCTCAGTAGAAACAGAAGTTTTATTCTAGTAAGTCTCACTTGAGAATTGGGCATCACCTACCCAGGGCGGACTGGAGTAGGGAGGCAGGATACAAGCAGCAATCAAGCAGTTATATACCCTTAGACAAACAACTCTAAGAAACACCCTCCTCCCCCACTTGTTTACCTCAATCTCTTTATCCTCATTGGTTGAGTTAAAAGACCTTACATTCTACCCAGAAACTAAGAAATACATTTTACCCAAAACAAGCTTGGAAGCTAGAAGATTGGCTTATTTGGTAAAGATAAGGCTGGGGTGGTGGTTACAAAACAAGAGAGGTGATGGGTAACAGGTGTATGGCCCGATCACATGATTTACAGGAAAATGAAACTTAGGCCCGGCTAATGCTAAAGCCTTAACTAAATTTTTGGGGCATGGCTTCCATTTCACATGAGAAACTTTCACTTGTCCCACACAATTTCATATCAGTTGCGTTAAAAAATATGATAAATCCATGCATTATTTTCCAACATGCATATTAAAGAATGTTTCACTTTCCCCGCTTCCCTGCCTTTTGGGGCTTTATTAGTCCAGCCCTCTCCTCCAACTTTCCCTAAATTAAAAAGAAAAAACATTTGCAACAAATAAGCCTAGGTAAGGAAAACGAATCTACACATTGACAATGTCCAAAAACATGCCTCTTTCTGCATCTTGTTATGAGAGTTTTTAAACCTGTGTTTTCTGTAGTCCTTCAGGCTCCCCACTGCACCCCCTAGAAGGTGAATAGTGAAGAGGGTGGGCATTCCATCTGGGTCTTCCCAGCTTGCAACGCTTATGGGCTGGTTTTTCTCTGTTTTTGAAAAAGAGAGATTGGAGATTCCTTGGTTAGCACCAAAAAGAAAAATCTTGGATATGAATTTCTTTTGGTATTTTCTGTAGGGTACTGTTTCCTTGCCTTATGAGGAAAAGCACTGTAGTCAACAGCATGATGTAAATGCAAAGACCACCACAGTGGGTTATCTGGTTCAAATCTCAGCTTTGCACCTCATTTTTAGGGGACAAATTTTTTCATCTGTTAATGATTGACCTTCTAAAGTCCTTGTACCTATAAATCTAAAAGTCTACCACTTCTTAGCTGCAGGGCCCTAAGTAAACCATATCACCTCCCAAATTTTGGTTCCTTCCTTGGTAAAGTGGGGGTCATCATACTTTTATCGTCTACCTTACAGGTGATTGTGAATCTTTAGTGAGATAAATACAAGGTTGGGTCAAAAGTGTTCCTGCAGTTAATTAAGCTATTAATTTAATATGGTACTTTGTAGCGTTATGTAAGTACAAACTTATTGTATACATATATAGTATGTACACGTACACACACACACACACACACTCACACTTGGGCCAGACCTGTGATTTCAGTGGTATAGGAATTCCTGATGAAGAATCTCTCTGCCAATGCAATTTGACTCCTGCTCTTCATTCTAAGGTCATAGAGAGCTGCTTTTTGGTGGGCTCTAAAGGGAAGGGAAGAGAATATGCATTTACTAAGCACCTACTATGTGCCAGGCATTCTGCTAAGTACCTTTACAAAAATCATTTCATTTGATCCTCACGACAACCTTGAGAGGTAGGTACTATTATTATCTCCATTTTACAGATGAGAAACTGAGGCAAGCAGAGGTTAATGGCTTACCCAGGGTGACACAGTCAGGGAGTGTCTGAGGCTGGATTGGACTCAAGGTTTTCTTGACTCCAGGACTAGGACTCTATCTACTGTGCCACCCAGCTGCCTCTGACCTCTTGCAGTCTGTGAGTTGGTCGGGGGTGGGGCAGTGAGTAGCTTTCCAGTTGTCGCACCCAGCACGTAAACAAGCATGGGACTTCTTGAATTGGAAACCGTCTTTTAAGCTAAATCGTATCTCCTGAAGAGAACAACTTGCCTTGAAAAGAAATATTTTAAAAATTTTTATTCTGTAATTAAAACATACAGACGAGCCAGCCATCCCTCCCAAAGATGGAGGCTTAGTAAGATTGCAAATGATTTGTGAGTCAAACAGCACTTTTCAAAGCTGACATATGTAAGACACACCAAACCAGGAGACTCGGATTTTTTAAAGGCCACTTTTGAAGAAGACACAAGCCTTTTATAAGTGTGGAAGAGAGAGCGTTTAACATTTCCTGATGTGTTTCCATCTCAAAAACTCTTTTGTTTTTGTTTTTAGCGGATGCTGGACAAAATGTGACAGAAGTGGATGCCTTAATTAAAAGGTAATAGGTCTTTTTCTTTTTGTTGGTGAGGCAGTTGGGGTTAAGTGACTCACCCAGGGTCACACAGCTAGTAAATGTCAAGTGTCTGAGGTTGGATTTGAACTCAGGTCCTCCTAACTCTGAGGCCAGAGATCCATCTACTGTGCCACCTAGCTGCCCCAATAGGTCTTTTTAAAAAATTTTATTAATTTATTTTGATTTATCAATAATCACTTCCATATTCTTTTGAGTTTAAAATTTTTCTCCCCCTACCCCCGTTCCACCCTCCCCAAGATGGCGCACAATCTGATATAGGCTTTACATTTACATTCCTATTAAACATTTTTTCACATTAGTGAAGTTGTAAGTAAAAATTAAAACCAATAGGAGGAACCATCAGAAAGATGAAGCAAAACTCAACAGAAGGGAAAAATGAGTGATAGTGATTCAATTTCCATAGTTCTTTCTTTGGATGTGGACAGCATTTTCCATCCCGAGGCCTCTGGAGATGTCTTAGATCCTTGTAATGCTGAGAAGGATTCAGTTTAACAATATTAGTCATCGCATAATGTGGCTGTTATTGTGCACAAAGTCCTCTTGGTTCTGCTCACTTCACTCAGCATCAGACCATATAAGTCTTTTCCAGGTTTTTCTGAAGTCACCCTGTTCATCATTTCTTATAGCACAATAGTATTCCATTACATTCATATACCACAGCTTGCTCAGCCATTACCCAATTGATGGGCATCCTCTCAATTTCTAAGTCTTTGCCACCACAAAAAGAGCCACTTCAAATATTTTTGTACGTGTGGGTCCCTTTCCCTTTTTTATGATCTCTTTGGGACACAGACCTAGGAGTGATATTGCCAGGTCAAAGGGTATGCACAGTTTGTTTGCCCTTTGGGCATAATTCCAAATTATTCTCCAGAACAGTTGGATCAGTTCACAACTCCACCAACAGTACATTAGTGTCCCAGTGGAAATCAATTATTTTGAAATAGTTATCAGCATTTTTCTTTTTAAAGTTCAGGACCCCAGGTTAAGGATTACTTCTCTAAAATTAGAAGTTGGAGAGAATGTACCAATGTACCTACATTGGTATAGAGTATGTTTTCTTATTTTGCAGTTTCCCTGTAACAGGGAATTTACAGGTCCATTCCCAGTCCCTATACTCTGCATTTGCTGTCTACCCTTATAGAATATAAGCTATTTGAGGACAAGGACTATTTCTTTTTTTTTTTTTGTTTCCCCAATACCTTGCCCAGTCCTAGGCACATAGGGCACTTAATCATACCTATTGATAGATTAACTGACATTATTGGTACAGGTACCTGGTGAATTTGACTCACTTCTTATTCTTTGACTTTTCATGAACAGTGACTTACTTGATCCAGAAGAAAGGTACAAAATGGATCACAAGAGGAGAGGCATAGCTTTGATCTTCAATCACGAGCGATTCTTCTGGCACTTGACTTTGCCAGAAAGGCGTGGCACCAGGGCGGACAGAGAGAACCTTAAACTAAGGTAGTCTACACATCTTATCCTATCCTCTATCAGAAACAAGTTGTCACATTGGAAGTGAATGTCTTATAAAATTTCTAAATGGCAATCAGACAGTAAGCCAGGAGAGAAGATAGCTCTTTTTGGTGGATAAAAATCATAGAATCATAGAGTTCAAGGTGGAAGAGACCTTAAGGTCATTTAGTCTAACCCCCTAAGTATTACAGCTAAGGAAACTGAGGCATGAGGCGGCTCGCTGCTTTGTCCAAGAACACCCAGTAAATGGCAGAGTCAGGATTTGAACTTGGGCCTCTTCCTTCAGAGTCCTTTTCCACAGAAAAGGGCCCCCCTGTTCAGAAATAAGCTGGAAATGCTTTCTTTCATAAAGATGTCCCTGTTTTATCTATTTAATTTCACTTTTAAAAGAGGTCATTGTTAGCCCCAATTTGGGAAAAATTCCTTAAGCATCTATTAGGCCCTTTACTAGGTGATAGATTGGCTTCAAAGTGATGAATTTTTCAACCAAAGCAACTCTAAGACCATCTAGATACATAGAAGAGGGGAGGGGTCAAGATCAGTGTCAATTGAAGGGGTTGAAATATTACTTATATTTATCAATTATTTGTTTATACAGAGTTGATGTTAGTCTGAATTGTTTCCTGGTACTTCCTACTTCACTCTTCATCAATTCATACAAGTCTTTCCAGGTTTCTCTGAAGCTGTCCTTTTTATCATTTCTTACAGCACAGTAATATTCTATTATATTCATATACAGAATTATTCAGCCATTCCCCAGTAGATCAGCACTCCCTTAGCTTCCAATTCTTTGCCACCACAAAAAGAGTTGCTGTCAATATTTTTGTATATATAAGGTCTTTTCCCCTTTCTTTGATCTGCTTAGGGTTTCAAGCTTCATAGTGGTATCTCTGGGTCTAAAAGGTTAGTAACTTTGTGAGCATAGTTCCAAATTACTGTCCAGAATGACAACCATTTCACAGCTTCACCAAGTCCACACCCTCTCCAACTTTAATCTTGGTTTCTTTCTTGTCTGCTTCATCTGTCTGACGGGTGTGAGCTTTAATTTGCATCATTAACATTTTCTCATTCGCTTTCTTAAGTTTAGACAATCAACAATAATAAATCAAGTCCTGAGTTGTAGCATATGCTGATTTCTGAGGTCAAGAGCTGGTCTGAGCAGGTTTCAGCCCACCCCGATGTGCCCAGCCAAGTGCCTGAATGTGATTTGTTTTTTCATTCATTCATTCATCAATCAAATATTTATTGAACCCATGCCATTTACTCTGCACTGTGTTGGGCCAGGGATAGGGGATACAAAGCAAAGAAACAGGTTCAAGTGTGGTTGGGAAGTACAAGCTATTTACACAGGAAAAGATAAACCCGTTATAGTCTCCAACTGACTGACCAAAGGTCTGATGAGGGCGGGATAGCAGATGTTGTAAGTGAGTGTCCGTGGGGAGGGATGCGGCTTGGCAACATTGGTTTTTTTCCCTTTCTTTTGAAATGAAGAGGATTTTCAGATAGTCCCCTTGGAGGCTCCATTCATGGGCTTGGGGTCTGTAGCCCATTGGTTTTGCTGGCCACAGACAGAACTGTCCTTTGAAATTCTCACTTCCTTTCCCTGAAGTTTACTTGTAGAGAAATAGTTTGTCCAGTTGCTTTCGATTAGCCATTAAGAGGGGCTCAGGCACCATCTTCTGCAGGAGACTTTTCCTGTTTTCCCTCGTTGTTAGTACCATCCCCTCTAATGTAACTTTGGATCCACTTCCTGGGCATCTTACATATACTGCTAAGTGTACATGTAGTCTTCCCTGGGTAGAATGTAAGCTCCTGGAGGGCAGGGGCTGTTTTCTTTAGTCTTTGCATTCTCAGCCTTTGGCACATAGGAGCTGCTAAATAAATGTTGGTTGGTGGGTGGGGGCATGTGATGGGAATAGTCTGTAGACCAGGTAGACTAGTTTGGCAATTTCTTTATATATAATATCATTATATATGTGTGTGTATAAATATATATTTGTATATAGTATAGATAATATTTGTGTATGTTACATATAATATAAATATGTTTGTATGTCTATATATTATAATATGTAATATCCATCATACTGTATATTACATACTATATATGCTATATTATACTTTATATATTATATATACTATGTTATGCTTTATAGATTATATATGCACTATGTTATACTATATATGCTATAGTATAGTTGATATATATACTATATTATACTATATATGCTATAGTATACTTTATATACTATATATATATTATGCTATACTTTATATATTATACTATATATACTATAGTGCACTTTACATATTATATATACACTATATTATACTATACTTTATATATTATACTATATTGCTATAGTATACATATCATATATACACTATATTATACTATATATGCTATAGTATACTTTATATATTATATATATATACACTATATTATACTATATATGCTATAGTATACTTTACATATTATATATACTGTATTATACTATGCTTTATATATTTTATATATATATTATGTTATACTATATATGCTATATTATATGTATACTATATTATGCTATACTTTACATATTTTATATATATATACTATATTATGCTATATATGCGATATTATACTTTATATATTATATACTATATTATACTATACTTTATATATTATATACCATATTATACTATACTTTATATATTATATATACTATATTATACTATAGATGCGATATTATACTTTATATATTATATATACTATATTATGTTATATATGTTATACTTTATACATTATATATACACTATATTATACTATGTATTCTATAGTATATATATTATATGTGCACTATATTATACTATATATACTATAGTATACTTTATATATATACTATATCATGCTTTATATATTATATACTATATTATACTATATATATTATATATATACTATATTATACTATAATGCAATATTATACTTTATATATTATATATACTATATTATGTTATGTATGTTATACTTTATACATTATATATAGTATATTATACTATGTATTCTATAGTATATATATATTATATGTGTGCTATATTATACTATATATACTATAGTGTACTTTATATATGTTATACTTTATATATTATATATACTATATTAGACTGTATATGCTATATTATACTTCATATATACACTCTATTATACTATATATGCTATAGTATACTTTATATGTTATATATACACTATAGTATACTATAGTATACTTTATATACTATATATACTATATTATGCTTTATATATTATATATATGCTATATTATACTTTATTACATATACTATTATACTATACTTTATATATTATATATACTATATTATGCTATATATGCTATAGTATACTTAATATATATGCACTATATTATACTTTATGCATTATATATTATGCTATATATTATAGGTATATAGGTGTGTATATAGATTTATGTCCTCAGTACTTTAGAATATAAGCTCATATTGAATAGAGATGTTTTTATTCTTTGTACTTATAACCCCAGCACTAGTACAGTGCCTAACGTAAAGGTAGGTCCTTAACAAAGACTTGTTCGTTTTCCAATCCAATAAACATTCATTAAGTGCCTGCTATGTGCCAGGCACTGTGCTAAGTGTTGGAGATACAATTAATAAAAAGCAAGATAATCCGTGCCCTCAAGAAGCTTACAGTCTAAAGGGGGGAGACAGCACACAGAAGAGGCCATGAAAACTGGGTGGGGAGGGGAGTGGGTACCGGGGGTAATGCTGCACAGGGGAATCTTGATCTGTGGAATTGAAACTAGGCAGGGCAGCAAATGCAAAGTAGAGTGGCCTGGAGTTGTTTAATTAATTGAGTTGTGTAATTGATAGTAGCAAGATGGTCCAGAGAGAGCTGGGGAGCTCTGGGAAGGCTTCATGGAGAAAGGGGCACCTGAGCTGTTTCCTGAAGCAGGAGATGGATTGAGGGGACCCTAGATCAAGCTTGGGAACATGTATCCCAAGCCAAAAAGGCAGAATTGGGCAGGAACGGATTAGAGAGCAGTGGAGTGGGGGTAGGGCCAGGAAAGTAAGTGGGAGCCTAAATATGGAGGACCTGGAAGGTATTTGGATTCCTTGGGCAAGTCTTAACATTTCCCTTACTCTGTCCCCAGGCTTTCAAAACTGGGATTTGAAGTGAATTGCTTTGATGATCTTAAAGCTGAAGACCTGCTAATGACCATTCATAAGGGTATGTGGTTTCTCCATCATATGTGTCTCTAATTAGGGAGCAGCCCCATTGGAAGTTAAACCCAGGCGTGTGATAATAAATGTTTAACAACTGGATCTCTGTGGGGAAAAAAATTATACAAGACATACTTTCAAATTTAATCTGCATCTCTAACATTTCTTAAGTCTAGGCAGTCTGCAAGACAGTAAGTCAAACCCTGATTTATAGCATTTGGCCAATTTCCAAGGTGCAAATGCTCACACTGAAAATTTAACAATCAGCTCTCATGAGCACACCTCTGCTTGAACCTGGTCTGGAAAGAGCTGCTGCAAAGATAGAGGATGAAGCATGTAATGTGTAGAAGTGCTAGAACTTGGGAGGGTTGGAGGGAAGGAGGAGGTGCTTTCATTGGATGCCTTTAGATACTCTCAAAGTTCTAGTATCATCAGAGCCGCAGTCCCTCCACCCCTTTGTAGATGGTTCTCATCAGTCACCATGGCCAGAAAATTCCATCGTCCGGTGGCAAACCTTCTGGGAATGAGACTGTTCTAACTGAGATGGACAATAGACAGACAGTGTCTTTCGCTAGGCCCACTTTTGAAACTTCCAGTCTGTCAATCCCTGCCCGAGCCTGAACTCAGCTGCCACAGGGAACCTTGGGTCGCTTTACAGTCATGATGAAATGCCAGGACACTCATTGGTAGCGTTTTCTTTGGATTGACTTTGTCCAAATCATAGTGATCGGGAGATAGAGAGACATAGATTTTTATAGCTGCAAGGGACCATCGAGGCAGCTAGATAGCATGGTGGATAGAGCCCTGGGCCTGGAGTCGGGAAGAACTGAGTATGAATCCTGCCTCAGTTTCCTCAGCTGTAAAATGGAAAAATAATAATGGCACCTACCTCCAAGGGTGGTTGTGAGGCTCAAGTGAGATATTTATAAAGTACTCAGCACAGTGCCAGGCACATCGTACTAGTCACATAATAAATATTTGTTTGCTTCCTATCCTCTTCTTTCCTTCCTCTCAGCCATCCTTTCTTTCCTTCCATTTCTAAAGTGCTTAGCATAGAGCCTGGCACGTGGTAGGCGTAGAATAAATACATGTTTCCTTCCTTTCTCTTTTCTTTTCCTCCCTTCCTCCCTGTCTTCCCTCTTTTCCTCCCTTCCTTCTTATTCCTCTTTCCCTTCTCTTTCCCCTTCTTTCCTTCCTTCCTTCCAGTCCAAACCCTTCATTTTATAGGTGAGGAATGAAGCCCAGAGAGTCTAAGTGACTTTAACCCAGTATCACACGACTAGCAAGTGTCAGAAGCAGGATTTGAAGCCCAGGGTTTGCTGACTGCCCATCCCCAGGCTCGTGATATACAAATATGGTACTTTTTGGTTACTGTCTCTGTGTTCACAGAGGATTAATACTGTCGGCCAGAATCGGGATCCTGGCAGGATAGCCCTTCCCCTTGTTCCTCTCTGGCTTTCAGCATGAGTACTGGGTGTCCAGGGTGTTTAGAGCTAAGGGTTCTTGGCTCAAGGACTCTTGACAGAAAAGGGATTTAACGACATGAAACCACTGACTCAAAAAGCCGCACTCAGGAAGATTCCGTTTCAGTGAGTAACTGTAATCAGTGAGGAGACTTGCTTATGAATGGCCTAAATAACTCATTTTGAAACCTGAACATGTCCTCTTGTTTTATTTCTAGGAGAGTCAGAGAACAGCATAGTCATCACCGTTATGTAAATTTTATAAACCTCACCTCTTAACCTGTTCTTCTCCAGGCTATATAAATACCCCACTCAGGAACAGTGATTAGAACTGAAAGGTGTCTTAGAGGCCACCTGACCCAACTGCCTGATTTTACAGGTTGGGAAACTGAGGCCCAGAGAAGTTGAGTCATCTCATTATATCATTGATATATGTCAGTATATAGTTGATATACGTATCTGTGATAGAGTTGAGTGCCTGAGGTCACACAAGTTGTAAATAGCAGAGCTGGAGCTAGAACCCTGGCCCCTTTTCTCCAAATCCACTTGTTTCACTGCAGTCTGCATTTTGGTTTTTCTTAATTAGTCTTTTTTCTTGACCCATAGATCACCATGTTGACTTACCTCGTCTTTCAGGTTTTGGTGCCTATTTATTCCCCCATCCCTCTTTCTCGTATGAGCTCCATGAGACATCTCATGGCTCTTGAGGCATCAGTCAAAGGGCAGCTTTTGTAACAGACTTCCAGGTACAGAGAGCATTATAAAACAGTCTTTTTTCCAGTCCCTGCCCCATTAAATAACTCCCTGCTGCTCCAGGGAGAGACTGGATGGCATTCCTGAAATCATGTGGTGGTGGCCCCTTCTCTGTCCCATTTCACATCTGCAGAATATCAGGTGGCATCAGTTGTACCTTTTTCTTCTTCTTCTTTTTTTTTTTTGGCTAGGCAGTGGGCTTAAGTGACTTGCCCAGGGTCTCAAGGCTAGTAGGTGTCAAGTGTCTGAGGCCAGATTTGAACTCAGGTCGTCCTGACTCCAGGTCCAGTGCTTTATCTACTGTGCCAGCTACCTGCCCTTAGTTGTACCTTCTTTAAGAAAAGTCAGTGAATTAAGTAAAAACCTTGCTAATTGGACACCTCTCAAATCCTGTTTATTATCAGACAATAGTATAAATGATTATTGCTGACAAAAATCTGAAATAATTTCATAAATGGAAACAGTACTGACTAGAGCAGATGATGGCATTTCAATTCCTACTTCTGTGACCTTAGCTAGATCATTTAATACTTCTTCACCCCTCCAGTTTCTTCATCAGTAAAATGAGGGGATTGGATTAGAAATCCACTGAGATGTTGAAAAACTAAAAATTAATTCATTAAAATTTTAAAAAAAGAAAGAAAATAAAGGACGATTTAAAACAACAATTAAAAAAAATCCACTGAGCGCCTTTCTAGCTCTGGATACATGATCCTGTGATTTATATGTTTAGGATACATTTTAAAATTCTTTCAGTTATACATTTATTTTCTCTTCTATCTTCCCCCCACCCCAGGCCCACACTAAAAGAAATAAGGAAAAAAATAAAAGGAAACCCACACTACATTCCCACATTGGCCATGTTCACTGTCCAGATGTATGTCTTATTTGGCCCATGTTCATCTTAGTTGATCCGTGTCCTTTGGCCGTGTCCAGATACGTCTTATTCTACATTTTGAGTCCATCACCTGTTGGGAGGTGGGTCACATAATTCCATCATTGGTCCTCTGGAATCTTGTTTGGGCATTGTATTGATCAGCATTCTTCAATCTTTCAAATTTTTTTTTACAATGTCAGTATAATAGTATAAAAATCGTTCTGTTCTTTTTGCTCTGCATCAGTTTATACAAGTTTTTCTAGAGGTCTCTGAAATTGTTCCTTTCATCACATCTTAGGGGATAATAGTATTCCATTGCATTAAATTCCATATTTGCTCAGCCACTCCTCAGTTGATGGGCTTTCATGATGTTTGTCATTATAATGTATTATTACATACTTTCCTCCAATGGTGTCCTATCCGATGCCTCACTCGTACATGAAAGTAACCCTAGGGCCTTGATGACTATGTCACTGAAGGGTAAATAAGTCCTATAAGATGGAAAAGTTTCAAATAAAGTCTAGTGATAGACTCTATGTACATATGTCATCTGAGGACTAACTTTGCTAAGCTCATTAGGGGGCTGACTAGTGGGCAAATGGATAGGATGCTAGACTTGGAGTCAGGAAGACCCGAATTTGAATCCCACCTCAAACACTTACCAGCTGTATGATCCTGGGCAATTCACTTAGCCTCAGTTTCCTCATCTGTAAAATGGTAATAATAGCCCCTACCTCTCAGCTGTTGTGAGGATCAAATGAAAAAAGATATGTAAAATGTTTGGTAAACCTTAAAGCACTGTGTAAATGCTAATTTTTATTACCATATTGGCCCCTGGCGATGAATTTTTTGGCTCTGGCCAAACTCGGAGAGCATCCACTACATTGATAGATTTATGGCCTGTGCCAGTGGAGAAGGACCCATAGCAATGAAATCATAGATTGGTGAAGCATTAATTATGAATAACTTATTTTCACAAGAGCATAGATTCAGAGCTGAGACCAGCTGCTACAATCCAGTTAAAGGACCCCATTTTATTTACATCAATATGCACAGTATTTGAAAGCAGATTTTAAGATAACCCTGTATTTTTGCATTTCACTAAGCTGGATGATTTTTTTTCACCCCCTCCCACTTTATTCCAAATTACTGATAGATTACCACTATACATACATTTTTTGGGGGGCGAGGCAATTGAGGTTAAATGACTTGCCAGGGTCACGCAGCTAGTGAGTATCATGTGTCTGAGGCCGCATTTGAACTCGGGTCCTCCTGACTCCCGGGCTGGTGCTCTATCCACTGCGCCACCCAGCTGCCCCAGATTACCACTGTTTTCACCTATAGAATTGTCAATGGATGCTTTGTTTTCCCTCCTGTCTGAGCTCTTGACGGTCATTCCTTGCAGTGTCCGCCTCTAGCCACATGGATGCTGACTGCTTCTTGTGTGTGTTCCTGACTCATGGTGAAGGAAATCACATCTATGCCTACGATGCCAAAATTGATATTCAGAAGCTGACCGCCATGTTTAAAGGAGACAGATGTCAGAGCTTGGTTGGGAAGCCTAAGATATTCATCATTCAGGTAAGAGTAACGGCTGTTATTTGGAAAAGTCATTTGTTTATGAAGGATTCACACCACCTTTTCAAGAGCAAGTGCCTTTTTCTAGATTTCTAGAATTTCTTTTTTCTTTCTTTTTTGGTGAGGCAATCGGGGTTAAGTGACTTCTAGTAAGTGTCAAGTGTCTGAGGTCGCATTTGAACTCAGGTCCTCCTGACTCCAAGGCTGGAGCTCTATCCACTGCACCACCTAGCTGCCCCAGAATGTATGTCACTGTTTTTTTTGTTGTTGGTTGTTTGTTTTTTAATGTTTCTTTATATCCTCAATTCTCAGCACATAGAATTCTTACAGAATTAATAACCATTCAGACTGCTCTTGGAAAGTATCAGCGTTCTCAGTTAGAACAATTTATACAATAAAAATAGTAAGGTTAATGAAAACAGCACAAAAAGGCTTCTGGACTCAGATCAAATGTAAAGACCAGTACTGGTTGGCAAACAGTAACTGCTTAAATAAATTTGTGTTGACTGACTCCGTAAAGGAACATGGCATGTTACATCACCTATTCCCTGGAAACAGGACTGACCTTTGCATTTCACCTGAGCTGCCTCTTAGCATTGTCATCTTCATCTGAATGACTGCAGTTACTGTATGATTGTTCTCTTGAATTCTTGCCACTTCTTTGCAAGAGTGCCCTGAGCAGTTATGAATTCATTGTGAATTCTGCTGATATCTTGGTTTTAGCAAAACAAGTGCTTAGGCTTAAAATATGGGTGATTCACAAAACTGCTCTCATGCTAATTCCCAGGCTAGTTCAAGGCTGAAGGCAAAGCAACCAAAAAGAATTATCTGGTGGTTGGAACTTGACCATTTTGCAAAGGGATAAATGAGCATGTCACAAATTCATCTTGGTTCTCTGGGGGCTACACTCATCACAGGCCCGCCGGAATTAAAGTTGATTAAAGAGCACAGACTTGTGAGTGCTTGTCTTGACTTTGCCTCTATTTTTTATTATTAATTATTAATATTTTTTATTAATTTAAAAAAGTGTTGCCCTTGTATTTTATTTTTTTAAATATATTTTATTTCATTAAATATTTTCCAGTTACATTAAAAAAAAGTAACATCCATTTTTTTATAATTTTGAGTTTCACATTCTCTCACCTGCTCCTACCCCTACCTCACCCCTTGAGAAGGCCAGCAATATGACATCGATTATACTTATTATGAAATCATGCAAAAGATTTCCATATTAGCCATGTTGCAAAAGAAAACACATACATACAAAACAAGGAAAATAAAGCAGTCAGAGTTCATCACTTCTCTGTCTGGAGGTGGATAACATTGTTCATCATGGGTCCTTTGGAATTATCTTGGATCATTGTATTTATTGATTGTAGCAGCCAACCCTTTCACAGTTGATCGTCATTCCAACCTTGCTGTTACTCTGTACAAAGTTCTCCTGACTCTGCTCACTTCACTTTGCTTGCATCAGTTCATATAAGTCTTCTCAGGTTTTTCTGAAACCATCCCCCTTGTCATTTCTGGTTGCACAGAAGTATTCCATCACCGTCATATACTACAACTTGTTCAGCCATCCCCCAACTGATTCGCCCCTGTATTTTAAAGTATTTCTTGTGGGCTGTCTGGAAGGAGTAAGAAGGAAATAAATCAAGCACATTTTTGTATGGTGGAAATCATTTTTTAATGGGGGATTTCTATCACAGTACACATAACAGGAACCAGTCCTGCAGCTGGGTCAGTTTACACACTTTGGAGAGGTTCTTTTTTTTTTAATGATTTATTTATTTTTAGTTTTCAACATTCATAAGATTTTGAGTTTGAATTTTCTCCTCCTCCCTCTTCTCCCCTTCTTCCCAAGATGCCGTGCGATCTGATATAGGCTCTACTTGTACATTGATATTAAACATTTTCACATTAGTCATGATATAAGGAAGAATTAGAACTAATGGGAGGAACCACAAGAAAGAAGAAACAAAACAACAAAAGAAAAGAAAAGGAGAGCAAATAGTATGCTTTCATCTGTATTCAGACTCCTAAGTTCTTTTTCTGGATGTGGTACATTTTCTTTAAGCTTAAACTTGGTAATTTAAATTTCACAGCATTTGATTTAAATTCTTCCACTAATACTATTCCAGTTGTGTGTATTGTTTCCTTGATTTCTAGTTATTTTCCTTTCCCTCTAATGCTTCGTTGTAATCTTTTCCATCATTTTTTACAGTGTAGTCATGTTCCATTATATTCATGTGCCGCCATTCATTTAGCCATTCTCATGGGAATTTTCTTTGGTGGCAATCTGCATTTGAGCAATCAAGATTTCATTGTTTGTATTAAATTCTGGTTAAGTGGATGTGTGTGAAAGAGATTTGCTACGGTATTTAAGAGAGATATCTGTTCTCTGGGAGACCCAGAGTCCTTAAATTATGTACATGTTCAGTCTTCAAAGTCAGTTGTTTTAGCTGCATGGGGCTCTCTTTCAAAGTTAACTGTCCCTTGCTTCTCTTCTGCCAATTTTTCCTCTGCTTTCATATTTTTGACTTTCAAATCTCTTCTCTTTCTCAGAGCTTCTGCTCCTTTGGGGATCGCCTCCATTTTATTCTAAGGTGTCTGCTCTGATGCAGATCTTCCTTAATTCTACTTTTGAGAGCTTCGATTTTTGACCTAATTTCTAGCCCTCCTTCTGCAAGTTGTATTTCTCTTGGGAATTGCCACGACTGTTATTTTGTGACCTCTGGGGATTCTGCAGGATTCTTAATCATTGAGGATTTTTCATTCTTTTTCATAGTATTCATGGTAAATTCTTTTTTATATATATTTGATTTTTTAAATTAATATTTATTTTTAAAGTTTTGAGTTCCAAATTCTCTCCCTCTCTCTAGCTTCTAGGCTATCCCACTGGTAAGGCAAGCAATACGATTCGCATCATACCTGTGAAGTCATGCAAAACATGCTTAGTAATTTCATTGTTTTTGCTCTTTTAAAAAAAATTTCAGTGTTATTTTTGTGTTATTGCCTTTTAAAAAATATTTATTCATTCTTCCTTTTGCCTTTTAGTCTCACTGGCTTATTTCTAGATTCTTTCTCTTGGATATATATACATATATATATATATATATATATATACATACACACATATATATATATATATATATCTATATCTATACACACACACACACACACACACATATATATTTTTATTATTCGGTCTTTTTCTTGATTTCCCTTAGATGCCTATATATATATATACATATGTAGGCTGAATAAGAAAATTTATTTTATATATATATATATATATATATATATATATATATATATATATATATATATAAATTTTTTTTATTCAGTCTTTTTCTTGTTTTCCCTTAGATGCCTTATGGCCTCCATCCTCTTCTTGGACATTGTCCTTTAATCCTGAGATACTTTCTCCCATACAGACCCCTGCCATGAGGTATCTTTAGCCTCCCCTCGTTGGGGAATTTAGTGCCCTGACTGATTTCTTTCTCAGATTAAACTCTGAATAATGAATAAACCGACGCTGGATAGTTTTATCATGCTGTTTTCCTTGGGCACAGAAGCCCCTTCCTCTTTAGTAGATTCTGCCTTACTTCATCTCATACCTACCCCCACCTGCCACCCTTATCCTCCACCTCCAGTAGGACTTCCCGGTTCCATTGAATGGCTAGATAGAATCAGTGCTTTTTTTTTTAAAGAGGGGATGGGGGTGGGAGTGGTGAGAAGAACCTTAGTCATGACCACTGAGGACCTGGCAACTCCTCTTGAAACTCCAGCCTAGCTGCTACCTTTCAATGACTGCCCCTCTGGGTGGGGTTAGTTGGAGACCAGGTTAGTTGAGTTGTTCAGTCATGTCAGACTCTTCATGACCCCATTTGGGGTTTTCTTCACAATGATACTAGAGTGGTTTGCCATTTCCTTCTCCAGTTCATTTTACAGATGAAGAAACTGAGGCAGAGTTAAGTGACTTGCCTAAGGTCACACAGGCAGTAAATCTCTCAGGTCAGATTTGAACTCAGGGAGATGGGTCTTCCACTGCACCACCTAGTTAACCTAGGTGAATAGAAACTGTAAATATTTAAAGTACTTGACTGTTACTTCATGAGTCATCCTTCTAGTCTGCATGGTGGCCTATGTAAGGGTGTGCTTGTAAATGTTTAACAACCAGCTCTCCAGGAAAAAAAAGGCATTACCAACACACTTTTAAGTTTGATCTGCCTTATTAAGATTTTTCTTTGTCACTTCCAGTTAAGTCTAGGCAGTCAACAAAGCAATAATAAACCCAGCCCTGATTTGGAGCCTTGGTGGATTTCCGAAGTGAAAGACTGAAACAATCTGCCGCACCCAGCTGCTTCTGGCACACCCTGTGGTGTGTGTGTCTTCTTATCTTTTGGATTCAGCTTTGTTTGCTTTAGATCTGACTGTTTCCTTATTTTGAATTTTTTAGGTTGGAATACTGGTAGAAACCAATTCCTTTACTATCTGGGCAGTCACCTGAGTTCCATCCCCATCCCCAGAGGGGCATTTAGTAATTGTTTAATGTTTAGTAATGAACAATTTAGTAGTCATTCGTTAGCTTTTTTTTTTTTTCAGGCAGTTGGGGTTAAGTGACTTGACCAAGGTCACACAGCTAGTAAGTGTTTTATGTCTGAGGCGGCTGATCTGACTCTTCTCCCTGATACTATTAGGCGTGTCGGGGAGACCAGCATGATGTACCAGTCAAGCCGTTAGATGTGGTTGATCATCAGACTGACGAGGCGGATGTCAATGAAACAGAAATAGATGCTGCATCCATTTACACTCTCCCTGCCGGAGCCGACTTCCTCATGTGCTACTCTGTTGCAGAAGGTCTGTTAACTATTTCTAGGAGTGTTTGGTTGGTAGAATTTTTTTTAAATTTTTTAAATTAATTTACTGTGATTTATCAACAATCACTTCCATAAGCATTTGAGTTTTAAATTTTTCTCCCCTCTCTGTCCCCAAGATGGCGTGCAATCTAATGTAGGCTTTACATGTACATTCCTATTAAACATATTTTCACATTAGTGATGTTGTAAGTAACAATTAGAACCAATAGGAGGAACCACCAGAAAGAGGAAACAAAACACAACAGAAGGAAAAAAATAGCAAATGGTATGCTTCGATCTGCATTCAAACTCCACAGTTCTTTCTTTGGATGTGGACAGCATTTGGAGATGTCTTAGATCCTGGCATTGCTGAGAAGGGCCAAGTTCATCAAAGTTAGTCATTGCACAGTGTGGCTGTTACTGTGTACAACAGTCTCCTGGTTCTGCTCACTTCACTCAGCATCAGTTCATCAAAGTCTTTCCAGGTTTTTCTGAAGTCCACTTCCTCATCATTTCTTACAGCACAATAGTATTCCATTACATTCATATACCACAACTTGTTCAGCCATTCCCCAATGGATGGGCATCCCCTCAATTATCAATTCTTTGCCACCACAGAAAGAGCTGCTAGAAATATTTTTGTGCACATGGGTCCTTTTCCCATTTGTATGATCTCTCTGGGATACAGCCTTAGAAGTGCTATTGCTGGATCAAAGGATAAGCACATTTTTATAGTCCTTTGGGCACAGTTCCAAATTGCTCTCCAAAATGGTTGGATCGTTTCGCAACTTGGCAGGTAGATTTTGCTCTTATTTTTGTCTCAGTTTATTTTGTGTGTTCTTCTTAGAAACTGAGTCAAGGCTTTGTCCCTAAATTGGTGAATCACTGAGTATCTTAAGGCAGGCATTTGAATCCACAGACCAAAGACAGCCCCTGTCCTCAGGGAGTTTCCTCTTTAACAGGGGAAACATTCACTTCTGTGTATATATGAGATATACAAAGCAGACACAAGGTGAGGTGGGGGAAGGGACATCCTAGAGGTCACAGGGAACTATTAGAGTATGTCCTGAGGACACAGCTGATGCAGGTAGACCTTTGCTTTCATTTTGCCAACTGCTCAGAACTGTGTTGTCAAACTCAAATAGTAGGTTTTTTTCTTTTTTCTTTTTTTGGCTAGGCATTGGGGCTAAGTGACTTGTCCAGGGTCACACAGCTAGTAAGTATTAAGTGTCTGAGGCTGGATTTGAACTCACGTTTTCCTGACTCCAGGGCCAGTGCTCTATCCACTGCCCCATCAAACTCAAATAGAAACTGATCCCTGGGGCAGCTAAGTGGTACAGTGGACGGAGCACTGGCTCTGGAGTCAGGAGGACCTGAGTTCAAATCCGGCTTCGGACACTTACTAGCTGAGTGACCCTGGACATGTCACTTAACCCTGATTGTCTTCCCACCAAAAAGAATAAATAAAATACACCTTCCTCAAAATTAAAAAGAAAGAAAGAAACTGATCCCTGTAGGCTGGATAATGAACTTAGAAAACCACCCATTAATGTTATCTCTGTCGTGTTTCTACTTACTTTACTAAATGTTTCCCAATCACAGTTTCATCGGGTTTGGGCCTTACTCTGGAGTTTTGTGGTTTGATGATGGTCTGGAGTTTGACTGAGCCTCAGAGACTATATAGGAAATCTTAGCCTTTAATTAGTTAATGAGTACAGCACTCTCCTGAAGTCCTCCTCTCTCGCCTCATCATGGTGTGATGACCTTGGGTTCTGGATGGCAGATCAGGTTTTGAGGATGGGCGCCTGAGGAGCAGACTCCTTCACTCATCCAGACACCCCTCACCACCAGACAGTGGGCTACTAGAGGGCTGGGTTTTTTGGGTTGGTTGTTTTTTTTTTTTTTTTTTTTTTTTAGCTACCAGGTCTCACAAAGATAGCTCATGCTGCTGTGAGGACTCAGCACTGGCAACCCTCCCAATTACACTCATTGCTTCGTAAGAGTAGTGTGATAAATAGTACGCCTGGAACTGGGCGCAGAATTGAGACTAAAATACGATCTGGAAAATCACACGTGAAATCAGTTCACAACATCTAGTTTTAAATGAAGCCAAAAAGATAAACTGTTTTAAACATTAAGTAGTGCTGTTGGGTCGAAATAGCAGTCACCCCCATATATAGGCTATATTCCTAAAAGGAGATATCTGTGACTGTTAGAAGATGTATCAGTTTGCAAAATTGGGGGTGGGGGGGGAGAGCTGATCTGTATTTGGACCCATATCTACATCTGTGTTATCATGAGCGGCCTGTTTGCCAGTTACAGACGATGGTGATCTCTTGGGGTCAGATTCTTTGAAAGCAATATCAAGACAATAATGTTTCTCTTTGCTTCCTTGGTTCTAGAGCAAGAGATGTCATGGACTCCTTTGGCATTCTGGTGAAAACTCTGGACCCCCTTTCAGAATATTGCTTTTAAATGCATAAAATAAAATAGCATTTCTTTTTTGTTTTCTGTTTTGCTGTGCAGTGGGGTTAAGTGACTTGCCCAGGGTCACACAGCTAGTAGGTGTCAAGTATCTGAAGCCAGATTTGAACTCAGGTCCTCCTGGCTCCAGGGCCAGTGCTCTATCCACCACACCACCTCGCTGCCCCATGAAGTAGCATTTCAGCGGAAGCCAATGATACCCAAATGGTTATAAGAATGGATATTTGTAACAGTTCATAGAACAGATCAGTAGTCCCAGCCATAGAAGTAGGTCATCCTTGTCTTACTTTGTATTTCTCGGCACGGCACAGCGGACAGAGTTTGGCCTCTCGAGAGCCACATAAAGGTCTGGCAGACCAAAGGTAGGCACTCTGTGCTGAAGTCTGGGCATTTTGTGTTTCTGTATCTTTGCCAGGTTATTATTCTCACCGTGAAACAGTGAATGGCTCCTGGTACATTCAAGACTTGTGCGAGATGCTGGGAAGATACGGCTCCTCCCTAGAGTTTACAGAACTTCTCACGCTGGTGAACAGGAAGGTTTCTCAACGCCGAGTGGATTTCTGCAAGGACCCAGAAGCCATTGGGAAAAAGCAGGTTCCATGTTTTGCCTCCATGCTGACCAAAAAGCTTTTTCTCCTTCCAAAGTCTATCTAATGTCGGGTGGCCTCATGTTTTGGAGGTACGATCTCCTCCCCACTTTTTTTTTTGTACAATTAACATCTTGGGATCCAGTGCCTTTAAACTTTTTTAATCAGATGCCCATTCTGGGACAGAACCTCACTGCTCAGCGGCAGAGTTTTCAGTGGGGATCTGTAACAGTTTTACCCAAAAATGGTACTTCCATTAATGTTCATTTTTAGAGCTTTGGTTCTATTTGCTAATTAGTGTGTTGACAGCCTTCTCAGGGAATATCAGGGAATCACCTTCCAAAGAGTTTGTGAATAATTGATACATTCTATCAATCGGTAGCTATCCAAATTAGCAGGTGGTTCTAATTTGTACTTGTGATATCTTTGTTTCTTGACTAAAGTCTGTTTTCTAATATTCATTCATAGATTTTTTAGATCCTTGAGTGAAAAATAAAAACCAGCAAGTCATTTTCCACTAACATTTCAATTTAAAGGGAACACTTTTATCTTCTCTGGGACTTTTTGTATGTTTTATATAAGACATTTAAAAAAAACAAACATTCTAGTTCAAATCTAGCCTCAGATACATAACACTAGCTGTGTGACCCTGGGCAAGTCACTTAACCCCACTGCCTGGCCTCCCCCCCTGCCAAAAAACCCCACATTCTTATTTAAATCTCCATGGTGTCTCATAAATGTATAATAACCACCAACACCCCTATCTCTCTCCCCCCTCCCCAGCTTATATACATACTTTCCAATAAGTGGAAACTTGCCTTGTCCAGACTTAAAGCTTGTGCCCACAACCCATCAGATGGCATTATCATTCTGCCTTCCTTTTTGCCCCTCTCCCTGCCAAACCCCTTGGCTGCCCAACATTCTACTGCTGAGACTGCTAGGGGGACTCCATCTCCAGCCAAGACCTTTTTATTTTATGACATCATTCCTATGGTACCCACTTCCTGCTTTCATGTTGTTTCATCTGTGATCCTATTTGAGTGTAACGAATTTGTAATTATATAGACAAGGTTTGTCTATAAGTAAGTTCTATTCTCAGATTCTAAATTGTCAATTAATCATTGACAGATTAAATATGACCTATCTTGCAGAAGACTTTCATCATTCTAACTCCCCTCCCCAGACTTTCATAGTTGATGTGCTGCAAATTTTAAATGAATCTTTGAAATTTTAGTGTTGCAAATTGGTAAATTTTTAAGATTCCTTTTCCCTTAGGATTTTCTTAAAATTAGACCTTTTAAAAAATTTCTTTAGATAAATCACTATTTAGTGATTTAGTAATTTAGTGATCACTTCTTTAGGTGGCCATGCTAATACTGGTTTCATTCATAGATTATCAAGTTAATGAATATATATATATATAGATATAGATATATATATCTATATATAGATATAGATATATGTATATTTTTCAAGGGCTCTGAACCTTAAAGTGCTATGCAAAACCAGCAACCTTATTGCCAGAGGCTGAAGATGATTCATTTTGGTTTCTTATAATGTAGTTAAATATTTAAGCAGTAATTTTCATTATTATTCCAATTGGTTATTTCCTGGGATAGGCTCTCCCAGATGGCATTTAGGCACATACCTAATGGTCAGTGAGATTCTTGTCCTCCCTCTAGACCCAGTGGTTGGTGAGATTTGCTGGGTGGTTACCGGCAGCCAAAATGTTTCTGCCCCTCTCTTAATCTTAACTCCCCACCTCCTCTTCTCCCCCTCTCCATTGACCCTGTCCCAAAGAGGCAACACCACAGAATGTTCTACTTGGTGTACAGACTGTGAACAATTTCCTGGGCTTTTGGGCAGATGTTATACAATTCTGATTGTCTCAGAGAAATTAAATGCTTTAACCACAGTACTGTCATCCTATCTTAAATGTGATTATTTTAATAATTTTTTATAGTAATGTACCCTAAGCTCAGTTGCTATAATAAGGACTGAGCTTTGGAAACAATATGGATGGACTAAATTTTGTTTACATTTATTACATTGTTTTGATAATAATTCGGTGCTTTTGTAATAAAAAATTATATAATTGCATGTTGATTCTTTTCATTTTCATTCCAATATGGTTGGCTGTGGATCCCACCTGGGTAGAAAGAAGTTCTACTTTTTTTATCACTATACATTTCCATGGGGTCTCACAATCAGGCGGAACACTGTATTCACATAATCAGGGCAAGTTCCAAGTTTTCAATGCCCCAGGCTAAGAAGCTCACTCAAATTCTCAGTTGGAGAGGAGTTACAATTCTGAATTGATAGGAGTTGTCTCACACCAATGAAATCACCAGTCTAGTCCCAAAAAAAAATCTGTCCAGGTTGGAAGTTAATTTCATGAATGGGCTAGAAATTCAAATACCTTTACATATCTGGAATTTCTGGTGTCTTTCCTCTCTGTTGATTATCTCCAATTCATTCTGGATGTATCTTGTTTGTAGGGAAGTATTTGCATGTTGTTTCCCCCATTAGACTTTGAGCACCTTTAGAGAGGTTTTAAAAGTTAACACTTTTATGCCTTTGTATCCCCAGCACTCATCACACAGTAGGTTAAAATGTACCTCTTGGTACCTCTGAGATATAGATATATATATATATCTATATATATATAGATATATATATAGATATATATATATATATGTATATTATATAAATGCTTGAATTAGAAGTATCAAAATCTCATTGTTTGGGTCTTGAAGTCAAAAGAGCAATTTACATCAGTTGTAACTTACATCACGTCAGGATGCTAAAAACGCAACGGGATGTTCAGTGAGTGGTCTACTTATTTACTTGGGCAAAGATAGAAACATTAAATACAGGACTATTGGTGCTAGCATATTGGGTCTTGTTTGAATTGTGATGAGTAGTACCAGATGAGGACATGGGCTCAGAGATAGTGACTTGCCTGCTGTCTACTTCACAACTCTGTGCACCTCTGCCTCACTTCAATCTAATTTTATGCACAAGGCAAGACATATCACCTGTGAAGTCATTGCTCCTTAAACAAACAGTTGTAAACACAGAGACAGAACTCAAATCATCAAATGAATTTATGCACCTAACTAATGTTATCATTTCCATGGCAGTTTTTCAGCTTTGATATTTTGATCCCATCTATGCATGCCCTCCTGATGCAGATTATAACTCAATACACGCTCATCCAGAATGACTCTATTCTTGTCTTCCCATAAATCTTTTCTAGAGCTTTTGATGTTACATGGGTCCCACTAGACCATACAGGCTGTCCATGACCTCCCATCATCTTCTTTTCTTATACTTCTTGGATTAGTCGGTCAGAAGAATTTATTAAGTACCTATTGTATACTAGAAGCTAAAGATAGAGACAAAAATGAATAAATAATAGTTCCTACACTCCTCAAATGAAAAAGTAATTTCATCAGGGCAAGAGGGAGTGGTAGTAGTAACCTGAGATTAAAAAAGGCCTGTTGTATGGCCAAAGCTGAGCTCTGAAGGAGATCTGGGATGCCAAGAGGTACCTTTTAACATCAGTTTTGATATACGGTTCTTTGTTGGTAATATGCTGTGACTCACCTGTGCCCACCATATGTCTCGCCATTTCTGTTTAGATCAACTGTACCTTTAGTTCATGATTTTTTCCCTTGGTTGACTGTCATATAGTAAACACTAGAGAATAGTAGTGTTTAAAACATGCATGTTTGGGGGCAGCTAGGTGGCACGGTGGATAAAGCACTAGCTCTGGATTCAGGAGGACCTGAGTTCAAATCCAGCCTCAGACACTTGATCGCTTGGTATGTACTAGCTGTGTGACTCTGGGCAAGTCACTTAACCCCAACTGCCTCGAGTTTAAAAAAAAAACATGCATGTTTAAGGGGAAAATTTACTAAAACTTCCTAAATGTAATCTAACCTATTCACTTCTTACTTAGTTTCAAGCCTGGTTCAGTGTCCATCTTAGGAAGTGGCTACATAAGACATATGTACTAATGGACTATTGGTCTTTCATCCAACTGCATGATCATCTGAATAATTAGACATTCTTCCCTCGCTTGGGCTTTTCATGTGTTAACTGTTGGGCTAAACTTGAGTATTTATGAATCTTATTTAGGAGGCTTTGCAGGTTTCAGATATTAGCACAATGTCTTTCACATGCAGGCATTTACAAAGTTATAGGGGTGTATGGAGTTTTCAGGGAGGCTGAGCACCTCTGGTGTGACAGCGTGCTGAGCCCTTTCCAGGGCTCTCATCCACCTTTGATGCCTACACGGCACTCAGTCTCACCTGTGGCTCCAAGAAGCTGTAGCATGTGCAGCGATCACACCCTGGTAAAACTCAGCAGATGGGCTAAACCAGGTTAAGGGTAACCAATAGGCCTCACACCTGTCAGCGAGATAGGGGGTGTCTTCCCCAAGTGTGAGAAGACTTCCCCTGGTGGAATGGGCTAATGAGAACAATTTGTTCCAATGGCCACAAAGGCAGCTGAAGCAGGTGCTACGGGGGCACTTAGAGCTTGGTCAGGCATCAGAGATGCCAAGGTCATCCACTGTACCCTGGGCCATCACCAGTCATCCTGACTTTTGTCCTGCTACTGGACTTTGATGACTCTGGGAGACTGAGTGAGGCTGATGACGTTGTGCGGCTCTGACTCACTTAAGTCCAATTCATGCGCAAGTCAAGACATCACCCTGTGATGTCACTGGTCAGCTTGGAAAACAAAGGACAAAAAACAATTCTTTTGACTCCGCACTGGACAGCCTCCTTGACAGTGGTAAACACCTGGTACACGTACATCTTCCTGTCCTATGCCTGCCTGATAATATTAAAATGTTAATCAAGAGAGCAAGATATTAATATCAAGCCAATCACTGAACAAAATCAGCTGGTTTTAAACATTTATGTGGCAGATACTTTCTTGGAAGAGAAGGTTTAAGGCAGAAATTTTTGAGCTTTTTCCTATCAAGAAGGCTACAGACTCCTCGTAATTAATAGTGTTTTTAAATGCATAAAAATAAAGTAAAAAGCAAAGCAAACGAATTATATTGAAATATAGTTATCAGCATAACTTTTTTTAAAACAAAATTACTGAATGGACCCCAGGTTAAGAACTCTAAGGTTACATTTCTGTTGGATCAAATCCATTTTGTGAAATAGTCAAATAGTAAAGACTGAGGGGGTAGGGGAGGAGGTCGGGGATCCTTGTATGTATTTATTTATTCTTTACCTTTCAGTCAAATACTTGACCAGAAAGATACAGGATACTGAAAGCATGTCATTTACTACCTATTCTCTTGTCAGATCTTCCATCAGGGTTGCCCATGCCACATGCATAGAGAAAAGTCTCAGAGTTTTTGCAGAGACTGGGAAAGCAGGTATATAGATGGTGGTTACTGATATTTTATTGATTTTCAGCTGTAATTAGAGTTAACCCTGAAGTGGTCATTTAACCCTAGGCAAGTCATTCATCCCTCTGGGCCTCTTTCCTTATCTCTAAAATGATGGAGTTGGACTAGAACAGGGGTGGGGAACTTGTGGCCTCGAGGCCACATGTGGCCTTCTAGGTCCTTGAGTGCGGCCTTTTGACTGAAGCCAAATTTTAAAGAATAAATCCTTTTATTAAGGGGATTTGTTCTGTGAAGTTTGGATTCAAAGGGCCGCACTTGAGGACCTAGAGGGCCACGCGTGCCCTCAAGGCCACAGGCTCCCCACCCCTGGACACTAGAATGACCTCTTAAGTCCCTTCTAGCCCAGATCCTTGATAACCAAACACCTGTATAATACCAGTTCAGTTGTTTCTCAGTCATGTCCAAGACTTCATGACCCCATCTGGAGTTTCTCAGCAAAGATCCTGGAATGGTTTTGCCATTTCCTTCTCCAGCTCATTTGACAGATGAGTAAATTGAGGCAAATAAAGGTTAAGTGACTTGCCCATGGTCATACGGCTAATAAGTATTGGAGGCTGGATTTGAACTCAGGAAAATGAATCTTCCTGACTCCAGGCTTGGCACTCTATCCACCGTGCCACCTAGCTGCCCAGTGTAATCCCAGACCCCTCATTAACTCATTAGAACTAAAAAATCAAAACCTCATTATAAGATTTAGAATTCAGAATATTTCTGTCTTCCAAGAAATAATGTCATTAACTAAAAAAGTTTATTTGTTCCTTATTGAAACATTCAAATCTATAATAACAGAGTCATTGAATATCCAGTCCCCAAGACAAAGTAATAAACATTCATAAAACAATTAAAGCAGATGTTAATTCTTCCCTTTGATTTCCTGGATTGGTAACCGGAGGTGGAGAGGCTGGCGCAGACGCTGCAGAGACTCTTCAGCCTAACCAAGTGAAAGACAGAAAAGGATGGAAAAAAGAACGAGAAACCCATCAGTAGCCTGCCTCGTGCTGGAACGTACCCATGTCTTCAAGGAATTCTTAGGCAAACTCAAAATGGCTTTTCCCCTGTGCTGGGCCAATGGCATGTCATACTTTTCCTTGGCTGCATTTAATATGTGTCTAGTTTATCCTAAATCCATTACTATATAATCAGCATCAGGGTTTTTGTGGCTATAAAGCAGAAGCCGAGGGATCTACAAACCTGGGGAGGTGTAAAGGCCTCCATTTTCCCTCCTTCATTTGTCCCTCTTTTACTATTCTGAAAACACAGTGGGTGCCGCCTAGAAAATGCTTAAGAAATGTTTATTTGCTCAACCCTTCCCAGCAATACAAGGATCTAAGACATCTCCAAAGGCCTTGTGATGGAAAATGCTATCCACATCCAGTTTGAATGCAGATCAAAGCATACTATCTGCTATTTTTTTTTCTTCTGTTGAGTTTTGTTTCTTCTTTCTGGTGGTTCCTCCTATTGGTTCTAATTCTTACTTACACCATCACTAATGTGAAAATATGTTTAATAGGAATGTATATGTATAGCCTATATAAGATTGTGTGCCATCTTGGGGAGGGTGGTAGGGAGGAAGGGGGAGAAAAATTTTAAACTCAAAAGCACATGGAAGTGATTGTTGATAAATCAAAATAAATTTTAAAAAAATGTTTATTTGACTTAAACTGCATCTACACAGGATCAGACTTTCAGGTTTAATATTAGTCCTAAAAGGCCACATGGTGTAAAGCTTCTCAGTCCGGAAGGCCTGGGTTTAAGTCCCACCTCTGACACATTCAGGTTTTGTGACCCTGGGCCAGTCTCTTAAGGCTATGCTCTTCCACTCTTAAACTGTAGAAGCAGTGTCGATTTACATTGGTAGGGAAAGCTGACTCATTGGGAGTTCCCTACAGCAATGAAACCGCAGCTCTACTTTAAAAAAATAATCTTATCTCCTAGCAGGAAGAGCAGTCCCTACCTTTCTAGGACTAGGATGCATTTGGTTAAAAAGCCAACTTTTCATTGTTACCTTTTTCCAATGAGGTATATATTTGCCCTGCCTGCCTTAATTTTTTGTTTCAACTTTAAATTTTAAAGAGCCAGTCTGATGAGCTCTGGAGTTCTCTGCTAGCCAATATAACAAGTGTAACACTTCCTGAACACCCTTTTAAGGGTGACTGTGAGTTAAAAGAGCTGGTCAGTTCTTTGTGATTTTGAGATAAGATTTGCCTAGCAGAAGAGTGGTGAGGAGCGCTGTAAGAGCAGTTAGCAGAGAAGATCCTTCCTGTACTGCCTGAAAGGACTGATGACATCAAGACCACAGTTGGGAGTTACCCTGAGCGTATGGGATTTCCTCACTCACGTGTAAGTGTGTGCCCACTGATAATAAAGTATGATTCAGGTCTATGTATAGACTTTGGTTTATTGATTATTCCTGAATTTGCTTAGAGTGAGTGCATGTGAAATTAAAATTATTATTATTGCTTTTATTTTATTGTTAAATAGATGGTTGTGTTTAGGATCTAGTGGTTTTCATCACCGGTTTTATATAAATGGAGCACACCAGTGAGGGCTCAAGACCTCAAGTAGTAAGTAGAGGGAGTATATTCTTGCATAAGTCACTCCTAGGAGCTTGAGAAAGTGTGAATAGAGCCATATGATGGTAGTTAGTCCTCATCTGAAAACTCAGTCTTGTATATACAAGGGTGGAATGGGATGAGCAAGCCAGCCCAGAGACTAAATGGGCCAGCATCCCATGTGACAGAGTTACAGGATAGGGGGTCTACACCCACAGAACCATAATGTGAGGAAACAGTGTAAAGTATAAAGTATCATATAAATGTGAGCTATTCATGTCTCTATGAAGACTATAAAACATGAGTAAATATAAAATTTTAAGACGAAAACCTGGGAGGAGGATAAACAGATTTTGAGCTCCATTTCATATTCAACATGCATCTTTTTAAAATTGGGGGAAAAAAACAACCCAAATTTGCCTGGGAGGAATTTTGCAACTGGAAAGCAACTGGACGACCCTGAGGCAAGCCATCACAGATGAATATCTGGCTTTGCGAATGTAGCTACAGATACTTGGAATTTTAAAGATACCTCTTCAAGATCCTCTTTTAACTTGTTGTATTGCTGCACATCAAAATCCTTCTTCTTCAGTCTTTTGTGGAAGAAGTAGAGGAATTGTCGGTTCTTAATGAGGGAGTAAGAATAATCCTAATAAAGAAAAAAAGATGCCCCCCCAATATTTTAATGAACTTCTGACTTCAATATTTGGCTTAATAAATATGGCAACCAAGGTAGAGAGAATAAACAATGATTTGTGTTGAAAGTGGCATTTTTAAGCTAACATGTGAAGCAGCATGGATTACTGGATAGAACGCAGAGGTTGGGAGTTGGGAAGATCCGTGTTCAAATTCTGCTTCCAAAACCTACTAGCTGTGTGACTCAGGGCAAGTCACTTAACCTTTACATGCCTGAGAACTGCTGGGACACCTTTAGATCTAAGTCACAGCCTGATTACACTCCTAAAATGGTAGAAGTTCTCTACTTTGGTGAGACCTCTTAGGTAATAGGAGGATGTAACATTCGGCCTCATTTCAGATCTACTGCTACTCTGGATGCTACTTTCCAAGACATACTTGGGAAAAGAAGCTGACTCTTTGAAAAAGAGATTCTGGCCAAACATCTTCATTATTACTGTGGTATTTTGAACTGAAGAGACCTGAGGCCATCTAGTACAAGCCCCTCATTTAATAGATGAGGAGACTGAGGTCCAAAGGGATTAACTGAATTCTCTGAGATCACTCTGGGTGTGAGCAGGAGAACAGGGACCTGAACCCAGGTCTTGAGACACTACATGCAATACTCCTGACCTTAGGCTCAGCTGCTCCTATTCAATTTTATTGTCAAATGGAGGCGTAGAGAAAGAATTGGAATTAACTCGCCCTTCATGACAGTAATGGGTGCTCTCTTCCTACATGAGTGTGGTACCTTAGCTAATGGAACTGCTTTTAGTTATTTTTACATTAGATTTTGTACCATTATTATTATTATTATTATTACTACTACTATTACCACCACTCCCACTAATACCACTACTACCACCACCAGCACCACTACCTCAATAATGACAACAGCTACTACTACTACTACCACCACCACAACAATTACTACTACCATTACCACCACCACCACTACTACCACAATTACAACAACTACTACTACTACTACTAGTTAGGATTTATATAGTATTTTAAGTTTTTAACGTGCTTTGCAAATATCTCATTTGATCCTCACAACAACCCTGGGAGGTAGGTGCTATTATTATCATTCCCATTTTGCAGATGAGGAAACTGAGGCAGGCAGAGGTTAAGTGATCTGCCCAAGATCACACAGCTAGTAAATGTCTAAGGCCAGGTTTAAACTCAGGTCTTCCTGACTCCTACTCCAGCTCTCTATCCACTTTGCCACCTCGCTGCCTGTTAGAGTGTGAAGGAACAAAAAATTAGCAAGCAGTCAGTAACTCAGATAATTTACATGACTAGTCAGCCGTTCTTGGCCATAAACAGACCGTCCCATCCAGAGACACACCTGTCGCGTGAGCAGGAAATAGGCAAAGAAAGTCATAGAGCTGCCAAAAGTGATGAAGTAGGTCACGGGTTCCATGATGTCCCAGGAATACACCCACCACGTGAGCCACGCCAGGATTCCACCCTGAGTGGACATCAAGGCCAGCCCGGTCCACAGGAGTCTGTTGGTTTTGGCCTCTGAGCCAGCTTCAATTTTAGCTTTCAGCTGAGGAAGAAAAAAAAGCCATCTGATTAATCTACTTAAAATGGCAACATCTGCCCTCTTCTGGCCCAGACCCAAGATTTTACGGGTGTAGGGCAATGGTTCCCATATGTTTCCTTCATAGTCCAAGGAGTGCACGCTAAGAATTCTTTTTTTTTTCCAGTAGACTATTGATTCTTGTTGCTTGACTTTTAACATGATAGTACAGGAATTTTTGGAACTTTTCTGCTGATATATTTTATTAAACTTTTAACATTTTAATTATTTTATTTCTATATCATCTGTACTTCCCCAATATCCCCACTTCTGACCTTCCCAGACAGTCATGCCTTGTATCAAAGAATTAAAAAGACAGAATAAACAGTTCAGCAAAACGACCCGAGCTAAGAATTCTTAATGACACCTTCAGAGTAAATACACTCTAAGGAACTCTCAGTGAGAAAATGCCCTCTCCTAATGCAAATGAGTACCCAGACTCCAACTTGTCTTAAGAGGGTTGGCTGAAGAACAGACAAGTGACCCTACTTGCCCATTAGATCATAAGTCCTTGAGGGCAGGCACCGTCTTTGTCCACTTTTTGTAACCCTAGCACAGGGGTGGGGAACCTGTGGCCTTCTAGGTCCTGGAGTGTGGCCTTTTGACAGAACCCAGATTTGTTCTGTAAAATTTGGATTCAGTCAGAAGGCTGCACTTCAGGATCTAGAAGGCTACATGTGGCCTGAAGGCCGGGTCCCTCACCCCTGACACTTAGCACAGTGCCTGGCACATAAGCAGATGCTTACTAGATAGCTGGTGCATATGCAGCTGAGACAGCCAAGATCCAGGCTGTCCTTGACACTGAGGCTACCCCTCTATCCAGTATACCAGGGGCATCAAACTCAAAAACAGGCCTCCGTGGGCAGGATGCTGACTCAGAAAACCTCAAATGAACCTTATCTGTTGTGTTGTGTTATATGATTTGTTTTGTTAGACACTTCCCAGTTTCATGTTCATTTGATTCTGGCCAAACTCAGGAGTTCTGAGGGCACCTCAGGGCTACAACATAGGGCCTCTATGTCCTCTTCCAAAAGGAACACAAAGGTCCCAGTCCACCTCACTTAAAACAAATCTAATATGAAGGAGCTCCTGGTTTGGGATCCTATGAAAACCCAGACAAAACATTTCCAAATGGAGTCATTAAGGCAATGCCTTGACAGAGTGATTTTCCCACCTTTCCACCCACCCCTGGTCAATGCATTTGAAATAGTTCAAATATTTATGGGAACATTTCTGTCACTTAAAGGCTAGGAACAATGCCATGACCAAGGCACCATTTAAACTGGGCCATGCTAGGCCTTCTGAAGGGATCACAAGGCCAAATGCCCTCACATGTCCTTTTGCTCTTCGGTGATTTTGAACTTTGGCCAAAAGAGGGAGTGAAGAGTACTACAACAAAACTAAATATCTGAGATGGTACAGTTTATTAAATGGATAATAAAGTCTATTATACTTGAAAGGCTTCCCATCTTCTCACTCCATGCCTTTCCAGAGGCTGAGCCCCCCACCTGGAATGCCATCTTTCCTCACCTCAACCTCTTGGAACTGCTCTTTGTGACTGGCCATCTTTTTTTTTGGGGGGGGGGCGCTAGGCAATGGGGTTAAGTGACTTGCCCAGGGTCACACGGCTGGTGTTATGTGTCTGAGGTCACATTTGAACTCAGGTCCTCCTGAATCTAGGGCCGGTGCTCTATCCACTGCGTCACCTAGCTTCCCCTGGCCATCTTCCTTAAGAGGCCATTCCCAATTCCTCCAGTTGTCACTACCACTCCCCACCCCCATCATTTTCTATTTATTCTATACAGCTTCTAACATTTACCTATTACTGGTATTGTATTTTACTGGTCTACAAGCTCCTTCAGGTCAAGGATTGTCTTACTTTGTATCCCTAGCCAGTCAAAAACATTTAATAAGAACAACAACAACAATTATAGTAATTACATTATCATAGCCAGCATTTATATAGTGCTTACTGTGTACCAGGTGATTTACAAATATCTCACCTGATCCTCACAACCACCCTGGGAGATAGGTGTGGAGAAAACTGAGGCAAACAGGGTTAAGTGACTTGTCCAGGGTCACACAGCTAGTAAGTGTCTGAGGCTAGATTTGAATTCAGGTCTTCCTAACTCCAGGCCTGGCACTCTATCCACTGAGCTCCCTGCTAGACATTTATTAAGCACCTGCTGTGTTCTAGGCATTGTGCTAAGTGTTGAGGATACAAAGAAAGGTAAAAGATACTTCCCCTGCTCTCAAAGAGGCAGCTCAGGGGCACCATAGTGCACAGAGTGCCAGGCCTGGAGTCGGGAAGACTCATCTTCCTGAGTTCAAATCTGGCCTCAGATGCTTACTAGCTGTGTGACCTTGAGCCAGTCACTTAAACCTGTTTGCCTCAGTTTATTCATCTGTAAAACGAACTGGAGAAGGAAATGGCAAACCACTCTAGTATCTCTGCCAAGAAAACCCCAAATGGGGTCACAAAAAGTCTGATACAACTGAAACTACTGAAGAACAACATTCTCGAGGACCTCACAGTCTAATGGGGAGAGACGACACGGGAACAATTATGTAGAAATAAGTTATGATACAGAATAAATGGGAGATAATCAACAGAGAGAAGATACTACAATTAAGAGGGACTGGGAAAGGCTTCTTGTCAGAGGTTAGCTGGTTCCTGACATAGCAGGTGCTCATAAATGCTTATTTATAATTTATTTATTTATATATAATCATTATATTTATATAACATTTCATTATGTAATATGTTATATGTATATTATGTAATTATATTGTTTATTACATATTATCACATTATCAACATATTTAGTATAAAATGCTTATTCATAAATTATATATAATAATTACACTTACACATCATTTTATTGTATAATATATTATATAATTATATTATTTATTACATTATCAATATATTTAGTATAAAACAAATGTTTATTTATAAATTATATAGAATCATATTATATTCATATAACATATTTTATTATATGCTATATGTATATTATTTAATTATATTGTTATATATTATTTATTATATTATATTATATTTATATTATATATATTTATGTGTAATTATATATTATATATTATTTATTATATATTATACATGCATTATCTATATATTTAGTATAAAATAAATGCTTACTTATAATCAATACATTTCAAATTCTAGAACTAGAAAGGAGCTCAGAGACCATCTAGTCTATCCCCCTTACTTTACACATGAGGAAACTGAAGCACACAGACTTGCCCAAAGTCACATAGCTATCAAATATTAGAGGCAGGATTTGAACCCTGGTCCTCCTTTGGCCTTGAGAACCAGCATGCTTTCCACTCTTCCATACCTCCCACATCAGGGAAGAGTCAACTGAAATGACTATTTTCCTCTGCTAACATTCTGCTTGTACTCTTTAGCTTATTAGAAAGCACTGGATTTGGGGCAGGTAGGTGGCACAGTACATAGAGCCCCGGATGGAGTCAAGAGGACCTGAGTTCAAATCCGGTCTCAGATCAGATACCTGACACTTACTAGCTGTGTGACTCTGGGTAAGTCATTTAACCCCAGTTGAAGAAAAAGAAAGAAGAAAGCAGGGAGAGAGAGAGAGAGAGAGAGAGAGAGAGAGAGAGAGAGAGAGAGAGAGAGAGAGAGAGAGAAAGGAGGGAGGGAGGAAGAAAGAAAGAGAGAAAGAGAGAAAGAGAGAAAGAAAGAAAGGAAAGAAAGAAAGGAAAGAAAGAAAGAAAGAAAGAAAGAAAGAAAGAAAGAAAGAAAGAAAGAAAGAAAGAAAGAAAGAAAGAAAGAAAGAAAGAAAGAAAGAAAGAACGCACACACTGGATTCTCGGGTTTTGATGCTGTTGGTGGACTGCGCCCCTGAGGTACCATATTCAGAGCCCCCGCACTCTGGACTGGCTAGCTTTGGAAATCACTCCCTGGCTCCCAGCTCTCACCCGGCTTAGCAAAGGCCTCCTCTGTGAATTCTGACACTCCTTGGGAACGGTCCCTCTCACTGTCCGGCGAGCCTGGCCCAGGGCCGCCTGGGCCCCTCCCTGGATGACCACTACCCACCTCTTCCATGGGCTGCAGCCGCTCCTTCAGCTCCTCGATTCTCTCCAGTAAGCTGCGTTCTGTCTTGACCTGATGCTCCTCCACGTGCAGGGCAGTAAACAGTCTCTGTACCAAGGCCTTGATGTCATCCATGTCAGTCGTGTGCTCGCTACTCAGTTTTTCTGAGAAAAGACACAACAGGGATCGCCATTGAGGGAGGCTCACAATCACAAGTCAGGCATGACGTATGCTACCAGTCCAGGCAGCCAGTTCCCATTCTGACTCTGACAGCTTCAGTCCCTCGCCAGGTAAGCCGTCCCAACTCTTAGACAGTACTTAAGGTTATTTTGCTTTTATAGCATCTCTGTTTCCAAGTATATTTCTCCTTTCTCCTCTCCCTTCCCCATCTCTAAAAACAAATGAAGAAATGTTTCTATTTACTTCTTAGTTTTACTCCTCACAAAATAATTTATTTTCATTCAAATTTTAAATACCAAGGACACTAACCATTCATATATAGTTCCGTTTTCAATTTTTTTTTAAATTAACAAGCATTTTTTTAATTTCATTTTTTCCAAAGAACAAATGCTTCTCTTGCTTCATTGGGGGGGAAAAGCCTTATAACAAAATAAAGCATTTACTTTCTCTCCTCCCCATCATTCTCTCTCCCCTGAACACAGGAAAACCTTCTTGTAACATAAAAGATCAGGCAGATAGGAGGCTGTCTATCGAGCGCCAGGCTTGGAGTCAGGAAGACTCATCATTCTGAATTCAAATCTAGCTTCAGATATTTACAATCTGTATGACCCTGGGCAAGTCACTTAACCCTTCCCAAAGTGGAAAGTTCCTAATCTTTCCTCCAATTAGAAATCAGATTATCTAATGTCGTATCCTGGTTTTTCCCTTTTACTTATTTGATCTGCTTTTATTAATTATTTGGCCTTATTTGATTGTCTTTAATGTATAGAAGTCTGTCCCCTCCTATTTTGGGGATCCTGGTCTAATCGAGGAGGTCTGGTCCTGCCTTATCGAGTAATTGTCATGCACTGCTTAATAAATCAATACGTTCGGAAGACTGAACCTTTGTTTCCTCAGTCGTTTCATCCTTCACCTGTCACAGTATGTAGTATATTGGCTGGTTTACTGAACTGCATTTTTTTCTCTTTTGTTATTCTTTGTGACAAGAAACATCTCACTGGGAAAAGGTGGGGAGAAGGGAAGATGTATTCAAAAATAAAAGCAATGTGAATATAACAGATTTTTTCCCCCTGCTGTATTTTGGTTAAGTCTTTATTCATTAAAAAAAAACTAGAATAATGAGCGTGTGGCAATGAAAAGGCATTTGGGGGAGTTGTATGAATGGCCAAATTAAAAATATGCATAGGGAATGTTTAACTTTTGAGCACCTATAACAGCGCTTAATAAAATGCTTGTTAAATTAAATTGAATATATCATTTTTTAAGAGGGGAAAATAAAGCAAACTCAAATGCCTCCTCAAAAAGTACATCCATACACACATACAGAAAAGAGATATATAATTTTTCTTTTTCTTTTTTTTGTTTGTGAGGTAATGGAGTTAAGTGACTTGCCCAGAGTCACACAGCTAGTGAGTGTTTTGTGTGTGAGGCCGGCTTTGATCTCAGGTCCTCCTGAGTAAAGGGCCGGTGCTTTATCCACTGTGCAATCTAGCTGCCCCAAAACCAGAATTTTTTTTTTCTGAGATGTATAATTTTGATGGCTATGGTGGGGTGAGGAAGCTGAAGAGTTGGGATGCTGTTCTCCTGGTGCTAGATAGCAGAGGTGATAGCCAGCAGAGATCTCAAACCCAAGAGCTAAGTCACTTGTTCCGTTGGCCAACAAGTATTTGAATATTTACTATACAGACACAATACAAACACTTGGAAACAAAGTATAATGATAAGATGTGTTCTCACTGTTGGAGGAGCTCACTTAACGCGAGAATCAGTATGAACACGCTAAGTACAGAAACAAACGAACAGACCTCCAGAGGAAGGAAAGCACAGGTAATGCTGGATTAACGGGAATACCTTCTTAGAGAAGCAATGTCTGAGCTACAATTTAAAGGACAGGAAGGAAATCTGAGAGACTTCTGACCATCCCCACCCAACTGGATTACTGGAGGAAAGAGACAAGGGTCAAAGCCCAGGCTTTCAAAGTTAAAGTGGATAAGACAGGGTTTTGTTTGTTTGTTTGTTTTTGGAGGAGACAGATTTTAAAGGGCATAGGGTTGGGGAGGGAGGACAGGGAGGAGCTATATTTGGAAACCATCTTATATATAACTGGCTGAAAGTTCTAAAAATATGGATTCTTCCAAGCCCTCTTGATCACCTGATGAACCCAAACCACCTGTACCCCAAAGCCCCCCAAACTCAAGGCAAAAATGAAGATTTCTGGATGCTCGCGGTTTCTTACCTTTCCTAGGACATTGAACATCATATGTCATGCCATTTATCATCAGTTTAAAATCACTCATAAGCAAAATCTCCATCGGGGTTGAAGCTGGAATACTGCTCCCATCTGCAAAGAGAAAGACTTAAAACCCAGTTCCTTGAGTGAAAGCAAAATCAATTTTCCAGCTCAGAGATATATTTTTACGAGTTCCCCATAACAGGTACACAGAGAGGAAAATAAATTAATCTGACCCTCTTAATTACCTTGTGTAATTGATACTGAGAATGCTGTTTTCACGGCTAATCCAACACTGCTGACCTTGTCCAGGGTGGACTTTTCATTCTCAGACAAGATGTGTGCCTGAGAATGACAAATGAGGAAAACAGCCCAAAGCAGAGATGCTGACCAAACGTGGGAGGCAGGAAAGGTTTTTTTTCTATAGGGAACTTCAAAGTCTCAAGAGTTCATTTCAGAAGAAATGTTTTGTTTGCTTGGATCAAGAACTCTGTGCTTTTTGTATATCTTCTTACACAAGAGGCAGTGTTGGGGCAGCTGGGTGGTGCAGTGGATAGAGCACCAGTCCTGAAGTCAGGAGGACCTGAGTTCAAATCCGGCCTCAGACCAAACACTTGACACTTACCAGCTATGTGACCCTAGGCAAGTCACTTAACCCCAATTGCCTTTAAAAAAAAAAAGTGGCAGTGTGATAGAGTGGAGAGGGTACTGAACTTGGGGTCAAGAAGACTTGAGTTCAAATCCCACCAACCTTGGCCAAGTCACTTTAAATCTTTCCGAAACTTAGTTTCCTCATCAATAAAATGAAGAGGGTGGACTTGATTTGATGGCCCTGAAGGTCACTTTTGTCTTTGATCCTATGATCACAGACAATGTCAGAGCCTGATGGACCCTCAGATATCTGCCAGTCCAACTTTTTTTTTTGGGGAGCCTATGGGGTGAAGTGACTTGCCCAGGGTCACACAGCTAGTAAGTGCCAAGGGTCTGAGACCAGATTTGAACTCGGGTCTTCCTGAATTCAGGGCCAGTACTCTATCCAATGCGCCATTTAGCTGCCCCCAACCTCCTTCTTTTAAGAGGTAAAACTGAAACCCATCAAAGTGGAGTGATAATCCTGAACCCAGTGCATGCTAGGTGGTAAAAAAAAATAGCTAGCAGCTTTATTAAACGATGAAAAAAGAGATCCTCTGAAATTTCTCCACCCTCTTCATTAACTGCAAGAGTCTAACCTGTTTAATACTTAGAGAAAGGTTAAAGAATATTATCTATAAGCTCATCACCCACAAATGAAAACAGAGAACCAAGAAACTTCCTTCAAAGACACCCATAGCGATGTGTGCACCGATGGAAGGCAGCTACTTTTAAGTTAAAACATTCTAGGCATCTGCCCCTTTGCTGCTTATGCATTATTCCTTCAAGGAGGCAGTAAGTCAAGTCTGCACCTGCCTCCCTCCTTTTGGACCGTCTGGTTTCCTGTCTGTCTTCTTTGGGTGAGATTATAGTACCCTCGAACTGCCAATTTACTCAACTGTCAACCCACACAATGGGTAAAAAAAAAAAAGCAGTAGGCTCAAAACACCAATTTCAAGCACAAATTAAATACAGAGGCAGACACCCTGCCCATGTAGCTGGCCTTAAAAAAAAAAAACCAACCCTGTGATGCCCTAATCTTTTCATCTGACTTTGCAGGAGACATTTAAAAACATTTCCATTTAAATGAGTTCCAACAGCCCGTTCAAAATGATCTCACTACAAGAAAGGAATAATCTGAATATGATTTATGGAGTGTATTACTACATTACCCTATCTGCTAAAGCGTGAGCTGCAAAATCCCAAGACAGCTCCTTTAAGGGGCCAACAACACATTTTTAAAAATTATTTTTCCTCTTCGGAAGAACGCAGGCTAAGACTCCATCAACAAGGAATTTGTTCTTAGTCCAAACCCATATTAAATTAAAGTGTAACCTGAAAAATGTCCAATATTTTCAATGTATTGACTGATTTTGCTGAATTTTTTTCCTCCTTTTTAATTAAAAAAAATCGTTAAAAGGGATGGCTCTCTAGGAGGAGTAATACAGGGTAAAAATCTAGGCAATTTTAGAGATGATGGGATTTGAACAGGTCTTCCTGACTCACAAGGCAGGTCATTCTTCTTCCATTATACATAGAAAAATGACTCATTTCACAAGAGTTAACCACCAGCCCTGCCCTTCTGCTATACATTTCCTTGGTCAAAAATAGACTGTACTAGAGTTAAAACACAGAAAAGATTAATAACCGAATCTGCATTTTGATTCTGTGCCAAGGACTTTATTTAATCAGTGAAATTTATTTTATTTTCTAATGATTCAAGCATTGCAGCTTAGCTTATAAACCACTAGACAGTGCTACTGCCACACATCACCAAATTTTTCAATGAAATAATACTCAGGCTAAATCTTATTTAATCATTGACACTTGCATCGTGGTCCTTTCACGCAGGTTTAGGGAAAGCTCTGGAGTCTGAGGGCCTCCTTTCAACTCTTGCCTCTCATACTTGTCTTGCCCTCAGGGAGCTCACATTCTATTAAAGAAGGTAACTATGCTAGCTGTGTGTGACCCTGGGCAAGTCACTCAACCCCAACGGCCTCACCAGAAAGCGGAAGAAGAAGAAAAAAAAGAAGGCAAGTATGTGGCCTTAGGACAGTCACTTAATCTCCATAGGTCTTGGTTTCTTCATTTCTAAAAAAAGGAAATTGAACTAGACGGCCCTGTGGTCCTTTCTATCTCTAGACCTAAGAAACTAGGTGTCTACACTTGAGTTGTTTTTTTTTGTTATGATTCCTGTATAGAGAAATTATTTGGCTTAGAAAAAGCAAAACATTCAAGGCATGATGATGATAATAAAGCAAAAAGGTTTAGAAAGAGCTCTCCCCTTTTTTTTTCCTCTATGGAAAAACAGAGAACCAAAATAAAGTTTGGGCGAGGACAAGACATGGGAGTAAGGCACAAAAAGAGGTTAATTAATACCTGTGGAGAAGACAGCTGCAGCTTTAATACCTCGGTCCTCATTCTGGATGTCCTGGAGGAAGGAACCAACCGTGGTTAACATGGGTTTGACTGTAAAGCGACAGCGTTCTTGTCTCGACGGCAAAGTCAGGGTTATCATCGGAAGACCGTATCTGTAATTAATGACTACCTCTGTTAAAGAAAGGGAAAAAAAAGCCAAATTATAATGCAGGAGGGGAAGAGATGTTTCAAAGCTACTTCTTCCTTTCTGGAGGAAAGCAACAGATCCTAAAACTAAGAGAAAACTAGAGCTCTTATTTCTGTGCTCATTTTTGAATCTAATTAGGATTTTAAGCTTCTTGAAGGCAGATAATGGTTTTTGCCTTTTCTTTTCATTTCCCAGTATACTGTCCAGCGCCTGGTACGTAGTAAGTGCTGAAAGAATGCTATTGATTGACCAAATAATATACATGTACTTTGTACTTGAAGATGAACCTTACATTAACTTACTGTATTTCACCGCATAATTGTCACTGATTTTATGCCAATTTTTTTTTTTGCAAAAAAAGTGGGATGCGACCATTATGTAAAACTTGCCCTCTTCTTTTTAATTTTTTCTTTTCTTTTCAATTTTTTAAAAAAATTTGTGCTGGTATTACTTTAAAAAATGATTTATTACTAAAGTGTCTTTGGTGCAAGATCAGGATGCATGGAACATTTGTGACTTACGTTAAAATTGAATACTGACTATGTGTGTGCACTGAGAATTCTAGGCTTGCGGCTCACAACACGAGAGAGATAAATACCCATATGCCACCAGTGAATACATCGCTGCTCTGTTTACCTTTCAAGAGGCGTGACAAATAGAATTGTACCATGCAACGATTACCCAATGAAAAATTATAAACCAATTTTTGGACTGGAAAAACATAGAGTGCAGTGATCATGCGGTGAAATATGGTATACTGTATGTAACTATTTATACTAAAGGTCTTATCTCCTCTATTCAACTGCTGTCAAGTCAAAGGGCATTTATTAAGCACTTACTATATACCAGACACTGATGGAAGCATTTAAGATACCAAAAAAAAGCAAAAGCAAAAACAAAAACCCCAGTCTCTACCCTCAGGGAGTTCACCTTTGAATACAGGCAACATGTAAAGTAAGCAAAGAGATGATACAGACAGAAGGTACCTTGAGAAATGAAGGAATTAACAGCTGGGAATGAACCACTGGAGTCAATGGGATTTGAGCTGAGTTTTAAAAGAACCAAGGAGGTTGAGAAGGGGAGACAAGAAGGCAGAGCCTCCCAGGCATGGGGGAGGGAAATGGAACATCACGGACAGGACGCTGTGAACTGGCCTTGTTACTAGAGCGCTTCAGAGCATGTGAAATAGAGTCACATATGAGGAGTCTGGGAAGGCAGGAAGGGACCAGGTTAGGAAGAGATTTAACTGCCCCAAAGGGAAGTTCATACACACACCACACACACACACACACACCAATGGGGTGTGTGTGTGTGTGTGTGTGTGTACGCACATAAATCCTGGAGGTAACTGGGAGCCATGGGAGCTCATCCAGAGGGTGGTGACACAGACCTCATCTGTTTTAACTCAGAACTTTAAATCTGCAGCTGGGACTTCATTTGGGAAGAACATAACCAATTAATTAAAGAAGAGGGTAAGAGACTTACCATCAGATGGCACCAGCACACTGTAAAGGCGTGACTGATGGTATGTCCTATTTCCAGTTGGCCCTACACACAGTATCTGGAAGAAAAGAGAGAAACTTTGAGCCAGGTACTTTTCTCTCAAGAGCCAGGAGAATCATTAATGCTGAATTCTAGAAAAGCACAGACACCACCCAATCAAAGAGCATTCACTGGGCACCTGCTGTGTGCCAAGGTACTGTTCTAGGTGCTGGAGACATAAAGACAGAAATGAAATAGTCCCTGCCTGCAGAAAGCTGATGTTTTCCTGGGGGACATGGATAAAGGTGGATTTTTTCAGAGTCGGAAGAGTAAATTACTCACACAGTTGAGTTTCCAAACTGGCTTCCCTAACCCCACATCTCTTGCTTGATAAGGAAGAGTCCTACACAGTGCTTCCCTGTTTATATGATTCCCTTCTTGAGGAATCTTTAATGATTCATCTTCCTCTTCCTCTTCAACACCATCCTCCTCGTTAACATTAATACAAGACTATATGCTAAGTGCTTTACAAACATCTCCTTTGAAGCTTACAACAACCCTGGCAAGTAGGATGTTATGATTATCCCCATTTTATAGATGAGGAAACTGAGGCAGAGGTGAAGTAACTTGTTGACTGTATAGGTGATGACTCTATAGGCAGCTACATGGTACAGTGGATAGAGTGCTGGGCCTGGATTCAAATTTAGTCTCAGAAACTCACAAGCTGTGTTTCCTCATCTGTAAAATACAGATAATAATAGCATTTTCCTCCCAGGGTTGTGAAGCTCAAATAAAAATTGTAATTTGCTTAGCCCTGTACATGGTATATAAGCACTATATAAATGTTAGCCATTATCATCATCACCACCATCACCATCATCTTCATTTCCATCACCCTCATCATTATCATCACCATCATCAACCTCATCACATCATCAACCTCATCACCACCACCATCACCACCACCACTATCATCACCACCATCATCACCACCACCATCATTTCCATCACCCTCATCATTATCATCACCACCATCACCGTCATCACCACCACCACCACCACCACCACCATCACATCAACCTCTGGGTTGTTGTGAGGATCAAATGAGACAAAACTGGCAAAGCACTTCAGTGCACACAGCAGGCACTTAATAAATGCTTGTTCCCTTTCTCCCTCCCCATACAGTGTGCACAGTAGATGAACAAATGAAGGCTCTCTCAGTGGAGGGAACTCCTAGTTTGTGAACTGCCCCCACCATTGCAGATTGCAACCACTCCCATGACTCTGTAGAATCACAGATTCAGTACTGGAAGGGGTCCCAGTGTAAACCCCTTCATTTTAAAGATGAGGAAACCGAGGCTTAGGAAATAGACAAATCTTAAGGAACTGCCCAAGGCACATTCAATTCAATGCATTGCTTAGGGTCAGAGAGCTAGTCTGGTAAGTGTGAGAGGTGGAATTTGGACCTGGGTCTCTATCCAGGCTACCTCTCCATATGGAAGCTTTTCATAAATAGAGGTTGAATGAAGGCACGTATGAATAAAAAGCTCCACCAACAAATACACCATTTTCTCATATAGTATTGACAAGCAGCTAGTTTCTCCAAGTGTCTCAACCACTTATTCATTGGTAGTACAACAAACATCTATTACTTCTCACCTATTTAACGAGCTAGATGGGTACCTTAAAGGCAACATAGTAGACTGGAGATAGCAATGGACTTGAGTCAGGAATCCTGGATTTCAAATTGTTTCTCTGACACCATCCACAACCCCAGGTAAGTCACTAACGTTTGCCTCAATTTCCTCATCTATAAAATGAAGGGATTGGACAGATGGCCTCCAAGGTCCCTTCCAGCTCTGTATCTATGAGTCCAACTCTTTGGGCCTCAGTTTCTTCATTTGCAAAATGATAGCTGAAATCAGATTTAGAGCTGGAAAGCCACAGTGATTTCTTTAAAAAGAAGCTGTCATTCCCACTGGACAAATGTCAGACATAATAACTGTGGCAGAGGTTTTCCAAGTGTCAACAACCATCTTCAGAGATCCCCTGGGAGAACTTATGCAATCATAGGAAGTAAAACATGAAATGAAAGAGAAAGTGGGAAAGAGAAAAAGACAGTACAGCAGAACTGATTCTTCAGCCCAATCCCAGAGCCTTGTTCTACCAATGCAACTAAAAACAGCCCCACTACAGTCTTTCCTACTTCCTGAGCAATTGGCCAAATGAAAAAGGAAGTCCAAAAGCTCACTGAAAAAGAAGGTGGATCATTCACTGACTAGGAATAGAGGAGGATAGCATATCCACCAAATGGAGAGCCCGTCCCCTTGTCCAGATTCTATTGCAGCCAGCTTATGTTTGCTTCCAAATTCCAGCGCTACAGATGAAGGAGAGAAGGGGAAGGGAGTAAGCATCTATGCGGTGTCCACTACATACTACTGTGCTAAATGCCATGTTGCACAACCTGAATCCTTCACTTGGCCCTGGTCCTGGGTTACTGTGGTGACCCTTTCCCAGGGCCTACTCTTCTACTTTCCATCCCTCCAATCCTTCTCCTGCAAGGATGTAGGCTAGACTTTCTGAGGGATGAGCCATGCTGTTTTCCAGAAATAAATGTTTCCCCACTAGGACTTTCCTCTATGTATTCCTACCCCTAAGTATTTTTGCCCCTAGACTTTGCTTGATAGTCCATTTGTGGAGTTATTATCCTATACTCCCCCCAAATTGGTCTGCCCCCATGTTTTCCTGGCCCCTGGGTCTCTGTACTGTTCCTTCAAATAGAAAGATTTTTCCCCATTCACCTCTTCCTATCAAAATCTTTCTAGGTAGATCTAGCTCGAATGCCTGCTACACAAAGCCTTCCTTTGTCTTCTGAGGCCACCCAGCAGAAGAAAGCCTCACACTTAATTTATATCTCTCTTTGATGCTTAGCTCTTACTACCATGTAACCTAGTTAACATGAATGGAAGACTCTAGATGGTGAAATGGAAAGAAAAACCGATTTGGGGATCAGAGGACCCAACAATGAATCCCATCTCTTCTACATACAACCCACGTGACTTTGGGCTAGTCCCTTAACTTCTCTGGGACTGTTTCCTTGTCTGTAAAATTATAAAGGGCCTATAAATTACCCTCCAACTTCAAAGCTGTGATCTGACGATTCCCCACGAGAAGGTAAATTCCTCAAGGGTAAGAACCATAGACTGATCTCTATACCTTTCATAGGGCCTGAGTACTTAACAAATCATTATTTGTTGTCGAATGAGTGAACTTTACCCAGATTCAGTAATCAAGAAGTCTCTGGCATGTCAAAGTATCTGTGCCCTGGGTTCCCTGAGTTCAATCTTCATCCTTCCATAGTCTCAGTAATCCCAACCCCTTCACAATCTTTCTGTGCAAAGAGTTTTAATCATTTTTAATGCTTTCATTTGGGTCTTCTCCAAGAAGGAAGGCTTTTTAAAGTCTTTTTAATAGAATATAAGAGGGAGGTGTTTCTTTTATCTGCTAATTGTCTTATGTATTATAATAATAATAATGATATCAGAGTATCTGCTATTAAAAGCTCTAATACTTAAAAGTTGCATTTGTTATTTTAAATAAAAGCATAAACAATATAAGCAAAAGGGACTATAATGGAGCGTTAGACTTTAAGTTATAGTTTCATTTCTACCACCAGCAAAGAGAAAGACAGCATGTGTGTACGTATATAAGGGGGGGGGGGTGGCAACAAAGTAGGTATGGGTAAATGATTCCCAATTTTGATTATTCAAAATGCAGGGTCTAATTTTGAATAGCTGTTGTTGTCTAAGCCTATTCTAATCTTCCTAAGCTGTGGTTTAATTTTATTCAGCACTGGGAATTCAGCACTTGGTGCCTGTAACAGAGTTGGTATTAACAAACGCATTGAGGTAGGGGAGAAAGAACTAAAAACCAATATCGTTAATGAATTCTGATGTAAAACTTTCAAAATAAATTTTAACAAAATGATTATAGGAATATTTTTTAAAAACAATTATTCATTATGACCAAATTGGATTTACCCTAGGTGATAAGGTCTAGAGATTTAGGGATGGGGGGACCCTGAGATCATAAGACATGGGTTCTGCCTGAAAGAATTTGACCCACATCTTCTTTCAGCCAGAGAAAAAGTTTTATTAGGGATGGGCCACACAGGCTAGTCTCTTAAGGAATCTGAACATTTAGTGACACCCATAAGGACGAGAGAGCATGAGGAAATTTCAGCAATTAAATAGGGCACAGGGTGGATCTTATATACACCCAAATAATTTTGGGTGTTTGGAGGAAGGGCTGGAAGAAAGATCCTGAAGCTGGGGTGAGTTTAGGGAGAATTCTGAAGGGAATGTCCAGGAGGTTGAATAGACAATGGGAAAAGATAAATGAAGGGAACTGGAAGGAAGAGGTTTGAATGGGGTCTGGATAAGATCAAAGGTGGGAAATATACTAGGGTCAAAGACTAAGCTTCATTAGGTTTTCATCATTAGGTTTTCAAAGAGAGATAGGGAGAGTGGATAAAGAAAGGCCCATAGAGTGGAGTATCGCCTAAAGGTAACTCAGGTTTGAGACCAGAGAGAGGTCAAAGAAAGTTTAAAGGTTTTCTGGGGCCCATAGACAAATGGGACCCAAATTCTTTTCGGGGCAAGGGGCAAAGGTCTCGGCTTGGGCCCATATCCCATCATAGGCATATAAGGTTGATTCAATATTTGGAAAACAATTAGCATAATTAATTATATAAATAATAAAAACAACTACACACATATGATTATATCAATAGACTCAAGACAAAATAAAGCATTTGTTTATTTAAAAAACCCTAAAGGTAAGAAGACCCTTTGGAAGAACTCTTCTTCAACATGATTAAAAGCAGTATCAAAAACTAAAAGCTATAATTATATGAAATACAGAAATATTGGAAGCTCTCCCAGTAAGCTGCAGGATAAATCAAGGATATCTCCTTTCCCTATTATTATCTGATATAGTACTAGAAATGCCACCAATAGTAGTGAAACAGGAGAAACTAAAGAAATAAACATCTTCAAAGAAGAGGAAAATATTGTTTATTTGCACACAATTTAATACTTTAATTGGAGAAACCCAGAGAATGAGCAAAGAAACTAAATAACTGCAGCAAAGTAGCAAAACACAATTCAAAAAAAAACCAGGATTTCTGTTCAGCACTAACAAAAAATCAGAAAGAAACAAAGAAAGTTTGTTCAAAATATTTGCAAACTGCAGAAAAGATCTATAAGTTAATTAATAAGAGATACTCAAGACATACAAATACAACTACAAAGTACTCTTTACAGAAATTAAGATTCAAATAATTAGAGAGATACTCATTGTTCATGGATAGGACACATCTATATAATAAAAACGATGATACTTAGAAATAGCAATGCTATACCAAGCAAATTATTGGGGGGCTATTTTAATAACAAAATATATTTTGTTATTAAGAATTTCAAGGGGGCAGCTAGGCGGCACAGTGGATAGAGCACCAGCCCTGGATTCAGGAGAACCTGAGTTCAAATCTGGCCTCAGACACATAACACTTACTAGCTGTGTGACCCTGGGCAAGTCACTTAACTCCATTGCCTAGTCAAAGAAAAAAAAAAGAATTTCAAGAGAGATTATGATCAAAAGTAGGAATGAAGGAGGTTTGGTATTACCAGATCTTAAATTATATTATAAAGCAATAATCATTGAAACCATTGGCTTTGTTGTTGTTGTTCAGTAGTTTTTCAGTTGTGTACAACTATGTGACCCCATTTGGAGTTTTCTTGGCAAAGATACTGACGAGGTTTGCCATTTCTCTCTCCAGCTCATTTTTCAGATGAGGAAACTGAGGAAAATAGGGTTAAGTGACTTGTCCAGGCTCACACAGCTAGTTTGTGTCTAAGGCTGGATTTGAACTTAGGAAGAAGAATCTTTCTGACTCTAGGCCCAGCATGTACTTCACTACTTAGCTGTCCCATATTTGCTACTTGTGAGGAAGGGAGGAAGGAAGGAAGGAAGGAAGGAAGAGAAAGAGAGAGAGAAAGAAAGACAGAGACAGAGAGAGGGAAGGAGGGAGAGAAAGAGAAAGAGAGAAAGAAAGAGAGAGAAAGAAAGAGAGAGAGAAAGAAAGAAAGAAAGAAAGAAAGAAAGAAAGAAAGAAAGAAAGAAAGGACAGACTTAAGAAAAAAAGATGCAGAAGCAATCCAGTGTTCAATAAATCCAAGATAACAAGTTATTTTGGGGAAAAAAATCCCTATTTTATCAAAAATGACTGGAAAACCTAAAAAGTAGTTTGTCAGAACATTGCTTTAGACCAAGTAACTTGCTTCCATAAAGCACAATAAATATAGATATAAAATAAAATAAATAAGCAATTTAAACATAAAAGGTCACCTCAGAAAAATTAGATCTTTTATAAGTATGATTAGGGGAGAATTCATAACAAGGCAAGGGATAGAGGAGATCACAAAAGACAAAACACAATTTCAATTTAATTCTGCATAAATACAATCAACACAGACTAAGAAGCAAAGATACAAAACGGATAAAAATGTTTGCATCAAGCAGTTCTGACATCTCAAATCTAAAAGGATTTGACACCCCAAAAATATGATAAAGAGCCACTTCCTAATAATAAGTTATCACCATGACATCACGGGAGGGGAACGTTATTTGAACCCTGTAACTAAGACAAAATAATGGTGCCCAAGGTCCACAGGGCACAAGGCCTGTCATTGCTTAGCCAACAAATGGGTAATTAGGAGTGGATACACCTGAAAGGACCTTGTACTGAAGTTGAAAACTAGAAAGAAGGTCTTGTTAGGCAAAATAAACCAGATTATGCTGGGGCACAGCCTCGGAAAGGCATAAGGGGAAATGGAACAGCAGACCACCGGTCATCACCATTCCCTCGCCTCACATATCCAACTAGTTACCAAGTCTTGTCAGTTTTACTCCATTAAGAGTGCCACCAACCTAGTCTAACCTTATCACCTGGATTATTTTTTTTCTTCTAAATTTATTGTTTATTTATTTTAAACATTCTTTTCCTTTTACATTTTGAGTTCCAAATTTTTTCCCTCCCTTCCACCTCTCCCTCACTCATTGAAAGGGTAAGCAATGTATCATTTATATATGTGAAATCATTCAAAGCATATTCCTATATTAGCCATTAAAAAAAAAGCAAGAAAAATAAAGAAAGTGACAAAATTCGACTTCATTTTGCACTCAGAGCTCATCCATTCTCTTTCTGGAGGTGGATGGCATTTTTCATCACGAATCCTTTGGAACTGTCTTGGGTCATGGTACTGATCACAGCAGCCAAGTCTTTCACAGTCGATCATCACTGCAACATTGCTGTTACCATGCACAATGATCTCCACGTTCTTCTCACTTCACTTCGCATCACAGAAGTCTTGCCATGTTTTTCTGAAACCACCGTCTTTGTCATTTTTTTTTTTATAGCACAAGCAATCTGTCACAATCATATACCCCAACTTGTTTAGGGGCATCCCCTCAATTTCCAATTCTTTGCCACCACAAAAAGATATACTGAAAATATTTTGGTACATATAGGTCTTTTTCCTTTTGCTTTGATCTCTTTGGGATATAAAGCTTGCAACAACCTTCCAACGATCTCCCTGCCTCAAATCCCCTCTCCAATCCATCCTCCACAATCCTGCCAATTTGATAATCCTAAACAATAGATCAGACCACATCACTCCCCTACTCACCAACCTCCAGAGACTCCTTTGCATAAGCTATGCCCTCACACCTAGCATGCATTCCTTCCTCTTCCTCTTAGAATTCCTAGGTTCCCTCAAGCCTTGGCTCAGACAACACCTTCAGCATGAAGCCTTTTCTGATCCCCAGTGCTGCTAGTGGATGCCCCTGGCCCAAATTACTTTGCACTCACATTATTAGTTGTTGTTAAATTAACATCACTGTGTCAGGGTCAAGGTACTGTGTGTCCAACTTTGGTCGATCAGACCAATGAGCTTGGACGGCTCTACCACAAGTCAGACCCAAATAGACCATATGAACATTTGGAGTAGCAATGTCTCTAAATATACATATGCACACCTCACGTTTCTTTTGAGCTCCTGCAATTCTGCTTTGCTCACAGAAATGCCTCCCTAGATAGAACATTCCGGCCCTTGAGGGCCGGAATAGAATATTTTTCTTTCTAATTCCCAGTTCCCAGATTGATTGGTTTGCAAAAGGAAGGGCTTTCTCAGACTAGATAATCTCTAAGTTTTTTTCACCCTCCAAATTCCTGATTTTGTGTTTCTGGTTAGACTACTCATCCGTGCTTGTCAGAATCTACACGCTAGTCACCAAAGCAGGTATAAATATTACTCTTCAATAATTTAGTATTTCACCCAAACTTTTGCTTATATCACACACAACACCCACAACACCTCTCCATGGGTTACACAGTGCCTATGCTTGCTGGTAATAATGTGTGGTTGAATAACTACTTTTCTTAGCCCTTCCAGGGAAAGAATCGAGAGCCGATTTTAATGATGATTAACCAGGCTGGGAAACTCAGGGCTGTTAATTAGATGGCAGCCTATTATTTGCCGGATAATGCAATTTATGCTGCCTGGTCCTCAAAGATGAACCTCTAGGCAACACAGGAAAGCAATCATACCCATCAAAGAGGATAATTACATAGCTGTCTGGATGTGTGGCATGATCATTAAAACCCAGAGCTTATCATGAGCTGGAAAGGAAAGCAAGGTGACGCTGTGGGGGAGCTGATGAATTTCAAAGAAAAATGGAAGAATTTACAAAGCAATACATACCATTATGTTTGAGTCACTTATTCTAAAGAAGGGGACCTAATGTCAGGGGTAGGTAAAACAGGACGCAATTGGGACTGAATTTAAAAGGCAGTCACCAAACTGGTGACCAGTGGTTATGTATGTCATGAAAGACGTTGTCTGGGAGGAATACATCCAAAAGGACAGAGTAGCTATCACTACTAATTAAAAATGGCATATGTATGTATGTATGTATGTATGTATGTATGTATGTATGTATGTACATGGGTAGCTGGATGGCCCAGAGGATACAGCACTGTGGCTGGCGTCAGGAAGACTTAAGTTCAAATCCAGCCTCAGACAGGTATCAACTGTGTGACCCTGGGGTCTACAAGGCTTCACCAGACTTTCGTGAGAATCTAGGACAGACATACAGAAGATTAAGAAGCCCTGCATTACACCAGGCCTAGTATTTTTTAATTTTAGGTGCAAAGACAATGCTGCATATTGACATTAAAGTGGTACCAGCCAACCCTTACATTTCTCCCTTAAAGGTCACCTGCAGTACTGTCTGTGAAGCACCTAGCACACTTTAAAGTGCTATATAAATGCTAGCTACTATTATTATTACTATTATTATAACAGTGACATATAGGTGCAGTGAATTAAAATAAAGGCAATGTACGCCTAAAGATAAACATTTGTTTGAGGATTTTAATTACAGCCCTGCAAAGGCACTCCATCTGAAATTGGTCTCAGCATGAGGCTTCTGACAGTAACATGTGGTGTTAGGATTCACCCTTTCCACATGGGTGACAACTCAATTATTACTGCTCTTTTTCAGGGAGTGCACAATTGTATACCAGTGGTCTCATTAGATTGTGTAATTTACTTAAAATGTCTTGGAGCAACAAGCATTAAAAAAAAAACAGGAAATGAAAGGAAAAAGCACCACACACTGCACCCAGAAAATGAACGCTTTGAGTCTTGTGATACTTCTCTCTGGTGCCCCATAAAGGGTAAACCGATGATGTCTCATGTAGGTGCTGTTAGATGCTTGACAGATGGATATATTATGTGTGCAGGTCTAGCACATGGCCAGAAAGGGGCAAGACCCATTTTCCCATGTGGTTTTGGGAAGCAGGAAAATGTGGTGTTTCAAAGAACTGAGGCTAATGTTCTAATTTAGCTGGTCAGTCTCTGCTGACATTTGTCCTAACTAGAATCAGGAGTGCTTTCATGCTGAGATTTTAAAAATGAGTGGCCATGGACATGAAGTGTGGTGTGAAATTAAAGTGGGACCTCCCTGAAACGTTAAAAGATGCTCCTGGGGATGGAGTAATAAAAGCAGTAATAATTAACTGACGTTGACATAAACGTTTTAAGTTTGGCAAAGTGCTTTACACACATCTCATTTGAGACCCACAGTAACAATAATAGCTATCATCTATAACAGTACTTTAAAAATTTTACATTTAATTTTTTTCTCAATCACATGTAAACAAAAATTGTTAACATTAATCTTTTTAAATGTTAAGTTACATCTTCTCTCCTTCTCGTCCCTTTCTCCCTGTTTCCTGAGAAGGCAAGCAATTTGATATTGATTATATATGTGCAGTCACGCAGAACATTTCCGTCACACAGTATTTTGAAGATGAATTTAGTTCCATGATATAATACTTTTAAGATCTGCAAAATGTTTTACACATGTTAACCTTACAACAACCCTGGACGGTAGGTGCTATTATTATCCCCATTTTACAGATGAGGAAAGCAAAGATCAGACAGGTCTGCTGACTTCTCCATGGTCCCACAGTTAGCATTAACCACTGGCAGAAGTCAAAACCAAGTATTTCCAGACTCAAGGTTCAGCACTCAACTGATGTCAAGATGCAAATGGTTTCAAAGAGGCAGGAGGATATCCAGGTGATGTGTGAAGATGTAGTCAAATAAGCAAGCCACAGGGCTAATGAAAATCTTCCCGAAGAGTGAAAAGAATATTGGACTCTAAATTTAGAGTCTAGGTTTCTGCTACTGTTCAGTTGTATCTGACTCTTTGGGCCCCTGTGGCCATCCTATCTGTGCATGGGGTTTTCTTGGCAAAGATACTAGAGTAGTTTGCCATTTCCTTCTCCAGTAGAGTAAGGTAAACAGAGGTCAAGTGACTTGCCCAGGATCACACAGCTAGTAAGTAACTGAGGCCAGTTTTGAACTGATGAGTTTCCCTGACTCTAGGGCCACTGCTTTATTCACTGCCCCACTGGCTACTCTGCATTTTTTGAAATTAATTTATTCTGATTTATCGGCAATCATTTCCATAAGCTTTTGAGTTTTACATTTTTCTCCCCCTCCCTCCCCTCCTTAAGACAGTGCACAATCTGATACAGGCTCTACATATACATTCCTATTAAACGTATTTTCACATTAGTCATGTTGTAAGGAAGAATTAGAACCAATAGGAGGAACCACAAGAAAGAGAAAACAAAACAAAAGAAAAGAAAAAAATAGCAAATAGCATGCTTCAATCTGCATTCAAACTCCACAGTTCTTTCTCTGGATGTGGATAGCATTTTCCATCATGAGATCTTTGGAAATGTCTTAGATCCTCGCGTTGCTGAGAAGGGCTAGGTCTATCAACATTAGTCTTCTCACAACATGGCTGTTCTACAACGTTCTCCTGGTTCTGCTCACTTCACTCTGCATTAGTTCATCTAAGTCTTTCCATGTTTTTCTAAAGTCTGCCTGCTCATCATTTCTTATAGTACAATAGTATTCCATTACATTCATATACCACAACTTGTTCAGCCATTCCCCAATGGATGGGCATCCCCTCAATTTCCAATTCTTTGCCACCACAGAAAGAGCTGCTATAAATATTTTTGTACATGTAGGTCCTTTTCCCATTTTTATGATCTCTTTGGGATACAGCCCTAGAAGTGCCATTGCTGGGTCAAAGGTATTTTTTTTAAAACAGATTGCAAATAGAGAGGAAGTGGTAAAGTAGTAGTTAGAGCTAGCCTCGTCCCTCATGGGTCAGAGACAAAACACGAGAGGTCTTTAGGATAGGATCTGTGAAAGGACATGCCTAGCCTTTCAGCTGGCATAAAACCCTGAGTCCCCTGGGAGGAGTGTGAAGATGAGACACCAGAGGAAGGCTTAGATGAAGAAGCCGCCATTACAAGCACTACCCAGGCTTTCTGAGAAACATCGGCTGAATCTAGAAGAAAGGAAAGAGGATTTGGAGGTGGGGGGTGGTGGGGGTGGAGAAAAAGCTCCCTTTCCTCAAACAGCCCTTGTTACTTATTCGTGACTAATCATTACTCATTTTATTTGGATCTCTCCCAGAACATCTTGGATTCAGTCTGGGGTCTCCCCTCCCTCCTCCTCCCCTCACTCCATATGATATTTTCTTCATTTTGATCACACGGCTTGCATTTCAGAGCACTTGTTATAGGAATAGGTATTCAAGCAAGAAGTGGACTAGATCCCGGGCAGTGTGCAGTGGTAGCAGGTGCTCTTGAGACTGGCAATGAAGGCGGGCACAAATGGAGACACATGAAATAATCATAGAGTTTTCTCTCCAGAGAGAGAAAAATGTAATCACTCCCAGAAACTAGCAGCTACAGCAACATCTGCTTTATCTCCTAATCCACCAGGATGAGATGAGTCCACAGATAGGAAGTATCCGAGGAGAAGGGGAACGCATGGATGTAGACACAGAAGGGACCTCACAGGCTTTCTAGACCAGCAATATCATCATGAGGGCCAAAGAGGGTTAGTGACATGCCAAGGTCACATAGATTAAGCATCACAGGCAGGATTTAAACCCAAATCCTCTGACATTGGAATCAGTGCTCTTTCCATTATAAGAAGGCAAGTCACTTAATCAGTCTGCCTTAAGTTTCCCCATCTGTCAAATGGGGATAACCAAAGCACTTACCTCCCAAGGTTGCTGTGAGGATCAAATGAGATAATATTTGTAATGCAATTTGCAAACCTTAAAGCACTATGTAAATGCTATTATGATGATTAGATAATTATAATATCCAGGCATATAAGAATTGCTATATAAAACTAATCTTATTAATCAACATGTCAAGTAGAAAGGGGTAAGCTAATGAGAGATATGCTATGAGACCCTGAGCAAGTGACTTAACATTCTCAGTTAATATCTTTTGACCTTTTCCTTTTAAAAACAAATTGATATCACCTGGTTGAATGACAGTGAGAAACACATGGGATGGGGTGTTGTGAGCAACACAGCTAGAAACCCTAAACTCTCGGGGTTTCTCCCTAGAATCTTTAGAATAAAAGTAGAATTCTCCTCTTGGTGAACCCAATCTGTGACAAGTCATAAGGAAAAACTACGTGGATGAAAAATGCTTATTGTCCTGACTATGAAATACAAATGGACTCAGAATTAAGTAGAAGGTAGGGAGCAGGCTGGATTGCATTTTCAAATATACAATGCTTTTAACCATCCCAAACTCTCTTCCACCATGAAATCTGGATTTTTTTTAAAAAACATAAATGTTCTCCCAATGATGCTATATGGCTGTGAATACTGGAAGGATCAAAGTTGAAGGTGATTGAAAGGGTTATGGAGAAATGCATGGTCACAGGATTATAGATTTAAAACTAGAAGGAACCTCATAGGTCACCTATTCCAACCCACTCACGTAACAAATGAGGAAATTAAGGCTCAGAGACGGACACTGTCTTACTCAAGCTCACAAAGGTAGTAAGTGTAAGAGCCAGGATTCGAACCTAAGCCCTTAACCCAAAATCTGGCACATTTTCCACACACCGCAATGTCTCTGGTATGAACATAAGTAGGCTTCAGCACATTCATGTAATTTTACTTTTTTCACATGTTTATAAATGATCGTTTTTACATTATTATTATTTATTAGCATTTGAAAAAGTTTTGTTTTCACATTACATATATTTACCGATCACTTGAGAGGTGTCTTATAATAAATCTTTAATTTAGAGGAGGTCACAATTTAATAAGGTAATATTAATACAGAATACATAACAGTGTGGTATTACACACTATAAACTGAGTATGGCACAGGAAATAAATGCAAGGAGAGTGGAGAATTCAGACATTTTAGTGATTTCCTTTATGTTCCCTTCTCCCTCTTTTCCACCCCTACTTCCAGCCCTTCTTCCTCCTTTCTTCTCTCTTACCACGTCCCTTTATTTTCTCACATGGATTCTTTTTCAATCCACGGATACAATTTGCACGTGCCTTATGTTTGTGGAGTTCATGCTGTTTCCCACCATATATGAGTGCCTGATACATTTACTTTTCTCTCTTTTTCCTCTTGTGCTGGTATACATTAGGCACTTAATAACTAGTTGTTGAATGAATGAATGGACCAAATTTATATCTTCTGAATGAAGTATAGAATCTGAAAAGATTAAAGTTAGAAATACTTCAATGTGGCCAGTTAATAAGAAGGAAAAACAATAAAGTTGTCTGGCCTATGATGATTACAGTCACAAGAGTTGTTCATCTATTAATCCAGCACGTGCTAGTAACATCTATCTTCTCCTTACGACATATCCATTTGTCTACCACTGTTAATGCACCATTTCTCATTTTTACTCTTCACTACATAATGACTGCTCTCAATGTGAATTTGCTTTGAGAAAGGGAGAGAAGAGAAGGAGCAGAGGAGGGAGGGAAAAGGGAAGGGAAGGAGGACGGAAAAGAAGAGGAGATGGTGAGAGGGAGGAAGGAGAAAAGGAAAGAAGGAAAGGTGGGAGGAAAGGAAGGAAAAAGGGAAGGAGGAAAGAAAAAAGGTGGGAGGAAGAAGGAAGGTTAGAAGGGAAGGGAGGAAGAAAGAAGAGAGGGAGGAAAGGAGAAGAAGAGAAAGGGGAAAAAAATCAATGTTTTAACTGAGATTTAACCAAACCTATTTCACAACCACTGTATCTCAGCTTAGCTTAGCCAGTAAACATTTTTGCCAACTTCAAATGCTACCCGGGCATCCTCGAAATAGAATTCTTCCTGGCAACTCAAATAATTAACAGCAGCTCCCTTAATACGGACGCCAACTTCCATTTAATGTACCATCCAGCCTAGCTTTAACATTCAAAGGCTGTTGGCACTAGCAGCCACCCAGTTTCTTGTTTCCGCTGTTTGTTTGAAAGCTGAAGTTGAGCTTACAAAATGAAGATGAGCTTCCCAAAGTAAACATTTGAGAAATCATCTGAGAGCTCAGTGTGTCCTTGCTGGGGTAATTAAGTCTGCTTGAAATTACAACGAGGCATCTCAACAGTAATTAATCTATCACCCAACATACCACAAACATGACTTCTTAATAGTAAATCTGTGTTGAACCCCTTCCTCTCCTTTCCCATGACATAAAAATAAGCCATAAAAAGACTTCAGCGCTTTACAAATTTGTTTTTAGATTCAATTGTATTTTTCAAAAATTTGTCCAGAGAAAAGGCCCTTAGGGACCCCTTTCAAAGAGAAAATATATGGGGAGTATGTTCCCATAGAGAAATCTGAGCCATGGTACACAATCATAGCCCAAAGTCCTCCAATTTCTGTTTTATCTCCCTCCAAATCAAGGGATCCGATTCTGCTCGTCTACAAAAGGCAGTCCAGTTGTGGACACAACACTGGGAACTGGGACAAAGTCACACATTTCTAGTCTCACTAATTTATTTTATGCATTTGAAAATATTCTGAGAAGGGGTTCACAGGTGTCACCAGACTGCTAGTGGGGGCCCATGAGGTAGAGTTAGAGGCAAAAACACCCTACACCCCAGGCCTGTTTTCATGCCTTACCATGGCACAGAGGTGACCCTGAGTTCTCAAAGGTTATGCCAAACATAATGCTACCTCAGGAAGGTCCCACCAAGCTGGAAAGGCCCATCAACGGACCAAGAACCAGCTTTTAAGTCTGGAGAGGCTCACTGACGCTCTAGTCTTACTAAAGGTGATCTTTTTTTTTTTTTCAGCCACAGACACTCATGAAGGCCCAGAGGAGGTCTGTATGATTTGTACCCCACATAGTGCAAAAGTAAAAGAAGAAAGCTTATATTTACCAAAGTCTAGAAATGAACTAATGTGCTGACTGGAAAAGGGAGGTGTGGGGTGAGAGGGTCTCTTTTGCTAGGAGTTAAATTCTTGCACACTCAGTACCTGGCCTGTTCCCTGTTTCCCAGGCTCCTTTTTTTTTTTTACTTCCCCTAGTAAACACTGTCCTAATATATGTATATAATGTAGTAATTGACATTTACACAGCATTTTAAGGTTTGAAACATACTATACATGAATTACCTCATTTGAGGCTGAAAACAACCTTAAAATGCTATGAGGGAGGCACACACTATTCTTTTTTCACAAATAAACTGAGGCTCAGAGACATTACATGACTTGAGTGCTAGAGGCAAGACTGAAACCTAGGTCTTCTCAATTGCCAGTCCAGCACTCTAGCCACCGTATTCACAATGGAGCTCTCCATGGATTCAGGCTCTTTTGAAGCCAAGCCTCTTTGTTGCCCCCTTGGATGAGAAAGTCAAGGGTGAAGGTAGGACTCAAGAGTCTAGACCCACTGAGATTTCCAATGACATTGACAACATAATGTCCTTCAGTTCCAAGAAAAACTGAGGGCCACATTAAGTGTCTTCCTCATGTCATGGACCACATGCTAAAAGATATAATTTAGGACAGGTTCTAAAAGGGCAGCTGGATGGCGCAGGGGGATAAAGGGCCCAACCTGGAGTCACAAAGACTCATCTTCCTAAGCTCAAATCTGGCCTCAAACACTTACTAGCTGTGTGACCCTGGACAAGTCACTTAACCCTGTTTGCTTCAGTTTCCTTATCTGTCAAATGAGCTGGAGAAGGAAATGGCAAACCACTTCAGTATCTTTGCCAAGAAAACCCCAAATGGGGTCAGGAAGAGGCAGACATGACTGAAACAACTGAACAATAACAACCCAAAAGGGACCAAGAATCCTGGGATTGATGCCAAGCTTAATCTATTTCAGTTAGAAGCCAAAGAATTCAATCGCACTCCAAAGACAGTGAAGCTAGGAGTGGGCTTGTTTTTTTGGCGAGGCAACTGGGGTCACACAGCTAATAAGTGTCATGAGACTGGATTTGAACTCAGGTCCTCCCGACTCCGAGGTCAGAGCTCTATCTGCTGTACCACCTAGCTGCCGCCCCCTAGGAGTGGGCTTCTTAAGAGACAGGGAACAGGGGAGCAAAACTTATCTGAGCTCACATATTAAAGACAAGGATTTCCTAGTCTCAAATTATTAAGATGTTATTAACTTTAAAAAATAAAGGTATTAACTTTATAAAATTTCCTTTCTTTATGTTATGTAACAACTATGCTTCTCTGCGATTACTATAAAAAAAAAACAAAACCAAAAACTTAGGAAACCTAAGGGAAGATTAGACAGTTCCTTCAGAGAAAGGCAGGACAGAGAAACCTGAATCTCATTCTCTTCATGGTTACAGGGAAACATGGATAGAAAAAAGGATAAAAAAAGAGAGAGGACGTGAGGAAGCTAAAATGCTGGACCCAAAGTCAGGAAGACCTGGATTTAAATCCCAATTCCAATACTTTTTTTGCTGTGGGAAAGTCACAATGTGTCTGAGCCTTGATTTTCATATATAGAAAATGGGGATATCACTTACTTGGCAGAATGCTCTGAAGATATATGAGATATCTGGTGAACCAATTTGAAGGAACTAAATTCAGAGGCATCTAATGGATGGAGCAAAGAATTTGGGTAACAAATTTCCTTTTAAGTCATCTATGCTACCATGACTAGGAAATAGTCTGAGTTAAAATCTAACACATACAACTCTTCTGTAATTATAGATGTACCAGATTTTAAAAGTTAGGCAAGAAGTCAATACTGGAGGGGAAAACAATAATACTGTAATTGAGTACTAAGCATAAACAGCGCTGGCTGATCAATATTTTCCATTACACTCAGTAGTCTCAATTTTAACTGGAATCCCAATTCAGGAGCTTAGGCCATGAGCTGACAACAGCTCTAATCTATTACAGCCATTTCTTGATGAAATCAACAATGGATTAAAAAAATTCAAGAACCAAGCCCTATATTCTCCCCCAGCTTTACGCTTATTATTGAGATATAATGGACTGGATAGCAAAGAAAAGGGGAAAACCCAAAATAATATTGGCTGGATAATATCTAAATGATAAAGGATGGAGTAACATTTGTAAAATAATGTTACCTTATATTTATTTTGCATATATTCTGTATGGAAACATAAGTTATAGGGGATGGAGGGTTGTCCTTCCTGTCCAGAAGGCCTGGGTTCTAGTCTCAGCTCTGACACATACTGGTTGTAGATCGTTGGGTAAGGCATTTAACACTCCGAACTCTAAGTCAGAGGTGTTAAACGAGATGCCCGAAGCTGTACCTGGTTTAAATGTAACTGGTAAATATTAAATAGATAAAATACATATAGATAAATGTAGATAAAATAGATATAATAGATAAAAATGTAATAGAATGTAGATAATGTTAACACACTGCTGACTTTTCTAAGTCAATAGGAGGCCTGCATTATTCAGTGGTTCTTTTCTTTTTAAGTATGATACCACTGCTCTGGGCAATTTTCTCCTACCAGAATGCAAGCTACTTAAGGGAAAGGTAACACTATAATGTTGTTTCCTTCTTCAGCTCATTTTACAGATGATGAAACTGAGACAAACATGGTTAAGTGATTTGCTCAGGGTCACACAGCTAATAAGTGTGCTTTCACAAAATGGGGCAGTAATATGGACTAGGGATAATTACAGAATAGAATCAGTTATTCAATGATACAGGATAATTTTAATTTCCTCACACTAGGAGTCCAAGAGCAAAGTCTGAGAGAGGCTTTTCCAGAAGCTTAGACAGTGAGGAAATAAGTCCTAAATGACCTGCCCAGTCCAGTAATAACAGAGATGTAAACTCATCCATCCACTCACTATGCCATTTTTGTAAGTGAGCCTTGTGGGACAAGTGCTATGTAGAAACAAGTATTAAGTTTGGGTCCACTCTTCGCAGGAACCCAGGTGATATGAGGGAAAAAGAAGATACTCCTAGGAATTGAGGGGAAAATGCTTTTAACTTCTGTGCTGGCTATACCTTCACAGTAAATAAACCTTTGTAAAAGTTAATTAATGTTAATTTGTTAAATGGACCTGGAGAGGGGAGTAGAGTTATGGGAAACATACCCAAATGGGAGTTTAAATAAATAGTACTGGAGAAAAATCACCTGAACCCCAAGAACTCTGAAGCGGAGACGTGGTCAGTCTGAAAGCGGGAGCCCAGACTCACTGCTACACATTCAGACCTCCTGTGCTAACTCATTTTTAGTTTGGAGACAACAAATCAATAAAGATCCCTTTTGTTCTTTGTCTTTAAATGACTGATACAAAAGATAATTATATCCCAGGATCCTAGATTCTACACCTAGTGCTGAGATTTCTATTAGAGATCAAAAGCATGATTTTCCTCTCAAGTTCTCATACTATCACTTCTCTCAAAATATCAAAATAAGACTGGTATTTTCTCCTTTGAAACGTCTGCCACCCTTTGTGTAGAAATCAATTCACATCTTAGGTTCCGGCCACTCTGAACACCTTTCCTAAAGAGGGATCAGGGCAGCCTTCAGCTAGAATTGTAGAAAAATTACTTTCCTCTGTCCTTGAAAAAACTTTTGTTTTAGATTTTAAACGCAAGTCATATAACCTCTCCGGGCCTCAGTATCCTCACGTGAAAAATGAGAGGACTGAGTTAAAGGATCACTTAAGGTCTCTGAAGGAAAGAGCACCAATTTTGGAGCCAGAGAACCGGGGGTCATATACTACTTTTATCATTTATTCCCTGGGTGAGCTTGGCCAAATCACAACCACTCTGGATCAGAGTTTCCTCCCCTATAAAAGGAGATTTCAGTAGGAAGAAATGTGACCCTGAACAATATCAAACACTAAGGTTATTAATGACCACAAGTTTGTTTGTTTTGACTGGAGAGATGAATTATAAAAAAAGATTGAATAATGGACTGAAAAAGGAAGACAGGCTCTAAGGTTCTTTCCAGCTCTAGAGCTGTGGTTTTTACACACACACACACACACACACACACACACAAACTATATATGGGGGGGAGCAATTGGGGTTAAGTGACTTGCCCAGGGTCACACAGCTAGTAAGTGTCTGAGGCTGGATTTGAACTCAGGTCCTCCTGACTCCAAGGTTGGACTTCTATCTGCTGTGCCACCTAGTTGCCCCTAACGCTGTAATTTAAATCTACAACTTTATGATTTTTTTTCAGAGATTCAATACAATTGATTATGATAATTTCAAAATAACATGCACAAAACCCTATTGTAACACAAATTTGAAAAAAAAAAAGCCTTATAGCCAAGTGCTGTCAAATACTAAACTCAGCTTTTCTTTCCACTGTGATGTACAGGAAGAAGTCAGAAAGAGATAGGTTACATAGTGGGCATCGCCACAAATTGGCACACCCTATATAGCCACTTCCAAGATGAGTGAGTTAAATGGAACAACTTTTCCCATCTTGGAGTTCCCAGGAAACCTACATGTTCCAGCACCATTAGCTAATCGCAGAGACCCTCCTCTACAATGGTTCTTGCACTGGTCCCAACAACATAGTTCAGTTATTAATCCCTGAAAGCATCCCCAAAGATTTGCCCTAAGACCTGTTATGGTAATCCACCTGGCTGCTTCAGCAAGAAGACATGTGGTCCTGAACAATACCAAACATTGAGGTTATTAGGTTATTAACGAAAACAGGTTTGTTTGTTTTGACTGGAGAGACGCATTATAAAAAGAGACTGAATGATGGACTGAAAAATTGGGATCTATGATAGATCAATTTGGGGAAAGCAGTAAATGCATCCTCCAAGCACCTTGCTGACAGTAATATTGATAATTTTCTTCGGCCACATGTAATTAGGTGATGAGAAAGACTGGCCCTCCACTGAGAAGCTTCAGTACTTACAAGGGAAGGCACATATTTGAAGCTTTATGCTTTTTACTGGAAATCTTCCACTTGCAAAAGTCACCCACCCTTTCACCCACACTGAATTTCTAAGCTCCTGAAAAAAACTCTCCTATTACCTACAGGACATCTCAACCCGGATATCCCACCAGCACCTCAAGATTACTTTTCCCCCCTAAAATTCTTCTTACTTCTAAGATCACAGTTTTGGAAAATGTCAATCATTTACATTAGGATTTATCAATCCTACATTCAAAACATTAGTGTTACCCATGGCTTTTTGAACTTCCTTATCTATCATATCTAATCTGTTATCGAGACCTGGTGATTCTAATGCTTGCAATTCTCTTTACATTTTTTTTAAATAAAATTTTTTTAATGAACAAAAATTAGTTTTCTCTCCCTCCCACCCACTCCTGGACTAGGTAAAAAAGGCCATTCTCTGCTTCATTTCTTAGTTAGCCTTAATCACTGAAAGGGCTTTGCCTCAGTGTAACTGAGACTTGTTAAGGACCTTAGTTTAATTAATTTATTTATTTTTAGTTTTCAGCATTCACTTCCACAAGATTTTGAGTTCCAAACTTTCTCCCCATCTCTCCCTTTCCCCCACCCCAAGATGGCATGCATTCTGAATACCCTTCCCGTCATCTGCCCTCCCTTCTATCACCACTACCCCTTCTCTTATCCCCTTACCCTTCTATTTTCGTGTAGGACAGGACCCCATTGTTGCCTGTATATCTTATTTCCCATTTGCATATAAAAATAATTTTTAACATTTGTTTTAAAAACTTTGGGTTCTAAATTCTCTCCCTTCCTCCTTCCCCACCCACCCTCATCAAGAAGGCAAACAACTTGATACAGATTATACATGTGTAGTCATGTAAAACAACTCCATAATAGTAAAGACCTTAAAATTAAAAAAATAAATAGTAAAGACCTTAGTTTAAAAGAGCCAAGGTCTCCCACTACATCCAGGGCCACCTCCAGTCCTGATCTATATCTTACCACTGGACCCAGATGGCTCTGGAGAAGAAAGTGAGGCTGGTGACTCTGCACAGCCCTGCCTCACTTAAATCCAATCTACTTGCAAGTCATGGCATCACCTCCCTGAAGTCATGGTCCTCTTGGAGAACTAAGGAAAAACCAACCAACCAAAACCCTTGTAACAAATACACATAACCAAACAAAACCCATCCCCACACGGGCCCAGTCCCAATAATAGATCTCTTATGTCTCATTCTCTGCAATTCCCTCATATCTCTCCCATAAATTGTGTTCCCACTGCCACCACCCCAGTACAGATCTTCATCACTATCTGCCCAGACTGCAACAAAAGCCCCCACTCTAATTACTGTTGCCAGACCAATCATCTTTATGGACAGGGGCGGGTCATGTTGCTCTTCTTCAAGCCTTATTTCATATTATTCCCTACCATGGACTTCATGGCGTAGCCTAAGAGTTCTTAACTTAGGATCCATTTTTCAAAATGTTTTTTCAACTGTATTTCAATATAGTTGGTTTTCTTTATAATCCTATATATTTTACTTTATACATTTACAAACATTATTCTAAAAAGCAGTCCGTAACAAAAAAATTTAATAATTCCTAGCCTATCCAAAGTAAACTTACTCTCCAGAATATGCTTTCTGGTGTCCTGCCTCCATGTTCTCCTTCAGTGTTCTTCCGATATGGACTGTCCTTTCCCTGTTTTTGCTGAATTCTTACCTGTTTTTAAGGTCAGACTTGAATGCTGCTTCCTTCACGAAACCAAGATACCAATGCTGCCAATGACCTTTTCCTCCTCAAACCTCATGTATGTTGTGCACCTCTCTCATGCATTTATTATAATGTATTATAGCAATCTATGTATAAAGCTTATTCCTCTACCTAAGTATAAACTCCCATGAAGGCAGGAACTATGTCACTGCCTGATAATAACTCTGTCTCTCCCTCGGAGCTCAGCACAGCACTCTGCCTAGAGTAAGTCTTTAATAAAAACTTTCTGAACTGAAATCCATCCTTTTTTGTAGCCCAGAGATTCCATAACTGCTATGCAAAGAATTACAATTAATTACTGGGATCTGTTCTCAACAAACTGGTCTGTAACCCTACTTCCTCCCAAGTCTGGAATGGTTTTGCTTTTGTTTTTTCCCTGAGAGATAAGAGTGGAGAGGCTATGTGTATACAGGAGATAATGACTGAGCTGAGAGACAGTTGAATCTACCTGGGTTAGTGGAATAGGGACTTCTTGGGATTAAGAGAAGTCTCTTAATCTGCCTTGGGGCAGCTAGGTGGCCCAGTAGATAGAGCACTGTCCCTGGAGTAGGGAGGATCTGAGTTCAAATGCAGCTTCTGACACTTGACACTTATTGGCTGTGTGACCCTAGGCAAGTCACTGAACCCCACCTGCCTCACCAGAGAGAGAGAGAGAGAGAGAGAGAGAGAGAGAGAGAGAGAGAGAGAGAGAGAGACAGAGAGAGAGAGAGAGAGAGAGAGAGAGAGATTGCCAAGAGAAGAATTCAAGAGGGAAGTACAAACTTTTAAATGGAGGATGGAAGATCCCCAAGACTTGTGGGGAAGCTGGCCTATACCCAACATGTCCCTTGACTTCCAGTTCCTTCAACCCTCTAGACTGCTAAAAGGGGACTCCCTCTCCATGAAATCATTCTCTCTCTTACCTCCTTACTCAACTATATCCAAGTCGGGCATCATAACTATTCAAGTCTTGATAGTGTAGGCACACAATGCTCTCTCTTTTTAGAGGTTCAGAGTAAAGCAGCTTTAAGCGCAGGGTATCACTTAGCTTATTCTCACAGCTTAGCTCCCTTTTAAACACTGGTCACACAAAAGTCAACCATGATCAACTAGTATACCTTCTTTTTTTTAATACAGAATGTTGTGTAGGGGCCATACTACTCTTTTCTGCATTGTTCCAATTGTAGTATATATGTTGCTGAAGTGAGCACATTAGTACACTTCTTTATCAAAATAAGAAGTAAACAAAAAAAGGATATTCTAATTGGAATTTTTAAAAGGTAATTTATTTTTATATTCTTGATAATTCTTGAACAGCAAGGAGGCCAGTGTAATTGGGCTGCAGAGTACCTTGAGAGAGTGAGAGAGTAAAAACACAGGAAAGGTAGGAAGGGGCCAAGGTTAAGGAGCTTTAAAAGCCAAATAGAGGGTTTTCTATTGGATCTTGAAGGTGTTTATCAACTGCAGCTTATTAAGTAGTGAGATGACATGGTCAGACCTATGCTTTGGGAAGGTCAATTTAATCAGTGAGCAAAGGATGGCTTGAAGTGAGGAGAGATTTGAGGCAGGGAAACCCAACAGTTGGCTACTGCCATGATCTAGGGATGAGGTGATGAGAGCAATGTCACAGAAGAAGGGTTATGTATGAGAAATGGTGGGAATGCAGAATCCACTGGACTTGGCGACTAACTGGATATGAGGTTGGGGTGGGGGTGAGAGAAAAAAGCCAAGGATGACACTCAGGTCACAAGACTGAGAAGCAGAAAAGATGGCGGTGCTCTCAACAGTAACAGGAAAGCTAAGAAAAGAGAAGGGCTTAGGGGAAAATGTACTGAATTCTGTTTAGGACACAAGGAATTTAAAATGTCTGAGACGTCTTAAGAAGGGCTACCTCTTCATGGAAGACAATAGTGAAGGAGAGATTGGTAATGGGCATCTAAGTGATGTGCAACAGGGCTCTCAATAAATGGCTTCTATTTTTTTCAGTAAAACGTGAAGCAAGGTTCCCTTGCTTCATGACTAATATGGATATAATATGTTTAACATGATTGTACATGTACAAGCTATATCAGATTGTCTGGCCTCTTGGAGAGGGGGAATGAGAAGGAGAGAGGGAGGAAAATCTGGAACTCAAAATTTTACAGAAATGAATGTTGAAAAGTATCTTTAATGTAACTGGAAGGTGGGAGGAAGGGAAGCCATGGGATGGTTGAAGAAAGATGATAAGGGGCAGCTAGGTGGTACAGTGGATAAAGCACTGGCCCTGAAGTCAGGAGGACCTGAGTTCAAATCCAGCCTCAGACCAAACACTTGACACTTACTAGCTGTGTGACCCTGGGCAAGTCACTTAACCCCAACTGCCTAAAAATTTTTTTTAAAAAATTAAAAAAAAAAAGGATGAAAAGGTTTGGTAGAGCCTCATCAATCAGGCAAGTATAAAAGCTCTGCCTTCCCTGATAAACACCCCAGTTGAAATGTTGTGATTTGTAGTGGACCCAGTCAGCGTGGTTTTGTGAAACCACAGGACTACTGCCTGAGTGTTAGAAAGGACCTCAGACAACATCTAATCCATCCCCACCCCCATTTTACAGATGAGCAAAATGAGGCCCAGAATCTTCTAGTTTAGAAGGAATTTATGTGTCATGGATCCCTTTGGCATTCTGATGAAACAAATACCTGTAGGCCCCTTCTGAGAATAATGTTTTTAAATGCATAAAGTGATAAAATAATATGACTCTGAAGAAAATCAATTATATGGAAATAAGGATGTAACTTTTTTCACTGAGGTTCACAGACCTCAGGTTAAAAATCCCTGTTTTACCTGGAAAGACTCACATGAACTGAAAGGAGAACATTGTATACAGCAACAACAACACTGTGTGATGATTAACTATGATAGACTTAGCCCTTCTCAGCAATATAATGATCTAAGACAATTCCAAAAGACTTGTGGCGGAAAATGCTATCCATATCCAGAAAAAGAACTATGGCATCTGAAGCTGATTGAAACATACTATTTTCACTTTTTTGTTTGTTTTTTGTTTCTCATGGTTTTTCCCCTTTTGTTCTGATTCTTCTTTCAAAACATGACTAATGTGAAAATATGTTTAACATGACTGTACACGTATAACCTATATCAGACTGCTTGCCATCTTGGGGAAGTGGGCGGAGAGGGAGAAAGGGAGAAAAATTTGGAACTCAAAATCTTACAAAAATGAATGGTGAAAACTATCTTCACATGTAATTGGGAAAAAATATTAAGGGGAAAAAAACAGTTCCAGGCCAACCTTCTCAACAGATGAGGAAACTGAAGCCCAGAATCTTCTAACCCAACCCTCTCATTTTATGGATAAATAAAATGAAGACTCAAGAGGTCATAGAACTAACTTGCCCAAGGCCACATAGTCATACCAGGGATTTCAAATCCAGGTGCTGGGACTCTGAGATTAGTACTCTTTCCACTACTTTAACAGATCACCCTTTGATAAATACAACATAATCCTGAGTTACTGCTTTATTTTCTTCTTGTTTAGTCAGTGGCAAATGTCAAATGTCCCACAGCTGCTATTTTTCACTGGCATGGAATGGATTCCATCAAAAAAAGAAAGAAAGAAAGAAAGAAAGAAATAGATCTAACTCGTAACAACTCAAGTGTTTTTTTTAAATATTGGGGAAAACAGAGCATTTTCAGTTCCCTGGGAATCAAAGTGGAATTCTGATTAAAGCTTGTGGTTTTAGCCAAGCAACTCAAATTTATCCATTAGTATCTTTCTGAAGGGACAACCTTCATGTTGTAGTGGATAGAGCGTCGGGCCTGGAATGAAGACCTGAGTTCAGATTTAACCTCGGATACTTGCTAGCTGTATGAGACCCTGAGCAAATCACTTTACCTTGTTTGCCTCAGTTTCCTCATCCTAAAATGAGCTGGAGAAGGAAATGGCCAACCATTCCAGTATCTTTGCCAAGAAAACCCCCAATGAGGTCACGAAGAGTCAGATATGACTGAAATGACTCACAACAACAGCAAAAGTTATGGGATGAGGAAAGGCTTCACACAGAAGAGAGCTCTCAGAAATGTTTATTCTTCATAGTGAAAGTTCTCATGGCCTCAGAAATATTCCCTAAGATGAACTCATTCTCTTTCTCTGTAACTGCATGTTCATCAAAAATAAATCTTCTAATTAGCTTCAGTGCTTTGAAAGCAGAAAACGACTTTTAATAAATGCCTGTTGAATGAATACATCCACTTACTCAAATCAGGGGTGGGGAACTTTCAGCCTCAAGGCTACATGTGGCCCTCCAGGTCCTCAAGTGCAGCCCTCTGACTGAATCCAAACTTCACAGAACAAATCCCCTTAATAAAAGGAGGTCTAACTCTGAATAGCAGAAGGAGGGCTGTCCTGGTGTTGCAACACAACATCTAATCCCTAGAAAGGCATATCTCTGATTAAAAATTTTAAAAATCAGCATTCAAATGGATAAATTGATCTCTTGGGAGTTTGGCAACTAGAAGATCTCTAGTGAATTAATAAAATTAAATCTAGGAGGAACAGTGACCACACCAAAGGATGACCATCCTCTTACCTAATGATGAGATGCATATTTATGAGAATGAAAAACTTCTGGCTTTGAAAACAGAATAAATGCTCATTACTTGGCTTCACACATTCACCATTTTTAGTTTTAAGAGTTCCCAATACTCCCTACAATGTCAGCTACAGCCAGAACATGCCACAGTTTACAAAAGCCTTGATACTGCACAGGCAGGCTTTCTAGCAAGCAAGCACCCAAATGAAGTCCTAAGTGGAAGCTATGTAAAACCAGTTTAATATATTTTTTATTTTGGCACTTCAGCATTTACAAATGTCACCCCAATTCATCATATTCAACACTGTTTTGAATAGGAAAAAAACATCTTTATGAGCTTCCTGCCAAAAATCTAGAATGCATTATTAAAGGGATGATTATTGAAGATTTAGAAAAGGAAACAGAAGTCAGGAGGAACTAATGTGTTTTCATCACTAACAGGTCACGTCAGGACTAACTTCATTTCTTTTTCTTTTTTGACAGGGTCACTAGACTGGCAGAGCAGGTAAAGAACAGAAGTGCCGTCTGCCTAGATTTTGTCAAAACAGCTCATAGAGCGTTCAATGCTATTATTATAGTCACCATGCCAATGAGGCTATCTATAGAACAGGTAAACAGATTCTTAACAACTTGAATGGCTGAACACAGGGTCAAAACCAACTCACGAGGTCTCCGGTGGTGTGCCAAAAGGATCTGTGCTTGCTCCTGTGCTGCTGACTTGGATATGGCCCTAAAGGCAAGCTTCTCAAATCTGCAGCTGATCTGCAGCCCAGAAGAGAAGCTAACATGATAGGTAACAGTCAGGATCTAAAAAGATCTTGATAAGCTTGAAAGCAGCTGGAAACTCCTAAGAGGAAACTGCATAAGAAATAAATGTAAAGTCTTTTAGTTGGGGTCAAAAAATCAATTTCATAAGTATAAGATAGGGACACATACCGTTGGCAGTTGTAAAAAAAAAATCTGGAGGGGGCAGTTAGGTGGCAAAGTGGATAGAGTACCGGCCTTGGACTCAGGAGGACCTGAGTTCAAATCCAGCCTAAACACATAACACTCACTAGCTGTGTGACTCTGGACAAGTCACTTAACCCTGACTGCCTCACCACAAAAAAAAAAAATCTGGGAGTTTCAGTAGATAAAGCGGCCCCAAAGGTTAATGAGCTAAATTAATAGGCTAAATTAAGAAAGGCATAATGTTTAGGGCAGGAAAAACTTCCTATCAGAGCTATCCAGAAGAGGAAGCAGGTTGCCGTAGGAAATAGGGAGCTTCCACCTCACTAAAGGTCTTCTAGCAAAGTATGGATGACTCTTCTCACCTACGTGGTAGAAGGGATGGTTGTTTGGTACAAAATGGACTGCAGGACCTCTAACTGGGAGATTCTAGGATTCCTTCCTCTTCTGTGTCAATCCCTCACCTTAAACCAACTCATAACCCCACCAACAGTGCACTAGCATGCGTGCAGGCCTCTTTTTAAAAGCTAAGCAGATCTCCAAATTCACACGCTCTGTTGATGGTGTCTGTTCTTTCCTCTAGAGTTAAAATCTACACGTCCTTCAGAGATGATAAATGCCTAGTCTGCTTCTTTAGAGACAATACTTGCCTGATGTACAATAGCTGACTGTACCATTAAAAAAAACACATTAATTCCAAGTAGCTTATGCTCTGAATACTTGAATAAAGCTGCCTGAATATATTTATATATACAAAGCTGATTGGAACTCTATCTTCGTTTTTGCAATTATTCCTTTTGACATCTTTATAAGCTTGTAAATTCTGAGGACAAAACCGCCTTAACAACTTCAGCTATGAAAAGGATATGACCTCATTCATTTTAAGAGCCCAGAGTAATCAGCGAGAATCAATTTGAGTTTCCCACATCAAACCGGCTTTTCCGGAGACTTTACACACATTTACAAATGCTTCTCAGCACACAACGTTACAAACGGCTAGTTTATTTTGTGAAATCAAAAAGAGTGTCTCCCCTCCTCCCTTTAATGTAGATTTCATTTAACAGGAAAGAGTAGGCATTGAGATCTTATTCAGTTCAGAGTGTACCAGGCACGGTGAAACATCAGCCTCAGGCCATCTTTTGTGTCATGAAAGTGGGTCAGCATCACATCAGAAACTCACATCTGGGCTAGAGCCAAAGCAACAAGCATTTATTAACTATCTACTGTGTGCCAAGCCTCTGGGGGAGACAAGAGGCAGCAAATGGTCTTAACCTTTAACAGAGACGGTCTGAGATTCACAGAAGAAGGCTCAGGGCTGGGGGGACACAGATTTGGAAATCAGCTGCAGAGAGGGGGTTATTGAAGCCATGGCAGTGAATGAGGTTGTCAAAAGAGAGTGGGACCCTTGGAAAATATTCACCTTAAAGCCAGTGAAGGAAACAGGTGAGGTATATTCATAGTGGCAAGAGAGGGGGTGATCTCTGAAGACAAGAGACCCGTATGCTATAGAAGGAAGTGGTCAGCAATGGCAAAATCGGGGTGGGGGGAAGGATCATAATCACCAGTCAACAAACATTTATTAAGTGCCTGCTATATGTCAGGCACTGGGTTAAATGCCAAAGATACAAAGAAAGCCAAAAACTAGTTTCTGCTCCCAAGAAGTTCACAGTCTAATGGGGTTTAGGGGAAAGGGATAAGGTCATAGATTTAAAGCTTAGAGGTCTAACCCCCTTATTTTTACAGATGAGGAAACCTGAGGCACAGAGAGGTTGTGATTCACCCAGGGTCACACAGCTATTAAACGTCTGAGACAGAATTTGAACCTAATTCCAAGTCCAGTGCTCTATCCACTATGCATCACTGAAAAAAAAAAAAAGGTCAATGGATTTGGTGGGAGAGCAGTTTCTAGTCAAATGATGAGGACAAGTATTAAGAAAGGAATGGAGGAACCACTCAAGTATCTCTCAGACTCCATTTCCCCATTGTTAAAATGGAAATCACAATGACATCTACCTCCCAGGGTTACTGTGAAGAACAAATGAATCTACTCTATGTGGAAGGTTTAACAAACCTCAAAGTGGTTGGACCTGAGCCATTATTATTATTATCATTTAAAAAGTCAGTAGTGAGAGAGAGACTGAAGATAGATCAGAGAGAGGATAACTGCCTGAGCAAAGGTCTGGAGAAGACCAGAAAGAACGGGACCCAGGGACAAGCCAAGGGGTCAGTGTTAGCAGGGAGTGATAATGGTACCTTTGCTTCTGGGACCACAGAGAGGGTAATGACATCAAGAAGATACTTAACTTAATTTGTAAATTAGTCACTTGGTCCCATATTAAAAAATACTGTTTTCTGCTCATCTCCCAAAGATACCTAAAATCCCGATTTTGGGGGGAAAATAGCCAAATGGGGGACAAAAGGACTACCAATTTTAAACAATGATAACAGGCAGTTCAGTCACTGGTAGTCCATAAAACTTAACATAAATAGTGGAATGAGAAGCAGGGCAGCTGGGTGGATAGAGTGCTAGGCCTGAAGTCAGGAAGATTCATCTTTCTGAGTTCAAATCCAGCCTCAGACACTTACTAGCTGGGTGATCCTGGGCAAATCATTTAACCCTGTTTGCCTTAGTTTCCTCATCTGTAAAATGACTTGGAAAAGGAAATGGCAAACCACTCCAGAATCTATGCCAAGAAAACCCCAAATGGGGTCATGAAGAGTCAGACAAGACTGAAAAAAAACAACTAAACAGACAAGTATTCCTAGTGTCTGGTATTGAGAGAAAAGATTATTAATAACCAATGATTTGGGGAGATCCAGAGTTCTTGATTTTAAAAGTTCAGTCTCTGAAGGTTGAGCTACCCTTCGGTTCTATCTAGACCCCATCCAGGTGGGGCAGCCAGGGAGTTCAGCTCAGGCTTAGGTGCAGCATAAATTCTTTGAAGAGACTGCCCAAGGCTGAGGGGAGGTTAGAAGTAGATGACATAATCAAAGTTCAGGTCCCAGGCACCACAGTAACATTCAGTCCTTCATTAACTATTAACCAGTAAGGGCTGATTGCCATCCTGAGGAATACCTACTCTTCTGAAGGTCATAAAAACTGTGAGCCCACCACCATGATTGTCTTTGGTCTAAGACAAAGCCTGCCAAATGACCATCCTTTTATTAAAATGCTAGTATTGTTAACAAAATGATTAAATGACCCAGAAATCATGTCTCTGGAATGTTTTTAATTGCCATAGCATACAGTAGGTGCTTAATAAATGTTTAATGACTGGTTGGTGAACCTGAGCTCTAATCGAAGGAGAGAATTCTTTTTACTCATCCCTGATTGATTTCCTAGCTCATTCTCTTCCAGACCTTCTCTTCTCTCAAGCTTCCTCTTCCTCCCCATTCCCCATCTCATACTCTACTGAGCGAAGAGAGGCCATTTATTATGAGTTCCCTCTTTTTCCCTTTTCTCTTCATAACACCTTGATATCACACACACACACACACACACACACACACACACACACACTTCTCCTTTCTTCCAGTCTCAGATGGTCCTGCTCTTCATCAAGGCCAAGTCCTCTATATGTACCCTTAATTTTATCCCCTCCTTTCTCCTACAGAGACCTGCTCTCTTACTCTTCCCCCTTATCTCTAAATCTTTAATCTCTCCCTATCTACGGGTTCCTTCCATACTAACTTCAAACAAGCCCTAATCTGCCCCATCCTTAAAAAAAAAACCTTTACTAAATTCTACCTTTCTAGCAACCGTCCTATATATTTCCTCCTTTTCCCTGCCAAATTCCTACTGTCCTGTATTTCCTCCCCTTCTTTGCCAAATTCCTATTAAAAAAAAAAGCTGTCTACATTCTCTGCCTTCACTTTCCTCTTTCTTACTCTTTTATCAACCTTTCGGGGTCCAACTTCCAAACTCATCCCTCAACTGAAACTGCTCTCTCCAAGATGAACTTACCCTTTACCCAAAGAACTCTACTGATCCATTATTATCTCTCAGATCATATACAAATGCCTCTGTTTGGGAGTTAAAAGCCCTTTACAACCTGACCCCAACCCATCTTTCCAGCCATACCAATCAATTGATAAATATTAATTAATTAATTAAAACTAGTGTTGCAGATACAAAAAGAGACAAAAGACTGACCCTGCCCTCAAGAAGCTTACAATCTAAAGGGTGAGATAACAGGTCAACAAATCTATACAAAGCAAGCTATGTACAAGATAAATAGGAAATAATTAACAGAGGGAAGGCATTGAAATTCAGAGGGGTCAGGGAAGACTGAATGAAAATGCACAAGTTGGGATTTTGGTTGGGACTTGAAAGAAGCCAAGGACATTACTCTCTTTTGTGCATTCAGGAAGGTAGGACAGCAATAAGCATTTATTAAGCACCTACTATATGCCAGGCATTATGCTAAATGCTTCACAAATATTATCTCATTTGATCCTCACAACAACTTTTTGAGACAGGTTGGGCTATGATTAGCATCATTCCATTTTACAGAGGAGGAAACTGAGGTAGACAGTATGACTTGCACCTAAGTACCACAATCTTAGGCCAGATCTGAACTCGCGTCTCTCCTGACTTTAGGTCCAGCTCTCTCTCCACTGAGTCACCTAGCAGCCTTCTGCTGGTACTTCATCTCCTGTCTTGAAAACACTCTCTTTACTTATACCTCTCAGACTACCTAGTTTCTACAAGACTCAACTGAAGGACTACCTACTTCTTCCCCCCCGCCTCCAAATAATAGTATTTTATTTTTTCTAATTATATGCAAAGATAGTTTTCAACATTCACTTTTATAAGATTTTGAGTTCCAAATTTTTTTCTCCTTCTTTCCCCAAGACGGCAAGCAACCTGATATAGGTTATACATGGACAATCATATTAACTATATTTCCATATCAGTCATGTTGTGAAAGAAAAATCAGAACAAAAGGGAAAAACTTGGTCTACCTCCTTTCTAAACAAAGCTGCCTCATTTGTTTGAGAGACTGGTGTTAAAAGGTCAAAGAAGCTCTAAGTCAGCAATCTGACTGGACTCCATTTCTGCCTCTCACACCCCAGTCCGGGAAAATTAACTGGGGAAAGGTTAATGGTCGGGGTGCCAATAGATAGGAGGAGGTTGCTGCATCTGGGGCAAAGGGCAGAGACAAAGGCCACCAGGACCAGAGTGGAAGCAAGAAAAGTGGCCAAGGTTTGATCAGAGAGAGACTAAGCCCGGGGAAGCACCCTATGTGTGGAGTGGGATGGCAGTGCCATCAGATCAGGGGGCTGGGCTGAGAGCTAACTACCAAAGTAAGGCAAAGGGGGCCAGGAAATCTAGGAAAACAACTAGCTTACCCTGAGGTCCCATGTACTGGCAGGTACCTGGACCCCCAGTGTAGCTCCCTGCTCTTCTCTGCTATCATCTCTCTTACGCAGTATCTAGGAAGGAGACTAGAAGTTAATGGCAGAAATACTTCTTCAATGTGTATTATTAATAAGATGACTGAGGAAAATGCAAAGTCACAGACAGATATCTGAAAGGGACCTCAGAGGTTTACAGATTTAGAGTCAGAAGGAGTCTTGGAGATGGTCCAGTTCAAACTCCTCGCTGTATAAAGGAGGAAACTGAGGTCCAAAGAGATGAAATGATTTACCCAAGGTCACCTGGATGAAACCAACAGGGCTGGAAATGGAACCCAAATCCTCTGTTATTTTTTTTTGTTGTTGTTGTTTTGGCTAGGCAATGGGGTTAAGTGACTTGCCCAGGGTCACACAGCTAGTAAGCGTTATGTGTCTGAAGCTGCATTTGAACTCAGATCCTCCTGACTCCAGGGCCAGTGCTCCATCCACTGAGCCACCTAGCTGCCCCTGAACCCAGATCCTCTGACTTCAAATTCAGTGATGTTCCACTGCCCTGGGTTGCCTCCTAATAGAATCCCATCACTGACTGCAAAAGAAGGAAAGAGACAGATACCCCCAGATTTGTACAATCAATTACCATACAAATCTACCCATTCCAGAGAAAACTGCTAGAGGAGCTTAAGTTGTTTTTGTTTTTTGTCCCTCCCCCTGGAAGAGGACCAATGACATCAGGAAGGTGATGTCTTGACTTGCAAGTGAATTAGATTTAAGTGAGGCAGGGCCATACAAAGCCACCATCCTCACTTTCACCTCCAGGGCCACCAATAAGAGAGCCAAAGTGAATAAAAGCTACAGGGAGGAAAGGCCTTTTTGGAAGACGGAACTAGTTTTCAAATAAGTCACAAAGAAGAGATTTCATTTGAAGACTCTAAATAGAGTCTACTAAAAATAATAACTTCACCTTTTGGACAATTAAAAAAACCATACAACTCCCTGTTCAAGGACACAAAAGGAGACAGGATGCCTGCCCATTTCTAGAACCATGAAACAGGAAGAGATCTCAACAATCGGCTAGCCTTAAATCACTGCCCTAAAGATGTTTCCAAACCAGAGACCAAGAAGTAGAAGCAACAACCCTCTCTCTTCCTCTCAGATATCACGGCACTTTTAAGACGTGTTTCAAAATTATCTTCCTGAAAATGGGAGATAAAGGATGTCCTAAGTAACATTCAGTCACAAACTTAATGGCATCAGAGTACCTACATCTATATTTAGGAAATTAAATCCACATTTCTAATGTGTTGTAAGTACTATACTTACTAATAATCAGACAGGCGATGAGCATTTATTAAGCACTTAATGTATGCCAGGTACAGTGCTAAGTGCTTTACAAATATTAGGGGAGTAGGTGATATTATGACCCCCATTTTAAAGATGTGGAAACTGAGGCAGACAGAAGTTAAGTGAGTGACCCAGGGTCACACTGCTAGTTAAGTGTGTATGAAGCTGGATTTGAACTCATGTCTTCCTGAATCCAGGCCTATGGCTCTATTGACTAGTTGCCACCTAGCTGCCTCCATGATGTGACGTGCTCGTATTTTACTCGACTACTCAATTAGCTCTTTCATCTCACTGTTACGGAGGTTCTCTACAACAAAGCAGACTACAATCAGCCCCAGCCCGGACGGTCATTTGGAACTCTGCCCAAACAGCTATAAAACTGTGCATAACCTTTGATCCAGCAATACCACTACTAGGTCTGTACTGCAAAGAGGTCATAAAAAAGACACACAGACCGTGGTCTGAATCTCCCCCTACCTTATATACTGACCGCTAGATGTTCTGCACTTCTCTGAAAACCCCCTCATTTTCCCATCCATCCTCCCACAAAGCAAACGGACTGAGTAGGGTTAGGACCAGTGGCCAACGAGCAGGTGGTGCCATTTTGGACCTTTCAATACTCCAATGCCTGATGCTCTTTCAGCCAAAACACTGTGTGTGCTGACATACCCGAACCCCTTTACCTACTACAACAGAACCTCAGTTTAGAAGCAAAGAAAGCTGAGGTCTAGAACTTTTATACCCTCTCCTTCCTTCCCCACTGTCTGAGACACAGAGACCTCCATTAGGACCCCCACTAGACTCTTCTCTCCTCTGCCACTGCCTCCATGTCATAACCCACCCTTCCCCCCCCAAACACACACAACCCCACTTTGAGGGGCAGCCCTTTTCCCCCTCTACCTCCTATTTTATCCCCCCCATCATGGTCAGGCCAAGCTTACTTAGGTTACAATAACAGTCAGCAGGCACAGGCCATGGGAATTCCTTAGGACCTCTGGGTCCTAGTCACATATGTGAATTACATGATTCAGACCTTCTGGACAAACACAAATTGTATTTGGTCTACTATACTGCATTAATTTGCATAAAATAATTTTTAAAATCTATAAATCAATATAGATGAGGTTAAATTTTCCTGCCATTCACTGAAATACACATATATCTATATATCTATTTATCAGTTCCTTCTCCAGATGCAGATAGCATCTTTCTTCATATGTTCTTTATTTTTAATTTGTGTATTTATAATAGTCAAAAGGATTTAGTCGCCCAGAGCTTTTCTTAAAACAATATTGCTGCTACCGTGCACAATATACACGGTACATTCTCTTGGTTCTGCTCACTTCGCTCTTCATCATTTCGTGCAAGTCTTTCCATGCCTAAGATCACGGAGCTGTCATTTCTTAAAGCATGGCAGTATTTCATTACAATCATACACTACAACTTGTTCAGGCATTCCTCAATTGATAAATTTAAAAAAAGAGAGAAATACACACATGCAAACTAAAATATGGAGTCAACATGGTGCAGTGAAAAAGTCCTAGCTATGGAATCAGAAGACCTAGGTTCAAATACTACCTTTGACACTTATTACATGTATGACCTTGGGCAAGTCATTTAAGATCTGCTGGACTCATCTGTAAACCGAGGGGTCTGGGGGAGAGGGCCTTATAATGGTCTCCTCCAGGTCTAGATCTATGACTCTGTGTAAGATATCAGATAAGAATACAGCCCTGCAAAATAAATCATATTAAGCCGCTAGCTAGTACAATAGTGAGCACAGGACCTGGAATTAAAAAGACCTGAGTTCAAATCCTGCCTCAGATGCTTACTAGCTGTGTAACCCTGGATAAGTCACTTAACTGTCATCTGCCTCAGTTTCCTTATCAGTAAAGTGAGAATAACAAAAGCACCTACCTCACAGGATTATTGTGCAGACAAAATGAGATATTTGTAAAGTGCTTTCTTCGCAAACTGTAAAGCACAATATAAATACTAGCTGATATTATCATAATATTCAAAGTATATTATTAAAAGTGAGTATCTTGCTTTAAAAGGATGGCTTCTGGATTAGAACATTCTAGCTACTGATCGTCAAAGGAAGAGTATTCCTAGTTGATCAGAATGCTTGCATCCCATTAGTTTTACAGCTTCTAGTTTCTGTCAAGTGACTAGTAACTGTCAAGACCAGATGAACAATTTCATCTTTATATAACACATTCCCGACCAACCCCGCCCCAAACCCAAAACCTTATGAGTCTAAGCAGTGCATTATTATCCCCATTTTACAGATGAGGAAACTGAGACTCTGAGTGACTTGCTCAGTCCAAGACCAGCGTTCTCTCTGCTACACTCATATCTTCTGCCTAAACCTCCACTCAGCTCTAACACTTCCTCTACTATTTTCTAACCTAGATATCCAGTTTGTTAAATGGTGCTAAGAAACTCAAGCTAGGGCTTTTTGCCCTCAAACAGGAGAAAAGAGAAATTCAAGACTCTTGAAGGTACTGCGCACATTGGGCTGGCCTAGAGCAAGTGCTTACAGCACAAAGTAACTTCACTGGTCAGATCTCGTCAGTCAATCTGTCAGTAAAGAATCCTTACTCTGTGCCAGGCACTGTGCTGGATTTGGAACTGAAAGGGACTTCAAAAGTCATGTGGTTCAACTCCCTCATTTGACAGATGATATGATATGATACAACAAGTATTGTCAACAGGCTTAATCAAAACTTCATAAAACTTACATGAAAAACTAGATTTATTACAAGAGAAATGAACATGCATGTGGAACCTTAAGCAAAAAAGTACAAAAAGTTCACACTCCAAACAGAAGCTTGAATATTTTTGAAACAACAAAGAGAGGAGGAAAAACAGAAATCTCCACCTGAATGGGGCTGTCAGAGGAGGAGAAATCATGAATAAATAAGATGGCAAAAGCCACATTCTTTTTCCTTGGGAATTGCTTCCAGAGGTTCTCAAAACTTATTTGGCCCACTGCCCCTTTAAAAAAAAATTTTTACTCAGCACCCCCCCCCAGAAATCTACTTTCTTTAGCCCTTTAATGGTTTTTCAAAAAATTTGTGTCATTTCAAAAAAATACAATTTTTAAAAATAACATATCTTAAATTTAATCACTTATTGTAAATTTGTGGGTTTTTTCCTGCACTGAAATTCTGATGATGCAATATTGCATCACGTAACTGTACAGTACTGCATTATAAACAAGTCATTACATGAACATATTCCTGCTGATGCATGCTGGACTTCCCCATAATGCATGACACACTCGCCTGCCAACACTTGCTTGTTAAGACCTGTCAGCAGACTTAACCACTAATGGGTTATAACTTGCATTTTGTGTGTTTATTTGGAAAAGAATGTAATCACTGTGACTTTAACTCTGTTACACAGTAGATGAAACATGTATGAATGGTTTTTCAAATTTTCCTTATGTTCTCTTCCTTCCTTATGCTTTCACTGCATTCAACGTTTCATTCAACGTCCCCCAATTGTCCCCCAAGGCTACTCCACCCTGGATCGGCCCAGCACCCCCCAGGGGACAGTATGGCCCACTTTGGGATCATAGTCCAGACTAGGAAGATAGGATGGTCTGCTTATCTACAAGGGTCCCAGGCACATAAACAGTTTCCCAGGCTAGTGCAGACTGACTAATGCCTGTCTTGACTCTCAAGGACACACAAGACATCCAGCTTGGGGTACAAACATCAACTTATATTAGCTGGGGAGGGGGGGTCTTTGTCCTTGACATGGTCAGGGCCTCTTGCATGCTCTGGGTCCAGTGTTTCTGGAAAATGCGGCAAATCAAAAAAAGGACAAGTCAGGGGACCCATTAATAGTATATATTAAGGGCTTACTACGTGTCAGGCACTGTGGGGGAGACAAACAAGAAAGATAGTCCCTGCCCTCCAAGAGAGCACAGCAGCACAGAACTGAGACCAAACAATGTCTGTTCAGCTGTTCCACTGACTGCAATATGTGCTAAAGAAATTTAAGTCACAACCTCCCCAGAGAGTAGAACAGTAGCTATAAGCTAACTTACTAACTCTTATTTTAAGTCTTTTTCTCAGTGTGCACTTCCAGTGTTTTATGCTGAACCTTTCTCTTATGTGTGGAAAATAAGTATCTGTCCCATATCTGATTGACTGAGGGCCTTTCTACTTCCCCTTTGAGGAGCAAAAAACTGAACTTTAAGTCATTTTTTTCCCTAGGATGCCAAGGTAGGAGTCTAACAAGCCAAAGAGGATGAGAAAGAGAGCTTAAACCCTCTCATTAGAGGACAGACACATTCAGGCTTGAACCTGGTCCATACCACAGGGGGCTGTTTAGTGGAGGGGGAAAGGGTAGAGAATTTTTTGGACCTAGAAACACATGTCTGTTAAGATATAAAATAAGCTGGTTGGATCTCTGAGGTCCCTTCCTGCTATATGTTGGGAATCTGTAAGGATGTAGAAGGCCACAGGCTGCTCATGAGGTCTCACTGATGGGCGGAGACCCCTCTCGGGTGCTGATCTATGAGCAAAGGTCGTCTGGTGGTGCTCCATTCTATGGATCTTTAACAATCTTTAACTCCCTTAGTTACTGTATGGTCATTAGCAGTTTATCTGTGATTGGAGTCAGATAAGTGTACAGGATGTGCATGCACTGTCCTTAGCACAGCCTGAGCTCTACGTCATTGTAACTTGAGAAGCAGTTCCTGTTACCTTTACTACTTAAGTGAATGCTTGTCTCATCAATGCACATTCAAGATAGAAGGTTAAGCTGGCCTTATCCCTTCAGAGTTAGTATAGGATCCTTGCTCTTGTGGTGAGCTGAGTTAGCTGTGCACAACAAACTGGCGCCCAACATGGGGCCCCCTTTTGTAGTCTGAAGACTGAAGGGCAGGCAGCGGAGCAAGCTGAGAAAACAACCCACGATCCACAACATGGGACCCCGTTTAGCCTGAAAAGCGAAGGGCCAGGCTGGAGAAAAGCCGGAGAAAAGGCGGAGAAATCACCCCACGGTCAGGACACGGAGGTCTTTGGGAAGCCAGGCAGCCTCCTCGTGAGAAGTCTCTGAATCGTATCCCGTGGCAGAAGACTACGGAGAGGTAAGATAAAGTCTTATCATGAGGCAAAGTCTAGGTAAACTCTCAGATAAGGAACAGAACGTTAGAGTAATATATAAAGTGATTGAGGAACAGGGGTGCTCGGTAACTCCTAAGAAAATAAGAGAGTTTCTAGATATTATTGATATAAAATCTCCATGGCACCCCAGAGAAGGGAACTTAGATTTAGAACAATGGAAAATAGTGGGAGAACAATTGACAGAATTTTATAACACCAAAGGCCACGAAATCAGTCCCTCTAGGTATTTTTACTATCTGTAATCTTATAAAAATGGGCTTGCAAACTGAAATACAGGGTGAGAAAAGAAAATTCCCTGCCTGTACTCAAACAACTTCCTCGTTGTGCTCGCCTAATAATAGTAGAGCCGGATCTCCTGAGAGAGAGAACAGACCCAAGATTTATAGGTTATATCCTGATTTAGCTGAATTAAGAACAGAGCAGGCAGAGGAATGGCCAGAACCCCCGCCCCAATGGGGAGGATATCAGCTGCACAAAGAATGAGGAAGTTTTAGGAGCTGTGAGAACAAAGGAAGCTCCCGCCATGTGCCATGAGGAATTTCAAAAATCCTGCCATGAGGAATTTCAAAAATCCCCAAGGGGAAGTAGAAAAGAAACGTGTAGTCACAGCACCATATTGTGGACATTGTGGAGCAATACAAAGTGAAAAGGTTTCCTTTTATAAAAACCAAAACCTTAAGAAAGATTTTGCCTGGTTTTAGAATACCATGAAAAGAAAAGATAAAATAAAATAAAAATAGTATTATTTCATTTGTGTAGGGAATTTCTGACAAGTTTTTCACTTTTGGATTCTCCCTGTTATTTTGTTCTATGTTTGTCTGTGTCTGTGTGAATGATGGTCTGTGATTAATGTCTGTAATTTGTTTTGATCTTTTACTGCCAGGCAGCCAAGGGCTGCAACTGGATTCTGAAATGCTGTTAGTGATTTTCTCCCCTTCCCCCTCCCTAATACCAGCCCTATTCCCGGGAGCGGGTAGATGGGGGAGAGAATGGGAGAAAAAAGTACTTCATTATTTAGGTTATATAATTTGAAAAAAGGCAAGAAAGTTTAAGCATACAGGAATAAGAAAAGTATGGGTAGAAAGAATAGTATAATCTGTTTGCATAAATAGCAGAAATAGATGATTTGAGAGTAAAAGATGTGGAAACTTTTGGAGAAAAAATTCTCTTTCTTTTTTGCGTTCTAAAGCTCTGGCCAAAGCTTTGGGTGTAAGATTGAAAGATTATGTTGAAAATTATTCTCTTCCTTTCTCTTGAATTCCAACCCTGGCCAGGTTGGGGTGGGGGAGAAAGAAGGAGAAGACCAAGGAGGAGTTTTCGTTTTCAAATCAAAAGGAAAAGTTTTTAAATATTGGAACACAATCTAAAGATAATTTAGTTCATTCACATTAGCAATATGCATGTTTCAGGTTTTAAAAATCTAGTCTCATTACAAATTGGTACACTTTTATGTGTTATGTCAAGCAATTTTAAATAATTTAGATGTTATTAAAACATGAACTAAAAGAAACTGAAAGGTAGTGAGATAACTGTGTAAATCCAGCTAAATTATTTTATCAAGTCCGGTTAATCTTGTTCTATGATGTTTTATAACTGCCATTTAGAAAAGCAGGTATTTCCGTCTTTACCTATGATTAAAGAACATTAGAGCTAAAACAATTTAACTATCACTCATGAAAATTACCAAATTGTTAACTAAGTTATTTGAAGTTACTGTTTTAAAGCTAAGACCTAGAATTCTTAATTACTTCTGAGTGAAAAGGAGGGCACAAGGCAATTCCCTTAACTTTGTAAGCTTGCCAAAAGCTCCTACCAGCTGTGTGCCAAGCTCATCTGCTCTGAGAGAAGAATTTGTTTATGTTATTGAGTTCCTAAACAATTCATTTAGCTTACTGAGAAATTGCAACTTTATATAAATGATCTCTAATAATTGGCTTTTTCACCAAGACAAGTTTAAATGTGGGAAAGAAAGGATGTTAAGTAAAATTTCTTATATATGTGAGTCCTACTAAATCTTTATTGCTTATTGCACTTCTATGAAAATAATTAACTGTATCTGGCTTTAAGCCATAATCAGTGAAACTTACTGCTTGAGGTAAAAGACTCTTAGAAGTATAATCAACTTTGTTTTGAGCTTGAATTTGGGTATGGTTGTCTCATTAAATCAGTATTTCCCATTTTCCCTATTATGATCCTTTAAGGAGGAATGTTTCTTACCATGTGCCAAAATTTTGTTCATAACACTGCTGGACTTGTTGGTCAGAAATATTCCCAGACAGGAATGATTTATTGTATGGATGATGATAAACTTTGCAGTTGTCCTACTACTACCAAACTCTCCTTATTAATGCCCAAGTTTTAACAAGCTTTTCAGTCAACAAGCCTTTCAGTCTCATAGATTTATAATTACCTCTGAAAGGGTACAGAGGGTGTCACCCTTTGCTTACTTTGGGTGTATTGTTCTGCAGTCTGCAGGTATACCACCAAAATGTTACAAATTAATCAAGATTCCTTGATAATTTTTAATAAGTTTCATATGACTTTTTATGGATATTAATTACTTTTAGCTTGCCTAATAAATCACCACTAATCAATTATTTTAAGATGAAGTTAAACTACTAGGATTACAGATAGCTAAAACTCAATTCATTTCCCCCTAATTTGTGGGTGTGATATTTTACATTTACTGAGAGCTGTTATTTTCTCCCGCCCACTGTCTGTACTTTTTCTATCCATAAAACTGACAAAATAAAATCCCATGAACTTGTTTGGGTTCCTTAAAATTCACCTGTTTTTATTATTGCAAAGAAGTCAGGAAAATTAACGATGCTTTATGACTTCCTAGCCTTTGATAGTTATTGATTTAAAAGATTGCTTTTTTACTATTCCATTACAAAAAGCTAAAAATGATACATTACATGGATGACATCTTATGTGCTCATCCCAATCCTGAAGTGTTGGAAGAAATCTTGCTAAAAAAACCTACAAAATTTGTTGCAAAATCATGGGCTTCAAATAGCCCCAGAAAAATTCAAAAACCCCCATATCAATATTTAGGTCACCAGATACTTCAAGAAAAATATTTACATCCTCCAAAAATAGACCTACAAAAGTTGAAAACACTTAATGATTTTCAGAAACTTATAGGAGATATACAGTGGCTTCGGTCACAGATGGCATTCCAAATTATGAATTGATACCCTTGTATGATTGCCTTAGAGGTGATCCTCAATTAGATTCACCCCGGATACTGGGGTGAACAAATAGCTGGAGCACACACAAACAGGATTGATATGCACGAAAGCATGGAGGCTTCTATATTTAACACTCCAAATTTTCCAACAGCAGTGATACATCAGAAACAAAAGCTTTTAGAATGGTTATATTTACCATCACAGCAAAAAACACTTTAAGCAATTATATGGTCCTAATAGGGGACTTAATACATAAAATTGATAACAGATGTTTAACATTGTGGCACACATCCGGAAGTCATATACCTTCCATTTCTCAACAAGTTATAGAAAAGCAATACAAAATGCCTAACTGGCAATAGTAAATTTGAACTTGTTTTTGGAAAACCCCTTAAATATCACACAATCTTTGAGAATTGGCCTTGGATACAACCCACACTTACAGCAGGTGAACCCGTACATGGGATTAATGTCTTTACTGATGCCACAAAGATGAATAAGGCCTCTATCTGGTGCCCTAAAAGAAAGGAGTTACATGTGATTGAAACACCCTTTATATCCACACAACAGAATGAATTATATGCTGTCTACTGTGCATTTCAAAAATATGAGGAGCCAATGAATATTATCACAGATAGTAAATATGTTGAAGGAATTCTAAAACATCTAGAGACTGCTGTAATAAAAATACTGGTAACAATATATGTCAGCTGCTTAATGATATACAACTTATGATACAGAATAGGACAGAAAAATTTTATGTTTTGCATGTTCGTTCCCACACTCTTGCCCCAGGACCAATTTTTGAAGGTAATGATATTGTTGATAGGTCTTTAACAATGAATGTGGAAATAGCAAGGAATAGTCATAATAACTTACATTTATCTGCTAGGTCTTTAAGAACTTTATATGGCATAACAAAATCACAAGCACGTGAAATTGTTAAGTGCTGTGCTACTTGTGTGCCTTTTCAACCCCCTTTCCATGTTGATGTCCATAACCCCAAGGGACTTACACCTAACACCTTATGGCAAATGGATGTTACTCATTATTCTCCTTTTGGAAGACAAAAATATGTTCATGTTTCTATTGATACTTATTCAGGCTTTATTTTTGCTACTGCCCAAGCGGCTGAGGCTGTTCGCAATGTTATTAATCATTTGCTTCATTGTTTTTCCTTCGCTGGCCCACCTCAATGCTTAAAGATTGATAATGGTCCTGCATATATTTCGCAGGGTTTTAAAAAGTTTTGTACTGAGTTCTCTATTAGTCACACTACTGGCCTTCCCTATAATCCTCGTGGTCAGGCCATAGTTGAACATGCCAATCGTACCTTGAAAATGGTGCTCCAAAAACAAAAAGGGGGAGCTAAGGGATCCCCTTGGCATCAATTGAACACTGCACTCTACACTATAAATTATTTAAAATTCGATAGTTGTAACCTCTCTCCTGCAATGAAATATCTGGCAGGAAATGACAACAGTACTAGTGACACCACTAAATCAAACAGATTCCTTTCTCCTAAACATAATATGAAAGTTATGTGGAGAGACGCTGATGGCGTCTGGCAGGGCCCAGGGCAAGTGGTAACCTGGGGGCAAGGGTTTGTTCTTATTTTCACAGGTGATGGAGAACTTTGGGTCAGAACAAAGGATGTCCGCATTATCCATTCAGAAGGGACAAGGCAAGCAGAAGAGAAAACACAGGCCGGCCAGGAATTGAAGGAGCCGAAAGAATAAGAAGAAGGCACTACAAGAACTTTTAACCGAGCTGTGCCTCTTGTCATTATTGTCAGCAGGGATACAGAATACAGCAGCAGCAGATACAGGAAATACAACACATTGGGCCTTTGTGACAAAACCATCATGGCCCAGACTAGTTACATGGGGAGAGACAATACCTGAGGTCATTCTGCAAGGAAATGCCTCCACAGGTTTTGGCAAGGAATTTCATTTCATATCACCTAAGAACCGGTCTCAACACACTGTAAAAATGAACTTTATTGGTGTGGCTTTGGTGCTACCTATTTGTGTTACAAAAGGCAATGACACCAAAAACTCCACGTGTTTACAATTATTTAATGTCACCACCCGTTTTGATAGGTATGTGTTTAATAACACGGCACCCCCTCCTTATACTGTTGTCTTTTTTCAATTTTATAAGGTTACTTACACGGGCATCTTGGGGTCACAGTGTGTTAATGACACACCTATCAGACGTCCAAGTAATTCAAAGCCATGCTATCATGTGACACCGATTAGCAAGAGCTTAGGGTATCCTCCTTGGTTATCTTGTCATACTTCAGAATGTCACTGTGTTGTGTCACAAAAGAATTTTACAGTACAATCCTGGCACAATTATACTAGGGAGAAAAACAATCATACTTGGGCTTTTGGAGGGTTTCCATTTCCTCAGTGGGTTTCCCTTCATGACAGAGGGGTTGAAAATCAGTTGTGGAAGGCGTGGGCAGCCTTAGGTCCCATAAACATCACGAATTTGCAAGGGACCATCCATGATAATATGACAATGCGAGCTTGTTTGACTGGTAATCATGCATTTATGTGGGGAAGAGCACAGAATGTTAATATAACGGCCATGGATTCAGGGGAATATAATGTCACTTGTATTAATTGCAGGTGTCTGAATGTATAGGAACCAAGATTAGAGACCAAATTATTTTTGTTATTACACAACAAAAGTTTGCCTTGGTGCCTGTGAAAAGCAAAGATTGGTATGAGTCATGTTCTGATCATATTTTTGGAATAATAGACCAAAGTAATCAATTAGCAGTTGCTAGGAAAAAGAGATGTATTTCATGTGTAGTATTAGGAATTGTTTCACTTATAGCTATCATTACTGCTTCTGTATCTTTATCTCAATCTATATCTATCGCAAGAAATGAAATGGTTCAAGCTGATTTTATAAATCAATTAGCTCACAATGTATCAAAGGGTTTTCAAACACAAAAGAGGATAGATGATGAATTTTACCATATACTTGAGGGAATGAAGGAAACCATTATCGAAATAGGTGATGAAATGGATATTTTAGAATATAGAACACATTTGAAATGTGATTAAAGGTATGAATTCATTTGCCTTACCAATGTTAAATACAATAAATCCCAATGGGATTGGCAAAGAATACATAGACATCTAAATGGGCTGTTTGGGAATTCTACTATTGCAATGGATATTGATGACTTATACGAAATTGCTAAAGCTATTGCAAGGGCGGCTGATAAGGATTTGATGCCAGATAAAACTGCCCAACATATACTTGATTGGATAGATAAAATCCGTAATCCTTTTAATAACCTTGGGCATTGGTTTATATCTCTATTGTCTTCTTTATTGTCATTATGTTTGATTTTGCTGGCCATGCTGTGTTTTGGACCATGTTTGCTCAGGTGCATAGCTAATCAGATAAAGGACTTTGGGACTGAGCTTCATATGCTCCGTCTCCGGCAAAAACAAAAAGGGGGACTTGTTAGGGATCTGTAAGGATGTAGAGGGCCACAGGCTGTTCATGAGGTCTCACTGGTGGGCAGAGGCCCCTCTCAGGTGCTGATCTATGAGCAAAGGTCGCCTGGTGGTGCTCCATTCTATGGATCTTTAACAATCTTTAAGTCCCTTTAGTTACTGTATGGTCATTAGCAGTTTATCTGTGACTGGAGTCAGATAAGTGCACAGGTTGTGCATGTACTGTCCTTAGCACAGCCTGAGCTCTACCTCATTGTAACTTGAGAAGAAGTTCTTGTTACTTTACTACTTAAGGGAATGCTTTGTTAAAATTAAAAGGAGCTGCTTCCATCTTGTCTCCCGCCTCATCAATGCGCATTCGAGATAGAAGGTTAAGCTGGCCTTATCCCTGCAGAGTTAGTGTAGGATCCTTGCTCTTGTGGTGCGCTGAGTTAGCTGTGCACAACAGCTATATAATCTTGTTACATAGGATAGGAAAGAAAGCTTTTGAATACGGAAAAAAATGTTTGAAGCAAATTTCTCAGATAAAGTTTCGGTAGAAAATTAAGAACAAAAGCCATTCCCCAATAGATAAGCCGTCAAAGGATAGGTTCTCAAAAGAACTGCAAACTATTAACAACCAAATGAAAGAATGCTCTAAGTCACTAATGACGAGAGAAATGCAAACAGAACCAACTCCGAGATTTCACTTCACACCCAGAAAACTGACAAAGATGACAAAAGATGGAAATAGTCAATGTCTGGAGGTGCTGTGAGAAGACAGTACATTGTTAGTGGGGCCAAGGTTCAGGGAAAGCAATGTAGAGTCATGCAAATCATTTGTGTGTGTGTGTGAATGTATATAGAAGAAGACCAAAATGGTATCATTATGCTAGAGTCAAATTTTAGCGCGTCCAACTGTGGCTGATCACACCAATATGAGCTTGGAACATGCTACCACAAGTCGGGCACAAACAGTCCATGTGAACCTTTGGGGTGGATTCTCTAAGTCTGTGCATCTGATATTTCTCTCGAGCTACTTCAATTCTGCTTTGCTCACTAAGCACAGTGCCTTCTCTGTTGTGGGCACACCATGTTGAGTGGTCCCATGCCTGGGTCTCCCATGTCACACCATTAATTCTAAAGTTCTTAAGAGAGACCTTGAGAGTGTCCTTGTATCACTTCTTCTGACCACCATGTGAACGTATACATACATACATACACACACACACACAAAATTGTTTTCATGTTGTCTTGCCTATCAGACTACAAGCCCCTCAAGAGAGAGACTCTTTTTTGTCTTTCTTTGTATCCCCAACACTTTGCACTGTGCCTGCGACATTCTAGGGGCTTAATAAATTCTTGCTGTCTGACTAAAATATCAATACTCTTAGATCCACATATCCACTACTAAACTTACATCCCAAGGAGATCATTGTAAAAACAAAGTCCCCATATACACCAAAATATTTATACCAGAATTTTTTTTTGGTAGAAAAGAACTAGAAACAAGGTAGATGTTCATCAATTGGGAAACAGTTAAACAGACTGTAGAAAATTAATTATCGGAATACGACTGTGCTATAAGAAGCGATATGATAAAACAGAAGCACAGAAATATGAATTAATGCAGACTGAAGTAAGCAAAACCAGGACAGCAATACACCCAATGACTACAACAACATAAATGGAAAGAATCACCAAAAAAACAATGAAAGTGAATGTTAGAAAACTACAAAGAATAAGCATGGCTGGAAAAAAAAGAGACATGAAAAGACACTTCTTTGTACTCCTTCACAGAGATGGAAGGTCCCCAGGTGTAGAACGCTGCATGTATTTTAGGATATTTTTGATGTACCAATTGGCTTTATTGTTTTTTTCTCTTCTTCCTATTTTCTTTTTTGTTTCCTTTAAAAAAAATAACTCTGTTATATAAATAGCTCAGAGAGGGAAAGGAAGAAATACAACAAGGGAAAATTAGGCAATGAAAAAACAAGAGCTTTCAATAAAAAAAATATACATATATATATATGTATATTTATTTAAAAAGGATGTTTTATTATAGGCCGTCCTTGCTTTGAATGGGGAGAAGAGAGTATAGGAAACTCACTCTGCAGAAAAATCTATAACAATATAATTCTAAATTTCACGTAAAACCATGAGTAGCCTAATTAACCAATTAATTGGTTAATGTGTTCATTTCAAGAAGCATCACGGCGGAGGAGATAGAGGAGGTCATCTTTAGGGTCAAGACTGGATACAAAACTCTGCCTCTGTCATATACTTGGCTATGTGACCCTGGGTAAGTCACTTAACCTTTCATTCACAGGTAGAGGGAGTTTCCTATAGTATCCCCACCTTACATTGGGGGACAGGAGGGGTGGGATGGCCACCTCAGGCTCAAAGTACTCTGTGGGTCTTCACTCCCAAAACTTCATCTTCCAACCTCCACGACCATTAATCTTTAATGGTCAGACAGAGTAGGGGTCAAATAAAAATGGTGACCCTTAGAAAACCACAAATGAACATTATCTCTGTTGTACTGTATTTTTACTTACTTTGTTAAACTTTTCCTAATTATATTTTCATGAGCCAGAAGACACAATTATCATCATCATCAAAATGAAAGCTATTATTAATATAATATGTATTTTGTGCTAATAAGACCTTTACAATTATTACTTCATTTGATTCTTGAAACAACCCTTCAAGGTAGGTGCTATTATTATCCCCATTTTAAAAATAAGGAAACTGAGGCAAAGAGAGGCTTAGTGACTTGCTGGTAAGTGTCTGAAGACAGATTGGAACTCATCTTCCTGACTCCAGGCCCAGAGCTCTATCCACCCAGCTACTCAAACCAAAATTCTGTGAGACAGCACTATAAGATGAGACAGCTACCAAACACATTCCCCATAAATCTGGGGTCTACTCCCCCACAAACACAACATCAGTGAGAAAAGTGGGCACAGAGCAAAGGTAGTCAAGGCAACTCATACCTCTGGCATTGAAGGGTCCTAATGTCTTTTTTTTCCCCTCATGGTGTTTTCACAGGTACATCCTAGGCACAGCATCTCTTCTGACCTTGTCACTCTACTGGGCTCCCTGGGCCTTGTCCTCATATGGCACAATATCTCATGAGTCAAGGAGCAAGATGCTGTGGTCTCTGAGTGTGGAGGAGAAGAGAGAAATCCCCACTCCTCCCAGAAGGGAAGACTGATTCTTTCTCAGGAGCTGGGTTCTTCTTTTTATAACTGGCTCTCTTCTTGACTGCCAGAGCACCTCTTCCCTGGACTAACTTCCTTTAATGTGACTGTCCTTTGACTTTACACAGCCCTCCCTCACTTAAATCTAATTCACTTGCAAGTCATGGTATCACCTCCCTGATGTCATGGTCGTCTACAAGAATGAAGGACAAATAACAACAACCTTTGATGTCCACTATACGCATGACCAATCTTTCACTACCATCCTCTAATTCCATCAGGTTTGACTGAGAAACTTCTCCTGACCTTGTAAAAGGGTAATATGATAAATACTCACTTGCACTTCCTTTAAGACCTCTTGCCTCCGTTACCTGGCCCTCACCATCTGTCATGTATTTGGTCAAATGGGAAAAGAAGGGAATCAATCAATTAATCAATCCTCTTCTCCCCACCCCCCATCACATCCTTACCAAGAGTTTATGCCAACAAAATCACAAGTCCAGTAAGGAAAAGTAAAGTTGGTAATCAGATAGTATTTCTATCCATCTGAAATTTCTTCACGTTAACCTAATTTGGCCATTAGCCACATTACATCATTTTACATCTATCAGTTAAAAGATCTTATTACAAGACTTCATTTCTACTGAGCCAACTTGGGCAGATACAAGACAGCAAAATCATCATTCACTGCTGTTAGCAAAAAGGAAGTCAAGTCATTTTCTAAAAAGCATGCAGATTTAACTCATTTATGTGGCTTCTAAGATAAGTCCAAATCCATTACAGAGAAGCTGGGAAAAGGATTCAAGACTGAGTTTTTAACAACTGCATAAACACAAACTGGATCTCTACTGCACTAGTCACTTAATATCTGCTTCCCATTAAGAGGCTTACTCTGTTTACTTTCCAGAGAATGTGCCTAATTTTGCACAAACTTCTCTTTCAGAACTCTTGCAAAAAGTAATCAAAGGAGTGTCGATATTCATCATCTGGTTTTTGGTACCCTTCCACATAACTGCTCTGTAAGCCAGATTTTTCAAACATTTAGATAATGACAATCATTTAATTCAAGATAAGACTTGCAACAAAGAACGCTCCTTTACTCGACATTGCTCCTTGAGGAAAGGAAAGGTTTAGGGTTCGGGGGGGGGGTTTATCTCCCCCATCTCAATCTCCAGTGTTCAGCATAAGTGCCTTGAATACAGCATCTCTCCGCAAGTCCTCCAGAGAGATTCAACTCCGCGTATGATAAGCTGTCTTTTCCATCTTTACAAGACACCAATGTAACATTGAGCTGTCCATCTGTGATTCCTCTCTCTTGCTGCATCACCTAATGTCATGGTCCTCTTTGAGAATGAAGGACAAATAACAATAACTGGCATAACTAGCCAATGGGGCTCGATGGTATGCGGCTTCTTACTTGACATTGGGCCAGTTATTTAACTCTTAGGTCTCAATCTCCTCATCTGAAAAATGAAGGGGTCAGAACCATTTAAACATTGAGTACAACACTGTAAAGGACAACAACTTTGAGAGGTTTTAAGAATTCTGATCAATGAAATGACCAGAAGGTCTCCAGAAGGGTTACATATGCCTCCCATTTCCAGGCAGAGAGGTGGAAGACTAGAAGAATGCTTTTGTTATACAGTTTTGTTTTTGTCCATCTGTTTCAGTCATGTCCATATCTTTATGACCCCAATTGGGGTTTTCTTGGCAAAGATACTGGAGTGGTTTGCCATTTCCTTCTCCAGCTCATTTTACAGATGAGGAAACTGAGGCAAACAGGGTCAAGTGACTTGCCCAGGGTCACACAGCTAGTGTCTGAGGCCAGATTTGAACTCAGGAAGATGAATCTTCCTGACTCCAAGCTCAGTGCTCTATCTATTGCACACACCTAGAAACTCATTTCACCTGACTGTATGCATTTATTATAAGGGAGGCTTTTATTGGGAGAGGGAGTGTAATAGAGAGTTCATTTTCTACCTGGCTGTTCTCCTGGATTTCATCATTGTCTCCAGAAACTCATTTTCCTACAAAGATCTCATCAGCTCTGAAACTCACACCTACTCAGCAGCCCCTGCCCCAGGTGCCCCTTCCCCTCTGATGGAGAGGGTAGAGGGTGGACATCAGAGAGCTCCTCCATATAAGCAGGAGCCCTCTCATCATTTCCCACTGGTTGCAGGCCTTAGTCATGCCCCTATACCAGACGTCCTCCCTCTGTTTCTCCTCCTCCTTCCCCTTTTCTGCTATGCTATTACGTCCTTATTAGACTGCGAGCTCCAGATGAGTAAGGGCTATCTTCTGCCTTTCTTGTATCCCCAGCATTTAGTATGGTACCTCGAAAACAGTAGGTGCTTAATAAATGTTTAATGATTGACTGACAGACTATAGAGATGAGGGTGGAGTTGACAGTGATGCCACAAAAAAAAAAGTATAAAAGCAAATAAAATCAATGAAACGTGAAAAAATAAAAACACACAGAAGCCAATATACAGACCTTAAAAGAAGAAATAGTGGTGTCTATCATGTTAAAAATGATTTATACTTTTTAAGACATCAAGCTTCATATGGAAACTGATGATTTCATAGGCAATTCTCTCTTTTTTTTTTCATGGAAATGTTCATGACTGCTTTTGACTGTCAGGTTCACAATAAAAAAATGTATTAGAAATGAGAAGGTCCTTTCCCCTGCATAAAAATTTTCAAAGGCAATATGCCCACTTTCTCCTAACATGCATCTCCCCATTACCCTTTCTCTAGCCACAAATATTGTGGCTGAAATTTTGATTCTTTATCCCATAATACATGGTTGAACAGCATCACTGGGCAAATAAAAAGACAGGCTTTGATGATAGAGATTATTAAAAGTTCTGTACAATTTCCTTACATATACCTTATGTAATATCCAGTAATAATAATTAGCTCTATTTAATTATATGAGCTGAAAAAAACAGTCCCCTGTAACAGATCAGTTCCACAAACATTTGTTTTTCATTTATGGAATAAAACAAGCATTTTCATAGCATAGTACAACAAAAAGAACAATTATACATGAAACTGCAAATCTACTATGCACAACTTGCTATTCCTTTCAAATATATAACAAAATTATCATGTAACGATGCATAAGGCACAGTGCTAGAAGTTATCTAGAGAACAAGGGGCTAGTCTAGGGGTGGGGAACCTGCAGCCTGAGACCACATGGGGTCCTCTAGGTCCTCATATGCAGCCCTTTGACTGAATCCAAACAAAAGGGATTTGTTCTGTGAAGTTTGGATTAAAAGAGCCACACTTGAGGACCTAGATTTGTTCTGCGATGTTTGGATTCTGTCAAAGGGCTGCATTTGAGGACCTAGATTTGTTCTGTGAAATCTGGATTCAGTCAAAGGGCTGCACTTGAGGATCTAGTGGGCCCCATGTGGCCTCGAGGCTGCAGGTTCTCTACCCCTGGACTAAATGGTATCAGAGGTCCCTTCCAGCATTAAATCTAGAAGTGGTGAGAGGGTCTATAAGTGGAGAGTCAGGAAGACTTGTGTTCAAATCTTATTTCCAATATATCCGAGCTCTGAGACCAGGAGGAAATCACTTAACCCCTTAGGCAATTCTCTAGGATTCTACGTTATAGGGGACTTGTAGTTACATCATGGGAAAGGTGTTTCTTACACAGATAAAATCGTCAGGCTAACCTTGGCCTTTCTTCCCCACCCCACCCCCCAAAAAAACCCTACAAGAAAAAAATAAAGATATTTTTACTGTACCAAAAGCCAATTCATTGGTGCTCCCAAGATTACTCAGTAGAATTGTGAGAACCAAGTTTCACAGATCCAAAGAAAGGTAGGATAGCATGAATAACACCATGCAAAACCATGATGGAATGTAACCTCCTTGTAGGCAGAGAATGTTTTGGTTTTTTGCCTCTATATCCCCAGAGCCTGGCACAGTTGGTACTAAAAAATGCTCAGTGACTGACTGAACATGAGGCAGAAGGTCACATCCATAAGAACTTTCCATGCTAGGAGACGTCAACTCTGGTGCAAATGGCCAAAGAGTCATGGAGGTTTTGCAACCTGTTAGCTAACCCAGGTTACAAGCAAAAAGCTTTCTTTATTCCTTTGGGAGAGGGAAATCAGACACGTGCGTCAGGACCTCCTCTTGTAGGAGATACCCAAGGCAGTAGGGCTAAACATTGATTTATACATTTGTGGGTAAAGAATCAAATAGCGTAGGGTAGCAATAGCAGTGAGGCACAAGAGCAAAACTGAGGCAAGGTTGTCTAGTGACAAAAAGTCCATTCATGGGGCAGCTAGGTGGCACAGTGGATAGAGCACTGGCCCTGGATTCAGGAGGACCTGAGTTCAAATGCGGCCTCAGACACGTAACACTTACTAGCTGTGTGACCCTCGGCAAGTCACTTAACCCCATTGCCTAGCCCAAAAAAAAATGCTAAAAAGTCCGTTCATAGCAGGGCTTCACGTCTGGGCCTGCTGGTGCTTACCCAGGCTGAGGGACCATCGATTCTGCGAGTTAGTTGCAACAGTGTTCATCCAGAGGGTAAGTGCAAAGGATTGTTGTTATGCCAAGCTCAGGGCACAGCTTGCTAGGTCTTAGCTCTCCTAATAGCAAACAGAAAGGAGTGGTCTTGGATCCTGACACTGGGGAGAGGGGATTCCCAGGGGGCCTCACCCATCACCCCACCCTCTGCTCCATTTTTTACATAGAAAAATAAAATGCTTGTTAAGTTTGTCTTTAAACTTGAGTTGCTGCTCCCCTGGGTCATTTGCCTCAGTGTGCATCATAACTTCACCCGTGTCCCTCTGTCATTCATCTACCTCTTTCCAGATCAGAAATCACACAACCTGACACTGGGTTCAGCCGGAACCCTTCTCTGGCTTCCATTGTCAGCCAGTCTCCTCACAGTCACAATTCTTTCCACTTCCCAGCAGCTGTCATTTGCATATACAAACTTGAATTCTGACCTCAAATTCTAATCAAATAACCATTACAATTCTATTTTTCCTCCTTTCCCAGGCTCTTCTGACACACAGAGGCTGTTTTCTTCCCTCTCAAGTGACAGCCTCGAGGGCACCTTATAATGAACCCGATGAGATGTCAAACAGATTGAGCTAGCTGCTAACTGTTCCTTTTCTAAGCATGGATTTTTTAAAAAATGCTGAGCTTCCAATTTCTCCAACTGGAAGTTTTCAGGGAAAAACTTACAAGCGTCCCTCCCGGGAAAAAAGCATTTGGGGGTGGAGGATGGTGTGAAGCCCTGGTACCACAAACACACTCCAAAAGTTCTGTTTCTGAACAGAGATGTGGAAAGGAAAGAAGAGGCCATTCCCTCTGGCTTTGTCCTAGAGTATGAAGCTGGAAACACTGAAAATGTCAAAAAATTTTCTACACATTTGGTTAGTTTTGATGAATTTTTTCCTCCTTCCTTTTTCATTCTGTTATCATATCTGAGAGGAAGAGAGGGGACACATGGGGAAATATAGGTGATATAAAAACAAAAGATAATCATAACAATTTTTAAAAAAAAGAAAGAGGTGAGAAAACATAGCCAAAGCACTGAGTGAGTTTACATTCTTGTCATTCCTGGCCAGTAAGTCAAAACAATATCTATAACTTAATAATGATGGTCCTCATGGGAAGTTAACTCACCTGAGGAAATTAATCAATCAACAGGCCTTTTTGTATCTGCTCTTATCTTTTCCACATGTTCACCTGCCTACTATTTATGTCCCTTGTCCCAGTAAGAACAGGGTTTCTCATCACACGGCTCTGCTCCTTCCCCATCCTCCAGAGAGACACCCAAATCCAGATCTCTGCTCCTCCATGCCAGCCTCCATCACTTCTCTGCTACATCCCATCCTCCTCTTCTCCCATACTGCTCCAGAAGTGGTGTTGCTGTTTGTCCTTCATTCTCAAAGAAGACCACGACATCAGGAAGATGATGCCATGACTAGCAAGTGAATTGGGTTTAAGCGAGGCAGGGCTATGCAAAGTCACCAGACTCACTTTCTCCTCCAGAGCCATCTGGGTCCAGCGGCCAGATACAGATCAGGACTAGAGATGGCCCATTGTTTCAGAAGTCAGAAGCTTCTAGAATTACCTTTGTTAAATTCATCTTGTCTGTCTCCCATCCCACAGACCTCTGCACATCCAGGTTGTCAACAAACCCTCTTTTGTTAACAACATCGCCCACAATCATCTCCAGCTCTCTACAGTTACTGCCAAAACCTTAGACTAGACACAGGTCATGGTTCCTCTTAATGACTTCAGTCTTCTCTTTGCGTAGGATTCATTCAATCATCGATATTTGTATCCATTCATTCACTCACTATGTATTAATGGGATTCATTCATTCATCGATACTTGTATCCATTCATTCACTCACTATGTATTTATCGGATTCATTCATTCATCGATACTTGTATCCATTCATTCACTCACTATATATTTATTCAATGTTTACTACATTCAAGGTACTGTGCTAGAAACGGAGGAATGCCAAGTATAAGATCTCATCCCTGATATCTAGGAATCTGCAGTCTCTTAACATTCTCAGCCCTCCTTTCTCTTGTCTCTGAGGAAGAAGTCCTTTTCATAGCCAAACTTTCTTGTCTACTGAATGGGTACTCTCCCCAGTACCCAGATGCCTAAACTCAGAGCCATCTCTAACTCTTCCTTCTCATCCAAGCAGTTGCCAATGCCTCTTAATTTTGCTTTCACAAACTCCCTTACGTCTATCAATCGAGTCTTTATTAAGTGCTTACTACATACCAGGCACCGTACTGGGTGCTGAGGACAGAAGGACCCAGAATGCCTGCCAAGGTAGGCGATGTGCCTAGTCTAAGCAATAGTGAGCAGGAGACGGATGTGGGAGACGTCATAATGAAAGACAGAGAGGGCTTGCTGACAACCTAGATGTGCAGAGGTCTGTGGGATATGAGACAGACAAAATGAATTTAACAAAGATCAGTCAACAAGTCTCTCACTTCTGAAGCAATAAGAAAGAAGAGGAGGAGGAGGAGGAGGAGAGAATATAGCAGAGTAAGAAGAGGTACGAGGGAAGAAAATGATGGGGAGATGGAGGCTGGCATAGCGGTGCAGAAATCTGTTCTATAAGAACCGGGGCCCTATAACAAAACTATTCATTTGGGCTGAGATAGGCTTACCACACTTGTGAAATTAGGGAGAGATTTCTCCCAGTTGTTCAGACAAGACAAAATAGTGACACTGAAATAAAGTGCATAAATGGAAAGGAAGAACAGACAAAGCACCCTTGAGCAGTTTTATCTTCTAAAAGGTTTCATCCTAAAGGGTTTTATCAATCTCAGAAATGGCTTTTTTCCATTTCCAGGGGAAACAGTCCTGAGGAATTTTCTTTGGGATAGGAAAACAGAGCCTTTGCTTTAAGAGTTTCTCTTGATACATTTCCAGTAAGCAATGTCAATCCACTTGCCCTTTAAAAAGTCCCACGTAGGGGTGGTTAGGTGTCTCAGTGGATAGAGCACTGGCCCTGGAGTCAGGAGGACCTGAGTTCAAATTTGACCTCAGACACGTGACACTTCCTAGTTATGTAACCCTCGGCAAATTACTTCACCCTGACTGTGCTACGATTTAAAAAAAAAAAAACAAAAAGTCCTAAACAGCAGATATATCCACCAACACATTAGGGTAATGGTTACGAACTACACACCAGGCATTACAGAATGCATTGCTGCGGTCCAGAGTTTTGCGAACATCAATGTGGCGACTCATCTCAATTATGTGGGTATACAACTGTCCATGATTCCTATTGGCCCATAGTCCTAATGTTGATAGATTTGTGCTTAGAAAATGCAGGACACATTGGGAAAAGCAGGTGATGTAAAAACAAAAGACTTTTTTTCTTTAAAAGGGAAGACATAAGAAAACATAGCCAATGCACTGAGTGAGCTTATATACTTGTCATTCCTGGCCAGGTAAGTCCAGGTAAGGTGTGTGTATACATATGTAGGTATGTATGTATATGTGTGTGTGTGTGTGTGTGTGTGTGTGTGTGTGTATATAACATATACATACCTACATACACACACATATATACATATACACACACACAGAGACACACATATATATTTTTTTTGTTTGTTTTTGGTTTTTTTTGGGGGGAGGCAATCAGGGTTAAGTGACTTGCCCAGGGTCACACAGCTAGTAAGTGTCAAGTGTCTAAGGCCGCATTTGAACTCAGGTCCTCCTGACTCCTAGGCCAGAGTTCTATCCACTGCACCACCTAGCTGCCCCCAGGTAAGATATTTTTAATATCATAGTAAAAGAAAGAAAGAGATAGAAGAAAACTGAATATTAACAGTGGTCATAAAGTTTCTGGCCAGATTCAAATACAGACTTGTTACTCATTACTTAGATCGCTAGAATTTAAGCTAAAAGGCAGATCCTGTTTCCATTTTGTCTTTGTATGTCCAGTGTTCAGCACAGTGCCTGGCACACAGTAGGTGCTTAAGAAACGCTTGCTGATGAATCAACTATATAATTATATTTGTCCATGTCATCTCCTCCATAGAACGTAAGCTCCTTGTTGGCAGAGATGACTCCACTTTTGTCTCCGAATCCTCTGAACATAGCAGAGTTGAAGTCAGTAGGCCAACAAGCATTTATTAAGCACCTACTGTGTGCCAGGCACTGTGCTAATCAATGCCAATACAAAGAAAGGCAAACAAAATCTCTGCTCTCATGGAACTCAGAGTCTAATGGGCCAGACAACATGCAAATGATGACGTAGCAACGCAGTCCAAGTGAGAGATGATGAGGGTCTCAACTATGACAATGGCTGTGTGTAAGTGGAGAGTAGGGGACAGATGTGAGAGATGTTGTGTTTATTGGATTTGATGAGACTTAGAATCTAACTGGACAGAAATATAACTGGGGGGAGGGGCTCCTTGCTAATGAGGTCCCAGAGCTTAGAACGTGCCCAATATGCTTTGGCTGCTGCAGTCGCACACTGAGGATTGGTGAGGCTATTTCTGGAAATGCATGCTAGAAGGCTCCTTTCCCTACTCTACCCCTTTGCAGCGGTAGGAGGTCTACGAGTGCACAGATTTTGAGACTTGAAATTTCAACATATGGCTCTGATAATTCTTTTTATTTCTTTTGTTGTACTTTCACCTTATTTTTTTGCTAATTTGATTGTCTTCCCTTTCCTTTTTTTATTTAATTGGGAACTTAACCAACATCAAATAAAATTAGTCAGCTAATAAGCATTTGTTAAATAATCAGTTTCCCTGATTTTTCCCCTTTTTTTTTTCCCTTAAAAATTTTTTTGTTATATGGGATGGTTCTCTAGGAGGGGAAGAGGAGAAAGAATACTGGGGGAATTTTTAATTAAGTTATTGTAATTAATGTAATTAATTGTAAATGTAATTGTAAATAATGTAATAAAAAATACAAAAAAGATCAACAAAACTTTATTTAGAAAAAGAAGCGTGGACTCAAGTTTCCCTCATCTATAAAATGGGAGGGGGCTGAACATGATGGCCTCGTTAGTCTCTTCTGGCTCTAAATTCATGATCCTGTAACTGGTAAAAATTCACCGTAGTTATCTGCCTGTCCAGCCACAGAAGGCTGGGATGGAACTGAATGATCCTAACTACAGCCCCCAAGCTTTTCCGCTACATAAGGCATCTTACTCAGGGAAAATAAAAAGATATTGGAACTAATTTGTAAGAAAAATACAAGCTCATAGAAGAGAATTCAAATTCTCATATTTTGTGAAAAAAAAACATTTCAACGATTTCTCATTTAAAAACAGGCAGGCTGGGGACTCACTTCAATTAACACATATTCCTTTCACTTTCTTCCCCAAATGGTCTGACTGATATCTAAACTTCCAATTGGCCTTTAAGCAACTTAACTATAGGGTCACTATTGATTCAGAAAATGCACCTCTTTATCTTATAGTAACAGAGATTTAACTGAGTTGGAAGTCAAATCAGATTTCAATAGGAAGTCTGAGGTCATCCCAAATGCGGAACCCTGGAGTAAAAGTAAAGTGCAGAATTCCAAACAAAACCTCCAAGACCTAGGTGAAAATTCCACCTGGGAGTTGTTAAGGCTAGAGAACTTTCCTTTGCAGTTTTTTGCCCAAGAATTATTGTCTTGTGACCTAATTTCTTATGAGGGCCTCCCTCCCACTGCCCTCAAGTAATACTCGGAATTATTTAACTTTTAATACTTAAACTTTCAATGCAGATACTAATTATTCCTGGCAGTTGGATGGTTGGAGCACTTTGTGAATCTGACGTAAACATGACCTGGTCCTTGCACAACCCATTTTCTACGAAGAACACTTTGCCCACATGTTAACAAAGCTGTTGTTGCTGAATCATTTTCAGTGGTGTCTGACTCTCTGTGACTCCAATTGGGGTTTTCTTGGCAGAGATACTGGAGTGGTCTGCCATTTTCTTCTCCAGTTCGTTTTACAGATTACTTACTGAGGCAAACAGAATTCAGTTTCTTGCCCAGAGTCCCTAGTTAGTTAGTATCTGAGGTCACATTTGAACTCATGAAGATAAGTCTTCCAAACTCCAGACCCAGCACTCTATCCACTGGGCCACCAGAGTTAACCTGCATCTTTTCAGACTGGATTATTTTAAGGTATCTATGGGTATTCTGTTAATTTGGACAAACCTATATATGTTATGCATGTAACACATATTTGGGTAAAATATAAATATATGTACATAAGGTAATATAAAATCTAAATAGATATATATGTATATAGGTAAATATATTAAAATAACTTAATATGTATTATAATATATTTAATAATCCTCTCATATTCTCAGCTTTATTAAGATATAATTGTTTAACTAAGATATAACTATAAGGCTCTGATGATTCTTTTTATTTCTTTTGTTATGCTTTCACCTTCCTCATTTTTTGTTAATTTGATTTTCTTCCCACTCCTTTTTTTTTTAATTGGGAACTTAACCAGCATCAAGTAACATTAGTCAGTCAACATTGTGTAGACACAAAAAAAGGCAAAAACAATCCCTAGCCCTAGAGGATCTCAAATCTACGCCCATACAAGATATTTACTCAGGAGATAACTCAGAAGGAAGGCATTAGCACATGGGGTGAATGGGGCAGAGAAAGACTGTGAGAGAAATTATTACTATCCTATTACATTAATAACTAATTAATTATTAAATTACAATCCAGGCTTTTCTCCTATTTTCTCTCAAGGCCCAGCTCCTGTGAAAGGTCAGTCCTTCTCTGAAGGATATGGATGGTTGATGAGATTAGTCAGAGCCTTCAAGGAACAGGGTCAGATTGACCGCACCCAAGGAGGAAACCTAATTTCTGTTTAGAATATAAATAGAATCTAGTCTGGGTGGGCCCTTGCCCTGAGGGAGGGAACCCCTGTCCTTTCATCCACCCATTAGGGTTTAAGGAGAAAGACGGCCAGAGAGGTCTGGATGGATGGACTCCCCCGCCCAGACTGCTGTAATGGCTGATTCTCACAGTCAAGCCATGTTCTCTGCAGGAGGAGAAAAGACTTTTAACCCACCACCTCATTAAATAAATGTCCACCAATCAGGGTTGAGTTTCACTTGTCAGGGGGCTATTTAAGGTTTGCAGAGTCTCTGTTGGGGGCTCTTTTGGTTACCCAGAGAAACCACTGACCATCAACTTACTGACTGCTGGCTAGACTAACTGATAAATTGATTATCAATTACTCAGAAACTCATCTCTCAGGGTTTTTCATTTGTTTCAGTCATCCACATGCAAAGTAGAAGAGAAAAAGAGGAAAAAAACTAACCAGATTGTTATACCTTTACTCATCCTGATTAGAGAGTATACAAAATATATGTGTGTCTATATATACATATATGCGTGTATATACCCACACACATATACATATGTGTCTACATACACACAAACATATATGTATGTGTGTATAAGTATACACACATACATATATGCACATGTCTATATACACACATATATGTATATATACACATGTATGTGTATATATATATATCAAAAGGGATGGCTGAGGTCTTGAATCTGTACCATGGACAGCTTACTTTTCAATTATATAATAAATTAAATAAATTATTTGCAAAGATATACTGCTTATCTGTGCTCCCTTCTGGCCTTCTATGCATTTTCTAAATCCTTCTATGACCCTCTTTTCTTATCATTTACCCCTGATTTGGTAACCTTATCACAAGCTCTGTTCTTCCCCTCCAATTCTTCCTGGCCAAATGGAAGGAAGGAAGGAAGGAAGGAAGGAAGGAAGGAAGGAAGGAAGGAAGGAAGGAAGGAGGAAAAAAAAAGAAAGAAGAAAATTCTCATGTGTTTAATCCAACAAAATAAATCCCCACAACCGCCACATCTGAAAATGTACACCTCATTCTGCATTTTGAGTTTATGCCCTCCCTATCTAGAGGGACTTCACATCACCAGCCCTTTGGAATTACAGTTGGTCACTGCACTGATCAGATTCTCAGCTGCTTTTCTTAACGGTTTGTTATTGTATGAGTTACTGTCCAGGTCCTGCTCACTTCATTTAAGCATGCCCAGGTTTGTCTGACAACCATGCCTTTTGTTATTTTTATCGTTCAATAACATTCCATTGTAATTTGTTCTGTCATTCCAAAGGTTAGGCAGCCACTTAGTTTCCAGATCTTTACCACCACAAAAAAAGATATAGATATAGATATATACACATACACACACACACATATATAGATACAGATATAGATACATATCTATATGGAGAGAGAGAGAGAGAGAGAGAGAGAGAGAGAGAGAGAGAGAGAGACACACACACACACACACAACATTCTGTACACTCCCTCTTCTTTCTAATCAGGATGAATAAAGTTATGACAACCTAGTTAGTTTTTTTCCAAAAAAAATCAACTTTCAGTTTTTGCATTCTGTGATTAGTTTCTCCTCTAATTTTCAAAATTTCCTCCTTTATCTTTTCTTTGGATTTGTAAGAATTGTCATTTTTAAATTACATATTCAGTTCATCAATTTCTCTTTTATTTTGTTAATATCTAGACATTCTTAGGGCTATATAAGATTTTTTTTTCCTGAGGACTGGTTTAACAGCATTATAGAAATACTGGTATATTCGCTCTCATCACTGTCAATGTCTTTCTATGGATTATTAATAGCATGTCAGTGTGTTTCTATGAATTGTTTTGACCCACTCATTTTTCAGGATGTCATAAGTCTCCATTTATGTGCCTGTCATTTGCTTGTGCTTTTTTCATTTATAATCTCTCTGTGTCCTAGTACATTGTCATTAACCTGCATTTCATCAGCAACCAGAAAATTATTAGCATTTCACACTGCCCGCCTTCAATAATTGTTTTCCTATTTAAGTTCCAGAGCTGAGATTTAACTGACATAAGGCAGAGATGTCAAACATTCCTGCCCACAACACTCTCAAGTGAGACATTCAACCAGATTAAAATGTAATTGGGAAATACCTAGCAAAATAAATAAAAATACAACAAAACATAATATCGACTTGAGGTTTTCTAAGTCAGTATGCAGCCCACAGGGAACTTTATATGTGGTTTACTCAGTTCAGTCCTACTCTTCATGCCTCGATTTGGGATTTTCTTGGCAAAGATACTGGAGTAGTGTGCCATTTCCTTCTCCAGCTCATTTTACAGATGAGGAAACTGAGGTGCACAGGGTCACACAGCTAGTACTCTGTGTGTCTGAGGCTGGATTTGAATTCAGGTCTTCTTGACTCCAGGCCCAGCACTGTATATCCACTGTGCCACCTAGCTGCCCTTATATATGGTTCAATGGCCCCCATTTCTATTTCGAGTTTGACACTACTGGTGCAGGAATTTCCAGTGTGGGGGACGTGGGTCTATCAGTGCAGATAAGAAACTCCATTATCTACCTCACAGTTGTAGAAAATTATTAGGGGCACTGACAGGATATGATTTGACCACAGTCACAAGGCCATGAAATATTAGCAATAGGAAGTTGTACCCACCACCAAGTCCAAAGACTTGGCATTCAAATCCTAGCTTGGTCACTTACTATATATCTCTGTGACTCTGGGCACGTATCTTCCCCTCTGGTGGCAGAAGGCTCAAAAGCCAGCCCTCTGAATACGCCACTCTGCTCTAGTTTTCATTAAGTTATACTAATTGTCTTTTTTTTAAATGTCCTGCTATTTGAAAGTCCAACCGGACTAAATCATTTTGACAAATGATTTATGTGCCTGCTGGTTACTTTTTATCAAAATTATAATACGTATCAAGATGCTTTCAAGGGACCTTTAAAAACCTCCTAAGCACTCAAGGTGAGCCACTGCCATATTTATATAATGCAAGTGAGCATACATCAGTCTTTCTGCCTGAAAAATTAAAGAGTTGAGAAAGCTACTAAAGCTTAAAGAGAACACATCTGTCTAATAAGTACAAGTTAATTCCAGAACTGTATGCCTGGTCACCGAGAAGAAACTAAGAAGTTAATTTATTTTAGATGTAAAATAGTACTAATGATAACTCACATTTACATAACATTTTAAGTTTTCTAAAGTGCTATTCCCAGGTTAGGTAGACAGATAGTATAAGTTTTATCTTCTCTGCTAAAGGTAAGAAAACTTCAGGCAGAGAGGGTGTAATTCTTTCCCCAAAATTTGTTGTTGTTTTTCTGTCATTTTAGCCATGTCTGACTCTTCATGCCTCGATTTGGGGTTTTCTTGGCAAAGATACTAGAGTGGTTTGCCATTTCCTTCTCCAGCTCATTTTACAGAAGACGAAACTGAGGCAAACAGAGTTAAATGACTTGCCCAGGGTCACACAGCTAGGCCAAATTTGAACTCTGGAAGATGAGTCTTCCTGACTCCAGATCTGACACTTATCTACTGTGCCACCCACCTCCCAAAAATACATGGCATCAATTCAAAATCCAGTGTGTCTCTATCGGCAAGGTGGACAACTAATTAGCAGTAGAGTCTGGCATTATACCAAAGACACTGAGGTCCAGATGATCTTGGGATTTAGAACTATTTTAGGTAAATTAGAGATCATTCCAAATTCTGATTCTAGACTTTTTTACAGATAAGGAAACTGAAGTCCACAGAGGTCATCATTAAAATCCATCCCATCTCTACAAGGTCAGTTGGTAACATAACCCACAAGACCCTAAATCCACCCCCACACTTTGATGAATCATCCAAATGGGACTCCAGGGGAAATTATTTGCTTACCACCCAGAAAAAAATCTGACTATTCTTTTGCTAAAAATTCTTCCCATTGTATTGTCCTGGCATTCACAGTCAATGAATTAAATAAGCAAAGTCATATATTTCCTACATGGCTTCTGGGAAGATTTCTTTACCGGTTTATAGCCCAAAGCTTAAGCTTTCCAAAGAAGCTAAGTCCATTATGTAATTGTCATTAAAGAAATTTTCAATATATTCTAGGTCCCCTAGGATATAGGAAGCGCTGTTACAGACGTAACAGTGGAATACTGAGAGGGAACTATTACCCCACCAGGACAGGTACTCTGCTCCATTTTAATCCTGGGAGATTTTTATCCATCAACCTTACACATAGGAGCCACATAACATAACAGAAGGTCTTCACTTGAAACTTTTAATATGAGAATATTAAAAGGAAACCAGTATAGCACATAGGTTAATCATTTATTGACTCATTCTTATTCCACGAAGGGCCCACCTCTACTTCCAGTCAGAAATGTCCTTGAGGGCTATCTTTTATACTTCTTCTTATATACAAGTCATCAGATAATAGGCTGCATCTTCCTTATACTCACCATGTCTCTTTCTATCACCATTTGCATCCCCTGAAAATGATTCCTCTGGGTTCACAGTGCCCTATGAGAAGCAAGCATATGGCACCACTGGGAGATGGGCTTTGGGAACATTAAGCAATTAAAAAATATAGTACAACTACCCAGGCAGTTCCAGTATATCCAATCGTGGTTAGTTCTGTATTCATTTCTACACAAAACTTTTTTTTAAAAAAGAAACTGACAAACTTGAAGGCAATGGTAAAGGAACTGGTGGCCATGCCAGTTGACCAAAGTTGAAGGAACCTGAAACATTTAGTTTGGAGAAGAGATCTGGGGATGTTAGAGGAGAGGGCAGGGCTAGAGCATAGAGGACAATAACTATCTTCAAATCTGAAGGACTTATATTTGAACCCAATTTTCTTCATTAATAGGAAGTTACAGATAAGCATATTTTGACTTGATCAAGGCAAAACTGCCTGACATTAAGAACTGTCAGAAAAGGGTATCATCAAGAAGGAAGCATTCCACCCCCTTGCTTTTTGATCTTTAAGCAGAGGCTGGGTTTATGAGAATATATGAATTGTATGCTGGTTAGAAGAGATTAAAAGATGTGAAGTCACAAAACTATGTATAGAAACTCTTTTTGTGGTGGCAAAGAATTGGAAACTGAGGTGGTGCCCATCAGTTTGGGAATGGCTCAACAAGTTATGGTATATGAATGGGATGGAATACTATTGAGCTGTAAGAAATGATGAAAGGAGGGGCAGCTAGGGAAGTGGATAGAGCAATGAAGTGTGGAGGACCTAAGTTCAAATCCAGCCCCAGGCACTTACCAGCTGTATGACCCTGGGCAAGTTACTTAACCCCAGTGCCTCAGGAAGAAAGAAAGAAGGAAGGAAGGAAGGAAGGAAGGAAGGAAGGAAGGAAGGAAGAAAGAAAGAAAGAAAGAAAGAAAGAAAGAAAGAAAGAAAGAAAGAAAGAAAGAAAGAAAGGGATGATTTCAGAGAAAGCTGGGAAGACTTGTTTGAACTGATGTCCAGTGCAGTGAACAGAACCAGGAGAACAATTAATATAATAACAATAGTACCAGAAAGACAACTTTTAAAGACATAGGAATTCTGACCAGCAAAATGCCAAACCCAAGTCCAGAGGGCTCATGCAGAAACTATACTATTCTCTACCTCCTGATTGAGAGGTGACGGACTTAAGAGTGAAGAATGATTTTTTTTTTTAAGATGGCCAATGCAGGAATTTGTTTTGCTTGTTTGTAAGGGGTTTTGTTTTTCTTGCTTTCTTAATGGTGATGGGAGGGTGGGAAGAAAGGTGAAAGAGATCAAATGTATACCTGAAAATAAAATAAAATTATTTTAAAACATAAAGACAATTCCTGCCTTCAAATATTTACAACCCTGTTTTTCTTAAAATATAATGACCAAAACTGAACACAACTCTCCAGATGGGTCTAACCCAGATGGAATACAGTGATAGAATACTTCCTTTATTTATTTATTTTTGCTTTTTGGTGAGGCAATTAGGGTTAAGTGACGTGCCCAGGGTCACACAGCTAGTTATGTGTCAAGTGTCTAAGGCTGGATTGAACTCAGGTCCTCCTGACTCCAAGGCCAGAGCTCTATCCACTTCACCACCTAGCCGACCCTTACTTCCTTTGTTTTGATTTGTACTTTTATCGATGCAACCTAATATTAGTGAGGGTGTCTGTGTGGTTCGGTGACTGGAGAGACAGCCCTGAAGGAAGGAAGACCTAGGTGCAAGTCCCATATCCTGGCTGTGGTCCCTTAAATCTGTCAGTGCTCCCAAGAAACTCTTAAAAATGACAAATGTTAGAAACGTTGCTGATCTACCCTGGAAGAGGGAGTTTCTTCAATGTAGGCAGGTCTAGACCAAAAAAAAAAATTGCATTAGCTTTTTAACTGCCACATCACACAATAAGCTTTCAGTAAACCAAATCTCCCAAGTCTTTTTCACATGAATTGCTGCCAATCTGGGTCTCCTGCATTCCATACTGGCACAAGTGATTTTTTTTTTAATCCTTATGAAATCTTTATATGTATTTCCAGTCAATTTCATCTTCTTAGGTCTGGTCCATTATTCCAAACTGTCAAAATTTTTGTGAAGCCTAACGTTGTCATTCCAAGTATTAGCCAGCCCTCTCAGCTCTGTGTCACATCCAAATTTGATATTTATATGACTGTTGAACCATACAGGGCCAAGGACAGAGCCCTGGGTCATGATACCAAGGCCCTCCTTAAGTCTAGGTTCCCTATTGCTGAATAATCACTTTCTTTTCTACAGAAATATGTATAAAGCAAAATGTGCTTAATAAAATAAACTGCACAAAATTAAAATCCAGGAAGCGGAAGACGCTGTGTACCAAGAATTAAATAATAAGTGTACCACTTATTAAATGTAAGAGATAAAAAGATTGACATACACTAAATTAACAGACTGTGATGGAATAAAAACGTATTCACAAGTTTAGTTTCAAAAATAAAAAAAGTCAAACTTCAAATTTAAGCCAGAAGTACAGGCTTGATTTTATTTTATTTCTTTAAATTTTAAACACTGCTTGAAAGACCTCAATTTTTATGTCAGAAGCATTGCCACATATCAAGGGTTTTCCGTCCAAAAAGCAGGGAGCTACAATTAAGAAATGCACAATTAAGCAGGGTCTTTTACTGTAAACATTATTCATTGGGCACAGGAATGACTCAAGGCTGGATCCCTACCAGAATCAGCATCAGCCATCAGCAGGAGTCACCTATTGCCCTGACAACGGCTCAGCCAGGACGCTGACATGCAGAGATGCCCTCATAAGAAATATCTGCTGAGGCTGTGGCCATCAGCATAGCAGGGGCTCTTATTCAAAAGGTCTCTTAAGTTCCCTTTTTAGTTCTGTCTCTCCTTTTGCTTCCTTTTTTTCTTTGTCTTTGTCTTCTCTTTTTTTTCCCCCTCTTCTTTCTGCTACATTAGGGCCATGCTGACAAACTGAGTTTTTCTACCTACAAAATTTTGCTATCCAGTAGATGCCAGTCAATCAATCAATCCAACGCTCAATCAACATGTATTTATTAGGAACCTACTATGTTCCAGGAACTGCACTAAACACTGCAGAGAAACAGACAAAAACTTAAAGTCTATGCCACTAATGTAAGGGGAAAAAAAGAGAGAATATTTTCTACAAGTCACTCCACTTTCCTAAAAAGTACATTCAAATTTTGGAAGACGCCAGCACAAAAGGAAAAACCTTCTAAGATGTCCCTAGGAACTTGTCTTTCCAGAAGAGTGACTCATGAACTGTCAATTAGCACTCAAATGCTTTTTCTCCCTAACTGAATACTGTTTAGGGGCCTATGTCAAAGATTACTTATGGGGAAAAAACAGAATGGAATGATAAGTCTTCTACTCTGCCTGGGGGTTTTCCAATCAAATTGGCTTTAACACTTAACCACAGATCTTTTATCAAATGTCACCGAAACAAGACCTCGAAAGTTGGTATTTCTAGTAAAAGTTCTGAGAAGGGGCCAGACCTCTTAAGGGTTATCAGTGTATTCTGCCACTTTTTCACCTGTCTAGAGAGAGACAATCATGGGGAGTAGGAGAAGTAAACAAGCATTTTATTAAGTGCTTACTATTGCAGGCACTCTACTAAACAGAGTTACAAATGTGAACTGTTGTTCAGTCATGTCCAACTCCCCATGACTCCATTTGGTGTTTTCTTGGCAAAGACACGGGAGTGGTTTGCCATTTCCTTCTCCAGCTCCTTTTTCAGATGAGGAACTGAGGCGAACAGCGTTAAGTGACTTGCTCAGGGTCACACAGCTAGTAAGATTCACTCATGAAGGTGAATCTTCCTGACTCCAGGCCAGGCACTCTATCCACTGCTCCACCTCGATGTCTCATGCCCTATGTAACTTTGGGCAACTCCTCTTTGGGCCTTTTTCTCACCTGTAAAACAAGAGCACCAGACTAAATGTCTGTGAGTTCTATACCTGCTCTAAGAAGTTGTGATTTGGTTTCCCCGAGCTGTCCCTGCCTCTCTGGGTCCAGTTCCAGAATCCAGCTCCAAAGTCCATCATTAGAAGCTGGCCTCTCTTTCCTCTCTACTTCTCAGCATCAGCCACCAATTAGGTTCTTGACAGAGTGTAGGGGAAAGGTAGACCACCCAGTTCACCTTAGAGAGGAGATGTATTCAATGCTTAAAAATCATAATGGAAATAGAAACAGGCAAGGAGCCTGTTTCATGCCTAGAGGTGAAATAGAAAGGATGAGGGGTACTCATAGTGCATTTTTCACCCCTGTGATGCACTCACACTCAATTTTCTACTTCTTTCTTGTCTTTGCTCACTTACAGGCTCACTTGAGAAGCTTAAAACCTAACTTTTCATATTTGTATGCCCAGCAGCTATCACACAGTACCTTGCGCACCGTAGGTGCTTAGTAAGTATTTGCTAGATTGAAGGAGTGCCCCCAATTGTTATGCGGTCTAAACCACTACACTGCACCATTCCTTGTCTCAAGAACACAATTACTATGGAGGAGACAAACAGGGGTGCCTCTTCTAGCAACAGATGGAGAATGTGGTGAAGGAACTCTGAGGAAGTATTTCACGGGTGGTAGCAAACATGAGCATTGTAAAGTGCCCCAAGTCCAACGGGTGTCCCCCATTCTTCCCTAAGAACAGGCTGCTGACAGAATTGTTCTACTGAATGAATGGTTTGGGGGGGGGGATGTACAAGGAATTCATTTTAATGGATTCCTTGCACTATTGAGAACTCTGCAGCCCTGAACTAGGTGAAAGGAAATAGAAAATGAAAGCAAGATGAAATCAAGACTGTACTCTTCCCAAGCAGTTCCTAAACAAATCTCAAAGTTGCCACCATTTTGACACAGTTAAAAGTCCCCAAATTAATCTGATCTTTAAAAAGATGAAAGGATCTTGAGCTTTATTAGTAACCTATTAAGAGCAAAACAAAAATAATTTGCCATTTGCCCTTAGGGTACGTCTTCAAATTGTCTCATTATAAGGCTCAAAGACTTTAGGATCCTTGGCTTCTGTCAAACCCTACTGCCATCATCATTACTTGTGCTATGCCTTCTTACTACTGTTTCTTTTTAAAATCCACACGTTCCCCTCCTTTTTTTTTTTTTCGTTTCCCTCTCCAAGTACTATTTCTGAACTGACTGTAAAACGCAGGTGTCAAGCTAACTCAGCCGACTTAATGAGGGTGACTCATCCTCCCATCAGGGTCCAGAACAACAAAACCGAAAGAATCGTTCCTTTTCCCTTTGAAAAGGGAACTGGTCATGGTTTCAGAGCATCCGGTTTCAAAGCACAATTCCCCTCTCCTGACATACCAATGCACAGTGCCATCGCAAAGCACTGGGCAGAGTTGTCTCCTGCCAAAGTCAGCCCATTAGCCTTTCTGGTTCGCTTCTCCAAAGAGTAACAACAGACTTCCCAACCCACATCCACCCAGGTGGGTGCCTCTGCCTGTCAGAAAGAGAGCCAAGTTGGCGCTGATGCTAATTATCTTCCTCCCACAAAGATCAAAGGTGTTTTGTTTTCCTGTAGGAGATTTAGGGGGTTGCTTTGCCAGTTTTATTTACTTATGGGGGGGTGGAGGGTGGGACTCAGGACTCCACCTTAACTAGAACCAGCTGGGAAGTGGCTCAGGCGCGGGAGAACTCTGAACTTGGACCTGAATTCAAAGCCACCTGTGAGAACTTGGACAAGTGAGTGAGACCAAGTCGCTCCTTTCTCTGGACCCTGAGACTTTCCTCTTCTGTAAAAATGAGCGGTTTGGGTTAGGGGGTGCTCTGGAGGTCCCTCCCAGCTCCTGATTCTACGGTTCTAACTGGGAGAACCTGGGCAAGGCACTGAACCTGTCAATCAATCAACCAGCCAGACTGGGGATTTAAAAAACGAAACAAACAAATAAACCGAGCCCCTACGCACACTCCACGGGTGAAGACCACATGCAAACAAACAACTTTATACAAACTGGAGGGGATCTCTGTACCACAGCAAAGTGCCTGGCGCTGAATTTTGCTCATCAGTAAATGGCTCTTCCAGCTCTCTAAGCCTAGCACCCCACGGTCTCCTCCCGGCCTCAGTTTTGGGGCTGGCGCCCGCAGCGTCCCCAGCGCGGGCGCACACACCTCCCGGGCGTAGGCGAGCCCACCGGGGCGCGGGGCAGGCGGCGCCAGGACGGGAGCCCATCTCCGGCCCCGCTCCGGCCATCATGTCCGCGGCACCCCCCCAGCGGCTCGCTGGTCACTCCTTCCGTACCCGCCCAAACAAGCTGCAAAGTTCCCCAAGCGAAGGCAAACTTTTCCGAAAGCGCGGCTCGCTTGCCTTACCTGGGCAGCGGCGGACGCCGGGGACGCCCGGGGCAGGCGCCGCAGCAGCCGGCGGCCAGCCGGCAGCATCGCGCCGGGGCGGGCGTGGGGAGACCCCCGTCAGGGTCACGGCTGCATGCAAAGCCCGTGCGCTCGCGGCCGGGCTCTGCTCCCGGAGTTGGGGCTCAGAGCGAAGGCGGCACTCCCGCTCGCCCGCGCCGCCACGCAGCCCCAGCCAGCGCCCGCCCCAGCCTCAGCCTCAGCCTCCGCCTCCCGCGTCCAGGGGCGGATTAAAGGGGAGGGTGTGGTCCGCTCTTCTCTCTCCGGCTCTCTGCACGCTCAAAAGCGCAACTCGGTTTTCTTCCCGCCGACCAAAAACTTTCCACCCCCACCCCTCCGTCCCGCGTCTTCAGTGTCGGGTGGAAGGGAGGGCTCTTTCCCTTTTCCGCCTTCTTCTGCCCACCCGGAGAGAAACGGCAGCGCCACAGAGCGCACGGGGAAAGGTCAAGGGGTTGGGCTCCCCCCAAGCGGAGCTGCTGATAGCGTAATGTCTGTGTCCGTTTGGGCAGGACAGGGAGGGAGAAAAAAGAGAGGGTGCACTGGGTGGAGAGGGGCGCGAGAGCCAGAGGGGCCGGGAAGAGAAAAGAAAGAGGGGGACTGTGGCACGGGAGGCAGACCTACAGAGTACTCGGGAGGAGTAAAGAAGGGGGGGGGGGCTCGTGGCAGATACAATCCTAAAGAGGACCTGGAAAGAGCAGAGAAAGAGTGGGGCTCGTGGCACGGGAGGAGCAAAGAAAGAGGTGGGGACTCGTGGCAGATACAGTCCTAAAGAGGACCTGGAAAGAGCAGAAAAAGAGGGGGGCTCATGGCACAGAGACAATCCTAAAGAGGTCCCGGGAAGAGCAAAGAGACTGGGCACATCTTGGTTAATTTCAAAATGGTGAGCCTCAAAAAGACACCTCTTTACGGTAGAATGAGGAAGTCAGATCAGCCTCTCCTGACTCACCCCCACTGCCAGGGCACCATTTTGTAGCCCGAGGCCAACCAAACCATCGCTCCAGGAGGATATCTCTGTCAGTGGTACCCTCAGTCAAGTCCTGAGAAAGATGGCATTGTGTGCTTTGGCTTTAGGTGCTTGTCTTGTGAAAGAAAAAGACTCCAATTTCATACGAATTCTTGATCTCGGAAGGAAAATGAGGACTTAACCAGTTCCAAACCCTTTTTCATTTGCCCATAAAGAAAGAAGCCAGGGGCAGCTAGATGGCACAGTGGATCAAGCACCAGCCCTGAAGTCAGGAGGACCTGAGTTCAAATCCAGCCTCAGACCAAACACTTGCCACTTACTAGCTGTGTGACCCTAGGCAAGTCACTTAACCCCAACTGCCTAATCAAAAAAAAAAAAAAGCCAAAAAAGTGATCCAAAGGGTTGCCCACGAAGAAAAGGCCAAGAGAAGTCATGTGGATTGTTGGGTGTGTCACTGGAGATGCCAAGGTGAAAATAGCCCCTGCCCTCGAGGAGCTCACTGTCTGATGGAGGGGACAGCATGCAGATAACTATGTATGTACAAATTTGTGCAGGCTAAGTTCATTCAGAGGGAAGCATCGGAATGGCTAGATCCTAGGCAGCAGAGCCAGGAAGACTTGAGTTCACACAGTAATAATGGCCGTAGGACCCTTAGCAAGGCAATTAAGTAATCCCTCCGTGTTCTAAATTATAAGTTGCAGAGAAGGTGCCAGACTGTGCGTTGGTAGATGAAATCAAGGCCAATCCATTTCTTTTGTCCAGGTTTAGAAACCAGGTCTCCATGCCTGTGCTTTAGGGGTCTAGATAGTTCACACTCATTCCATTGAAACCCAAGGAAAATAACTGGTGATTCTTTGGAGCTCCATTTTCCTTTACTTTAAAAGAAAAAAAGTGAGGATCACTCAGCCCAGTCAGACACCCTATATCTTCAAAGACCTTCTGTTGTACTCCCAGCTAGGTTTGACAGTTCTGCTTCCTGGTGTGTATTTTTTCAATGCATAATTTACTTTAATTTTTTAACACTTGTGAAGAACGCTGTTCCTAACTTTTTCCAACATGGAACAAGAAAATGTATCAAACATTCCAGATCAATTACTATAACTCAGAAAAAATAATTTTTATTCATATACAGCTTTCTGGGTTTTTGTTGGTTGTTTTACAAGAGCCTTAAGCAATAGCAAAATAAAATAAAATATATATATTCTTGCCTAACTTTTATTTTTATTGATTTATTTTAAACTTAAATACACATTAGGAAAAGAAAAAGAAACATCATAAACTAAAATATTAAAACCTAAATAGAATAAAATATTTTTTTAAAAAAGTTTGGCAAACGTGCACCTGATTTGGCTCCTTCTGACAGTTGCCCCTTGCACTGAATTAATTACTCCTATATACCATTAAGTTCAAGCTAGAATCACTTACTACTGGGACGGTCAGGTTAGTTCCCAGGATTACATTTTCCTAACTGTACATCATGGTAATGAGGACAGAATGGAGTATTATTTGTACATGTGTACCACAGCACTGTTTACTCAGACACATAAACAGTTTAAACCAGGGACGGGGAACCTTCGGCCTCCATGCTATGCATGGCCCTTTAGGTCCTCAGGTGTGGCCCTTTGACTGAATCCAAATTTCACAGAACAAATCACATTCTTAAAAGTATTTGTTCTGTAAAACTTGGACTCAGTCAAAGGGCCGCATTTGAGGACCTAGAGGGTCACATGTGGCCTGAGGCCAAAGGTTCCCCATCCCTGGTTTAAACAATGAGTATTTTAGAAGGTGGTCCAAAGTGTCCCTATACTATAACTTTCCCTCTCCCAAATATTTTATTTGATCCTCACAACAATCCTAAGATGTAGGTGCTGTTATTATCCTTATTTTACAGATGAGGAAATGGACTTGCTCACATATCTAATAAACGTCTGAGACTCAGGTCTTACAAACTCCGGGCCCTGCCGTCTATCCACTGAGCCTCTCTCTTTTAGCTACTCCCTCCCTTTTTTTTTCTCCTGGAAAAAAATCATGGAAAACACAACTTTACTTTCTCTCCTCACCCTGATATAACTGTGTCCAAGAAGGCCAAAAACCAGAGAGACTAGAGTTTCTCCTGCTTGGTGCAGAACTTAGGGTGATTAAGAAAAGGGAAGAGGTAGTGGGCTAGAATTTTGTGTGACCTTGGACAAGTGCATTTAACCCCTGTGGGCCTCAGTTTCCTCACTGTTATCAGGAGCATTGAGATTCAAAGCAGATCAGAGGTTTAGAGCTGGAAGGCACTTAGAAGCCTTTTAGTTTAACCCTCTAATTTTTTTTTTTAAGGCAATTGGGGTTAAGTGATTTGCCCAGGGTCACACAGCTAGTAAGTGTCAAGTGTTTGGTCTGAGGCCGGATTTGAACTCCGGTCCTCCTGACTTCAGGGCCTATGCTGTGTCCACTGCACCACCTAGCTGCCCCTTTAACCCTCTAATTTTACAGATAAGGAATCTGAAGCAAAGAGTGACTTAGCCCAAACCACAATGTCATAATGATAGGAGGGTCTGACAAAAGGTCCTCTGGCTCCCAAGATATCCAGTGTTCTCTACTGTCACACTCCATAGGGCCTTTCCAACATGAAATCCTTCTTTGTCAGATGATAAAACAAAGCCAACACCTCCTGCAACTTAATTCAGTCTCCCTTCCTTTTCTCCATTAGTCTTCCCCTCTTTGAGTCTGGTTGTCCTGCCTCTCCAAATACCCCTCCTCTGTTTCTGATGGTTTTTGTTTCTCCTTCAAAGATGGACATTCCCAAAGACGGAGTCCTTCTCCCCCTGTACTCTCTTCCTTGTCCGTTTCACTTAATGATCTCAATTATCAACTCTATGTAGATTATTCCCAAAGCTATATCTATCTCCAGCCTAGGGAAAGGTTTCTGAGCTCTAGTTTCAAATTTCAAACTACCTGATGGACATTTCCACCTGCATGTCCCACCTGCCCCTCAAAAATCTACATCAAAGAGTGAATTTATCATCTTCTCCCTAAAACCTGACTCTCTTTCCTATCTCCCCTAGTTCTAATGCTGGCACCATTATTCGCCAGGTCACAAGGGCTCAAAATCATGAGATCACTTTTGACCCTGTATGTCCAAGTATTTGCTAAATCTTATTGATCCTGCCTGGGCAATATCCCTTGCATCCATTCTCTCTGTTCTACTTCCCCTGTAACCATACTGGTTCAGGTCTTCATTCTTGTTAACCTGAACTAGAATAATATTGGTGTTTTAATTGAGTAATAGCAAAAGAAGTTAAAGAAAGAGCCCAGGATGGGTTCCTCTTGTTAGGGAAGGGGAGAGAAAGTAGGAGCAGATACCTACCTCCTAACAGAGAGGTAATGAACTAGTAAGCAGAATGAGACATGGACATTGGCATTATGGGAATCTGTTTTGTATGACAATGCTTATTTCTTTTTTTAAAAATAATTTTATTTATTTTTAGTTTTCAACATTCACTTCCATAAGAGTTTGAGTTCCAAATTTTCTTTCCATCTCTCCCCTCCCTCCACTCCAAGACAGTGTGTAAATTGATATAGATGAGGACACATTTCTTACAAAGGTTTTGTTTGTCTTTTCTTCAGTGGAAAGGTCAGTTGGGAGGGAGAAAAACATAAAAGACTGGTAATTTAAAGAAATTAAGTAAATATGAGCAGAAGCCAAAGGGCAAGAGTAAGCTTAGAGTAGACTAGTTATGAGAAGAAGGGTAACCAGGCTGACTGGGGCAAAGGTTCCTTTGGGATAGCAGTGGATGGAGAGAGAAAGGCCACATGTTTGGAGGGTCTTAAGAGCCAGGCAGAAACATTTGTAGAAACAAAACAAAAAAGAAATTATGAAAGGTGAGTTTCAGGATAATTGATTCGGCAAGAAAATTTTAGTTTTAGATGAGAAAAGAAAAAAGATAGGACCCAACTAGGATCTGAAGAATATTTCAAAGAAGGAAACAAAAGCATTTAGTGATGAGTGGGTTGTGAGGCAAAGGAGAGAAAAGGGTGAAAGATAACTCCCAGGTGACAAGCCTGATATTCTATTGAGAAATGAGGCAGCTGGTACTGATGGAGAGAAAATGAGTTATGTATGCTCAGACCCGGCCCATTTTTGTTTTATTTGTTTTGTTGGACTATAACTGTATCATACAGGGTTTATTTAAGCTACTATATCTTAAAACTGGGGCAGCTAGGTGGTGCAGTGGGTAGATCTCTAGCCTTATATGTGACACTTACTAGCTGTGTGACCCTGGGCAAGTCATTTAACTCCAATTGCCTCGCCAAAAAGCAAAAACAAGACAAAAAACTAACCAAAAAAAAACCCCTTAAAACCACAGTAAGACTTTTGGGAAAACCTGTGTTCAATGCCGCCAGGAGGGTCACTGGTCCAAGGAGTGCCCCTCCAGGGTACCCCCTCAGAGGAAGCCCCTGGAACAGACACCTCCAGGACCTTGCTCAAGATGTGACCAGAAGGGACGTTGGAAGAAGGATTGTCCTTGAGGAAGAAGTGGTAGAACAGCCCCCCAGTACACTGTCCTCCAGTTTTCTCAAGACTGGGGAGGACAGGGGAGCCTGGGTCCTGGCAACACTCCCACGTTCTCCATCTCTCTCTCTTTTTTTTTTTTTGGTTAGGAAATGGGGTTAAGTGACTTGCCCATGGTCACACAGCTAGTAAGTGTTATGTGTCTGAGGCTTGATTTGAACTCAGGTCCTCCTGAATCCAAGGCCAGTGCTTTATCCACTGTGCCACCTCGCTGCCCCTCTCCATCTCTCTTGACAAGCCCTGGGCAAAAATCACAGCCCAAGGGTCAGAGCCATCAACTACCAGATGACTGCTCAGGCTGTATACCCAACCTCTGACCAAGTCCAAGGTCTCTAGCCCACTAACCTTGGAATCAGCTGGGTTCTGAAGTCCGACCCTTTAGAACAGGACCCAGAGAGGCAGGGACAGCTCTATGCCCCTTGCCAGCAGGAAGCAGTCTCAGAAGCCGAGAACTTCACCCATTGCCACCAAAAGAATTTGGGTCCCCTTTGTTTGAGGGGGGGAATGATGGGGTATGGGCCCAACCTGAGAGTTTTGCCCCTTGACCCCAAAAAGAATTTGGCTTCCATTTGTCTACAGGCCCCAGAAAACCCTTAAGCTTTTCTTACTCTGGTCTCAAATGGTTCCTTATCTACTCCCCTTATCTCAACCTCTGAAAGCCCTAGCCCCACCTTTTGATCTTATTCAGATGTCCTTCAAACTTCTTCCTTCCAGTTCCCTTCATTATCTATTCTCATTGTTTATTCAATCTCTCAGACCTTCCAATCAGAATTCTCCCAAAATCGCCTAGACTCTTTTCCCAGCCTCTTCCCTGGTACCCAAAGTTACTTTAGTGTATGTAAGATCCACCCTAGCCCTGACTTTCTCATGCTCACTCATCCCTATGGGCATTACTAATGTTCAGATTCCTTAAGAGTCTGGCCTGCATGGTTTATCTCTAATAAACTTTTTCTCTGGCTGAAAAAAAAAGTGTTACATCAAGTCGTTTTGAGGTAGTCTGTGTCAGAGGGAACAGGGGAACCATGAAACGTCATGAAATGATTTGGATGTTAGATTAATGCTAAAATAAATAAAATTGTTTCTGGCAGATTTGTGCCCAATATCCACAGTGCAGTATTAACATTTTTCCTTCAGTGAAAGTTAAAAAAAAAACCACAAAAATATTTTAATGTACAGAAGAGGACACAAGCAGCAGTGTGTTACTACTTTGATAAATGTAATATAAATACTTCTTTAAAAACTGTGGATGGCTGTAGTTGGCAGAGATTTTTGGTTTGGTTTTGTTTTTTTACAAACCTTTCTTATTTGTTAAATGTTTGTTTACCTTCTTTTGCACTGGGAAAATGAGCAGTGTTGCATCTATTCAACCAATAGGGGCCTTTGGCAAGTATTAAATCCTTATAGTGTGTCTATACCAACTTTGCCATCATCAGTGTACACTCATCTGACAGTTGCTTAATTGGACTACATCAATTCTGAGCTTTTGTTCTAAAATGTGTACTCACTGGACCAATATACTATTAAAAGTGTATATGTGTATATTTATATACACACATATATATACATATTGTGTGTGTGTGTGTGTGTGTGTGTGTATTCCTACTTTCACATCTGAAAGTCTCCTGGTATTCAGTTTCAGATTAAATTTGACTCAATTCTTTACATGTTTGAGAAATGAAGCCTTTATGAGAGAAACTTGCTTCAAAAATTTTTTTTCGTAGTTACTATTGCTAACTATATTTCCTTCCATCCTATTCCTTCCCTGCCCACTTATTTGCTTTTTCTCTCTCCTTTCACCCTGTTCCTCCTCAAAAGTGTTATGCTTCTGACTATTACCTCCCCTCATCTGCCCTCCCTTCTACCATTCCTCTCTTTCCCCTCCTTTCTTGGAGGGCAAGATAGATTTTTATTTATGTATTTATTACCTCTTGCTTTGGTGCCCACCCTACTGGGCAAGGGTTGGGGGCAGTTTGAGTTTCAGCTGGCTTTTTTTGGTTTGTTTTTGTTTTTGTTTTTTTCCAAACTGGCTTTTAAGAAGTCTGTTCAGGTGGGCTTAGGTTCTGTTTATAGGATTTCCTCTTTTGTCTCCAAACTTCTAAACTATAGCTTGTAATTATGAGGAAATAAAATTTTCAGTGTATAATGAAAAAAATTGTGTTTATTAGTGATTGTTGTCGTTCGGCCTTCATGACTCTTCCTATGGAGTTTTCTTGGCAAAGATCCTGCAGTGGTTTTTCATTTCCTTCTCCAGTGGATTAAGGCAAACAAGTGAATTGCCCAAGGCCACACAGCTAGTGAGTGTCTGACATTGGATTTGAACTCAGGTCTTCCTGACTCAGGACTAGTGCTCTATCCACTGCTCTATCTAGCTGCCTCTGTTAGAGATTATAGTCCAATGATTCAGTGTGATACTTCTGCCAAGCTACCTCGAACTATACTATGACTAATGAGTGCTTTAAAATTAGATATTCGTCTACTACTCTGCACTTCAGTTAGGGCAGCCACAAAATGTAGGGGATGGATTCTGTTTCCTTCTAGCCCTAAATCTTATTCTGTGAAGCAAGTCCAGCCAAAGATACTAAGGAATCTGATATTCCATGACTTGTTTTTGTAAATCCAGCAGTTAATGACTTTCCCAGTCCCTATGGTGGCTGTCTGTTTCAGCCCAGTCACTTTTGTAATCATTAACTTCAAAACCATTTATACAAAAGTGGATTCCCAGGAAAATAATTGAACTTAAGCAGATGTCTAATCAGAGCAGATAGTTTTTTTAGAGCAAACTGAAATGACTCAAACTTTAAGACCTTATAATTTGAAGGTCATAAAATTAAAGCTGGGAGGAACAGAAGAAGTCACCTTGCCCAACCCGTCCATTTGATACTCGAGGAAAGTGGGGCCCAGAGAGGTAAAGTGACCTACCCACATTTCGAACAAAAGGAAAGGAGCAGAACCAGAATTTAAATGCAAACCCCAAATGTCATTTTCTTTCCACTGTACCATGTATAATTTTGTGAAAATATAGAATGTGAAAAGATAAAAATTAATGTTACCTCTGATTTCTACTGTATTGATTTTACAGTGTAATCTATTTTATGCAATATTGATTTTTATAATTAAATTCATATCCTTGCTCAGTTTCAGTTTTCCCTCAGACCTAGTTTAAAAGTATGTTTGAAAGGGAATGTTGTTATCACTGATGCAGTTGGCCCATGGGACATCTGCTTGTTGTCTATAAGCTCCAACCATGGGGGTGCCACCCCCCAAAAAAGACAGATCTGTCTGTACTTAGCTGTCCTTGTGCAATTAAGGGGAGTGGTGGTTATGGATTTCCTAGCCAAGATTATAAGAGGCAGATGAGTCCCATAAAACAATTAACATTCCTTAATTATCAGAGAGGGGGCATGGTTAGCCAGACCTGAATATTGACAAAAATTATTAATATTGTTAACAAAAGGACAGAAACTGTTAATACCAAATGTAATGTTACCTAACACTCCCTAAATGACCCCAGAAATGTCAGAATGTCAGCATTCCCAGGAAGATCGTGTCAATTAGGATGAGCTGAGTCAGACCTTAAATCCTAACCTTAGATCTTGCTTTGTTGGGGTCAAGCTGGATCTAGGCCTTTGATGTCCTTGCCCACTTTCATTGGAATTCATGGCATGAAGGGCAAAACTTCCAGAATGAACTGTCTCCTTGGTCAGATTGCTGGGGCCTTGCTACCTTGTGTGGCCTCCTCTCCTTCCCTCCGAAGGGTATAAAAGACTTCATGGGCCTCTAGTTTGGGAAATGCATTGGATATCTCCCAGGGTGACAGGTTTGCTACCCTGTTATCTCAGTTAAAAACACTTTATTCCTCATGGCATTAATTTATTTTAGGACTTGACGATGCAAACCCACTTTCCCCAATGTAGCCTATCGTAATGTTCCCCAACTACCTCAACTCCCTCCTTTCTATGACAACGAAGAGTATCCCCTCCCCCCACTTCTCATTGGGGCATTATTGAAGTTGAATTGGAAATAAATTTTTAAAAAGAAAAGAAAAATAGAATTGGTTGAATGAAAAAGGAGGTACAAAAGCTTACTGAAGAAAATAATTCCTTAAAAGTTGGAATTGAGCAAATGAGAAATCAAGAAACAATAAAACAAACCAAAACAATGAAAAAATAGAAGACAATGTGAAATATCTCATTGGAAAAACAACTGACCTGGTAGATCCAGGCAAACTAATTTGAAAATTATTGGATTATCTGAAAGCCATGGTCATCTTTCAAGAAATTATCAAGAAAAACTGCCCTGATATTCTAGAACCAGAAGGTAAAATAGAAATTGAAAGAATCTACTGATCACCTCCTGAAAGAGACGCCAAAATGAAAACTTCCAGGAATATTATAGGCAAATTCCAGAGGACTTTCAAGCATTCTTGATGAAAAGACCAGAGGTGAATAGAAAATTTGACTTTCAAATATAAGACTCAAGAGAAGCATAAAAAGGTAAACAGGAAAGGGAAATTATAAGAGACTTAATAAGGTTAAACTGTTTAATTCTTACGTGGAAAGCTAATACTTTTATCTCTTAAGAACTTTCTTGTTATTAGGGAAGTTAGGAGTATATATAGACAGGGGGCACAGGTGTGAGTTGAAAATGAAGGAATAATATCTAAAAAAATAAAATTAAGGGGTAAGACAGGAATGTACTGGGAGAAAGGGAAAAGGAGAGGCAGAATGGGGTAAATTATCTCACATAAAAATGTCAAGAAAAAGCTTTTGCAGTGGAGAGGAAGAGGGGGGAGGTGAGAGGGGATGAGTGAATCTTTTATCCAAATTGGCTCAAAGAGTGAATAACATACACACTTAATTGGGTATAGAAATCTGTCTTACCCTACAAGAAAGGAGAGGAAAGAGAGGAGTGATAGAAGGGAGGGCAGATGAGGGGGAGGTGGTAGTCAGAAGCATAACACTTTTGAGGAGGAACAGGGTGAAAAGAGAGAAAAAAAGCTAATAAGCAGGCAGGGAAGGAATAGGATGGAAGGAAATACAGTTAGCAATAACTGAAAAAAAATTTTTTGAAGCAAGTTTCTCTGATAAAGGCTTCATTTTCAAACATGTAGAGAATTGAGTCAAACTTATGAAAATAAGAGCCATTCCCCAATTGATAAATGATAAAGAGATACAAACAGTTTTCAGAGGAAGTAATCAAAGCTATCTACACCCATATGAAAAAATGTTCTAACTCACTATTGATTAGAGAAAAGCAAATTAAAACAATTCTGCCAATACCTAGAAGACTCGCTAATAGGACAGAAAAGGAAAATGATACATGGTGGAGCAGATGTGGAGTTGTGAACTGAATTCAGCCATTCTGTAGAGCAATTTGGAGCTATGCCCAAAGGGCTATGAAACCATGCATACCCTTTGACCTAGCAATACCAGTACTAGGTCTGTATCCCAAAAGAGATAAAAAACAAAAAAGGAAAAGGACCTATATGTACAGAAATATTTATTAGCAGCCCTTTTCATGGTGGCAAAATATTAGAAATTGAGGGGATGCCCATTAATTAGGGAATGGTTGAACAAATTGTGGTATGTGATTGTGATGGAATACTGTTATATTATAAGAAATGATGAGCAGAATGCTCTCAGAAAAACATGGAAAGACTTATATGAGGTGATGCAAAGTGAACTGTACTGTGTACAAAGCAAAGCAGTATTGTAAGATGATTAGCTGTGAATGGCTTGGCTATTCTCAGCAATACAATGATCCAAGGCAACTCTGAAGGACTTATGATGAAAAATGTTATCCATCCCCAGAGAGAGAACTGATGGTATCTGAATGCAGATTGAGGCATACCTTTTTAAACTTTATTTATTTTACTGGAGGGTTGGTTTTTTTTTTTGGTGTCTATGTTATGTTTTTTTTTCACAACATGACTATTATGGAAATGTTTTGCATGACTACACAAGTATTGAATTGTTTGCCTTCTCAATGAGTGGGGGTGGGGAGGGAGGAAGGGAGAGAATTTGAAACTCAAAGTTTTGAGTTAATTGTTTTTGCATATAACTCAGGAAAAAATACTAAAAAAAAAAGTTACATGACCTAGATATAAAGAGAGATTTTACAAGAAAATCAGAACATGGAACATAAAAAAAAAGCAAAGCTGACTGACTTCATATTCATTCTGAATCTTTAGTTAGAGGGTCAAACCCTTCCTAGAAAGCTGTCCCTCATGTCTTTTACTGGATGTATTTTACATTCATCCTTTAGGAAATCTGATCTCTGCTTGCTATCTGGGCTTATTCAAGAGACATCTCCTTGCATCAGAACAGAAAGGCTACTTCCACACCCAAGATTTTCTCTCTTCCTTCTCTAGTCAACAACTCCATTTTTTCTTTAGGTTTCTCCTAGCTAAAATCTTCAGTCTATTCTTTTTTATTCTTACTCCCTGGTTGGAACTGGGCATTTGCCTTAATCTACATACAGTGCTAATTAGTTGAGGAAGAGGCACAATTATCTGGTTATCCTTAGCAACTGCTTTGTTTCCAAACTTGGCTTTGTTGCAGAATGTAAAGTAACAACATCCTGGAGGCTAGAAAAAGGGCAGCTAGGTGGAGCAGTGCATAGAGCACTGCGCTTGGAATCGAGAAGATGAGTTCAAATCTAGCCTCAGACACTTACTAGCTGTGTGACCCTGGGCGAGTCACTTAACTTTGCCTCAGTTTCTTCATCTGTCAAATGAGCTGGAGAAGGAAATGGCAAACCCCTCCAGTATCTTTGCCAAGAAAACCCCAAATGGGTTCACAAAGAGTCAGTCACAACTGAAATGACTGAACAGAAGGCTAGAATAAACAGATGAACAGAAAACTGTCAAAACTGCAGAGAAAAAGCAATCTGGAAGGCAGAAAGATGCCCAAGATAGCACAAGGTCACTGAAACCAAGAGAAAGGGGTTTTCCAAAGTGGGGAAGGGTTAGCTATGTGAAATGCTGCTGCTCTAGGAGGTGAGCCTTTTGAAGGTGGGGGCTGTTTCCTGTATTGTACTTGTATCCCCAACACTTAGCATGGTGCCTGGCACATATTAGTGGCTTAGAAATGCTTGTTGATTGTTTAATTGTTTGAAGTTTAAAGTCAGTGAGTGGGAAAAGCCAGGAAGACATTTTTTTTCTTGAAAAAGGAGTCTCTGTAGAGTGAAAATTAGACGATAGGGGTTAAATCCAGAATGATTGACTGATAAGGAAACAGCAGCAGTGAGCTGGTGATGTAGACAGATAGCTCTTTGTAGAACTGTGGCTTGGAATCCCCCGTTCCTCTTTTTGATGTAGTCTCCTCTGACTTAGAAAAAGGTAAGAAAGAAAAGGGGCAGCAGAATGAATTCAAGATTTTCAGAAGATAGGAAAGACCTGTACCTGAAGGAAGGCATTCTGTTGTTGTTCAGTCATTTCAGTTGTGTCCAGCTCTTCATGTCCCCATTTGGGGTTTTCTTGGCAGAGATATGGGAGTGGTTTGCCATTTCCTTCTCCAGCTCATTTGACAACTGAGGAAACTGAGGCAAACAGGGTTAAGTGACTTGACCAAAGTCACAAAGCCAGTGAATGTCTGAGGTCAAATTTGAGCTCAGGTCTCCCTGACTCCAGGCCCAATGCTCTATCCACTGTGCCACCTAGCTTCTGGACAATAGGGAATGGAGAAGAAAAGACCAGAATATTAGAGAATGGGGATAGTTGGGAAAAGAAACTCCCTTAGGAGAAGCAGAGATGGCCTGTGGGTCACAGGAGGGAGAGGGGCAGGGTTAGCTTTAGATAACCTTTGTCGACCTGAAAGTTGGTAAAAGAGACAACAAGCTAGGTGATAGTAAATTCATATTGTTTTATTCCCTTAAGTAGCACATGTACAGGGAATCAGAGCTTTAACTCTGATTGACTCAAGCAATTTTAGGAGGACATTTAAACCCTGACTCAGGATATCTGTGTTAAAAAAAAATACAGCCTCCATATGTTTTTTAACATATAGTATGGGAAAGGAAGTTTCTTAGTTGAATAGGTTGTAAGTATAATAAAATAGGAGAATGTCAAAGTGTCAATTGAAATTATAGATCTAGGATATCTGTGTTTCCCCTACATAACATATGTCCATAGGATACCAAGATAAGGAAAAGTCTCATTAATAACAGGAAGAATGCTGGTCAGTTCCATCTGGTCCTGGAATTTGCTGACACAGGAAGGGATGTTTTTAGTTCACTCAGAGAGAAAAGATTAATTCAGTTTTTTGGCCCTTATTGAGGCTCAATTGATCTTAAATGATTATCACCTTTCACCTCTGTGTAATCCCAGGATTGCAGGCCTTCTTACTTTTTAGTAGACTAGAGAGCTTTATGTTAGTGCAAAGGGCTATGGGTAGGCCAGACACTGTGCCATTGAACGTGACTTGTTCCCAGAATATTCCAACCACTAAGTTGGTCGCTGAGCCCCACTGACCCAACTCTGTATGACCCTGATTCACCTTCCAGTTTTGCATTCCCCTCTTTTATCTTTGGTCTTTTCAATCCAATGGGAAAAGCCATAATGAACTTTTTTTTTCTTTTTCTTTTTGCAAAGCTCGGTCCACAGTTTGGTGTGTTTCCATCAGCAGTAAGAATATGGAGTGTCTTGATTAAGAAAAACAAAACAGAACGGAACAGAGTATACAATAAATTCTTTGACATTTTATAATACTTCACACATTCCTTTTATCTTTTTCTCTGAGAAGCAGAAAGAAAGAAATGATAGACAAAGATAAGTTGAGATGAACAGCTTAGACAAAGGAATTCATCATATAGTAGCCTCAGTCTTTAAAGGAGGGATGAAGATCATCTTTTTTTTTCTTTCTTTTTCTTTTTAGGCAATTGGGATTAAGTGACTTGCCCAGGGTCACACAGCTAGTAAGTGTCAAGTGTTTAGTCTGCGGTTAGGTCCTCCTGACTTCAGGGCGGGTGCTCTATCCACTGCACTACCTAGCTGCCCCGAAGTTAATCTTTTGAGAGTAAGTATGAGGGAGTGAAGAGTGAGAGCAGGTCTGAAGTTAAGTATTGTGGGGAGTGAGGCTGGCAGTGAAGAGAAATGGTAAAAGATTATTACCAGTAAATATGAAATAAATATAAAATGGGGGACAGGGGACTAGATGACATCTGAGGTCTCTTCCTGATCTAAATCTATGAAACCATGATTATAGGATCTAACTGGAGACCAAACAGAAGGAAGTCTGACAGTATGAATTGTAGCTGGCTCAGATTTTACTGAACTTGAACTTAGGAAGATCTGTATTCAAATCCTCCCTGTGCCAATTAATAGCTATGATCATCATTCACTCTTAAGCTTTGTTTCCTCATCTGTAAAATGGTGATAATAATCCCTGTAGTACCTTCTTCACAGGGTTGCCAGACATTCAAATGAAGTACTTATTGTTTGAAAAATGTTTTGCTAAATAAGCATACAAACACTATTGTTATTATTAATAGTAATTTTGTTTTCATGTTTTTATTGGTAGGGTTCCGATAGAAGCAGTCCTGGGATAAATCACTACCTTGCTATTATTCTTTTATTTTTAATATTCTACAAATGACTGAATGGGTGGAAGGAATAACTACATTTTGTAGTCAAAAGAGTTATCATTTGAGCTCACCTTCCGTAGGCTCACCAAAAGCACATTCTGTTCCCGACTAAGCATTGTCAGATGCCTGCAATGTTCTAGGCAATGTGCTGAATGTTTTACAAACCTTACCTGATCTTTGAAACAACTCTAGGAGGTGGGTGTTATTATTATCATTCCCATTTTATAGTTAAGGAAACTGAGGCAAACAGAGGAGGGATTTGGTTTTTATTTTTGTTTTTTGAGTATATGCACATCAGTTATCACATAATCTTGATCTCAGGGGCAGCTAGGTAGTGCAATGGAGACAGCACCAGCCTGGAGTCAGGAGGACCTGAGTTCAAATGTGACCTCAGACACTTACTAGCTAGCTGTGTGATCCTGGGCAAGTCACTTGACCCCCATTGCCTCAAAATAAAACAAAACAAAACAAAAACATAATCTTGATCTCCTCTCCTAGGTCTCATTTTGTAAGCTGAAAAGCTTATGAGTGTTTGATATGGCAACATCTCATAAAAATGTTGTTCTTAGATTTCTAGGGATCAACGACCTATCTGGGCAATTGTGGGGAACAGTTCCATTTATGAAAATGGTCCAATTCCAAATAGTTGAGTATTCTAGGATATTTGTATTTGTCTATTATACACACACACACACACACACACACACACACACATACACGTGTGTGTGTATATATATATATATATATATATGTATATATATATGTATCTATAGTATGGGATGTCATCTGTCCATGAAAGATATTGACTTCCAATGTATCATCCTAGTCACTAGGTCATATGTCGTGTTAGATATTTGGGAGGTGCCACATTTTTTTAGCCTGTTGTGACATGTTGCACAGTAAATACCATTTCCTTATATAATCTACATTGATCACTAAAACTAGGCTCCTTAAAGATTGTTCTTGTTCAGTCATTTCAGTTGTGTCAGACTCTTCATGACCTCATTTGAGGTTTTTCTTGGCAAAGATACTGAAGAGGTTTGCCATTTCCTTCTCCAGCTCCTTTTACAAATGAGGAAACTGAGGCAAACAGGGGTAAGTGATTTGCCCAATGTCACACAGCTAGTGAGTATCTGAGACCAAATTTGAACTTTGGAAGATGAGTCTTCCTGATTCCAGGTCCAGCCTGCTATCCACTGCCCCACTTAGCTGCTTTCCTTAAAGATAACCTTTCTGAAATTTATCATGGCAATGATGATGTACCATTGGCTGAATTCTTCTAGTTGTTGACCCTTGAAGGAACTTTTGGTTCCATACTTGAGTCTAAGCTGTTTCATCTACTCCACTGTGAGGTGGTCACCTTAGACAAAGCCACTGGGTGGCATGTACCTGTTATTAGCCTGCACTGTGCCTTGGTGAAGGGATTCTCTACTTATTCTAAAACTATTTCTGTTTGTTTTGAGGCCTGCTTTATCCTATACTCTATTTTATCCCATACTCTAAGAATGTCACTCAATCCTTTTCCTCTTTAACATGATCAACATCAATCTTCCTCTAATTACCTTAGGGTGATGGACCCTATGTTTCATCCATACTGCATAGGATTTTGTTAGGGCACCTTCCAAATCTATTGTGCTCCATCTTAGAATTCTAAAAATGTTCATTAAGATGGTTATTGTAGCAGAACTTCTGGGAGCCAAGATGGTGGAATAAGTAGTAAATCACCATAACTCTCCTATATTTACCTCCAAACAACCATAAAATAGTGCCCCAAATCAAATCCTGGAACAGCAGAACCAGGAAAAATATGGGGTGAAACAATCTTTAAGCCCAAGAAACATGGAAGATCTACAGAAAAAGTCTGTCTGACACAGGTAAAAGGGGAGTGTAATTCAGTGCCCCAGCAAGCCAGCAGCAAGCCCCGCCTCAGCAAACCAGTGGTAGAGCCTGAGTACCAGTGTGGTGGAGTAGGCAGACACCAACAGCAGGACCCCCTATATGCCTCAGCATAGCCAGGGGACTGGGTAGACTCCAGCTCTGAGAACCTTCACGTGCTTCAGAGTAGCCCCTAATAAATAGGTAACCTCCAATGGCCAGATCTCCAAGCATTTCAGTGTTGCCCTGGGCAAACAGGTAGATACTAACCTTATGGGTTTGCTTCTGCTTCAGTGTAGTCCTGGGGAAATGGAGACCCACCCCACCAGCCTCAGTATACCCCGGACACCCACACTAGGGTGGCTGGCTCAACACCAGGTAAGCTGCCAGACCCCTGTGGCCTCCAGCAACTCCAGCCACCCGTGACCTCACCACTTCACCACAGCACCAGATACAAGGGTCCTCCGTGGGCCTCAAGGCAATATCAGTGCAGCACCAGGTAAACATCGAAGGCCTGTAGCCCCTGGCACAAGAAGCCTGAGACATTGAGCAGAGATCAAATTTAAAAGAAAGGAAAAGACCAAAAAAAAAATGAGCAAAACAACAACAACAACAACAAAAGAATCTGACCATAGAAAGTTATTGTGGTGACAGGGAAAGTCAAGACACAAACTCAGAAGAAGACAACAATGTTGAAACATCTGTGGGCAAAACTCCAAAGAAAAATGGGAAGTGGTCTCAAGCCCAGAAAGAAACCCATGAAAGAACTCAAAAAGGAGCTTAAAAATCATATAAGAGAGGAGGAAGAAAAATTGGGGAAAGAAATGAGAGTGATGCAAGAAGAATTATGAAAGAAGAGTCAACAGCTTGGAAAAAGAAAACAATTGTTTAAAAAATAGAATTGGCCAAATGGAAAAGGAGATAAAAATCCACTGAAGGAAACAACTCCTTAAAAAGGACAATTGACCAAATAGAAAAGAAAGTACAAAAACTAATTGAGGAAAACAACTCCTTAAAAGTTAGAATTGGGCAAATGGAAACTAAGGACTCTATGAGAAATCAAGAATTAATCAAACACATTTAAAAGAATGAAAAAATAGAAGAAATCATAAAATACCTCCTGAGAAAAACAACTGACCTGGAAAATAGACCCAGGAGAGACAAATCAGAGTCGTTGGACTACCTGAAAGCCACAATCAAAAGGGGGACCTGGACAGCATCTTTCAGGAAATTATCAAGGAAAACTGCCATGATATCCTGGAACCAAAAGGCAAAACAGGCATTGAAAGAATCCACTGACCACCTCAGGAAAGAGATCCCATAGTAAAAACTTCAAGGAACATTATAGCCAAATTTAAGTACTATCAGGTCGAGGAAAAAATGCTGCAAGTGTCCAGAAAGAAACAATTCAAACATCAGGGAGACACAATCAGGATTACATAGGACTTAGCAGCTGCAACATTAAAAGATCAGAGGTCATGGACCATATATTCTAGAAGGAAAAGAGTCTAGGACTACAACCAAGAATCACTTACCCTGTGAAATTGAGCATAATACATCAAGGGGAAAAAAAATGGTCATTCAATGAAACAGAAGAACTCTAAGCTTTCATAAGGAGAAGACCAGGATTAAACCAAAAATTTTATCTCTGATATCAAGATCCAACAAAAGCATGAGCAGGTACAAAAGGGGAAGAAAACATAAGGGATTCAGTAGAGCTAAACTGTTTACATCTCTGCATGGGGAGATGGTTCTTGTCATTCTTAAACATTGTATCACTAATAGTACAGCTAGGAGGAATACACAAGGACAGAGGGCACAGGTTTAAGGCGAATTTGAGGGAACGACATAAAAAATAATTAAGGGATGAGACACAGGAGTACACTGAGTGCAGAAGTAAGGGAGAGGGAGAATGGGGTAAATTACTTCACACCAAGAGGCAAGAAAGATCTATTACAGTGGAGGGGAAGATGGGAGGGTGGGCAATGGACATCACTGGAACCTTACTTTCGTCAGTATCATCTCAAAAAGGGAATAATGTACACAATCCGTTGGATGTAGAAAGCTATCTTACCCGACAGAGAAGCAGCAGGGGAAGACAGTAAGTAATGGGGAGAAGGGCACTGACAGAAGGGAGGGCAGATTGGGGGAAGTGGTAGACAGACGCAAAACACTAGTGAGGAGAAGCAAGGTGAAAGGAGAGAGAGGGCAGTCAAGAGGAAGAACAGGATGGAGGGAAATTACACAGGTAGTAATCATAACTGTGAATGGGAATGGCATGAACTCTTCCATAAAATGGAAGTGGAGAGCAGAGTGGATCAAAAACTAGAATCCTACAATGTGTCGTTTGCAACAGCGCTTCTTAAACTGTGGGTCACCATATGGGGTCTTGAAAAAACTGGCAACAGTAGAAGGGTTCTGAATGTGCAACAACCAAAAATTAATTAAAAATCAAACCTGTAATGCATCCCAGGTGTTTGTGACATCATGCAACATCACTGCAGCCTTGGTTCTGAACACAAAGCGCGAGTACTTTGCACTGCACATGCCTCAGGTCATGTAGTGCCAACAAACACTGCCTAGCTGCAAAAAGCGGTCGTGAGTAGAAAAAGTTTAAGAGACCGTGATTTACAAGAAATGCACTTGAAGCAGAGAGACACACACAGTGTAAAGGTAAGAGGGCTGGAACAGATTCTATTACGCTTCAGCTGAAGTAAAAAAAACACAGGGGTAGCAAATCTGATCTCAGACAAAGTAAAAGCAAAAATAGGCCTAATTAAAAGAGATAAGGAAAGAAACTACATCTTTCTAAACAGTACCATAAACAAGGAAGCAATATCAAAACTAAACACATATGCACCAAGTGGCATAGCATCCAGATTTTTAAAGGAGAAGTTGAGTGAGTTACGAGCATTATGAAATGTAAAATAAATAATTTTGATTACATTAAAATGAAAAGCTTTTGTACAAACAAAACAAATGAAACCAAGATTAGAAGGAAAGCAGAAAGCTGGGAAACAAGCATCTGTGATAAAGGTCTCATTTCTCAAATATATGGAGAACTGAGTCAAATTGATAAATGGTCAAAAGATATAGACAGGTAGTTTTCAGGTGAAGACATCAAATCTATCTATAGGCATATGAAGAAGTGCTCTAAATCACTTTTGATTAGAGAAATGCAAATTAACTCTGAGGCACCACCTCACATCTATCAGATTGGCTAATATGACAGAAAAGGAAAATGATAAATGTTGGAGAGGAGGTAGAAAAATTGGGATGCTAATTCACTGTCGGTGAAGTTGTGAATCAATCCAAGCATTCTGAAGAGCAATTTGGAACCATGCCCAAAGGGCCATCAAACTGTGCCTATCCCTTGATCTAGTAATACCACTACTAGGTCTGTATCCCAAAGAGATCATAAAAAAGGGGAAAGTACATACATGTGCAAAAATATTCATAGCAACACTTTTCAGGGTGGCAAAATATTGGAAATTGAGGAGATTCCCATCAATTGGGGAATGGCTGAACAAGCTATGGTATATGAATGTAATGGTATTCCATTCCACTATTGTGCAATAAGAAATGTTGAACAGGCAGATTTCAGAAAAACCTGGAAAGACTTCTACAAACTGGTGCAAAGTGAAATGAGCAGAACCAGAACACTGTACACAGAATCAGCAACATTGTGTAATGATTAACCACGAAGGACTCAGCTCTTCTCAGCAAGACAAGTACAAAGGACTCATGAAGGAAAAATGCTATCTATCTACATCCTGATAAAGAGCTGATGGACTCTGAATGCAGAGCGAAGCGTATTTTTTCTCACTTAATTTATTCTTTCTCCTTTTTTTTTCCTTTTGATCTGTTTCTTCTTTCATAACTGTAACTAATCCTATATCAAATCACCTAACATTTTCAGAAGAGAGAAGGGGAGGGAGGAAGGGAGAAAAATTTGGAACTCAAAATCTTGTAAACATGAATGCTAAAAATTGTCTTGACGTGTAATTGGGAAAAAAAATGAAAATAGTATTAAAAATCAGTTGCAGCCAAAAAAAAAGAGGTTATTGTATAGATGTTAGTTACTTTACACCTGTTGACCCCATTGTTTTTAGTTCAGTAGAGCCAGCAAGTTTCAGTGTACTTCAGCACAATCTTTCCCTTGATGTCTTTATGCTCAGATGTATCTTGCCTGGAGGAAACAAAGCTCCTATGATTCTAGATTTATAATTGGAAGGGATTGTAGAGTTCATCAGGTCCAACTCTCATTTTGCATGAAGAAACTCTGGCTAGAGAGATTAAGTGACTTGCCCAGAGTCAAATAGCTACTTAGGGTCTGAAAGTGGGAAATGAACCTCAAGTTTCCCTGTGTCCACCATAGCTCTCAAAGGTTATTTCCAGGTATTGCCTTCCGCTACTGGTTTAATGTGACCTCCAGATTCAAGCTTAAAGCCTCTAGTTTCTTTTTTTACTTAGACTATGTTAAGAATGTTATACTTATTAAGTCTAAATGCCATTTTGATATCACTGAGGAAGGATTCTATGCAATAAGAGAGCTTTTTAATGTGTTTTTCAGTAGAGCCATGAAGCCATGGCATCCATGTACAATAAATGCTTCATGAGATTTTTTTGCTTTGACTCTCTTTATTTGGAAGCCATACTTATTTCTCATTAAAAGAGATGATAATAGACTTCTTGCATACGGTCTCTACTTCACTGCCATACCTCAGCTGCCTTCTATGCCTGGAACTTCCCCCAGTACCTAGGAACTTCTCACCTTGGATTATCCCTCTGCTCTGGCTCTCCTCACCCACTGGTAAGTTTCTTCTGGAGAATCCATTTTGAGGAGGGACTCATCCTTTATTCCTCTCCCAACTCTGCTTCTGGGTTCCCCACTGCATCCTGGGCCATCTCCAGTCCTGATCTACATCTGACCACTGGCCCCAAATGGCTCTGGAGGAGAAAGTGAGGCTAGTGACTTTGCAGAGCCCTCCCTCACTTAAATCCAATTTATTTGCATCACCTCTCTGGTGTCATGGTCCTCTTTGAGAACTAAGGACAAAAAGCAGGTAGCAGTAGCAACTCTGCTTCTGACTTATTTTTAAATTGTTTTTGGTTTTTTGGGTTTTTTTTTTGGTTGGGCAATGGGGGTTAAGTGACTTGCCCAGGGTCACACAGCTAGTAAGTGTTATGTGTCTGAGGCTGGATTTGAATTCAGGTCCTCCTGAATCCAGAGCCAGTGCTCTATCCACTGCACCACCTAGCTGCCCTCGACTTTTTTTTTTTTAACTTCACCATCATGTCCCCACATATCCCCTCATCTGTCATTTTCATCTCCCTTTTACTTGTCTTTCTCCATTAGAATATAAGCTCCTTGAGGGCAGGGACTGCCTTTTTTTCCTCCTTATATCTGTACACTCGGTGCTTATTCATGGCATATAGTAAATACTTAATAGATGTTAGTTGCCTGCCTATTGCCTGGATAGAAGCTAGGCAGCACCATAATGAGACTTAAACTATCTGCCTGAAAAATGTCACATTTTATTTGAATTGGCCTTGACATTATTAGGTTTGTGGCATGTTTTAAATAGAATACAGCTATGTGGTTCTAAAATAGCTACTTCTGCTATGGTAGTGTTCGATGCCTGTCCTTCAAGGTATTCCTTGATAACTCTGTCTTTCCTCCCATGGTTCATACCGCTCAACAGCTCCTGTATGTATTGCGGTGTGCAGATCCTGAAATGTTTTTACAGCTTCTGTCAAATACTGTGGGAGAATATATTTATTCATGGTGGTTAGAGCAGACACCAGCTTTTCCAAATGACTCTCTTTTGGCATCATTGTTCTGCTAGTTGGATTCATGCCATGAAGCTTCTTTTTGGAATTCTAATCCACATATGCCCATATCCTTTTCAAGATCATTTGTTATATCTGGGTTGTTTTAGTCTTCTGTTTTGTCATTAGGGACTGTATGATTTCTGAAGTTTACATTAAATGAAGGTTTTCTGGGACCACAAGATCTTTATGATCACTCTGTAGTGGTTGGTAATATGTTGACTTGGTGATGTGGGTACTGTTGACAGAAAGCATTGCCTGTAACTGGTGAGATCTGCTTATAGTTGTGTTATGGTATGGTATTGACAAATAATGAAAGTATTTGTGCCTTCAGTCCATTTTATGGGTACCCACTGTTTTCCTGCTGCATCAGTGCCTTTCATTCTGAAGCATTTCCAGCAAGTGGGCTATTGGTATTACCAATTCATTCCAAAGTATCTTGCCTTCTTGAAGTCCACTAACAATCACCACTTGTTCCACTAACCTCCATGTCAAATTGATCACAATAATGGTTTTGTGATTAAGGCCAGCTGGCCACCTTATACTACATTGCCTATTGATCAGATCCAAAAGAGCCTTTTCATTACATTGGCCTGGGTGCTAACTCAATCAGAGGTATCACCAGAGTCCTATTAGCTAATGTTCCAAGGTTCCTGCCAGAACTTAATGGCTTCTATGGAGTGTTCAGGGCACACAGCATCCCCACAACCCTGTGATCCTTTTACATTACTATTCTGTTCCCTCCTTTTGTCTCCAGCTATGACATGGACAATGAGTTGGGCATTTGAAGGGTTGTTACTAAAAGAAGTGTAGTAGTAGTAGTAGTAGTAGTAGTAGTAGCAGTAGCAGTAGTAGTCACGGTGGTAGTCGCCGTAATAGTAGTCATCATTGTGGTTGTAGTCATAGTAATAGTGGTAGTAATGGTAGTAGTAGTAATAGTCATTATGGTCATAGTTGTAGTCATAGTAATAGTAGTAGTAGTAATAGTAGAGATGATGGTGGTGGTAGTAGCGATAGTGATGTTAGCAGTGACAGCAGTTGGCAACAACATCAGTAATATCTAGGGCTGGGTTTGAAAAAGCTTAATATTGGATAATGAACCAGAGCTGAGATTTAGCATGGTAGATGCAGCAGAAAATCCAAAGAGGGATAATTTAAAGTGATGGAATAAACAACTGAAATACCTGATCCTAAGCTCTAGGGTTAGGTGGGAAGGCAGTGAAGTCATTGGGAGAACATGTATGGGTTGAGGGACTTGTGGTACTCTTGTAGATAGAGACCAGGCTCAGTGTGTAAGGATTATCATTAGCATCTTCTTCTGAGCTTAACAAATGCTATTTAACACGTGGTCAAGTTTAGAATTCTAGAATCTTAGAACTAGAGATTATCTAATCCAACTTCCTCATTTAACATATAAGGAAACTGAAGTTCAGAGAGATTATTGTTGTTTAGTCATTTTCAGTTGTGTCCAACTCTTCATGACCCCATCTAGGGTTTTCTTGGTAAAGATCCTGGAATGGTTTGCCATTTCCTTCTCCAGCTCATTTTATAGATGAGGAAACTAAGGCAAACAGCGTGAAGTGACTTGCCCAGGGTCACACAACTAGTGAGTGTTTGAGGCCAGATGTGAACTCAGGTCTTCCTGACTCCAGGCCCAGCATTCCATCCACTGTGTCACCTAGCTGCCCTCAGTGAGATTGGGACTCATCAAAAGTCACATAGCTAGCTAATGATTTTTCTGAAAATGCTCCATTTATGAGATCACAGAATCTCCTTATTGGAAAAACACCCCAGAAATCATCTAGTTCAGTAGAGTCAAACTGGATATTGGCTTAGAAGACCACAAATTAACATTATCTATGTTGCATTATATTTTTATACATTTTGTTAAACATTTTCCAATTACATTTTAATCTGGTTCAGGCACATTCAGGAGTTCTGTGGGCTGGAATCTTCAGGTCAGGAGTTTTGATCCCTCTGATCCAGTCCACATTCAGTCTGAACAGGAATTATTTCTGAAATATTTTTTACAAGTAGAGCTGCCACTTCCTTTATTCCAGATGCTATGTTTCTAACTATAACTTAAGATAAGAGTTTTTTTGGCTTCTGTGTCATATTGTTAATTCACTTAGGGTTGGCACTCTGCTAGAAACCCTCACATTTCTTTTAGATGGAAGATTGTCCATCTACTTCTCTCCTGTATTTCGAATTTGATTATTTGAACCCAAATGTAGAGTTTGACACTAATCCCCATTACATTTCATCTTATTAGATTCAGCCCAGTTGTTCTAGCCCATCAGGTTCTTTTTTGGATCCTGCCATGCAATGTGTTAGCTATCCCTCCTAGTTTTTATTTTTTTCTCGAGGCAGTTGGGGTTAAGTGACTCACACAGCTAGTGAGTATCATATGTCAGAGGCCGGATTTGAACTCAGTTCCTCCTGACTCCAGGGTTGGCTCAATCCACTGTGCCACCTAGCTGCCCTCCTCCTTTTTTGTCATCAGCAAATTTGTCATATGCCATTTATACTTTCATCTAAGTAATTGGCAAACATGTTAAATAACACAGAAGGTGGGATAGATCCCCAAGTCACTCTCAACATACGTTCATTTATATGTAAGGCCTATTTAACAGGGTTTGTCTTTTGGGGGGATACAGGAGATTATGAATCTGTGTATCTGAGTTATTTAATTTTATGATATTGATGGAAACATGTGGTTATGATTTGTGATCCACAATACTCTTGTTTCCTGTTGTAGATTTAAGTTCCCCTAGTTTATAGCCACTAATGCTTGCTCAAATTGACTTGACACAAGCAATAGAGATTAGGATGATGCAGTTGGAGAGAAAGGTGCAATATAAGACAAAATGTGGTACAGAACTATATATATATACATATATATTATAATGCATATATTATGTTGCTGAGTCATTTCCCATATATATATGGGTTATCACCAAGTTGGGGAATTGCTGAAAGTTTTGTTGACTCCCAGCCCTGTTTGTCAATCAGTGTTGGGGGAGGCCCCGTTAGGGAAGAATACACCGAGTGTGCAGCTTTTTGCTTTACCTGCTCTTTGTCAAGTATCCTTATCTGTGATGTTTATACCCCTACCTGCAAATCGTCACGCACTTGCTACCTTGAGGAAGCACTGAGATGCAAGCCTGTTTTGCTGATGTTGACCTATGTGAATTGTCTTTATCTCATTACAAAAGTTACCAATAAAATAAAAGCTGGTCCCACCTTGAACCCATCTCTGATCTCCAGTGATCAGCTTGTCAATGTGTGGCTACCTTGACATACTTGTAAAAAACTCTTTGTTCTCCTTAATCAGGGTAAAAGCCTGAACAAAGAATTTTCCTTTCAACAAGCCAGAGGGAAAATTGAATAGAGATTTCCTATAGATGCTAAAGTCTTTCCAATTCTCTTGTTTGTGGGGGACATTGTGCTGATTACCCCAAGCCCTAGAACTCTGAAAGCCTCCTAAGTAAGTACCACGTTCACTCAAGAGTTTGGCCTGAATATCCCCACAGGAAAAACCAAGTGGATGAAGAATGTCTATTATCCAGTGTGATGATTAAAAATATTCAAGAGACATAGTTTCTGGGTAATTTAATCATTTCATTAATAAGGCCAGCAGGTCATCAATAAAAGGATGGTCATTTGGTCGTCTTTCTTAGAGCAAAGACCCCTACTGGCAGTGGGGTCACAGTTTGTGTGCCCTTTTAAGAGGAGTTGTTCCTGAGGGATGCCTACTCAACTCTGCAAAACTCTATTCTCTTGGCAGGGATTTTTTCCAATTTAAGCAGCCTGTGACAGTCCAGGGTAAAGGGGTTTCTTCTCCCTCAAACCCTAGCTATCACAAAAAGCAAAGCAGACAAGCCTCTCCTTTTCCCCTTCCCTCCTAACCTACACTTACAAGCAGAGGATTCTGTTTCTTTCAACCATTTGGTGATGGAAGTAATGCTTTTCTTCCCATCGACTCAGTTCTCAGCCATAGATGAAAATCTGTCTTCCTCCAGTCAGATAAGTGTGGGGAGGGGAGAGAAGGCAGGCTCTAACCTCTTCTTTCTCTCGGCTCTCAGCTTAGCTGCTTTTCACCCTCCATCTTTTCAGGTAGCAGAGAGCAAGCAGACTTAACTCCATCTCCTCTGCTTCATTCTCAGTTTTCTTCCCTGGTTCCTTCTGCCTTTTCTGGTTCTCTTCTTAGGCTGTCTCTGATAGCAAAGCAGGAAGTCACTCATCTTTATCCTAAGGAGAAAAACCAAAATTCATATCCTTGACATACAAAGGCAATATGCAATTGTCTCATAGCCACCAAAAGCTGCGGTTATCAGGATTTCCCAGCTTTGTTGTCAAGTCAATTTTCAGTCATGTCTGACTTTTTGTGACCCTATTTGGGATTTTCTTGGCAAGGATACTGGAGTGCTTTGCTATTTCCTTCCCATTTTACAGATGAGGAAATGGAGGCAAACAGCATTAAATGACTTGCCCAGGGTCATATAGATAGTAAATGTCTGATGTAGGATCTGAACTCAGAAAGATGAGTCTTCTTGGCTCCAGACCCAGTACTCTCTCCTCTGCCACATTCAGCTGCCCAGTTTCCCACGTATCAACCTCAAAAGTCCTCATAGCTAAACATGTTAATTAGCTGCTGGGAGACAAGTTATCTCAACCATCTTTGCTTTCAGTAAGTATTCTTCTCTGAGGGTTGCTTTGTCTAAGGCCCTCTCAGAATTGTCTGTGTTTTTCCCCAAGTACTTTTTCTAAGGGAATGATTTCTCAGAATTTCTCTCAAAACTCTCCATGTTTTTGCTCCTTTCATAAATTATCCAAATCCAAAATGTGTAGCAACTTACAAAGTAAATGTGAAATATATACAAGACAATTCCAAGACAAATGTATGGAGTGAGAGCATAGCATTTGGGGGTCAGGAAAGGCTTTATGTAGAAGGTGGTGTTTGAACAGAACTTTGAAGGAAATAAAAGTCTAAGAGGCAGAGGGGAGGTGGGAGTACATTTTAGGCTTGGGAAACAGACAAGACAAAGAGGCCAATGAGATGGAGTACCATGTGTAAGGAACAGCAAGAAGGCCAGTTTGGTAGCATCATATAATATGGAAGGGGAATCGTGTTTACTATGGGTAGAAAGGTAGTTTGTGGCCAGGTTGTGAAGGACTTTAAAAGCCAAGCACAGAAGCTTGTGTTTGACCCTAGAAGCAAGAAGGAGATACTGGATTTTATTGAGTAAGAGATATACCCTTTAGAAAAAATAATTTATTTTAGAAAAATAATTTTGGAAGAGCATAGATTAGAGTGGGGATAAAGCTGAAACAAGGAAACTGTTAAGCGGGCTATTACAATAGTCCAGGCAAGAGGTGATGAGTGCCTGAACAAGGGTGGCAGCTATATACCTTCTACATTCCAACCTCCTCCTCTTTCTTCTCCTCTGACTGGAAATCATACTGTCATCCTAGAGCCCTCGGCTCTGATTGGTGAACTTTCATCTCTCTTAGACTGCCCAGAACTTTAGCTCTGAGAACAGTAATCAAATCAACACTACCATTCCTGGAAAGGATATGTCAGTTAACATCCCCTATGACATTGTCTTCTTCTAATAAAATGTAAGCTCCCAGAGGGCAGGTAATGTCTTGCTTACTTATATTTAAATCTCCAGCACCTAGAATAGGATCTGGAATTAATGCTTATTCTCTCCCTCCTTTCCTCCCTCCTTTTTTTCCTTTTTCCCTCCATTTTTCTTTTCCTTCCTTCTATCCTTTCTTCTTTCCAAAGGAGACAGGTGCAAGTGATTTTGCAGAGATGGTAGTGACCAAAGATTTTCAAATGATTATCCAATCATTTGGGGTAAGGGACAGTGAGGAGTTGAGGTTGTGAACCTAGGCATCTGGAAATATATTGGTGCCTTTGATAGACATAGAGATAGATGTTCATAAGAGAGGTGAGTTTTGGGGAAAAGGTAATGCAGTTTGGGATGTTTTGGCTCCAAGATGCCTATAGGACATTCAGTTTGAAAGATCAAATAGTCAGTTGGAGATGCGTAACTGGAGCTCAGGAGAACATGGCTGGATTTATCTGTTTGAGAGTCGTCTACATAGAGATGATAATCAAACCCATGTAGCTGATGAGGTTTCCAGGTGAGAAATGATAGAAGAGGCCCCAAGAAGAGCCTTGAGATACTCCCCCTCCTACCTTTAGGGGATGATTTAGGTAGTGAACTGGAAAAGAAGACTAAGAAAGAATGGGCAGATAATTAAGAGAACCAACAGAGAAGAATATCACTAAAACCCAAAGGGGAGAGAATATCCGATAAAAAAGAGTACTTAACAGTGTAGAAGGCTGCAGAAGGGTCAGGGAGGGTGAGAGCTGAGAAAAGACCATTAGGTTTGGCAATCAGGAGATCACTTTGGAGAGAGCTGTTTCAAGTTGAATGATGAGGTTGGAAGCCAGATTGCAAATAAGTGAATGAGAGGAGAGAACTTGAAAGAACAAGGGAGTAGAGAACTTCCCCTCTCCCAAAATTTGGCTTTGAAAGGGAGAAAAGGTATAGAATGATAGTTTGAGGGTATAAGAAATGGTGTAAATATATCATAGGGCAGCTAAGTGGTGCAGCAAATAGAGTGCCAGGAAGTCAGGAAGATGTGAGTAACCTCAGACATTTACCGTGTGACCCTGGGCAAATCACTTAACCCTGTTTGCCTCAGTTTCCTCATCTTTCAAATGAGCTGGAGAAGGAAATGGCAAACCACTCCAGGATCTTTGCCAAGAAAACCCCAGAAGGGATCTTAAAGAGTTGGAAACAACTAAACAACAACGAAAGTATATCATCAAAGAAATGTGATCAGAAAAAGATGTTGGGCTAGTCATATAGTTAGAGCAAAGAGATAACCAAATCAGAAAATTCAAGGAAGGTCTCTGCACATTAGGTGGAGCCATTGTTTTAACTCATGGTAGAATATAGACAAGAACTGCAAAGAATTGGTAGGTATGGAAGGGTTGTGGTCTCCGTCACTGGAGGGAATACCAACCTCAGTGAAATCCCAGACCCAATGGAGAAATAGCGAATACCACTCTTGAGGGCTCCACATTGTTCCTAGGATGGCTTCTCTTGCATAATGTAAGGTCACGGGAATCTTATCTATCATTTCTCTAAACCTTTTAAAATGCACTCTCCCCAAATCTAGGGCATCAGTCCTAGATTCTATTTTCCTCTCCTCTTCTGCAAATAATATGAGGGAGCAGGCAGTCACTTACTCCCCTTCAAGGCTATGTTTTTTTGTTTTCTGTTTTTCTTTTTTAGCACTTAGTTCCCTTCTCATGACCACGTGGCACTTTCTTCTTACCTATGTGGTCTTTGATAAATAAGTGGTCAATCACTATTGTCCTTTCTATCCCAAATATTCTTTTTGTTTCTATTTATTTTTCCTTGTCCTAAATCCTTTCCTTTGTATGAATTATGAAGAGCATTGACATTCACTAAATCACCTTTGTGACCCCACGCTTCACATTCACACAGTCCTCAAATAGCAGAGACCTTTAAATGATGAGAGGGAAATGGCGAAATTGCAGATATAACAATGCAGGCCACATGGTCCAAGTTTAATGAAATATAAACTGGAAGCTTGAGAAAAGTAATGAAGATACCCCTGGTGTAAGTATTTAGTAAAAGGGTTAATTGATGTAAGGGGATACCAACTAAAAAAGGAGCCAAAGAGAAGGCAGGTATGATTAATAATAACAATAATTATAATAATTGATATCTAATTCTTTATGATTTACAAAGTATGTTACACGTCAGCCTCAGCATCTCAGAATTGGAAGGGACCTCAGTGGCTGTGAAGAGCAATATCCTAAGGTCATACTACAGGAAGGCTAGGTTAGTTTTTCCTTGAAAGGTGTTGAAGCCATTTTGAACCTTAATTGGCCCAGGAGACTAAGGTTCAAGCTAATGGCAAAGGTCCTGGTGGCCTCAATGCAAAAATGAGTACAAGGAGTCAACAGTTCCTCCCTCTGGCTTCAAATGGACGTAATTGGTTATGAGGAAGAAGTCTCAGATGCCTGACAAAGTTGAAGGATTGCTGAGTATCCTTTCCTTGCTACGGCTAAGTAAACCTTCATTTGTTAATTGTTAGATGGTCTATGAGTATTTCATTTTGTTCTAATTCTGAACCTGAAGCACTAAACCGGCCTGAATGAAGCCTGCCCTCTAACTGTGGCCACTGGGCCCTATCTGAAACCAAAGAAGAATTTTCTGTGGAGAAAATTGTCAAATTGTCAACCAACCAACAAATTGTCAGCCAGCTTTTGCTTGAAGAACTTAAATGAGGAGGAACCCATTGTCTCACAAGGAGGCCCCTCCTACCTTTGCATAGTTCTGATTGTTAGCAATTAACACCCCATAAATGTAATTCCTTACAGTATCAATGTGTTTCTTAATATATCTGGGGGCAACTAGGTTGAACAGTGAATAGAGCTCCAGCCTGGAGTCAGGAACACCTGAGTTCAAATCTGGCCTCAGACACTTCCTAGCTGTTTGACCTTGAACAATTCATTTCATTTCCGTCTGCTTCAGTTTCCTCATTTATAAAAATGGAGATAATAATAACATTACTTCCTAGAGCCGTTGTGAAGAAAAAAATGAGATATTTATAATGGGCGCAGCACAGCGCCTGACATGTAGTAGGTGCTAATGTTAGCTATCATTATCATTAGTAGTAAGTTACACAACAGCCTTGTGAAGTGGGTACAACAGGTATTGCTTTCCCCATTTTACTGACAAGGAAACAGACCTAGAGAGGGGCTAAATATTTTGCCCATGTTTACACAGCTAGTAAGTGCCAGAGGTGATATTTGAACCTGGATCCTCCTGACTCTGGGTCCAGCTCTATCCAGCACATTAAAGTGGGACCAATGGAAAAGCAAACATCTTTTCTTGGGAAATAGGAATACAAATATCTGATAGGGTGTATTTTTTTTTTTTTGTCAGAACTGTGGAGTAGAAAAGGCTGGTTGGGAAGGACCTAGGTTCGAATCCTGCCTCTGACATAAACTAGTTGTGACTCTGGTAAGCATGGACGCTCAATTTTGTCATCTGTAAGATGGGGATGATAATAATGTTGGAGGTTTAAGCTTCACGCTTAAGTCTTCTCCACGCCTTTGCCCAGGGGGTCTCCCATATCTGCAGCTCAGGTGCAACAAAAGACCCTTCCTAGCCCCCAAATCATTAGGGCTCTCACCTGCCTTGAAATGGTTGCATGTATATATCTTTATATGTCTATATCTTTCAGCAGAACAGAAGCTTCCTGAAGGTAGGAACTGGGGTCCTCTTTTTTTTTTCCTTTATTTTTTTGGTTTTTGGAATCCTGGAGCCTTGTCTTGTACATAACTATTGCTCACTAAATGTTGAATTGAATCAAATCTGGTAATGTGTATAAACCTTAAAGTGCTACTTACATATCAGTTAAAGTGATGATGATAATTTTCATTCACAGCTTTCTAAGAATAGAGGGAATTAGGGATGAAGGAGAAGGGGAAGGAAAAAGGAGAGAGTGAGGGAAAGATAGAAGGAGCAAAGGGAGGAGAGGTCTATAGATTGATAATATGCCAGGAAGGGATAGTTAAAGGTTTTTGTTGTTTAGCTAAAATGTATGACTACCAAAAATTGGATGTCTGATTGTGATATGAGACCTATGTGAACTGGGAGAGACACTTTGTGTGTACACTGTAACATTTGGGGCATTGTGTGTGGACTCTGAAGGATAAGTAGTCTAAATTGGCTTATATGCTACCTTCTTTTGGCCTTAGAGAAAGGCAACATGTCACTATATTAATTTTCCAGAAACAGAGCATGATAGATGAAATGTCCACAGGGTGCTGATCTACTTAAGACACTAGTAAAGTGGACTTGGATGCCAACAAATCCATTCCTGTTATACAAATGAGGAAACTGAGGCAAAGAGGTTAAGTGACTTGCCCAGGGTCACAAAGCTAGTGATTGAAGTAGGGTCAAGTCTTCATGACTCTAAGTCTACTACCCCATTCTCTATAACATCTGTATCAAACACAAGACAAACATTCTAGATTAAAATATAATTGGGAAATATTTAATGTAATAAAATTACAAATTCGATGCCATAGTTCTATCCCGTCTCTTATCTCTCGCATCTCACCAACGATGAGATTTTGGTAGCTGTCAGTGCACCGGCTACTCTGCACTCAAAATTCGATGCCATAGTTCTATCCCGTCTCTTATCTCTCGCATCTCACCAATGATGAGATTTCGGTAGCTGTCAGTGCACCGGCTACTCTGGACTCATCTCTACTGTACTGATCTGACGCCTGGACATCCATGTGCCATCATTCATTTGATTTAACCTGGGGCAGATTGAGTTTTTGGCTAAGGCAACATCAGCAGTCATTGGCAATGTGGCCCAATAGTCCAAATCCAAAGCATTACTTAATCACGCTGCTAAGACATCTCTCTGGGACCTTGCTATACTTCCTTCTTAGGCTAGGCCACTACTGATCACACGGCTTTCAGGACCTCCCTTCAGGACAAAGGGAGGAGAAAAAGGAACCCATATACCCGTATAGATCTAATCACTTCCTAATGTCTCACAACTTTGTTTCCCCTGGTAGTTCCTCAGATGTCCCAGAGGAGATGAAATGCACTTCAGAAGCATCTAATGAAGCATTATCTTGCCAATTTCTTTCCAAAGAACCAGTGTAGCTTGGCTTACAACTTTGGCCCTTCTTCTTTAAAACTATTTACTATTCTCAGGATATATATATATATATATATATAGTTCCTTATTTAAATGCTCAAAAAATCTAACTGCAAGTTTAGGTTTTTGGGTGCCTGAGAGAATGACCTTCCTTTCCTTAATCACCATTATCTAAGAGAGGGACACAGATCTTTATCCTTACTTTTCACAGCAATACAGTAGATGTTATAATTTTGGTTAAATGAAAAATACAAATGTACCTATAATTTATTATTCAAGAACATTTATCAAATGTTTATTACATGCTAGGCACTTTGCTAAACAATAAGGATCCAAACACGAAAGTGAGGCATCTGTTGTCAAAGAGCTTACATACTATTTTTGTAAAATGTAATAGCAAGAAAGGTCTTCATCAAACAATAATTTCCCCTTATAGTTACACAAATGGGAGAATCCCATAACTTCTTCAAAGAAATATTGCTAGTTCTTAAAAACTACCAAACTCACACATTACTTGACTTTCAGAGAAGTAGGTCTGGATGATAAATATCCTGTCCACAGCCCAAATTCTAATCTTGGACCTTGACCCCTTGCCTGAGGACCTGTCTTCTCAACAACTCTTTCTGGATATTTCTGCCGGTTTAATATTATTTTAAAAATTTTATTTCCATTCCAAATTCTCTCCCTCTACTCTTGTCTCACTCATTAAGAAGGCAAGAAATGATATCCATTATACATATGACAGGGCAGCTAAGTGGAACAGTGGATAGAGTGCCGGGATTAGAGTGAGGAAGACTCATCTTCCTGAGTTCAAATCCAGTCTCAAATATTTACTAGCTATGTGACTCTGGCAAGTCACTTAACCCCGTTTGCCTCAGTTTCCTCATCTGTCAAATGAGCTGGAGATGGCAATGGCAAACCACTCCAGTATCTTTGCCGAGAAAACCCCAAATGAAGCCAGAGTCAAACACGACTGAAATTACTGAACAACATACATATGAAGTCATGTAAAATATATTTCTTCCTTAGCCACGTTCTGAAAAAAAAAAGCAAGAAAAATAAAGGAAAAAAATATATATTTCAATTCGTACTCTAGACTATCAATTTTCTCTCTGGAGGTGGACAGCATTTTACACCATGAGTCCCTTGGAATTGTGGTAAATCATTGCATTGATCAGTAAGTCTTTCACAGCTCATTTTCCATTCAATATTATAATTACTATACAGATTTTCTCTTGTCTCTGCTAACTTCACTTTTTATCAGTTCATACAAGTCTTCCCAGGTTTTTCTGAAACCATCTTCATCATTTCTTTCCTCTTCTTCTTCTTCTTCTTTTTTTTTTAGGCAATTAGGGTTATGTGACTTGCCCAGGGTCACACAGCTAGCATCAAGTGTTTGGTCTGAGACCGGATTTGAACTCAGGTCTTCCTGACTTCAGGGCCAGTGCTCTATCCACTGCACCACCTAGCTGCCCCTAATCATCATTTTATATATATATATATACATTTATTTATTTTTAGTTTTCAACATTTACTTCCACAAGATTTTGAGTTCCAAATTTTCTCCCCATCTCATCCCTCCCCCCACCCCAAGATGGCATGCATTCTGAATACTCCTTCCCCTAGTCTGCCCTCTCTTCTATCTCTTTCCCACCCCATCCTCTTCCCCTTCTATTTTCCTGTAGGGCAGGAGAGACCTCTGTACCCCATTTCCTGTATTTCTTATTTTCCAGTTGCATGTGAAAACATTTTTTTAAAAACTGTGTTTTTAAAACTTTGGGTTCCAAATTTTCTCCCTTTCTCCCTCCCCACCCACCCTCATTGAAAAGGCAAGCAACTAAATATAGGTTACACATGTGCAGTTATGCAAAAGACTTCCATACTAGACAATGTGAAAAACTAACTCTTATTTCCCTTAATCCTATTCTGCCCCCCCATTTATTCTATTCTTTCTTTTGACCCTGTCCCTCCTCAAAAGTATTTGTTTCTGATTACCCCCTTTCCCAATCTGCCCTCCTCTCTATCATCCCCTTGCTCTCTTGTCCCCTTCTTCCCCTATTTTCCTGTAGGGTAAGGCAGATTTCCTTACCCAATTGAATGTGTGTTATTCCCTCCTTAAGCCAAATCCTATGAGAATAAGATTCACTCATTCCCTGTCACCTTCCACCACTTCCCCTCCACTGTAAGAGCATTTTCTTTTGTTTTTTTTTTGAGATAATTTACCCTGTTCTACCTCTCCCTTTCTTCTTCTCCTAGTACAATCCTCTCTCATCCCTTAATTTTATTCTTCAGATATGACCCCTTAAACTTCAACTCACCCTGTGCCATCTATCTATCTATCTATCTATCTATCTATCTATCTATCTATCTCTATCTATCTATCTATCTGTCTGTCTGTCTGTCTGTCTGTCTGTCTGTCTGTCTGTCTGTCTGTCTATCTATCTGTCTGTCTGTCTGTCTATCTATCTATCTATCTATCTATCTATCTATCTATCTATCTACATACATATAATTTTTCCCCTCCAACTACTCTAATACTGACAAAGGCCTCATGAGTTATAAATATCATCTTTCCATGCAGGAATGTATACAGTTCAATCTTAATAAGTCTCTTATGATTTCTCTTTCCTGTTTACCTCTTCGTGTTCCACTGGAGTCCTGTATTTGAAAGTCAGATTTTCTATTCAGCTCTGGTCTTTTCATCAAGAATGCTTGAAAGTCCTCTATTTCACTGAATGACCATTTTTTCTCCTGAAGGATTTTACTCAGTTTTGCTGGGTAGGTGATTCTTGGTTGTAATCCTATCTCATTTGCCCTCCGGAATATTATATTCCATGCCCTGCTGTCCTTTAATGTAGAAGCTGCTAAATCTTGTGTTATCCTGATTGTGTTTCCACAGTACTTGAATTGTTTCCTTCTGGCTGCTTGTAATATTTTCTCCTTGACCTGGGAACTCTGGAATTTGGCTACAATATTCCTAGAGTTTTCCTGTGGGGATCTCTTTCAGGAGGAGATCAGTGGATTCTTTCAATTTCTATTTTGCCCTCTGGTTCTACTATATCAGGGCAGTTTTCCTTGAGAATTTCTTGAAAGATGATGTCTAGGCTCTTTTTTTGATCATGGCTTTCAGATAGCCCAATAATTTTTAAATTGTCTCTCCTGGATCTATTTTCCAAGTCAGTTGTTTTCCCAATGTGATATTTCACATTATCTTCTATTTTTTCATTCTTTTGGATTTGTTTTACAGTGTCTTGATTTCTCATAAAGTCACTAGCTTCCAATTGCTCTACTCTAATTTTTAAGGAAGTATTTTCTTCAGTAATCTTTTGGACTTCCTTTTCCATTTGGCCAATTTTGCTTTTTAGGGCATTCTTCTCCTCATTGGCTTTTTGGACCACTTTTGCCATTTGGGTTAGGCTATTTTTTAAGGTGTTATTTTCTTCAGTATTTTTTTGGGTCTCCTTTAGCAAGCTGTTGACTTGTTTTTCATGATTTTCTTGCATCACTCTCATTTCTCTTCCCAGTTTTTCCTTTACTTCTCTTACTTGCTTCTCAAAATCCCTTTTGAGCTCTTCTAAGGCCTGGGACAGATTCATATTTTTCTTGGAGGCTTTGGATGTAGGAGCTTTGACTTTGTTGTCTTCTTCTGGTTGTATGTTTTGAACTTCTTTGTCACCAAAGCAAGATTAATATAGTCTGACTCTTTTTGCGCTGCTTGCTTATGATCCCGGCCAATTACCTGAGTTTTAAACTCTTTGTTAAGGTAAGAGTCTGCTTCCAATGTGGAGAATGTACTGTCCCAAGCTTTGGGGGTTTGTACAGCTGTTTTCAGAGATACTTGTAGGGACCTGTAAATTATCAGTTCTTTCAAGGTCGTATGAGAAGGGGTGAGGTGTTTACTCCTTTCTTGGCCTGTGCTCTGGTCTATTAGTGACCACAAGCACTCCTTTCTGTCCTGGAACTGTGAGGAGGGTTTGCTCTTTACAGCCACTACAAGCTTCACCATGCCAGCCCTCCTTCTCGCCCTAGGACCACTGCCCAGAACTGTGACCAAGATCCAAGCACAGGCAAAGCAGGAGATTCCTGCCTCAGCACTGGCAAAGAGATCCCTGCAATCCTTCTCTGACCAGCCACTGGATTCCCCCTCAGTCTGTGGGCCAGAAGTTCAGGAGGCAGCCGGGCTTGGGAAGTAGAGCTGAGACCACCTCGCTTCTCTCTCAGCACCACAGAAACAGACTTTTCCCACTGACCTTCTAAGTTGTCTTCGGCATTCGTGGATTGAGGAGTCTGGAAACCACCACAGCTGCCTGCGATTCAGTCCTCTGAGGCCTGCTCCAGGTTCCCTGCAGCCTGCTCACCCACGCCACACTGCGCAATGTATCTTTCTGATCAATCATCCAGGCTGTCAATTTGGTTCACTCTGTCTTTTTGTGGGTTCTGCTGCTTTAGAATTTGTTTAGAGCCATTTTTTACAGGTATTTGGAGGGGTTTGGGGGAGAGCTCAAGCAAGTCACTGCTTTCTCTCTGCCATCCTGGCTCCACCCCCCCATCCTAATCATTTCTTACAGCACAATAATATTCCTTCACATTCATATGCCCTAACTTGTTTAGCCATTCCCCAATTGATGGGCATCCCCCTCAGTTTTCAATTGTCACCATAAAAAAAAAGCCATTATAAACATTTGTGTTACATATGGGCCCTTCTCCTTTAATCTTTATTTCTAATTATGTACCTATCACATGTAAAATGAAGTCAATATTACTTTATTTGAAGATATGGTGGACCAGACACATCTCTTAAAAGCTCTTTCCAGCCTAAGAGCTAATTCTATGATGTACTTTTTATGTTTTTTGCTAGGCAATGGGGTTAAGTGACTTGCCCAGGGTCACACACCTAGTTAAGTGTTATGTGTCTGAGGCCAGATTTGAACTCAGGTCCTCCTGAATCCAGGGCCGGTGCTCTATCCACCATGCCACCTAGCTGCCCCCCTAATAGCCAATTATAAAATAAAATTTACATTCCTTCTCAAAACCAGCTGTTTTGGACAACTATTTCTTTCATCATTCATTTTCCTGACCCACAGTTTAAACTTGGTACTGGCATCTTAGATCTTTCTTATCAGATTGTTGTTGCTGAATCATTTCAGCCATGGTGGACTCTTTGTGACCCCCATTTGAGGTTTTCTTGGCAAAGGCATTAGAGTGGTTTGCCATTTCCTTTTCCAGCTCATTTTTTACAGATGAAGAAACTGAGGCAAACAGGGTTAAGTGACTTGCTCAGGGTCTGAAGCCGGATTTAACTCAGGAACACTAGTCTTCCTGACTCCCAGGTCTGATATTCTATCTACTGGACCACTTAGCTGCCAAATCTTATGAGGCTTCCACTCCAATTACTGGACTACTCACAGCATTCCAACCATGTCACATGCATACATTGCTCAGGTGGCTTCCCCATTTGGAACACTCTATTTGCTACTTATCACCCACCAAAACAAATTCCTCTTTCCTTTAAGTCCCGCCCTCTCCCTTCCCTGACCATGCGTGATCATGGCTTCTTTTAAACTACTCCTAATTTTTCCACACTCACCCACTTTGAGATGTTTCTCATGCTGCCATCTAGAATTATTTAGCAGCTCTCTTACTTAGCTACTTAACTTCTCATGTGACGTCTTGTCTGCCCAACAAGACTATCAGCTCCTCGAAGGCAGTTTGTGAATTATATTAATTCGTATATTCCATAGTGCTGTGTTTTAATGAAGAATTTTCTTTTATGGATCATTACTCAGCTATAATCTAGCCTAATAGGGAACACAGTGGGAAAATTTGGTGCTTGAGATGGGATGCCACAATTCTCATACTAACTATGAAAGGCACTAAAGCACTCCTGAGCAGGAAATATTCAAGTGGCAACCTTCCAGGCAAAAGGTCAGCGTAATGGTAAAAATGAGAACTACGATTTCACCTGCGTTCTTTCCATGTTTCTGTTTGCTAGGCAGCATAGGAAGTTAAATTTTGAAAAGTGAAGAGGCAATTTTGGGAATCAGTTATTTTTACTGTTCAATTTTGCAGGGAAAAACCTGTCTAGAGCAGGTGAAGATTTATTTCTCTGGGTCCGTTTCCTTACCTACAAAATGATGTGGAAAAAGTTATCTTTCAAATTTCTTCTCACTAACGTTCTGTGAGCCTAAGTTGATTTCCTTTGTAGAGAACTATCACTGATGTCTTCTGACTCTATAGTTCTATCACTACTGAATGACAAAAGAGCACTTTTTACCCCCCAAAAATGAAATAAGCCCAAGTATGAAGACAGCAAGATCAATGGCTTTATATTAAAAAAAAATACATACACACCAAGCACCTTTACCATTCCATGGTTCTTTACATAGCGGCAACAATCTCTAATCTCAATGTACTTGGAATAGATTATTAAATTTTTATGAATAACTAAACTGTTGTTGAAGCATTTCTTTCAGAATGAGTGAAGGCACTATAAAAACTCAAGGTGGTACTTCTATTAAGTCAGTTAAACTGAGTGGTCATGTCATTTCTGAAAATTTCAAGTTAAAGCAATGTGAAGGTTGAGAACATTTCTTTTACCAGCACAATGAGACAACTGACGACACTAACAATAATTAGCTCTCTTTTGAAAAATTACTTGGCTTTTAGAAATGGAACACACAATGATAAGTCATAGATCATAGATCAATGAAAATATATTGACATACAGAATATTAAAATCAACGTATAATTTCCCACAAGTTACCAAATCCTACATCTCAGACATGTAAAAATATTGGTTACAAAAAATACACACACAATCAAGCAAAATATCTTTAATTAGTAAGGTGATCATAAATAATTCCACATAAAAGATTTAACAGAATTACAAAGAGTGTTTCTTATGTGGACTCCATCCATTCTTAATATGTATTAGTCAACCTCATTCTCTAACTGGGACAAAAAGATCTGTCATCAAACATCCAACAATGTAGCACATTTTAAGCAATTCATATTCTGTAGTTACATTTTTACATTTTTTTACAAATGTAACATTTATGTACATTATACATTTTATTTCTACAGTTCATGTATTGAAATTCTATAGTCTTCACTGGGAAAATGATGAATCCATTTAATGAATATGAATCATTCCTTGTTAAAAAGTAATTCATATTAAACAAATAACCTGATACCATTGCCCTTTGGCATCTCTCATCAGAGTTTAAGTTCGGATATATTCTGTTAAATGTAAGAAAAAGGATTTATCTAATTTTACATTATGAAACATCATTCCACATAGCTACATAAATTTGCCAGCTTGCAATTAATAGGACCATACTGCTGCACTACTGGAAATGTGTATAAACCAATTCAAAATGTAGTTAGTGAAATAGCATCATCATTACTATCTTTTAATTTAGGCTGAAATAAATCCTCCTTCTAGCAGACAATTCTTCACCTTTAACTGTCAAAGCTTCAGAAAGGGTGGGGTGCATTGCAAATGCTTTCTTTCCAAATTTCCCATGTGCTTCTCTGACAACGTATGCTTGTCTCAAAAGTCATGGATGTTTTTCTTCTTCTTTGGTTCCATTTCACTTACAAATCTGCTGCTGAACATGAAGCAAAAATTCATAGTAAGAGAATGCAGCCTCTGTCCGGTCTTCAACTAAGTGCTGGAAAAAGTCTGTCTTGGCAGGACTCTCATCTCTGAAAAGGAAAACAAAAAAACATTAATTGGAGCCATTAAAACATGGTCTCAAATAGAGGTCACACTGTATACTTCAAGATTTATCCCTATCACCAAGACAGATTCAGAAGCACTCCATACTGAACAATACCATCACCAAAAGATTCATCCGATGGCTAAAGCAATGTTCTTTTCTGATCTTAGCTAAGCTAGTACTTGGGTGAAAGATAAAGTCCCTCACTGGGCTCATATGCAAAACCCTTCCACTCTGGCAAGATGTCAAAGTTTGTGCTCTGGTAGCACAACCTTCAAGAGCTGAGGAGCTCTCGGTTCCTTCCATGAAATGGAGTGGGATTGGAACAGGATTTCTGTCAGGGAAGCAAACACTAAATGCTCAATAGAGAAGAAAAGCACTTGGATTGAGTATGTCGACTGTAAGCTGAACTGAAACTAAAAGTCACTGAACCTGCTATACTTGTTATGATTTAAAATAAGAAATTAAAACTAGGCATTCTATATTAAAAAAGAGAAAGGATATGTGCACTATAGAGGATATTCTGAGAGGCTAAGTGAATGTTACTCTTTTGTTTTAAAAATATTCAGTGTTTTAGGGGAAAAAAAAATCAATCACTTCCATACAGATGTACAAAGGAAACGTGAATTCCACAATAAAGTTATGAAAATACTTACTTTACCACATGGAGAACTGGACACAATGGCCTGTTGTCTCTAAGCCAGGAAAGAAAGGACCTGGTTCTTTCTGAGGAAAGTGTATCTAACTCTGGAAGATGTGTCTAGGTCAAAACATGAGATAAGAATGTTACTTCTTTTCATAAGGGCTTTAGTAGAACTGTTACAATTTAAACTTATTGAAAGAAAACAGAAAAATGAAGAAAGCTTAATTTTAGATAAATTTAAGTTGAATTTACTACTCTATTACTGAAATTAGTAGAACATGTCCAGGAATTAGTATGCCACTGAAACTCTTACCGTATCATTTTTTCTCTCTAAATAAGAATAAATCTCAATATATGAGCTGCCTATGGAAGAGGCCACTCTTGAATGATAGATCCATTTACCACTGTTCTAAGTATGAAAGAATTCTATCCTGTTTCCTTATTCCTTAAAATTTTTAAAAGGATACTTTAGAAATCAAAGATGCAGAAATATTGAGCTTTTTGTCTGACTTCTATTCCTTTCAATTTTTGTTCTTATGATTCTATTGAAATTAACACAATGATGGTGGAAATGTGACTTCCTCATTACTCAGGTCAATATACTGTAAACATCACTATTCAACAGCACTATGACAAAATTCCAACCAAGATTAACCCTTTCAGAAGCAATTTTTTCCCTTTCCTTTTTCCTTGAAAACAAAATAAAACAACAATAATAATGCCTTATAATACTGACTTGCAAACAGATTGAGAAGAAATTACTTTATTTCTACTTAAGGCTTGTATTTCTATTTCTTACTGCTTATAGTAGACATAAGGTGATACTACCATTAATGAAAAGCTTAAACTTTACAAATAACCATGACTTAAGCTCTCTTCATTACATGTTGCTCTATTACCAAAATCAAAGAAATACATTCAAAAGAATTCAACCTTAAAAACGAGGAGCCATTTATATGCAAAAAAAAAGGATGTTCAATTTCCCTTCACTAATTCCTGAATGGACTTGAAGACTGCACATTTCAATATGTGATTAGTCATTATTTATACAATTCTCATAGAATCAAATGCTGCCACAGAATTGGCTTCTCCCAAACTGGAGTGCTCTGGTGTTAAGAGTGAGGAGAAGGGAGCTCAGATAAAAGCAGGAAAGACGGAAAAATGAGCCGGATCCCATGCTTGATTCTCCAATCGTCAGTGATCTAAATTTTGTTCCACACTCTTAAGAGAACCCTCCAGAGCTTGATAGCGGACAGGCTAGTTAGCATTAGGAATTCTTCATATCTGTCTGTCTCTGGCGATGATACTGACAGGGAAGGATCTAATCTACATCAATGGCTCTATAATTATGACTCCGAAGTATACATGTCCATTTAGTACTTTATTTTCAAACGTATATACTGCCCCCCAAGTTGTAACACCTACAATGGCCACTAGTAAAGAACATTAATGCAAGGTTATAGTAAAGGTTTAGAGTTTTTGGTTTAAAAAAGAAAAAATATAGGCTCATTATTTTACAGTATTAAGTTACGCATGGAGTGATTTTAAGTAGACAGTGCCTAGCTTACAAAGTGAAAACATACTCATTTTCACCACGAAATGGCAGGTGTTCACTTGTTTCCCTGACACTGTTACAAGCTTACAGGCTCGCACGCCTCCCAGAGCTCTAGTTAAGATGCCGGCTGGAAGCGGCACCATTCACTGTCGCCCAAAGCTTGCCGATTTAAGAGATACATCAACCGTACAGAGTCCACTGACCAGTTTCTGTGGTAGTGATGCATAGTTTGGGTAACCGAGCACATCTTTTAGGAAGTTATTTTCACAGCTTTTCCCAATCCAGATGTAAATAATCTAAAATAAAAACAAATGAAAGCCCTCATCAGTCAAGAGAAGACCTGTCATAACTTCCTACCTGTCAGCAGACACAAAAGAGCTCGTATCAGGCGACAATTCAAAAGAAAAGAGAACACCGAAGCAGCAGGAGTCTGCACTGTCAGCTGCACAGTGATCAATAATCCAGAACCCTGGATTTGGGAACGACCTGCATGTATACAGCATTTCTTAGAGATCATCTCATTTGAGCCTCACAACAACCCCGTAAGGTGGGTGCTATTATTGCACCTGCTGCAGAGACAAGGGGACTGAGGCAGGGGAGTGACATGCCCAGGGTCACACAGCTAACAAGTATGTGAGGCAAAATTTGAACTCAAATCTTTCTGACTCCAGACCCAAGGCTCTATCCACTGCAATGCTAAGCTGCCTCCAGAAGGAGAAAGGCACCATGACTGTTGAAAGCAGCAAACAACAACTCACGTTCAAATAAAAAGTACAAGAAGGCAGTAGGAGTACTTTGCAAATAGAGAGAACACTGGATTAGGAGTTATGCAACAGAGTTTGAAAATTTAGGCTTTGACCCTTACTATTTCAATGACCTAAGCAAGTCACTTCTAAACTCTATGAGCCTCAGTTTCCTTATCTGTTAAATGAAAGGGTAGGACATGACAACTTCTAAGACCTTTTCCAGCTTCAAACATATCATCCTAAAAACCCCAGTCTTACTAATGTAGCTTGCTTTTTACATCACCACAGCTTCCCCAGGGTCTCATAACATCCTCTACTTTTAAAGAAAAAAAGAGTGTAACTAATCAGAACACTGAAGAAGTCTGAAAACATGTGCAGCGTGCAAGCCTGTGGGCCTCCTGCCTCAGCAAAGGGAAGGGGTGGCAGTGTCTTCCTGTAACTCTTCTGAGGCAGGCTTGTCTTTTCTGATTTTGCAACATACATTCTTGATTTTTTTTGGGTGGCTGTTCTTTCCATTTACACTGTTGTAGCCAATGTAAGTCTTGTTTTCCTGGCAGTTCTACTCATTTCACTCTGCATCAGTTTTATGTAGATCTTTCTAGGCTTCTCTGTATTCATCACACCCAGTGATATTCATTCTATGACAATCATGTGGAACACAATTTGTTTAACCACTCTCAATCTATGGGCATCTACTTTCCTTCCAATTCCTTGCTGTTACAAAATGTGTGACTACAAATACTTTGGTGGATTATGGGGACTTTATTATCAATTGCTTCCTTGGTATATAAGCCTAGTAATAAAATCTCTGGGTCAAAGGGTATGGACATTTTATTATTTGCATAATTCCAAACTGCTTCCCCAAACAGGTTTCTGCTGATTCACAGTTACACAAACAAAGCACAAGTCACCTTCCCACAACCCCTCCAATACTGGCTATTGTCATCTTTGCCAATTTGTAGGGTCTGAGATGAAACCTTATGATTTATTTCGTAGTAAAGGCATATTTCTAGGCAGTAAGTCAAAGGAAATGATTACTATGTGGTCAGAAATATTAGTTTTAGGAAAATATACAGTGTTATATGAGACAGGGTTTTATGGATTAGTTTTTTTACTGTGGACTTACTTTTGATACAATAGCACCACCTATAGGTATATTACTGATCAGCACCAAGCACATAGAGTTTTATTAACAATATGTTTCTGCTAAAAAACCAAACCACCTCACAATAACAATGATCTCATGGAAAGTATTTCAGAAAAGCTCTACTGGGGAGGCTCAAATGATAGTATTGCGTATAATTTCAAAAGAAATTAGACTACTTTTGTTTGGCATTTGGAGAGATTCTGTTTTCATCTTTTCTTGTGAGAAGTGAAATGTGGTTAGGATCTTCTCTTGTCCCTATCCAAAGTGACCAGAAGCAATACTGGAAATAAAAATCACAGATTCAAGTTTGATTATTGATAGCTGAAATGTTACATCTAAGCTATGTGATAGGAAAATGACCAAGAAAAGTATCATCATCAGGGAAAATGCTTGCTAGCAGCCAAGATATCTTACACGGACATCACTAAAACCACACAAAATATGCTTTAATCAAACCGAAATCTACAGGATAATAAACAACAACAACAAAAAAAACCCCTTGGCAGATAAAAAACCCTTCAAACTAGATATCTGAAACCGCGAAGCTTATTAATTAATTTTAAAAGATTACTCAAGCCTATTCAAGAAAGAAAAAATGTCCCCTAATGAAAGGTCTTCAATAAAAAAAATCTGCCTAACCCAAAGTGAAATTTAAGACTGAGTCAAAATTAAGGACTTACAGAACCAGCATCCATAAGGAAGGCGCCCTCTCTTGTCAGCTTCTCTGCAGACAATTTTTGAAGAGGCGGCTGAGGCACTATTCTGTCGTTAATATGTATTGCACCCTTTAAGGAAAATTAAACTTAACGTTAATATCACCAAAACTAATAGCCATTGGCTTTGTGGAAATATTTTAAAAACTAAAATTATTTTTCTCACAAAATCTATTTTGAATACGTCTATCTTACACTCTGTCACGTGTAACTTTTTAGGCTCCACCTTTTGAGCCATATTCCTCTAGTAACAGGAGTTACTTGAGAATTCCATTTTTGAAACAGTGAAACAATAAGGACACCACATCCTGAATACTGTAGGACTAGATAATCACAGTTTGAAACAGTATAACAAAACAGTCTTGGGTATGTGGCAAATTTTGTGAACTTAATTCTTTCAACTAGTATCAAATTATTTTTGTTCTGATGCTACAATAGTTTCTATGAATTTTGAACAAGAGGGCTTAAGGCACCTCTTTAGGGCAGGACATCATATAATCTTTACAATCACCATTAGAAAAAGAGGATGCAAAAAACAAAGAGGACAAACAGCCACCGACCTTGTTCTGGGCTGCAGACGATAATGAATTACTTATGCATCAAAAGAGTTCCTACCTCATCAGTCAGTTTGTCTATTCTGTACAGGTTGGGATGAATGATTTTCATCAGATGAACAAGTGGCTGACACTTCATCTGGCACATGGCAAACACACGATCATCCAGGCGGGTGCTAGTACCAGTTCTAAATGCTTTCTATGAGGAAAAATAAGGTAAATTAAAAAGTTACTAAACAACTACAGATTACATTTCATAGTTAGGAAGTTATCTATTAAGAATATCAGTTACGCATTCTAGGTATAAGCACTGACAGACGCAGACTGAATAGTTGTAGGCAATCATATATTTATAGTCATTCACCAGGCCTTCCTCATTCTCCACTTTAGTCCTGCTCCACAAAAGTCCTAAAATGCTGGAGTACCCCACATCCTATATTATTGTCCTCTAGAGCTTTTCTGAACTTCTGGAAATGAAAACACAACTTAGTCTGGTCTACCAACACAAGATGAGGTAGGTACCTGCTTGAGCAGCGCCAAAACATAGAGAGGAAACAGCTTGAGGGAGGTGGGGGCTATGAGAGCAGACTGCTGTGAGGTGGAAGAGGTCTGGCTGTATGCAGAGAGGGAATCCACTACAGCATTCACTAAGGCATCTCTTGCATCTGATAAACTTGATGAAATCGACCGATCCACAGCTGGAAAGGTAGAGAGACCACATGAGTAATGATAGCCCCAGGGCCAGAAAGCATTAAAAGGGGATTACTGTCAGACTTGGTAAGAAGTGGGAGAGAGAATGAATAAAAACAGATTATGAGGATCTCAACAAAAATTGGACAGAACAAAAACAATTCTCAAGTCCAAGGACGGGCTCTCTGGGGTATTTCTTAAGTGAATTCTTCTCAATTCTAAAACCACTTAACAGCTGTTCAGGAGATAAAGCAGCTACTTCCCAGGAAGTGCTCAAAGGTATTTGCAGGACTTAAATGGAAACAGCACAAATGCAGCTCATATCATGATTTCTAGCTGACATAACACACTTTAAGGTTTACAAAGAGCTCCACACAGATTACCTCCCTTTAGTCTCACAATCATTTGTAGGCACACAAGCATTATTCACATTTTGCAGAAAAGGGACTGAGGCTCAGAAAGACTTTGGTTTTAGTTACTTAGTATTCTCATTACCGTGGGTTATTACCTTCACCACTGCAGTCACAACCCCTGTGATCTGCATTCTGTGTTATTCTTGCCCATCTCTCCCTTTAATTCTTTCTCTGCTTCTTTTAATACCTCCAGGGTACCAATGTAGCACTTAGAATACCTATCTCATGCTTACACATAACTGGTGAAATCACAGAGTCACCTGATCATAGCATTTAGGTCTGAAAAGGATGTGAGGGATCATGGAAACCAAGCCCCTCATTACACATATGAGGAAACTGAGGCCCACAGAGAGGTTAACTGACATGTCCAGTATTATAGAGGTAGAACGTGGCACAGTTGGGATTCAAGCCAGGTCCTCTGACTCCAAATCCTCTACTCTGTCCTTGGCACTAAGGCTGCCTCCTAAGAAGTCACTGAATTTTATTACAGTACCACCATGAGAACACTGGGCTTCTGTGGCAACGGGCAACCTAGACTTAGGGAATTTAGCAAGCAGTTTCCCAAACGTGAATGAGCCAGACAGATCTTGTCCTCAAGCACTGGTCCAGTTCATGGTCCATCTGTCCACGATTATTAGTCTATTCTTTCACATTGTTGTGATATCACATTTTCCTTCTGGGTCCCGAAGGTGAAGGCTGGGTAACGGAAGCAAGGAAAAGGACTCAGGTTGAATAATAAGAAATTATGAAAGTGGTTTGGAGGTCTTTGGAATGCAAAAGAAAACCAGAAGTTGGATTTAGGGAAGAGAAATTTGAGAGAACTTGAGGAGTTAATGAGAAAGAGCAAAGCAGAAGGATGAACTTCAAACTGAAGCTATGAAGAGAAGGGTTAGAGCTAAAGGAGACGGACTCAATAGGAAGACGGTCAAGAGGAGGGAAGAGCAGGCGACAAACAAGAAGCTGAAGGAAGAGAAGAGCTTGACCTGAAGGAGAAGCAAGAACAGTAAGAGAAGGACAAAGTTAGTACTTGAAAGGACGACATAACATAACATAAGGCTGTAACACACTGGCCAAAAAAGAAAAAAAAAAAGCTAACATCTTAGCCTTAGTGAAGGGCAGGAAAGGAGACTGGGTGTTAAGTCAAAGTATTAAGGAGGCTAAAGAGACAGACAGAACGGGTTTTGTGTCATGAGAAATCTGGAGGACAGGTGGGGTGGGAGGTTACAGGGAAAGATAATGTATGGGCATCTCACCCAAACCACAACCCATCCAAGCCTGCTCATCCTGTGTGACTCACTTCATCCCACCAAAACCAAAAAAGATCAGGGCTCTTACTCTATCTTTGCTCTACGTACAGAGCTTGCCCCAAGGGCAGATCCAGAAGACATTTGGGGGTAAGGGATGGGGAGCAGAATTGTTCCAACGGCAGCACTGATTAGTTGAGGTTATAACTAAAGCTGGAGATAGCTATTCATGTCTCTCTTTCTTCTTTCACTCCTCTCTCTAGGCCAAATATCCCCAGTACCTTAAACTGATTCTCATTCTATGGGCTGAAGGCTCTTCTCATCATCTGGACTGCTCTCCTTTGGACACTGCTGATTCATAGAGCTTTGGTCCATTAAACCCTCCGAGATCTTTTTGGTTAACTGCCATCTATCCAGGTCTTCCTTCCTCCCCTTTTACCCCCATCTTATACTCGAAATCTCAGGTGCCCATATGGAGCACATGCTTTGTTCTGAAATAGCCAACATAATGGACAAGCAACGGCTGAACTATGAACACCAGGTGTTCTGAAACTGGAAAAATGAGCAGTTGCGGCTGTAACCTGAAATCAGATGGCAGAATTGGGATTCTTCTCTGAAATAATAGTAAATGTTGATTTCTTCAGTTGCAATTAACATAGGCTTATGTTTCTCTGATGCTCTAAGAAAGTGGCAATAATCATTGAGATACCTGAAAACTTTTATTGGATGAATGTCGACTTATTCCTGAAAACTGGATTGAGATTTTTTTTTTTTATCAGTTTCTCAAATAATTTTCAAAAAATATATGGAAAGAGGCAGCTAGGTGGCACAGTGGATAGAGCACCGGCCCTGGATTCAGGGGGACCTGAGTTCAAATCTGGCCTCAGACACATAATAACACTTCCTAGCTGTGTGACCCGGGGCAAGTCACTTAACCCCATTGCCCAACCAAAAAACCCCCTAAAAATACATGGAAAAGAGCTAATTGACAGTGTGGGAGAAAATGGAAAAAGCAAACATAAATAAAAATAGGAGATCTGGTATAAAAAGTAATACAAAATGATGGCTTATGGGACAGAAGACATGCCTTCCACCTGTTGCCTCACCCTTGTACTCACCCATGTTTGCTAGAAGGCAGATGGCTGCTTGTACATCTACTCCTGCATAAACATCTGCCAGTGAACTCACTACTGGCAAACAAAGAGTGTGCACCCGAATCCTCCGCTCACCTAAACAAAGTTAGGAATAAATATGCATTAGAATAAAAGGTGAAGAGAGAAAACTTCAGAGTTGCCTAAGAAAGACTCACAATCAACAAGTCTGAAAGAAAAGCAAACAGCACGAAACTGTACTGTTAGATAAGTAAACACATCGACGCTGCCATTTCTTCAGCAGGAGACACAGGAGGGCTTCTAGCGCCTCTCTCACCAGCAGGCTCCCTTGTGATCCGGTCAGACAAGAAGACAAGCTTCAGAGCAGTTAAGTAAGCTTCTCAAAGGGGCCGGCGTGGGGTCAGTCAATTGAGATGAGCACAACTTGTGCACTCCTCTAAGTCCACTCAAGCCTCAATGGGGGCCAACTGAGGCAAACACACAGATTCCCCTTCTGTAAACGTGATGGAGGCTAATCAAGGCACGCTCAGCATTCCCACCTGCACATTCACCCCAAGGGGGTCCCCAGTCACTGACCAGTGCCCACTTGCTTTACAGGGCAACAGACAAAGAAGGCATATTTCCAGCAACAGCCTCACATTTTTACATTACTTCATCCCTGTAGCTACTGCAACTGTGCAGTAGAAACCATGATCATGAGAACTCGTATCTAACACCTGGAAACTAGAGACTGTTATGGCTATGGATCCTGGGAAAGAAGCCTCTTAAGAAAGAATAACAAAAATCCACCTTTCACACACTAAAATTCACCTTACTTACATTTACAAAACAAACTATAACACTTACATTAAATTACATGCCAAGGTTGAAAATCTGGGTCAGGCTTTCAGTGGCAATCATGTTAAGATGCAGGTGGTTTCAACTATGTTGAAATATGTCACATTTGGTAAAATGGAAGAAAAATCAGACTACCTCAATAATGTACATAAGGCACTTCAATGCAAGAGATTTGCATAAGGGTAGCTCTGTATTCTTAGTTGAGATAATGCTAAAGATATAACCATCAATGAGATTCTGCACAAGTCACTTGCCAAAAACATCTGTTCCTGACTAAACTAAATACTCTTTTCTGAGGCACTATACTAGCTGATAGGCTAGTATAGGCTATCTCTCTCAGATAAGAACAGTAAGAGCTCTAGAAAGCTTTACTGAAGTTCTATTTAAATTACCTTTGCTTGAGGTATATAATAGGGCAGTCTGAAAACACACCAGAGAAGTATCTGTTAAATTTTCTTCAATTGACATCTGAACTGCAAATCCAGCATCAGGATTGATGTTGGCAAGGGAAAGCAAATCAGTAGATCGAACAAAAAAATTTCCATGGAAAGTGTGTATTGAAAGACCTAAAAAGCAAAAATTTAGATTTAGGTCAAAGTGACAACGGACAAAATTTACTTTAGAACTGTACTTATTGTGTATGGTAGAGTGAGGTGGATTGGGAAGGGAGGGAGATAAGAGAGAGGGATCTCAAACTGACTAAAATATATCATTTAAGCTTTATATAAGACAAAGACTATAAATTTGGTTCATTTATACCCATAGTTTCAATGATATTTTACCATATGTGACTGGGGCTAAATATATATATGTAACATTCTACAGCAAATGAGGTCTTCGCCCATTCATTTAATATTTGAAATGTGGTATTAGACGGCATTCTTTCGAATTCCCATGACACCAAGGAAGTAAATATAAATTGGGGATAAGTTACCACAACATTCTTAACACAATTTCATTTTAAGGGAACTTTAATTCCTTGTTTCTATCTCCACTCCACTTTGAATTATATTTTAATTTTTTTCCCCTTAATAAAGCAGAAAATCAATTTTGCTTATTATTTTTTTTTTAAGTGAGACAACTGGGGTGAAGAGACTTGCCCAGAGTCACACAGCTAGTGAGTTTTTATGTGTCTGAGGCCAGCTTTGAACTCAGGTCCTCCTGACTCCAGAGCCGGTGCTCTATCCACTGCACCACCTAACTGCCCCATATTTTTTTCAAGTTTTCACAAGTATTTGACAGTAATTAGAGAGTAAGACATCGCACAAGCCAGCAAACTGTACAATTTGGAAGTACACTGGTTAGATAACATACGACTTTTTATTTGCTGGGTAACAACATTCACAAATTAAGCCATTTCAATTAAAATTTGAACAAGCAGCAATTTAAGCTCAATTCTTTTTACCTTTTGTACATCTTATCCTCATGACTGCTTCAAATCCAATTTTCCTTGTGAGATAACGTTTTAAGTCTTTTTGCAATTTTTCTGCTTGTGAAGGATTGTGGGTATGATGAAAAGATGGGTAATAATAGATGCAACCTGCAGAATACTTGGACATGCAAGCTTGGAAAAGAAAAAGATAAATATTTATTTATTATAGATGGAGAATCCAAACTTTTTTTTTTTGTTCATAACTTGATAGTATGGCACATTTCAGCATTTAAAATAATGTTAAAGTTAAATGGCTAGCACAGATTGGATAAAATAAGAAACTTAGGTAGAATAAAGTTAGAATAAAATATACAAAATCTAAACTTTAACATCAAGTCTTAATGAAACATGTAATATCAGATTTACTGATAAATACAGTGCAGACAACCAAGAGTGAATCTTAGCTGAGCTCTTTGAGCGGCATGGCAATCCTTTTATTCTTCCCTAATTTGCTCTGTAGTATGAGAGCCATTTTGTTGATCTCAAATGAAAAAGAGGTCTGCTAACTTCCTAGAGCATAGCTTAACAGATATTGTTTCAAAATTTGTCAGAATGGATGGCTACCATCCAATTTTTGTGATTCATGTGGACACAAATGATACTATAGCAGAATGTAAACTATTTGAAGGCAGGAACCCATTTAATTTTTGTCTCCATATCACCAGAGATTAAGCACAGTGCAATTACAAAATCTTGGGAAATGAAGTGAAGACCACAGAGGCCCAGACAGTGTTTGCCTCATTACTGCTCACTGAAGTCAAGGAAAAGTTGATCTGGAAGGTAAACAACTGGCCAAGAAAATGGCTGCCGGTTGGTGACTAGAGCGCACCTATCAAAAGCTGGTAAGAATGTAATTTGCCCGGTATCTTGAAAATCTAATAAATAACCAAAAACGAAGGGGAACGGAGAGCCGAAGTGTATTCGACCATGCTTGGTACCATAGACAGCAGCAAGGATAAAGAATAAATAGCAGAAATACCTAGAAGTTCACTGAAAACAACATTCAAGAAAGTAGCCTGTAGTAAAACCATGGTTTTAAAAGCCCAAAGTTTAGGCAACAAACAAAATGAATGAGAGATCCTAATGCAAAGAGGTAAGTTTGAACTCCTAAGTATCACTGAGACTTGGTGGAATGAAATCAACTCAATGTGTTCTGGATGGCCCTAACTTAATGAAAAGAAACAGAAAGGTAAGGGTGGGGGGTACTGTGGAAAGGGGGTAGCGGTATATCAAAGATGATATACTTGGAAAACCCCAGAGACTCAACTAAAAAGCTGAAACAATTAATGATCTTAGCAAAGTAACACGAAATAAAGTAAATCCATATAAATCATCCACACTCCTATATATTACGAACAAAATCCTATAAGAAGAGATAGAGATATTCTGTTTAAAATAACACAGACATGTTTGGGAGTATACCTACCAAAACAAACCCAGGAACTATATGAACAAAATTATAAAAAAACTAGGCAAGTAAAATCAGATTTAGATAACTTGAGAAATATTAATTGTTCATGGGTAGGCAGGCCAATACAATAAAAACAATTTTACCTAAACTAATTTATGTATTCAATGCCATCCCAATTAAATTATCCAAAAATTATGTGACTGAATTAGAAAAAATAACAAAATTCATGTAGAAGAACAAAAAGTCAAGAATATCAAAGGAAAGTAAAGGAAGGTGGTTTAGCAGTACCAGATGTTAAACTATATTATAAGGCAGTAATTATCAAAACTATGTGGTATTGGCTAGGAAACAGAAAGATAGAACAGTGGAATGGAGTAGACATACAATTTATGCAGCAAATAAACATAGTAACCTTGTATTTGACAAGTGTAAGGAAGTAAGTTTTTGGGATAAGAATTCATTATTTGGTAAAAACGGCTGGGAAAACTGGAAAGCCGTATGGCAGAAACTAGGCATAGACCAGTATCTTACATGAGTTAACCAAGATCAGATCAATACAGTAGCAGCACTGTGTATCAGGAATATTCACGTGAGGAAATTCAGAAATAAGAAGGGGGAAGCATGGTGGAGAAGGTCTGGGTGACAAATTAATGGAAGACAAATAGAAATGATTTTGTCACTGGAGACACTACACCACAGGCCACCACAGGCAGAAAGATGAGTTCAGGAAAGAGATCACAAGCCTGGTATGGAGATGTAACAGAGCAGTGAGGGGAGGGCAATATCTACAGATATTTGCTGGAGTTCTCTCTCTGTTAAAAGCAGAGCAGCTTACTTCCCAAACCTCATTAATTGGAATTTCTTGCTCCCACTAGTAGAGGAAATAACAAGGAATCTGCTGGTTTTTTGGGTTGGGGGGAAAAACAGGACAATGACACTCTCTGGGTATAGAACACTATACACGTTATCAGACTTGGTTCATGGGCTGGTTGATTCTGCTGGATTGTTTTTTCCTCTCCTCTCTGGGGAGGTGGGCCTATACTGGGAAATGCACGGTGTAAAAATACTTTTTTTTTTGACAGAAGAAAAAACCCTGCTGTTCCTAGTTCTCCTACCTCCCAAAGAGTCAGCTTGACTTAAGCAAAAGTGGAGGTCATGCCAGACTAATCCTTGTTTCCTTTTTAGACGGGTTTACTAAATCAGTAGCTTAAGGGAATTCTGTCAGTTTAATTTACCTACACTTTGACAGAGCACAAAGTTTCTCATGCCATTCTTGTGGCAGACACGATGAGAAGCAGGGCATGTGATAATACACCTAGATGGATTTGGGACTGGCTGAAAAGTCTGCACTTGAAGGATAGTCTTTAATGGCTCACTATCAGCTTGGAAGGGCTGCAATAGTGTGTCCCAGGGATCTGTGTTTGGCCTACATGGGTTTAACGTTTGAATCAACGCTCTAGATAAAGGCACAGATAGCATGCTCCTCAGATCTGCAGATGACAGCATCAAAGCGGTATATAAATAAGACACTAGACGACAGGGTCCAAAAAGGTTTGGGCTAGCAAACTGGACAGAATCTACTAAGGCAAGATGTGTTAAGGACAAATCTAAAGCATTCTACAACAGGACAAGATCAGAGAGGCATGGTTAGATAGGAGCTTGTGTGAAAAAGATGGATGGGTTTTTATGGTCTTCAAGCTCCATGTGGGCCAGCACAGCCAGAAAAGCCAACAGGACTGTGGTCTGCTTTAAGAGGCTGAGCTGCCAGGGACAAGGAGGACCACAGCTCTCCTGGGCTGTCTCCTGGGCAGACAACGGCTGCATTCAGTTTGGATACATAGTTTGGGAAAGATATCGATGAACTAAAAAGCTTCCAGAGAAGAGCAACTGGGATGGTAAAGGGCTATGAGGACTGGTGGAAGGAACACAGCACAGTTTGCTTGGAAATGACAAGACTAGAGAAAGCACAGAATCACCAGCTTCAGGTATTTGAAGGGCTTTACGTGGAAGGGGAACAGACCTATTTACTCTATTTGACCACTGAGGACAGACCCAGGAGTAATGGGTAGAAACTTACGTTTGCTAAGAGACAAATTTAGGCTTGATTTTTTTTGGGGAAAAAAAATCCAAACAATTAGAGCTATTTATGAACGGAATGGGCTGCCTTGAGAGTGAACAGAGTATAGACTTGGATTCAAGAGACTTGAGTTAGAATCTTGCCTTGGACACCTTACAGCTGTGGGACACTGGGCAAATCACTTAACCTCTACATGATTCAGTTTCTTCATCTGTAAGAGAGGGATAAATCCTAAAGCACTATATAAATGAGTTATTATCATTATTTGACTGTCTTTATTGCAGGTCTTCTAAAAGAAGGAAAAGTGTTTCCTGAAGATGTTGTAGTGGGGTGCTTCTTTTAGATGGACAAAATGGGGGAGTCCTTTCTAAATCTAAAATTCTGTAAACACATTTTTTCCTCCAATGTCATACTTCAAAACCCTTTTTCATGATGCTCAATTTTTTCCTTTTCTTGCTGCCAAGGCCAACCTTTACACAACTGACCGTAGAGAACTGAAACAACTGCTCTTTAACGTTACCAACAACTTCAACTGATAAACCCATAGGCCTTTTCTTGGTCTTTATTCTACTTGACCTCTTTTGTGGCTTCTGATGCTGTTGACCACACCCTCACCCTCCTGGACACAATGTTCATCTATATTAGAGCTTGCCTGACCCTTGCTCTTTTCCTAACTGCTAGACCTTTCCTTCTCAGTCTTCCTTGCTAGATTATCACGTCCCTGATCCACTATGTGTAGGTGTCACTCAAGCTCCCCTTATCTTCTCTAATCTCCCCTTCATCATCTTTATGTAGATGATTCTCAAATTTATACATGCCACCTAGTCTCTTTCACCAACTGCCTACTGGACACTGGATGTTTCATACTCAACATATCCAAATGAGAACTTATCATTTGCTTTACCCAATCCTACCACTATTTCTATTGATAGCACCACCATCCTTCCGGTTAAGAGGGTTTGCAATCTTGGGAGTTATGCTTGAAATCACTTTCTCTTTCTCAATATCAAATGCCATGCCTTGTGAATTGCACCTCTACAACATCTTTCATATCTACTCCCTTCTCTCCACTAAACCGAGAAACCAAGTAGGAGGCTACTCCAATAGTTAAGGCAAAGGACAATGATTGGCATCCTCGGTTCCAGCACTTCCCAACCTCAAAGCATCCTCTCATGAAATAGGTATTTCTAAAACTGATCTCCCTACCTCACTCCCCTATTCATAAATCTTGACTATTTTCACTAGATACAATTTAAAATTCACAACCTGTCATCTAAAACCATCTACAATGTAACTCCCACTTATTTTTCCTATGTTATTCTCTTCTCTCTAGGTTTTTTGTGACATTGCTCTCTCTTCATTTTTTCCTCCTATCTATCTGAACATTTCTTCACAGTATCTTTTAAGGCTGATCTTCATCCAGGTCACAGACCCATTAACTTAGGGTGTTCCCCAAGATTCTCTTCTCTCTATATGTGATTTCACTAAGCGATCTCATCAGCTCCTACAGTTTCAACTATCGTCTCTACGTAGGTGAATCTCAGATTTATTCATCTAGCTCTGGTCTTTCTCTTGACCTCATTCTTACTCCCTACTAGACATTTCAAAATGGATGTCTTGTGAACTTGGCACATCCAAAACTGAACTCATTATCTTTCCCCCAGACCTTCGCCTCTTCTAAACTTCCCAATTACTGTGGAGGGTACCACCACTCCACAGTCATTCAGGGTACCTAGGTGCCATTCTCGACACCTGACTCTGTCACCCATATTCAAACAGTTGCCACGTCCTGTTATTTCTTCCTTTACAACATTTCTTTTATATGCTGCCTCATCCCTTCTGTCCCTACGCAGGCCCTCCTTATCTCATGCCTGGACCATTCTAACAGTCTTCTGGTTGGTCAGCCTACCTCAATTCTCTTCTGACTCTAGCCAGTCCTCCATTCAGTTATCAAACTGATCTTCCTTAGTTAAACACAAGTTCCACTGTCACTTCTCCATTCAGTCACCTGAAGTGGCTCCTGGTGCCACTTATTCCAGGACCAAATAAAATCCTCTATTTGGGTTTTAAAGATCTTCATGACCTGGCCCCTTCCTACCGTTCCAGTCTTCACCTTTGCCTCTCTGAGTCCCTAACTTTCCTCAAAGTCCAGGTTTTCCAAGAGTCCAGTAAGTACTCTGTTCCTCCTGAAATTACTCTGTATTTGCTTCTGTGCTTATGCACCATTAGGTCATTACGTCTTGTTTTTGTCTTGGCATCACAAGCACCTAGAACATAATGCCCTGCACATGATGGTTACTTAAAATGTTTGGTGAACTTAATTTTTCTTACATACAGTAAATGCTACTACCATCATACTCGTGCCAAACTCTCCCCAAATATAGAACTTAAAAAAAATTAAGCTATAAAGTCTAGATTTAAGTATATGTCAAAACTGGCATAGGTAAACAGGTTAAACTGAAATATCACCTTACCTAGAGACGCCAGGTCAGAATACTGTGAACTTAAAAGGAACAGATCCACTGCTGTCTGTTGCCCTGAACAGTCTAACGCCAATTTCTTATAAAAATCAGTCGCAGGACCAAGATGTTGCACAACCTTCGGCAAAAAATTAAAGATCCATTTTATGTACACAGCAGAAGTAGTGTGGGCGTACAGAAGTATTTATCTCAGGGCACTGATTCTTAATGACTTTAAACACAAATGGGGTAGGAGATATGGGCCCAAAAGTATCATATGCTGGAATTAGTCAAAATATAGGTCACCTAACTGCTTAAGACAAGTTGGATATCTAAAATGATCTCTCTTTGAAAGGAAAAAATATAGCTGCATATTAAAAAAAATTATACTAAAACCACACTTAGATTTTATAGATGCCAGACCTGAGGGGGAAAACGTCTGACCAATGAATAAACTAATATAATTGGTTTCTCAGCTCAAGATAGGCAGAGAGCAGTTTAGAAACTTAAAATGGACAGTTTTTTTTTTGAACAGTCCAACAGCAAAGAACTGTGTTAGCTTGATAACTCAGGAATTTTTAGAATGTTGGAGGGTGTCTATCTTTGCAGGCCAATGGATAGCTAAACTGGAAATGAAAATTTGTTTGCTGGTAGGTACAGAAAGCCCTTTATCCCTTTGTTTCTTCTTGACAAAATTTACCAGTTTAAAATCAACTGTGCCTCCCATGGGAATTCAGATAAATGTTTAAATTACCATTCTTCCTCCTGGCATAAGTTTTTATTCACCTTAGGTGAATTACTATTTAAAAAGATGTAATGACCATTCAATTTTAGCATCTCTGCTTAGTTTAAAAAAAAAAGAAGAAGAAGAAGTGCATGTATTTGGCCTAAATGGGGGAAAAACCTGCAGGACCAAAAGAACGCTTACAGACTCCATAAAATCTTCTCCAATCCCCCTATTTGCCAGTCCCCTCGTTCCCTAAACTACTCATACTGACTTTGTGTAGGCTTACGTACACACAGACACACACCCCACAAACACAGTTTCCCCAGGGAGAATGTAAGCTCTAAGAGAGCAGGGACAGTTTCATTTTTGTCTGTCACCCCAGGACCCTCTGAGGTGCTTGGAATACAGCAGGCACTTATTGATGAAGAGAAATTCCTAGCAATGGTTTTCTTTTTCCTGTTAAGGGCACTAAGTTTACAGTGAGAAAAGCAAAGACTGGACCTTTAATTGTACCCCTATAACTGATATTCTCTGCTCAACATTCAGTAAGTTAGAATTTGTATAACTGTCCCTAAAACTAACTGAAAACTAACTTCCTCACAAGGATTCTTTAATGTCTGAAGGTTAACAATAGCTAAAGCACACAAAAAATGACTGGGGTCCTATGATGAAAGGATGGGGAATGGAAAGCATTCTGGTGAACGCAACATGAAAATAAAATCTAAGATACCTTTGTGCTGGATCTCTGATTAGGATCTTCTCTGGACTGCAGGAGTCCTGCACCCAAGGAAGGTAACTGTGTCTGGAATACAGACACACGGCCACCTGTTGGAGACATTAATTTAAAGGCAGCCTGAAGTGCAGGACCAAGAGCACTATGGGTTTCTCTTGTATAGGTGAACATATTTGGTAAAGCATTCAATAAGTCTTTTATCAGCTGGAAAACAAAGATTACAAATAGTTACTAAAAAGGAAAGGAAATTACTTATCTAAAGCATTCTGGAGCATTTGTGTTAAAATTCAGGTTCAAGACTATATGTAACTGAAATATCAAGTCTTTCTAAAACCTAATACAGTTAATGATGAAATGTGGCTGCTTTCAATGTATTGTTTCCAGAAATCCATCTGAAACAATACATTTAAATACAGATAGCTTTTATACAAAGAAACTTAACACTAAATGTTTAACTTTCAAATTACTGAAATCACAGCAATGTATTAATAAAAAAAAGCCACTTACCTCTTTGCTTTCATGTAGATTTACAAGTAAACTATCAGGTGTAGGTAAGAAGATATCTGTGGGTAAAACAGACGTTCTAATAAACAAATCAAGGCACAAAGGATTATAATAAAGGAAAGTACTATAAGTCTTGGTTAAATTATGTTACACAGAATAGGGACTGTATCGGCATACAAACTGATTTAAATATAACAACTAATTATAATAGCAGCACAACAGAATAAAAAAATTAAAGTATTTTCCTAGAAAAATATTAAATTAAGGGCTTACATATCAGGGTATGTGTGCCCGGTAATCTTATGTTACCATTAACTCAAATAATTTGAAATTATAAGCACATTTTATTTCACAATTCTGTACCAGTCCAAGACTGTGGTGATTTCTTTTATTAAGTATTTACCATCTATGTCTGAGACAATCAACATCTGAGGCTGTGATAACCCTTCTTGTAAGTTATAGAAATGAACCGTGCTGTCAAAGGTTATGAACCCGATTCTTGTTCTCGAATCTCCAGGCAGCCTAAAGACAAAACAAACAAACAAACAAACAAAAACCTTTCAATACTAAGTGCTTGGTATCACAGGTTTTTTAAAATGACATAATAACTAAATGGGTTAATTTGGGGTTGGCTGAGCCCTTTCTTTTAAAAGAGCTGAATAAAAACAAAACAATACTTATTGAAACCATCACAGAGAGTTCATGGGGGAGCACTGAAACTAACAGACAATGTAAGAAGAAATGATCAAACACTTTTAAAAAAAATGTTAGGCATATCTGGAATTTGTATTGAATAAGAAGAACATCCACTTCAGCACCCAAATATTAAGAGTGAAAAACAACATGGATTAGAGGATGAACCAGATGTTTCTTGCCGATTTAAAAGGCAGGTAACTTGTGAGAAAACTTGACTGCATTGCTTGCCTAGCCTTGTGAGGCTGAGAAACCAGACTGTTGCTTAGAGACCAGATCTGTTTAATGCTTAACTCAGGACCTAGGTTGTGCTGACCAGAATCCCAGTCAGATCTAAAGATTAATGTAAGGAGTTTTCTCCTGCTATATATCTCAAGCAACCCACTGTGTCTTATTTGGAAATTGTCTTGGTGTGGACCACAGCTACTGTTTCCTTGTTCCTTTGAGCTCTATATAATGTGTATATTACAGACACTCAGGGGAGAAGGCCACCCACCCCTTTTCCAGCTCTCCCCTCTGCTGGATGACTTAATAAACTTCTAAGTGATTTCTATTCTGGGTTTTGTGTCTGTCACATCAATAATGGTGTCAGGAGTAGGACACATCAATAACACAAAGGCTACCTTCCTTCAGAGGCCGGCTATCCACTTTTTAGATATTTTATAGTAGGGCTTCTTTTCATGTATGGGATGAATTAGATGGCTGCTGAAGTTCCTTCCCACTCTCCAATTCTGTAGGTGTATTAACCTTCCTTTCCTGATAAACATACCCAACCATTAGCTTAATTAAAATTAACCTATAGATTTCCTTGATATGGTATAAAGGATGTCAGGGTATAATTTACAATTCAAACCAAGCAGAAAGACATCTGCAACACCTGGACAGTGAGTGTTACTGCTACTGGCACAGAGAGGCTGCTAGGTGGTACAGCAGATATAGTGCTGGGCATGGAGTCAGGATGGCCAGAGTTCAAATCCAGCCTCAGAATTGGCTTTGCCTGTATGACCTTGGGCAAGTCATTTAACCTGTTGGCCACTGGAGAAGGAAATGGCAAACCACTCCACTATCTTTGCCCAGAAAATCCCAAGGACAGAGGACCACAGGGTTACGAAGAGTCATATACAACTGAACAACAACATGTAACAATGCATCATAATGAAAGCTCACTTAAAATATTCTCCAATAATAATCCTAAATCTCTGAACCTAGCTCAATCACATAGAAAAATGAACACATCTAAACAGCCTTACTTGTCTAGATTTTCCAACAGCGACTGGCAGACAATTGTCAAATACCCAGCTTCCAGTGCATTATGAGACACATCTAAAACAAACAAGTACACTGCAGGCTGAGGAGGACGAAGCTGGAGGGAAAGAAACAATGTCATTTATTTTGTAGCCATAATTCACTCTTTCACATCATACTAAGAAGACAGCAAAAGAAACAAAATACCTAACAAACATACTGTATTGGCTACTCTCTAATACGAGTTTGCTTACAAGCTACTGAAATGACAAAGAAATACTGTTTTGTTTGGTTTTCTTTTCTCTCCATTAAATTGAGTTGATATAGGCTATGTGGGAGAGGCGATGCTGTTCAGGAAGTCAGAATGAAACAGAACTGGCCAAGTCTGTCCTACTTATGAAATGCTGTGCCAGCATGGATGGAGGCGAGGAGACAGGCCTGAGAATCATCCATCTCTGCCTCTGGTATTCTCCGCCTAAGGGCTACTAGGTGGTTTCTTTGGCTATGCTCTGCAGATTGAGGTCAGGGAGCCAAAACCCCTGGCAAGCCTTTCAGAGAGGTGAAGTGGTGTATCACATGTGAAAAGGAACAACTACCCCTTTCTCTCATCTTCAATTAGAGAAGGACACATTGGGGATAATATTCAGAACTCATAATATGGAAAAATAACTTGTAAGACAGAGTTAGTAACGGATGTCATAAAGAAAGCAGAGCTGGGAGCGGGAGACAAGAAATAGAGTAAGATGGCATGCCTCAGAGCGAAAGAACTGTAGAGGAGAGTGGCACAGACCGCTGTATGTGAGGAAGGATCTTGTAATTTTAAGTGGCTACTGACAAAAAAACATAAGATAATGGAAAGACAGGGAAAGGAAGTGGGCCAGACTATTAAGCTAACCAGTCTACAGCCACACATACAGCATGGACACTGTGTTCAGACGTAACCTCTTGAATTGTCTGGACGTGGCAAAGGCTGGAGATAGGAAAGACTCTGAGGTGAAGATCCTAGTAGCTAAGAGAAAGAAGACAGCCTCACTGAGAAGAGCAGCACCCACCCAAAGGATATGATTGTGAAGGAGAAAGAAATAAAGAGAGGGCGAGTGCCAGAGTTTGGTGACTGGAAGAGAAGAGAATAAAGGCCAAGCTGAGCCAGTAACAATGCAGCTGGGTACCTGGTGAACCAGAAATACGGTCCCACCTTCTACACACTATCAATGGAGGTAGCTTGAGAGACAGGAAGTTCCATTTGAGCATCAGTCTGAGACAGTGACAGCAGACCTAAGCTAATATGATGACCATACAACCAAAAGGCAGTAACTGTCAGTGGTGGTGCTGGTGATTTTAGAGAATGCTACTGTAGAAAAAGTGTGGATTTTGAATCAAGAAGGCCCCAGTTCAATCCTAACTCCGTCACTGTATGACAAAAATGGGGACAGCATACCTATACCTCATCTAGGCTGAAAGGACTGAGTGACGTTATATAAAATGCTTTGTAAACTTAAGAGTTTACATGATGGTAGCTATTATTATTTATGCTTAATATGATTAAGAAATGTTTATATTATAAATTGCCTTTTCAAAAAAATCTACTTTTTCATTAACCAACTTTCAGATTTTAAATAAAAAACAAATCAAAACACAAAAACAAACCCCCAGCCCCCAAAACTGATCTTGTAAAAGTTCAAAACAGCGGGGAAGATTCATAGAATTCAAAACTAAAAAGAAGCACTGCAACCACATGACCAGATAATTATAACAAAACACTTCATAGTTACCATGTAGTCTGAAGAAGCAATGAATTCCACGGTTGAATTCTGAACCTCGGGCCGTTTGTGAGGCTCTCCATAGGAACGGGTAAGGGGATTATACATAAATTCCTCAGGAACTAGACAATAATTGGGAATCCAATGCAAATCATCACTGACAGATAAAACACATGGCTTTTATACTCACAACTAAACAGTTATGCCACAGAAATTCTAATAACTACTATTTTCAATCTTGATGTTGTTTACTTGAGGACTCCAAAGAGCTTAATAATCATTGAATCATGAAAAGTACCTCCCTTTAAAAAATAACCCAGGTGCAGAAATATGAAGTTCCTTTCCTGAAATCAAGAATAAGGGCTAGAATGCTATTTCCCAAATTAGCAGCATCCTATCCATCAGACCACACAGCTGCTACGAGAAAGACACACAGAGACACACTTGAAAACAAGAGACCAAGGGTCCCTGTGAAACAGCCTAAGGAATAATGACACATAATTTGACTTCTATGATACTCTCTAGATCTGAGCTGTCCTCTGCCATGCGTAAATATAACTTAAGACACAGGACTTTACTTGGGTAACTTTCTCTGTTTGCTTTGTGAATATTTTTTTGTTTGCCCTCCACTTACACACAGGGACTTGCTCTGAATCTCATGGTCCACTAGGTTGGGGGCAAAATGAGGGTATTCTTGGCCTATGTGCTCCTTCCATAGGACTGAGGACAGAAATCACTTTATGACACAGTTGTCAGAATACACTTAAAATACATAACATTAAAAAAACAAACAAACACAAGCCAAGTTCTACTCCCAAATACGAAACTCACCATCATTAACTCTGTAGCACAGATTGCATTTCCATCTCCTCTGATCAATGAAGGACACAAAAGGGTTGATATATGTCCTGCAAGACCGGCACCTCACAATGGTGCTTGATGTTATAACTGGTAATTGCTAGGAAAACAAAATGAAGAAGTTGTAGCACACATTATCCTAAGGAAATGTTAAATATTTTTATTGTTCTGCTCAGTATAAAGATTAGAACCCATAACTGCTTATGTGTATGGCTTGAAATGGCACCATTCCAATAATACCTCACAGTGCCTTGAGCAAAATAGGTGGCTACCCAGCTGCCTCTCCTCTTACAAACAAGTAGGTAACATCACTAAAATAAGATGGCACCACAAGGAGTGAGAACTGGCCGACAGGTGGCATGATTGGCCAAGGGAATACCATGAGTCAGAGCTCATCAGCTGTACCCTAGATGTAATCCTGAGGTACTTCTCTGAGTGACTATGCCTGGGGGTGGCATTTTTATGAGTCTCCTTGGGTATGAGAGAGGTATGAACATCTTTGCTTATGTTCATGGTTAACTTAAGGTTTAACTCATGTGCTCAGGCCTCAAAATAAACCAAAAACACAGAATCTCAAAGTTGGAAGGGACTTCAGACATTATGTCATCTGTAATAACCCAGCTGACCCAAATGGTCATACAGCCTCTGCCTCTAGACCTGTCCTAAGGAGTAGCCCACTGTCACCTGCAGATCATTCTACTGGGGGCAGTTTCTCAATTGTTAAGAAGTTTTACTTAACAATAGGCCTATAATGTGTCTCTTTTCAACTTTCACCAAAGGCTTCCAGTTCTTCCCTTTGCAGCCTCTCCCACAAGATAATAGTCCTTCAAAAACCATTCCCATCAATAATCAAATCTTTTTTTCCCTCAAAGGAAAATAGCTCCACTTCCTTTAACTAATTTTTATAAAACACATTTGAGCTGATCATTCTTCAGTTATTAATGGTCTTCCTTTTTAAAAAGCTGGCCTACGTTTTATTGTGTCTTTGAACTGACTTGATGAGACTCTAGTGACCATCTAATAGTGCAAGCCTCTACCCTGCAGAGGAGGCCTATTAGGAATTAATGAATAGTAATATGAATACTGAGAATTATGCCTTGAACAAACTCAATATGCCCTATCCATTCTTTTGAGGCTCCTTTGTTTATCTGAAGCGAATACCTTGAAAAAAAAGAAATGGAATCTGATTCTTTTAGGGGAGTGAAACTGACAAGCAATAGGCAGCACTGGGAAAACACAGTTAAAATGTAGTGAGTTCAAAGTGAACTCACTAAGTCTACTGAAGTCTAAAAACACAGCAAACCTAGCTTTTATATGAAAGGGAAATGGAGCAAAGAAGAAATAACAGAGTAGGGAATGTTAAATATTTAGAAACTGTAATACTCTGCCTAAAAGGAAGTTTTCCCTTAATGTCATGCCCTAGTTACACTGAACCTTCTGTTTTTTTTTTCTTCCCTTAATGTTGCAGAGATGATTTGTTCGATATGACTGATAGCTATGGGACATTTTCTAGGATTCATTCTTACATAAACAAGCAACCTCTGTAATAGTAATGTGAATGTATACAATATACAGACATCCAAATATGTATGGACACATATATATTTATTTATTTCTATCTCAATCCATCCTCAGCTGTCTGACTCTGTGCAAGTCACTTAATCTCAGCTTCCTCATCTGTAAAATGGGGATAATCATAACACCAACCTCCCAGGGTTGTTTTGCTGTGAGGCCCAGTGAGATAACTTTAAGGTGATGAGTGCACATAGTAAGCACTATATGTTAGGTATTATTATTCCTATAATTTATCTCTCTCTCCTGTCAACTCTTACAGAATTTTGTGTCTATTTTATGCATTCCCATACCTTGGTTTCTATTTTATTTATCTGTATATGTGAAATTCTATGCCTTCCCTCCAGTGATGGTGCTCTATCCACTGTGCCACCTAGCTGCCCCTTCCCCAATTAGATCTTAAGTTTCCTCATGGCAGGGACTATCTGAATTCTTTGAATTCCCTTAAGGATCCAGTTCAGCTTAATGGAAAGAGCTTTGGATTTGGAGTAGAGGGTAAATGGAATCATGTTCCAGGGCCATGTTATTTACTAGTGTTAAGACCTAGGGCAAAGGTGTGTAAACTATAAACCAGTTTTCTCACTTTTAAAGATTTGGTTCATAATACTGATGAGGAAATCGACTCCCTATTTCACAGGGTTGTTGTGTGAAGACCAAACAAGATAGTATCTATTGGTAAGCCATAAATCACAGGGTCACAGATCTAAAACAGCTGCTATCTAGTTAACCATCTTGTTTTTACAGATCAGAAAACTGAGGCTGGGGGAGGCTAAGGTCACACAGGTCCTTGGATTCCAGACCACCACTCTTTCCACAAAACCATATGCCTTGGTTAAAGCTCTCTATAAATATCAGCTACTACTAATCAGAATCTATTGCAATCCTTTACACGTTGGAGGTGTTCAATAAACATATAATGAACTCACAGAGTGGTCTCTAATTTAATTTGGAGACATACTTCCAGCCCTGACCTTTCTCCCAAACTGTCCCTTGATTCTCTCAGTTATAATCACGTTTCCCGCCCTGTATCTTATCCAGCAATTTATTTAAAAGCTTTCCTATGAATGCACATACATGATATCGTATAATAGCTTTGCATGTCACACCCCACTATTAGATGGTAGGCGCTATGAAAATAGGAATTTAAACTATGTATATCCTCTAGCACCATTCTGCTGCACATAGTAGATGGTAATACGTGCTGAATTGAATGCTGCCAAACTAGAGTATTTTTCTCTTACAAATTAAAAACAACAAAAACAGGAAAGAAAAAATATTCAATTGATGTACAATACATAACCATGCATTTCTCCATCCGAGAACAAAAATATAAAAATGACACTTTACCGTGAGATCTCTGAAGGGATGCAACAACAACCCTAAAGGAAGCTTAGCTTTATTCAGTAAAGCCTGAGTCTGTGGAATATTTGTCAGAGTACATCGAAATGAACTGAAAGGCAAATGAAAAGAATATCAAGTTTAGCTCTCAGGCTAAAATATACCAAAGCAGATGGAGGCTAAGTTGTAAACAATCACAGTAATTAAGAATATTTCAGCTGATTATAGGGAAACCATCAGACATTTCTTGATCACTTTAAATACAAAAACATAATACAAAGCTCTAAAAAGAGGCTCAGAAGCTCTCATGATGGAAAATTACCATATTAAGAACCATTCCCTGTTCCTATTCTTGTCACTGAGGGTTAGCTATCTTAATTCCACTTCCCCATGTCACCTGTTGATAAGACTTACACATGACTCCTTATACGTGTAGCTTCATTTCACACAGCAACAAAAATAAGGTTGCCTCATCAAAGGATGAATGATATTCCTAGCACAGTTAGCCCTATTAGAAATTTTTTCCCCTAGACTTCAGAGCTGTTCTAGTTTTAGTCATAAAATATTCATACTGATACAAATTTGATAATACTTAACAAAAATTCCCTTACTAGAAAGCCAGAATTAAGTATTTAACAAAATGAATCACAAATTCACCTAAAAATAACATTCCAGGCCTATATTACTGCCTTAGGATAATTCCTTCTATTGCACATGTTAAAGCTAAAGTCCAAAAAAGTCCTGCTAGTTTCCTATAAGGTTTATTTCTCAGACAGATGTAAACTTTCTTGTTTTCTTATGCTAACCACTTTTTCATGTTAAGAATTCCTAATGACCCAACAATTACATCATGAACAAAATCAACAAGGACACAAAATAATTTTCTGACTTCATATAGTATTGATAAGGAGCCAAATAACCACAACATATCAAGGCTGACAATGGATAAATTTTTACAGCTGGGCAAAAATGAGGTATCTCAGATCCCTGGCAATTCTGCCCCCCCCCCCCACTTACAATGATCAACCAGTATGAAGAATGTTTCCATAATAAAGTGAACATAAATCAATGACAATTTCTGAGGTCTATTCTAGTTCCAAGGTTTTATACAGGAGGCCCCAAAAGTCTTAGTGAAGCTTTAAGCTTTAATAAATGTTTCTGTAGTAGGGGAGATGGGAGGACCCAAAACCAAATTTCACCTACTTCAAAATTCTGAGACAGTCCAATCCTGCTGACAACTCAGCAGCCTACTTCAGTTCCCAAGGGGCAAAACCCAGCTCTAGTGGGGCCCACCCAAGTGTGATGTAGGGGCTAGAGATGGTTTAGAGTTGACTAGTATGTGTTTCCTTGACCAAAAGGAAGAAGAGCCAAGTAATGGAGGTCATCTTCCAAGCTGTAACTCAATTCCCCAAAAGAACAAAGGAAGAGGCTAGTGATAGGACTAGACCTGCAGAAAGAATATGGGGACTCTTAAGAGGGGCATTCCAAAGAATGGCCTAGGTTAACCAGGGAGAAGGGGGATGGATGGGGAACTTGGGAGGAGGGCGAAGTCAGGGACAGGATGGATTAGCAAGTTGTTTTAAGATGTCTCTCAAAACCTCTGATTCTGAGAGTAAAGGATAATTAGACATTTGGGCTTCACTGCTTCTTTAGCAAGGGGACCCTTCAGTGTGGGTGTTCTGGGAGTCTCTGGCTGACAGGCACCTGGCCTCACTGCACAGCATGGGTGGCACAGAATTCCCTGGATTAAGTTCCATGAAAGGCATGAAAAGCAGGCCTGCTACAGGGGTCAACTCAATTTCACTTACTGCTAAGGTCTTGAGAAAGACAGGAAAGAAGCCTGATTAGGGATGAAAAAATAAAGCAGTGGGTCAAGCTAGGAAAAAGAGGAGGTGAGCTAAAAACAAATAGTTCTTAGTGAAGACAGATGGCAGCTACTAGAGCAAAAAGTCAAACAAATGAAAAGAACTGGAAATTAAGAAAGTTCATGGGCTATGGTCCCTGGGAAATAAATAAATACTTACTGATTCTTAAGCAGAGTATTACCAGACCCTATATGACAGGAGCCTTTTCCTATTCAGAGAATCCTGAGTTTACTTTTGGATAGAAGGGATGAGTTTCAGGAATAAATGGAACTCTCACGAAGGACACCTAGGGAGCAGGAGGGCATCTCACTACAAGGACAGGGAAGCTGGAAGGCACAGAGAATATTCTACTTAGGCGTTCCTGAGAGACAGGTGCCAAGCCTGATTAATAACAGGTTCATATGGAGTATTCCAAGGAAGTGATCTACAGTCAGAGACCTCGGTTTGAGTCTTGGCTCTACAATTTATTAGCTGTGTGACCCGGGGCACGGCATAGCCTTTCTGAGCTTCGGATTTCCTCAAATATCAGGGCCAGAACAATGGGAGGAAAGCAACAGAAATGTTGTGAGGCTTAAATAAGAGAAGGCACGTGAAGGCACTTTATACAGCGCTACATAATGTTGGCTATCATTATTATTATTATTTTTGTAATTAGGAGATGCAATGGAGTCTTAGTAGCAGGCCAGATGAAGGCAGAGAGTTAGGTCCCTAACTGAAAGAATGCAAAAGAAAGGAAACTGAAATTAAGATTCAAGATGGGGCAATACTACTGTTGTTTGTTTTTTCCATATTCCCTAATGAATATAAGAATACCAAATGGCAAACCCTCTGCCTAAACCTCTCCTTGGGCTTACATAAAAATTTATTAAATGAACAGATGTATCTTAGCTATGCAAAGGCTGAAAAGGGGACACAAAATATTAAAAATAGAGAGGAACTGTTTACAAGATTATTGTTTTTATTATAACTACTGATAATAACAACTCACATTTACATAGTGCTTTAAGGTTTACAAAGCGCTTTCTTCACAACAGCCCTGGGAGGTGCAAGTATTATCATCCCCATTTTATAGACAAGGACACTTAAGTGACTTCCCACAGTCACACAGCTAGCAAGCATTAGAGTCAAGTCTGCTGACTCCAAGTCCTGCGCTCTTTCCATTGGGGAAAAAAAGGATGAAAAGGAGAAAAAGAAATTGTTATTAACTTATTAGGGTACTGGAAAAATTTCTGCACCAAGACTTAGAATATGTTCAAGAAAGAGGCAGAAACTATCTCTGCATAAAACAAAAATTATCCCCCAAATGTAAAAATATGCTCTAATTGCCAGAAGTTTCTGAAAATAAAGCAGTTCTGAAAGAGGGATTACATTTTGTGTTTCCCATTTCCATGTTAAATTCCACACTAATTTAAAGTGAAAAACCTTCCTCAGTACTGTCTCCAGATCAACAAATTCCATTCCATTTTTACTACTTTTAATGCCAATATAAAAAAAATCTTGTACCAAGAATAATACATTAAAAAGATTACAAAACATATACCTACTCAGGATTACAATTTAATTTTCTCAGGTCTGAACTCAAATTAGGTACAGGAGCCAGAACGGGAGTCACAGGCAGAATATTCCTGTCTTGAGTGAGGTTGACTGGTCTCAGACTTTCGGGTTGTTGAGAAGAATGCTGCAGACTTAATCCACTTAGACTAGATGACAACTGATTCATACCAGGATACTGCTGAAAAATAAGAGCACTATTAAAAAAAACCAAACCAAACCAAACCACTATTTCAAATGTGATCTTAGTCTGTTACCCTATATCTATAAAAGATGCAGAAAATTTAAGATCTCTTATACTAATGAGTAAATAACCCCATGCTGACTTGTCCACTCACATTTTTCCTCCGTTTCAAAGGTAAAAAAACCCATTGATTAATAAGCTCTATGTTGTGTGTGTGTGTGTGGTTTTTTTGGCAGTCACATTACTTATTAGAAGGCTGTGTTAGGAACCAAGACTTCACAATTACCCCAAAGTAGAGAAATCAGAAGATAATTCACCCCATTCTATTGCAAGGATAACAGGTACAGAGATATTGTTTTGTGGGATGCTCTGGAAGGTGGTGGGGGAAATTTAGACAAAGGAAGAACAAAAGACATTAATAAAAATTCATTTAAAAAAACTTCATAGTCTTTAACTGGGTTTTACAGCAAGTCAATATTTAAAGCATTTTAATTTTTGTCATAAAGCTTCAAATTAAGCAACTTACCATAGTAAGAGAAACATTTTTTTAAAAACAAGCTTCTATAAAAACTAAGACAGTTATTGAAGTTCTAATCTTTCAGAATGATTTATATAGCTAATAAACATATTAACAATTTACACCTAGGTGAGAGGTATCATTTTGGACGTGGTTTTGAAATGTGTTAAAAAACAAGGCCAGGCAAAGAGGCTTTGCCATCTTTCTGACAGAGACATGCACCTCAGACCTAAATCTCTACCAGGTTTAGAGGATAGGAAACAGAGAATCTAGTAGTTCATAGCGCTGGTAACATATACAACATCCCCCCGGGGTAACAGGAGCAAATAACTTTTTCACTTGTCATCCCACAGAATACCCTTACTTTTTGCTTACACTAGACACCTGTCCAATTGTTCCTTAAACCCAACTCCCCACATCCTGCCTTATTTCTAGTCTAAAAAAATTAGGGACACTATGGAGTGCAATTGACGGGGTGCTCAGCCAGCCCTAAGATCATATATATCTCTGGGAAGCCTCTCAGTTTCTCACAGGACAGGGGCCTATATCACAATGACATACAAACGATTCATTTTCAATTTTACTCTTGGAGGCAATTAAAGAAAAAAAAATTATCTTTGGTGGGAAGGATACAATAGGTGCCTTCCACTGTCTTATTCCTTTATCTTTATTCTAACACATTACTTATGGTCTTTTCCAACCATAACAATAAAACCTTTTGCTTCTTTCTAACCCCCAAACTTCTAGGCCATAGAATCCATTCACATTTGGTATCTCCTTATTAAGATAGTGGGAAAAATTACATGTGATCAAGAGTAGGAATTACTGGTTCTAATACAAAAACAAAACCAGTTTATCAAGTCAAATCTTTACCTGAACTGATGAACAAATAAAAGAAATTTACTCAAGTAGAGCTCAGGAAAATCTCTGTGCCTATAGAGAGGCAGGAATTACATAACAAAGTACTAGAACTTGAAGTTAGAATATTTGGGTTCAAATCCTAGTCCTGACACGAATTGGGTGACCATGGATTAACTTAAGTCTAAATTCTTAATCTGTAAAACAGTGATATTAACACTTATAATACCTACCTGCCAGGATTGTAAGGCTTAAGTGAATAACGTCTTCAAACCTTAAAATACCAGCCATCACCATCACTTTCAGTATTTTTGCTACTATTAATGTTATGGTTTTTTCCTGCTCCTTGTTTTGCACCTTCCCTTAGAAGGCTTCGGCTCTTTGTGACTTAAAGCCTTTGACTAAGGTGTTAACCAGCTTCTAATGTTTATTCTCAGCCACTCTGAGACTGAGAACATTTTCTAAGATAGGCTGAGCAGGGGCCTTTGATTCCAAGCAGAGAGCTTTCTTGTCAATCTTGGGGAAATTCTGCTCTATTTAAATTACTTTTCCCAGTGCAACAGAACACTTGAGAATCAGAAGGCCTAGGTCTAATTAAATTCTAGCACTGACACTTACTAGCTATGTGACCCTGGACATGCCACCAATTCTCTGAACCTCAGTTTCTTCATCTGTAAAATTGAAAAAAATAATATTCACAATGATTTCCTCACACAGTTGTCAAGGAAACTGCTTTATAAACTGATTTACAGGAATGATGTGAGCTATTATTGCCAGTAAACACCAACCCCAAATGCTCATGTTAAATTGAGATGGTGTCAGACTAAGCTAGGCTAAGTATGGCAATAGCTAATTACAACTGGGAAGAGGGAAGACAAGACAGACAAAAATGTCCAAGGATCACACAGCTCAGGCCAACAGTGATATCACTAGCACAAGTATCTTAACAGAACGATGTCATTTGCTTACTAAGCAGATTAGTAAAACAGTTTTGGGAAGACATAATGCTGTTTTCAAATGGGACGAGTGAGCTCAAAACAAATTCCCCACACTAGGAGACAGAAGAAATAACAGCAGATAATCCTTTTTCCTTTGGGCAGGTGAAGTTCAATCATGATAGGTTACATAGTGATAAGGATGGGATCTAGACCCCAAAAATGAAAAGCCCTGGACTTTCCCACATGGCCAAATCTCTGGCGTTCACCTGAGGCTATAATCCCCATCAACTGGGATCTCCCAGTTCTCTAATGCCAAAAGAATACAGAATTGGGCATATGCTTCCAGATAGGGAAGTTCTTGTCCTCTATGGTGGGGAGGGTGTACCCAGATCCATGGCCTCAAACTGAACCAGCGGACTGAGAGCCTGAGAGCGTCACTGCCCAAAAAGCACCTCCAAGCCTTGCTAGATGCTTGGTGAGTGACCTCAACTGCAGGGCAAGAAAGAAGGGGAGGAAGCTTATATACTTTCCAGTCTTGGCTGGAGAAAAACTTGGGGTTAGGCAGTTTCCCCATATGGGCCACCAAAATGTTGAGTTTTAGGGGTGCTGGGACCCCAAATCATGGCAAGCAGGTCCTGCCTGAAAGAATTCGACCCAAGCCTTCTTTCAGCCAAAGACAAGGTTTATTAGAACATCCATCATATTGGGTGGACTCCTAAGGAATCTCAGCACTGGCTAGATTTTAAGAATCAGAGCACCCTAATGGAGATAAGATGGACCTTATACACAGAGAGACTGAGAGAGATCTAGGAGTGGCCAAGTAGTCTGCCAGACTGTGAGGTAATAGAATGCTAGGGACCATAAAATAATGGAGGGCTAGGCTAGGTTAAGGGTAATAGAGAATTGGGAGATTGGGCATAGCCACAATGAAAGGCCAATTGATGGGATTACAGCCCCAGGCGAACTCTAGAGATATGGCCATGTGGGAAGTTCAAGGTTTTTCCTTTCTGGGGTCCAGATCCCATCCTCATCAAGAATGACCTGGACTTCGATTAGGATGATAATTCTGATGATAATCCGCTTAGACTAAAGAACGCCATTATTTACACATACCTGGGCAAACTGCTGGAATCCAGAATATGCCGGGTTACTAGTTTGTACTCCAGAACTCAGCCCTACATTCTGATAACCAGGCTGAAGGATTGGATACCCATAGCCAAAGGGCTTAGCAGGTTTGGCTGCCTGAGGAACAGAGAGAGCCGGAGCTGGACTGCTGGTCGATAGAAAGCGTGTCTACCAAAGAGATAAATACAGAGTCAGAACCTTGAAAACAAACTTCAAAAATGCAGCTATGGCTCAACTCCACAGATCCTACCCTACTAGTCACTAGCATCCTTTTTTGATTTTTTTTTTTAACACAACACCAGGAATGGGTTAAAGGGTACATAGCAGAGGAAAAACCACTTTTCTTCCCTTTCTACTAAAACTGACCTCTGCCTTGTCACATGTCCCTGAAATGGAATTTTATTATATAAGCCAACAACATAGTATAGTAGAGAGGCTACATGTGGCTCTTTAGGTCCTCAAGTTCAGCCCTCTGACTGAATCCAAACTTCACAGAACAAATCCCCTTAATAAAAGGATTTGCTCTATAAAACTTGGACTCAGTCAAAAGGCTGAAATCAAGGACCGAAAAGGGCTGCAGGTTCCTCCTAAATGCAAAGAGGAAAGAAGGAAAGCATCCTGAAGGTCAACAGACCACAGCTACCAGAATGTGAACTGGGTGGTAGAGCTACACTGAATCAATTTCAAAGGAGCACAGGTTACTGCATAATGGAGGTAGATGTTTGGAACCACTGCTTTTTTGATACTGTTACATATAAAATGCTTTATTCCAGGGGCTGGCAAACTACAGCTGCTGCCTGTTTTTCTATATTGCCTGAGAGCTAGGAATGGTTTTTATGTTTTTAAATAAGGTTTTATTGTATTTTTTAAAATGTTATAACCACTTTAGCTCACTGGCAGTACGAGAACACCAGGCAGAGGGTCAACAGGAAGACCTGTACTTTATTCTAATACAAGGTCTTCCCTGGAAGTCCATTCTTTTTCACAAGAGTTATTACGCCAACACACCCATCGTGTCACCTGGATAGCTCCCACCTTCCAGAGCATCAAAGCTGTTGGGCACAGGAGAAGCACTGCTGGTGGTAGAGGAGCTGTCAATGGCTAGGAAGAAAAGAAAACCAAAATAACATTAGTAAAAACTGCAGAGATTCAGAGAAAGTCAATGGCAGTTTGATAAAGATGTTTTTCGTAGACTAGAGTAACAGTCTTGCCTTGAGAAATCAATAAAAAAACTAATGGTTAAAGATAGTTTGAGTTAATATGGATTTCGGTTAAAAAGAAATGCATGAGGTGGGAAAAAAAAGAAATAAATAGGTATGAGGAAATAGCCATTTAGAGCAAAAGAGAAGACATAAAATTGATATAGGAGTAGCCAAAGAACAAAAGAACATGAGTTTGAAAATGGGAACCAAATGTAACAAAAGCCCACTCCAACGAATGCATGCCCATTAAATATGTCCCCTCAAGGTTGAGGTAAGAGCTGCCTAAAACAACGGGCTCTTCTACTTCTATAAAGAAGAGGTATAACCTTTGCTCTGCCCGGTTCTCTGACTTTCTACGTGTACTGAAGCAGTTTCTTCATCTGTAAAGTGAGGGTAATATTTTCTGTTCTATTTACCTTATAGGATTCTGGAAAGAAATTATAGCAAATATATGGGAAAACATTGTATAAAGCATAGGCTCAGTGTCAACATAAGGGAGCATTATGTAGGTCAATTTAAATAGTACATTTTTATTAGTAAAGTTAACTAGATTTTTAGGAAGAGGACATGGTGGTAGGTCAATCACACAGCATATTCTCTCTGAACAAAGATCCCACAAACACAGATGCTATCCTTGTTCCCTGACACCAATTATTACACTAGGGCTGTTCCACCCCTGAATTTTAAGTTCATTTAAAATTATATGTTTGCTTTGTGATCCTGGGCTGAAGTCACTTAACCCCAATTGCCTAAAAAAAAAAATTTTGTTTGTTAGAAATACGTTTTTCATGACTGCACTTGTATAACCTATATAAAATTGCTTGCCTTCTCAATAAGGTGGGGAGGATGGGAAGGATGGGAGGGAGAGAGAATCTGGAACTTAAATATTTTAAAAAATGAATGGTAAAAATTATTTCTTATATAATTGGGGGAAAAAGAAAATGTTAAAAATAAAAAAGAATGTAAAAAAAATTATATTTTTTGTTCCATAATTCTAGTGCTAATGACAAAGCTTACTCTATCTTTAAAACATCAGACAAAGGGCTAGACATTACAGCTATGGGATGACTTCCGTTATGAACAATTCTCTAAAAACTTACAAAATCAATTCTTTCGCTTTGGCCTCAGTATTCCATCCTCCCCCCTGCCCCCATCCCCACCTCCACCTATAAAACATTTTACTTGTACATGAGACTCAACAAGAAATTTGATAATATGAACAAATTAGGATGAGAAAATTATCTCTAGAGATAACTACTCAAGCATTAACTCTTCTGGGTACTAGTTGGTGAAGTAGAGGAGAATATTTACCTCATACTAATTACCCAGACTGTTAAGTAAGTTCTTTGTTGAACAATTAATAGAACCATTTAATTAGTAAACTAAAAATGTGAAAAATAATCCTCACTGTAATGGTATCAATGCCTATAAAACATAATGAACTTCTTATAAATATAAAATGCTTAAATTAAAACAAAATAAAAAACCAAAACATTTCAGATACCAAAGAAGACAAAATATACTGACACGTACCTTGAGACCAAAATTACATCATACAATAGGTATTAAATTTTCAAAGTCACTAGTTCTGGCCTTTGTGATTCTTATATTTATGGGTTACTAAGAACCTAAATGTACAAGATTAAAAGTCTACAAAAAGCAACATTTTAAAAAGGAAAGCTGGTGACTTTTATAAGGAACAAAGTTATTTGAGACAGCACACTACTGAAATTAATGAAGACTTTAGGGAAGTATGTTGGCCATAAGCAGCCTTTTTTACTTTAGGGACTCACAGACCAAAAAAAAGAAAAAAGAAAAAGAAAGTAAAAATGTATGCATTAATTTGCATTCAGACTCCACCCAGTTTTTTTGTTGGAAGTGGACAGCATTTTTCATCATAAATTCTTTGGAAATGTCTTAGATCATTGTATTGCCAAGAATCGTGATCATTGTATTGCCAAGAATCGTGAAGTCTTTCACAGCTGATCATCATCACAGTACTGCTATTACTATGTACAATGATCTCCTAGCTCTGCTCATTTCACTTTGCATCAATTCATCTAAGTCTTCTCAGATTTTTCTGAAACATCTTGCTTGGCATTTCTCATAGCAAAACAGTATTCCATCACAAACATACAGCACAACTTGTTCAGCCATTCCCAAGTGATGGGCATCTCTTCAATTTCCAATTCTTTGCCACCACAAAAAGAGCTGCTATAGATAATTTTGTACACATAGGACTTTTCCTTTTTCTTTGATCTCTTTGGGGTACAGACCTGATAGTTATATTGCTGGATCAAAGGGTATGCAGTTTTCTAGCTCTTTGGGAATAGCTCCAAATTGCTCTTCAAAACGGCTGGATCAGTTCACAACTCCACCAACAGTGCATTAGTGTCCCAATTTTTCCACATCTCCAGTATCTGTTGTTTTCCTGATGAGCCAATCTGATAGATGTGAGGCGTACGGTACCTCAGAGCTGCTTTAATTTGCATTTCCCTAATCATTAGTGACTAAGGATTTTTTGATATGACTATAAACAGCTTTGATTTCTTCTTCTAAAAACTGCCTGTTCATATCCTTTGACCATTTGTCAGTTGGGGGATGACTCATATTATCATACATTTGACTTATATATTTAAGAAATGAGTCAGAGAAACCTGCTGCAAAATCTACCCCACCCCCACGCCCCACTTTCCTGCTTTCCTTCTAATCCTGGCTACATTCTTTTTGTGTGTGCAAAAGCTTTTAAATTTAATGTAATCAAAAATTATCCATTTTACATTCTGTAATGTTCTCTATCTTTTGTTTGGTCATAAATTCTTCCCTTATTTGTAGACCTGACAGGTAAACTATTCCATGCTCCCCAAGTTGCTTATATCACCCTTTATTTCTAAATTAAGTACTCATTTTGACCTTATCTTGGTATACAGTATATGATGGTAAAAGTAATGAAATATTATGCTACTAAAAGAAATGATTAAAGAAATGGTTTTAGAGAAACCTGGGTAGTCTTACATAAATGAATGCAGAATTATATTTTAACAAGAACACTGCAGAAATGAACAATTCTGAAAGATTTTATGAACTCTGATCAATCCATTACTTAAGGACCAATGACAAAGAAAGTACTCACACCTTTTGGCAGAGGAGGAATGGACTAATATGTAGAAAGAGACATATTTCTGGATATGGCCAATATGGGAACTTGTTTTGCTTGACTACACATGTTACAAGATTTGTTTTTCTTTTCTTTCTTTCTTTTTTTTTTGGGGGGGGGAATAAAGAAAGGGAGAGGAAAAATAAATGCTTGATAATTTAAAAAAATAAAATAAAAAGGGTGAAGGAAGAAGCCAAAATGGCAGGTTGCTAAGTAGTAAAGAGATGATGACTAAGTGGGGGTAGCACTAGTGGAGATGATATAGATGCTGATAAAGCTGAATTTCCTCATCCTGACTTCAAAATTCTCTAAGGAACACATATTTGTATTTCCTTCTAAACAGTGCTACCTATGCTAAAAAGTTTTTTCTTTTTGTTAAAGAAACAAAGTTATAGATAGGGAAAAGAGGACATTTGAGACAACTAAGGGGAAAAAAAGTCCTGATATGACATGCTAATACAGTGGGGCATAAGCTAAGTTAAATACACATAGCCTCTGTACTCTTATTTCAGTGCAAAATATCTTCTTGTTGAGGTTTAGAATTTCCTTCTAATCTTTTACCAATCTTCTAGCTTGGAAGAAAATATATTTCTTTTTCAAAAGCTTTTTTTGTGTTAAAGGAATTGATAATTTCCAAGAAACCATTTTACCTTGACCACAGAAAGAAATGTAAGGATTTTTTAAACAGTTGTCAAAAAGTACGAATGGGGAGACGAAACCTAAATTGTCAAACTGAATGAGTATCAATTTAACAGACGGCAAGGATTATGACTTTATCATTTCCCCTGAAAAGAGAATGAGCACATGAGTTTCAGCTAAGGCACCAGAAGTTTTCAATGAAACACATCCATTTTTTGAAAGGTCTTTGATATTGTAGGTGTGGGCACTCCCTCCTGGATACGGAAAAACTCTCTTAACTAAATTGCTGTGGCAAAACACTTATCAACTGGTGGCCAAGTTTCTTGGGCCTGCAGCTACAACTGCTTACTGGGAGGGGTGTAATAATCTACTCTCTACTCTACAGCAAGCAAATTGTCCTCCTTTCCATGATTTAGACTCAAAGGCTTTCTACTTCTCTTTCCCTGATTAAGTCTAAAGTCCAGAGGAAGAATGAGATAGGATCACAGTTAGAGGGGAGACATGCAAGTCAGAGGGAAGGTTTCCTTCCACTTTGGCATACGCATGTATATGTTTTTTCGTGAAAACAAGCACCAGATAGTTATTTTTTTTTTAAATCTTAAGTTAAATTTATTTTTCTCTGAATTATTTTTCAGGATTAGATTGCATATGGAATGATAGTTTAATCTGCTCTTTGTAAACTAATTTACACGAACAGTGCTAATTAAACTTTGTCTCCTGGAGATTTTGTTTGTAGACAGCAACTTTTGGGGAAATGTTGTTTACTACATATGCAGTGGGTTTACCAGATTATTTTAAAGAGCATTGGAGTAGAAAACAAAAGTCGTGGGTTCCAGTCTCTGCTCCACCATTTATTACCTGTGTCTGACTTTGGGTAAGTCACTTAACATGTCTCAGTCTTATATATCTACAAAATGAGTGCTGTGCCTAATACAGATCATGTCTACCTCACAGTGTAAGGATACTGATAGTAATAGCTGACAATTAGATAGGACTTTAACTTTTACAAAGCATTTTATACACATTATTTCATTAGGCCTTCAGAACAATCACGAGGTATTATCTTCTTTTTTACAAGTGAGGAAACTGAGTCGTGTTACAGGACATGCCTATGTTTATACATCTAGTAAAATGTCAGTAGAATCTAAACTCAGGTGTCTCTAAACTCCAAGTCCAGCATGTTTTTTTTTCCCTCCTATCCAATGAGGTAATATGTGATTGGAAAATTATGAATCTCTATAAAAACATAAAATATTATTTTTAGTATCCCGCATCATACTTTGCCATAGCATAAGCAAGTAAAAAATATTGGTTCAATTACGGAATTAGAGGTGCTCTGAGGGAGATATGATAAAAACATTATTTTGTGGATAAATGTTCTGCTATTAATCCAAGAGACTGGATTATGTGGCCTAATATTCAATGTCCTCTCATAAACTGGTTCAATAAAAAAAAAAACCAAAAACAAACAAAAAAAGTCAGTTGGTTAAATGACCTTACAAAAAAAACCAGTCTCAGAAAAATGAGTAATTAAAGCAAATTTAGTACTATTGTGAAAATGAAAAGATTAATTCACAAAATATTTTAGGTCTCATCCAAATTCAAAAGGTTTCTATTTTGTATTTTATAAAATATTTATTAAAGAAAATATGATTGAGTCTTTTTCTTTTCCTGTAGTTGTCTTTGTTGTTTGTGTCCACATGGACCATAGCATGCCAGGCTCTTCTATCCTTCACTATCTCTCAAAGTGTCCAAGTTCATGTTTACTGTTTCCATGACGCTATCTATCTACCTCATCCTCTGCCATCCCCTTTTCCTTTTGCCTTCAATCTTTCCTAACATCACAGGGTCTTTCGCAATGGAGTCCCATCTTCTTATTATATGGCCAAAGTATTTAAGCTTCAGCATTTGGCCTTCCAGTGAACAGCCTGAATTAATTTCTTTATGTATGGCGGATTTGACCTCCTTTCAGTCCAAGGGGTTCTCAAGTCTCTGCCAGCACCACAATTCAGAAATGTCAATTTTGGAGCACTCAAGTTTCCTTACAGTTCAACTCTCACACAATAACTTTGACTATATTGTCCTTAGTTGACAAGGAGATATCTCTGTTTTTTTAGAATGCTGTCCAGATCTGCTATAGCTTTCCTTCCAAGGAGCAACTATCTTCTAACTTCATGGCTGCACTCACTGCCTGCAGTGAGCCCAAAGGTCTCAAAATATATAAAATATATACACGTATATAAAATCTGACATTGCTTCCATTTCTTCTCCCTATATTTGCCAGGAAGTGATGGGACCAGATGCCAAGATCTTAGGGTTTTTTTTTTTTGATGTTAAGCTCCAAGCCAGCTTTTATACTCTCCTCAAGGAGCTCCTTAATTCTTCTTCACTTTCTACCGTCAGAGTAGTTACCTTCTCCATATCTGAAGCAGTTAGTTCTCTCAGCAACCTTAATTTCAGATTTCGATTCATCCAGCCTGGCATTTCGTATGACGTACTCTGCATTTAATTTAATCAATATATTGACAATATACAGCCATGTTGTACTCCGTTTCCAATCTTAAACCAACCAGCTGTTCCATGCTCGGTTCCAACTGTTGCTTCTTGGCTGGCATACAGGTTCCTCAGGAGAAAAGTAAGATGATGCAGTACTCTCATCTCTCTGAGGACTGGCCACATTTTGTTATGATCCACATGCTCAAAAGCATTATGTAGTCAATGAAGCAGAAGTTTTTCTGAATTCTGAATCCCTTGCCATCTCCATAATCCAGCAAATGTTGGCAATTTGGTCTCTAGTTCCTCTGCCTCTCTGAAAACCAGCCTGCTTTTCTGGTAATTTTTGGTTCACATACTGCTGGAGCTTAGAGTTTGCAGAATTTTAAGCATAATCTTGCTGGTGTGTGGAATGAGTCCAATAGTTTGGTAATCTGAACATTCTTTGATATTGTTCTTCTTTAGGATTAGGACATAAGCTGATCTTTTCCAATTTAGTGGCCACTATTGTGTTTTAAAATCTGTTGGCATATTGAGTGCAGCACATTTCATAGCATCAGCTCAGCTGGAATTCTGTCACCTCCACTGGCCTTACTGTTAGCAAAGCTTCCTAAGGCCCACTTGACTCCATTCTCTAGGATGTCTGGCTCTAGATCAATAGCCATACCATCATGATTAGGACTGATCTTAAGATCTTTCTTGTATAGTTCCTTTACGTATTCTTGCCAACTCTTCTTAATTTTCCCCACTTCTTCTTAGTTTCTTCTGCTTCTCTGTTAAGTCCTTACCATTTTTGTTTTTTCATCATGCTCATTTCTGCACGAAACGTTACCTTGATATCTCTAATTTTCTTGAGATTTCTTGTCTTTCTCATGTTATTGTTTTCTTCGATTTCTTTGCATTGCTCGTTTTAAGAAAACTTATCTCTTTCTATTTTCTGGAATTCTACATTCAGTTGGGTACATCTTTTTCTTTCTCTTTCCTCAGATATTTGTAAAAGCCTCATAGGGACAGCCATTTTGCTTTTTTGCTCTTTTTTATTTTGGAATGTTTTTGGTTGCTTCCTCCTGTACAATATTGTAAACCTTTGTTCATAGTTCTTCAGGTACTCTACCCTACCAGACCAAATCCCTTAAATCCTGTGGAGTACACAGGCTTTTTTTCCCTAATTGCCACAGACTTCAAACTATATGTTCAATCTCAAAATGTATTTGAGAATCCATTTCTCTCCTGCCATGATTTCTATGATATTATACGACCGTGGTTTAGACCCTTATTACCTTTCACTAGAACCACAATTGCCTTCCAGCTGGTTTCCCTGCTTCTCTTCTCTCTAATCCTCCCTTTACAGTTTTGCCAACCTGATTTCCCTTCCCCAGCACACTGTTAGGGGTGATCTAGAAAATTCTCTCCGCATAAAATTTTTTGGCCCTCCCTTCCTACCAGAGAAGTATGAATTTTTTCTTTTATGGCGTGTTTACAGTACCTTATTGTGAAATCTGGGTTAAGCATTTGGTCATAGACTCTGTCATCTGCTGGCCTTTGTGTGTCCGTGGCTTCTGCAAAACTATCAAAAAATTCCCCTTTAATTTTTTATGCTGACCTGTGATATGTTGAAACCATGATGGAGAAAGCTGAGATGTGGAAGGGATGACTTTATAAGATTACTCAAATGAGGAACACTGACCACTGCATACATGGGCATTCATATTAACATTTGCTCTCTTTACCTCTGATTTCTTTTTAAACCTCTATTTCTCATTTTCAATTTTATGATGCTAAATGTCACAGGCTTAAAAAAATAGCAGCTAGAGCAATATTCTCGAGAAGAAAAGGTGGTATGTAAAACAGAAATTAACATAAATAGGAATGAATGCAGTGAACAAAAAGATTTAAAACAGCAGAAGATTTTTGTTAGCTCTGGTAATCTGGAGAATTTATATTTGCTCAAGACTGGTTTAAACTTACTCTCTAACAACCCGGAGCAGATAGTAACATCCCACAAAACATAAAAAGTCTGTCTCTGACAGCTGTCCCTGGCACAAGATAGTTTTATTAAACTTATGAATACAATTTAGCATAATTTTTAAAATGAGGATAGTAAAAAACAAAAATCCTATTTGCTTTTGTTCCCTATAATTTTAAAATGTAACATTTTGGGGGGGTTAGTACAAAACGTTGAAATTTTTCTTAATGAGGACCTCACATTTAAAAATTTTTTTGTTGTTCAGTCATTTCAGTCATGTCCCACTCTTTGTGACCCCATTTAGGGTTTTCTTGGCAAAGATCCTCCAGTGGTTTGCCATTTGCTTCTCCAGCTCATTTTACTGATGAGGAAACTGAGGCAAACAGGGTCAAGTGACTTGTCCAGGATCACACAGCTAGTGTCTGAGGTCATATCTGAACTGACTCCAGGCCCAGTGTTCTTTTTGCCCCTTTTAAATATTTATATACATTTAAATGTAGATACGTTTATGTGTGTATATACACAATTATGGGTCTGTAATTTTATCAATTTGGGTAATCCCGTTTTTGATAACTTAGTTGATGGTCTACGTTTTTATAGTTAAAATAATTATTATCACATTACTAAGTTAATAAGGAAAAATCAGCACTTCAGTGAAATACACTCTCCTCTCTCCCCCAACTCAATTCAAACTACGATGACATAAACTTAGTAACAGATTTTTCATAGCTGTCGAGTTGAAAGTAGGTAAAAAGAAACCAAAAAAGGTCTGAGAACAAAACGAACAGGGGCCAGTGACTTCACTGAAATGCTCAAGTTTCAGGCTAGCATCAGATAATGGGCTATTGCTACTGCTGTTATGTTTTTGTTTGTATTCCCAGGGCTTAGCGGAGTGCCTAGCACATAGAAAACAGAGAACAGGAGCTTGGTGACTTACTACTCTAGGTACTGTTAGAAGGTTCTAGAAAAATGTTTTCTTTCCTGTGTCTTTCAGCTCATTAGACAGGAATTTAAAAAAAAATACAAGTACAACAAGCTTATTATAATCCAAAGGAGTTTTAAATAGTAGAACTAAAATCTAAATTTATAAGTAATTTCCCCCTACTGCTCTTATCTTTTTTCTATTGCCCAGAATAGAGTTATAGTTCATAACAAACAAAAAGACATAAAAAAGTAAAAAAAAAATTTCTACTTTCCAAGAAACCTGGCAGCAGTGGAGCTCTTAGTCAAAATGCCTTAATGCTAACATCACACTATTTCGTGAGGGTATTAAAAGGATAAAAACCTGATCACTTGTGATAGTGCTATGAGCTTTCTTCTTCCCTCCTCTTCACCAGCTGATGAAAGTGCTACTGGCACACTTTACTCCACAGCCAATGTTAGGATCAACTATGGAGTGTCTAAAGCAAGATATTTAGCAATGATGGCTGTTAATCAGCATCCTGGCCTTTCCCATTCCAACAGCTTTACCTCACTGTAAAATGCAGAAACATTACTGTCAAGTTATTTTGAGATCAGTAACACTGAAAATATTTTACAGATGGGATAAGAGGGGGGAGGAGGGGAAGTGATTCAAGATGAACTCAGACAGGAATAAGTAGGGAGAGAGAAGAAAAAAAGTAATTAAATGCTTTATTCCAACCATTAAAGTGGCCTTTGACAAGTCTCTTGTTTTAGATTTGCACATTAAGTTGGATAACAGTCTTCATTCAATAGGTCAATTAAATTGTGTACTTCGGCAACACAACAAAAAGAATCAGATATTCTGAACATTCTGAATCTTCTAGTCAGCAATCATATGGCAAATTTAGCTCAATTTGAAATCCTAGGTTTTGAATATGCTGAGATATATCAGATTCTAGTGAATTTTAAGGGGAAAAGGTTCATGAATAAGCTTTAAAAAGCTTTTTGCTTTTAGAACTGCTGTACTTTCTAATGTTCCTAGTGTAGTCACTTGAAAGGAAAGTTTAAAAAATAACATGCACAAGCTTAAGTTTTTATTGGAAACTCAAATATAAATTGATGAATACAACATTATTTAATGATAAACCTACACATTCATTATTTTCATTTGTTAGGCATATGGTCTCAAGTGTTTTGACATTTTTTACTTTATTTAGGTATGGGCTGATCAATGCTTATCCCCTAATTAGGATTTCAAAATCTCAAGGTCTTATTTTTTAAATTAAAAATTAGTTTTCACTATTACAAAATATTCCAAAAGCTTCATTAGCAAAACAGACTGGGTTAAAACATGATAGATTCAGAGAACATTAAGTGTACATTTATTGCAGAAGTAAATACAGGGTCCTATTACTCAGGGTAGATCTTTCTTTTCAAGCAACTTTTATTCATTATGTTTAAAAAAACTTAGGCCCTCAAGAACACTTAGTATAATGCCTGGCACACAGTAGAGCTTAGTAAATGCTTGTTGCTTTGCCTTATTACCTTATTCTTTTTTAAAGGACAAAAAAAATCACAAAGGTGGACATTTTCACCATAAGAATTGAGTCCTACAATCTAGAATTTAAACTACAGCAATCTAGAGTTATGAAGATCAAGTGTAATACTTCACGTGCAAATAATACTTTATTTTACAAACTAGAAGGAATAGCTCAGTGGAAAGAATGCTCACTTCAACATCAGAAAACCTGGGTTTACATTCTGGATTTGCTGTTTCCTACTGCTTGTGTGACCATTAGCAAGTCATGCCACCTAAACAGCTCTCAGTTTCCTTGTCTGTAAAAGGAGGGAACTAGACTTTGTGGACTCTGAGAACCTTCTCCATTTAGGATTCTATGGCTTAATGGTTACCTGAGTCAGCCAATGAAATAATTCCTAAAAAGCCACACGGTTCTACCACACTACAGTTAATTTCTATTTTAAGTGTGATGTGGTATTCCTCCTTGCTATCCTAATGGCACCTTCCTGTCACTTGGATCCTAGAGCACAAAGCTGGCCATGCTCAGTGTTGAGGACACAGAAGCAAACGTGAGACAATCTATGTTCACAAAAAGCTTTCTTGTGGCCAGAAAGTTATGACTGCTCTTAATGATCACATCACTTAAAAATTTGAGAACCTTGGTATAGAAAACAAAAAAATGGCTTATCTAACTGCAAAGATAAAAACCAATAAAAGCACTCTTTTGCACAAAATTTAGCACACATGCATAATATATACAAATGAAGGAAATCTATTCTTTCAACTCTTTGGGACCTTTGACCACTTCATTTGCACATTCTTCTTGGCAAAGGAAGTCTTATCCCTTTATCTTGACCAAAAACATTTAAACGAAAGTATTAAAAGAAGTTACAATATAAATGCACACTAATCCAACTACTCAAAGATTTTTCTACTCACTAAAGATACACACACAAAAACTCTAGCTCAAGCAAAGGGTGACACTGAAGAAGCCTCAACTATCATAGTATTCTCTCAAATCTTTTATTAAACTGAGCAAGTGGAGTTTTCAACAACAATCCCTACTTGCTGGCAAACGAACAATAGGTTAACAGACCAAAGAATACCATCCAAAATGAAACACAATGAAAGAAAGATTATAATGATGAGAAAAGCTGAAACAGAACTAAGATTTTGGAAAATAAACACATCTGATAAAGTCTGCAAAAATATAAATGCATTTTTATATTTACAGTAAAAGCAGAACCAATCCCCTGCCCTCCCCCTCAAACACTCACTTTTTTTTTAAAAGGCAAACAAATACCACATAGTTTAAATAGGAAACAGAACGCCATGTATTTCAAGGTTTCTGACAAAGCAAATCTCACTGGTTGGGAGTATGGTGGAAGGAAGAATAATGGTGCAATAGAACAGCTAAGGATACTATTGGTTCAATATTAAATCAGTGAGAAACAGCCCTTGAATGGAACCTCTCAATCTTTTGCAGGATTCTACCAACTAAGGGCAGAGAGAATGATATTAAGGAGATTTGAATAGAAAACCACATGTATTCTTTTAACCAGTAATATATGAGGTGATTATGTACTTGCCTGAAGCATGCAAATAACAGCAGTATTATTTGGGTTTGCTAGGCACCTATTAAGATGGGCAGGTGACGTTGAGAAAGTAATCTCCTCCTATTTCTATGTCATTAAGATAAACCAAATCCAACTCTACAGATCTGAATAGAACACTGAAGAAGCAGGCAAGGTAGAGACCACAAAGCATTATGTAAATGTGCTAGAGTAATAATCAGCCAAAAGGTTCACAGCCAGTAAAAAACCTTTCTTAGCTCGAGAAGATGGAAGGAAATACAAACTGAATAAGAATCCCTTCTCTCAACATGTAAGGCTTACACTGTCATCTACAAATGAAAGTAGCTGTGAAGTTTATGAAATGGAGATAAAAATGTCATTTCAGGTATCACAACCTCTTCCACCCAAACTAAATTTTATTTTCAACTATGTACTTCACGGTACCAAATCCTGAAACACTAATTTTCCAGTTTTTAAACAGAACCTAAAATCCAATATGGAAATAAAAAGAAAACTAGCAAAGGAAAAGATTAAGAACTGGTGTAAAGCTAAAGCAGACCTGCTTCCTCATCCTCCTCCTCCTCTTCCTCATCATCTGAAGTTGATGACGAGGGAGTTGGTGCAGAGCTAGCTTGATTATTAACATATCCACCATACTGCATGCCTGTGAAGTGGAAAGCACAAACACAAGAGTCAAACCGACAGGAAAGATGAGAAATAAAATCATGTCATTGCATTTTAAAGTGAGAAAGAATTCTGGCATTCCAAAGGACAACTCAACCATGCACATAACCAAACATGTTACCCAATCTGGCACGGCTCGGTTATCTGTGAGAAGCAGCTTCTGCATGGACGAATCTGGTTAAGCATCAACAGTACACGGCACTACAAATTCATATTGCATAGAAGCAACCATGTTTCTCTGGAAGTTTTCCTGATGCCAATACACCTTCTGAGCACCTGGCATGTGTTTCTTTTCAGACCGTAAGCTTCTTGCATGTAGGAAGCATGGTTCAGCACAAAGAGCATTCAGCTTTCATATTCTAGCTTTGCTACTTGTGTGACCATGAACAAGTCAAATACTTCCCTTTTCTGGACTGTAAAATGAGGGTATGGGACTACACTGACCTCTGAACTCTTTTCTAGCAAAGACTCTAATTCAGCTTCTATAGGACTTGTCTTGGTAGCAACCCAGTTTCGATAACGGAGGAAGGGAATGGAGAGAAGATGAAAATCACAATGGAAAGAGATGTAGAAAGAATAAAATAAATTCTAGCACATGGAACAATGGTACATACATAGTAGGTGCTTAATACAAATGGCAGACTGCCAATATCACTTACCAAAAAGAGAAGAAACTGAAGGAATGACAAATGCACAACCATTTTAAGCTACTCTGCCCATACTGGGGGTTGAAAAATAGAACAGTGAAACTGATTCCCTATTAAATCCAACACGAGGAAAATGTTGCAGGAAAATACAACAAATGACAATTATTAGGTGTTTTCCAGCAAATTAGGCTGAAAAGCAGCCTTTTCTATGTTTCCTTAATCAGGTAAAATTAGGATAAACTTTTCAATCATTCAATAAGCTAACTCAAACTGTTCTTAGAAGGAAAAATCCGAAATTTTGAATTTCCAGATGAACCACCAAACATTTAAAGAAAAACTAATCTGAAGAAAAATATGATAAGTCTGCCTTGAAGCATTCAGACTGTAGGAACAATGACTGCAGCATTTAGATGTTTTCCACATTTCTTCAAATGAACATGTTTTTGGAACAGTAGTTACTTCTAAAAATCATACAACTATATGTATGATTTCCCATTTGTAAGAAATATTTTTCTATGATGGGGCAAAAGCTAAACATAAAATGATTTTAGAATTTTAGCTTACCCATTAAATCTCAAGATACCATACAAAAAAACCACTACTCTTCTTGAAACATGTTAATGTAAAAATGACAGCTATTTTGATAAAGTTGGAAAGGAAAAAACTATAACATACATGAAATTCAGGCATACATAATATAAACTTGAGACTTGATGCAAATTGGCCTGATTTTCTATGTCCAACTAAATGCATACTTAAACATCAGTTACACATTACGCTGCATATGATAAAAATGTCATGGTAAGCATATAGTTTGTAGGTTAACACAAAATATTTATAGAAAAAGAGATAAATACATTTGATTCTAGATCTAGAGTTTATGGGGGGGGAAAAGCAGCATTTTCTCCACATATCGTCAGGAAATATGTACTTTAAATAGTAAAAACTGATGTGAATGTACAATATCACTTACATATAAGCAATAATTCTCAACTAGGGAAAATAAGAAACAAGTTAAAGTATCTGTTTTGTTAAGTTATCATAAGTTAACATGATAGAATCAGAGTAGAAATGTAATATTTTCCATTTTTTAACAGGCTGCTGGTAATCCTAGGCCCAATTCAGACCTACCATTGACAAAGACAGGTGTCACTGTCCCTGAAAACCTATGTAATTTTGTTGACTTGTCCTTTCTAAATCAGATTATTTAAAAGCAAATTACAGGTAATTTTCCTTAACTGGAGATAGTTGGGGGTGGTGGGGATGGGAGGGGGGTGGTGGTGGAGAAAGCTAATCCTTTCTCACAGCAGAACTGCCTGTGTTCTGCTCCTTTATAAACTGTCCCATTATCATTCAGTAATCTTCAGAAAAAAAAAAGACAATTAGCACCACTAGATAATGCCCTTGTATGTATGAAGAACTCTACCAGTGTCATTGGGGTACAGAAAGATGGATATGATATAAAAGGAAATAAATGGGAAGATTTTTTTTTAAACTAAAGCAATCATATTACATATTACAGAAATTTATGTAATAGAATCATTCCAAGGAAAGTTCTAGGGTAATCAAATTTTTGTAAATTAACAATTAATTTATCAGAGGAATCCTTTTGTAATGCAAAAAAATCATTCTGGAATCTGTGTTTTACATGCTGGATTTTTATATACTGAGTTTTCTTTGTAGTATGACTGATCCATATATTTCAATATGTCCCTTTACGGTGTCAGCACCTTACATTTATTTATATTTATATTTAACAATTTACTTTGCTAATTAAGCAGAAGCAGTGGAATAGATAATCCAGAAAGTATTTATATTTGAAACTGGAATGCCAATGCATGATGCCTTTTTTCTGCCAACTTAATAAATAATTTTGCTCAAGCCAACATTAAAATGAGTTAACCTTCCCTAAATACACTAGGTGGTAGCTTTGGTATGTGTTGGGTTGGGAAGCCAAACTAGAATGGAAATTGGCCATAGACAACTCATAAAGTAGATAACGCAGTTGACTGTGGAGGCAATTTAAAAGATCAGAGAAGTAATGAATGAAAGTAAATTAGATTTAAAAGCTGTACCAAGTATAGTTAAAAAATCTTTGTAAAAAGAATACAAAGACAGCTGAAAGATACTTACAATGTCCTTCCTTGGCTAAAAGAATCTCAAGAAATCTTAACAATAAATTGGTACTGGTGAAAATGCTGAAACAGAGACTTTTAAAATGATAAAGTAGCTTTAGCTTTTCTAGGAATTTAAAATATCCAATTCACACTTAACATAATCTCTTTTCCCACTGACAATCAGGAAACTAAATCATTGTGGAATAAAGTTGCTTAAGTACTGTTTTAGGTTAAAATACTGCAAATAATGCATTAGTAAGGCTAACTTAGTGAAAACTACTCTCCAACATGACTGGTCATGAACAAAACTATATTTAACTGTGGGCACTCTTCAGGTGTGAAGAGCGCTATGTCCATTTCACCCAAGTAAACCCAAAGAGATGATAATAAAATGACATATTCAAACATCTACTAGTATGCTGATGAAATAAACAGGGAATAAAAAGTGTCACAGAGTACAGAAAACACAGCCGATAGTCTCTTTCCCCATAGGTACAGAATATACATTTATTTGTATTTATTAATGATTGAAAATATCAAATCAAAGATTCAAGGGCAAGCAAAAGACACGTTTAAGATTTTATCTTAATTGCTCTCTTACATTAAATAATAATATGGTTGTCAATTTAGTGCATTTTAAGAGAGTACAGTCTCCACACATTAGGCAACACCATCCCTTCCATAAACAGGGGTGGTCTACAAAATGCTTTGGAGATCAAAAAGTAGACTGAAAGGTTTCCTTTCCTTCTTTATGACCGAAAAGGAGGCTGACTCTTCATCTTACTGCACTTTTGCTCTTCCAGGCAGACTAATTTAATTGCATGGAATTACTTAAAATGCAAGAATATGTAACATTTTAAGAATTTCACAGGGAGATGATTAACTGCTTCAATAAGTGAATACATATTACAGGCCCCAGCACTGTTACGCTGGCATTTAATGTATATGGCATGCAGGAAAATCTATGGTCACAAAGAGTGTTGTTTTTTTAAAACCAAGATTTCAAAGTTGCCTTCTGAGTTGGAGTCCTTTTGTAGTTCAGAGATTTTTCCTGGATTCCCTCTAATACAGTAAAAACTGTTGGGTCCTGACGTACAACCTGAAGTTTAAGGTAAAATGTACTACAAAAAAAAATTAGGATTTCTGTTAAAGGGCAACAAATCTTGATTAGAGCCTTTAATATCAGAAAGACTGACTAGCTTTGTAAAGCCAAGTGGCTGCAGCTATATTCTAAGGAAGTCTTTATTTAAGGAAAGGAAACAGGATAAGTAGGAATCTAAAGTCCTCAAAAATCATCTTTTTCCCCTAAATAACTGATACAAGTAGATTAATCAAGTGAAGTCAAAGAAGTTTTCTAGGGGCTTTTAAGTTCCTTCTCTCTTTCAAAATTCCTTCCTATTTACAATAGGAAGAAAAATAACGGGTGTAGGAGAAAGTTAATTTGACAAACATTCATTAAGCACCTAATATATGTAAGGCCTTAGGGATACAAAGACCAATAAAACCAATCTTTCCTGTCAAGAAGCTCACACTCTACCAGTGTGGGAGAGAAAAACAACATGAAAAGTACAGGGAAAAGGGGAGAATGCTCTGAGCATTAACAACTTGGCTGGGAAAGAGGTTCATAGGCTAGGGGGTACCTGATCCAAGTCTGAATCCAAGCAAAGACTCTGTGAAGCAGAGAAGAAGAGGGAGGACATTCTAAACATGGTGAAAAGCTTATATGAATGCAGAGGCATTTATACTATAAAGTTGGGATCAACAAGGAAAGACATAGGCAGGAGCTGTATCAGGTAATGCTATGGAGAGTCTGTAAATAACAGGACATCAAAGAAACAGGTATGGCAGGAAGCATAAGTTAAAAGCATCATGTAAGCACTGCTGCAAAATACTCTAACTTGTAACTGTCCATGAGAAGTATGATCTATGACATCATGCTCAATCATTGGAGGTAGAAATCCATGAATGGAATTGTAAATTCCATTCCTAGAATATCCAGTGACTTAGTGGGTAACACTGGACATTCTTGTTACCTAAGTGACTTATCTGTAAAATACAATAAAGAAATTAACAGTCTTTGTAAGGGAAAGAAATGTTTTTGCTGACCATAAAAAACAAAATAAAAAACCCCTGAAGAGATGGAGAGTAGTAAGGTTAGTCACAAGATTATTGATGTTCTAATTCAGAGCTTTTTGATAAAAAGCAAGCAGTCATTCTGAAGTTTGGCAATTGCTAACAAACAGAATATCTGCCACATTTCTGCTGACAATGTAAAAAATACAAACTGTAGGTAAAAGAGTTTTTAAAAATCAGTCAAAATGAAAAACAGTCCATTGCTCTAAAAAGCCTTAATGGTTTAAGAGTTTTAGTAGGACAGAAAATAGATGGGAAATCTGTCAAGGAAAAGGGCAAAGTGGTGTAATTTTGGGTCAAAAGCATATTGCAGTTAGCTGCTGTATCCCTTTTGAAAACTGTGGGTATCAAAACATAGAGCCTACATAAGTGCCAGTCAATTTGTGGAATAACAATTTTGGGCCTGAAAAAAATTAGAAAAAAGATGATTCAATATATTATCTCCCTATTAGCTATAATTTCACATATGAACAATGATTAAAAAAAAAACTTGCACAGAAATAATCAGTGATTTCCTTATCTATCTAGGGTTTTGAAGAACCTCAGACAGACAAGGAAACTTTGGCTGCTCTGCACTTAAACATAAAGACAATGAGTTTGATTTTGCAGAGGTAGAAGGTCTAAAAATATTGTATAATGCAAATATTTTAAGACTTTTTTGATGTCTTTATAAGGTAGTTTCCCTTCTCTTTTTCTGGCATAAAAAATACTTTATATAGGACGGCCCTCTGGGAGGGGATGGGAAAGAAATACTGGGGAAAAGTATGGTGATAAAAAAAGTAATTTTTAGGAAAACAACAACGACAACAAAAAGGAAAATTTACTCTGAGATTTGAACACGTCTATTCATTTTCTCCAATACCTTCCTGCAGTAAGCGTTCTGGAGGCTGTGTCTCCGAGGCCGCAGGTTCGGTTGCCTGGTCTGCAGCAGACTGTGTCCTTGCTGAAACACTCCCTGATGAAACCGTGGGTGGCGCTGGGCTGGTCTTGAGAAGCTGAATGTTTTGCTTTCCAGCACAGGATGAAGAATCTGCAACCAAAGAGGGCAAAGTATTTTACTTACCATCCCATATGAGATTTATTAAATTTTGTTTAGTTATTTATTAGTCACTGTACTAACAGGATAATTCATCTAGCAAGCATCCTTGTAGGTGTAGTTTCCAGATTAAATAAAGGTTAAAACCCTGAAGTACTAATATGATTCTCTTTTAAATGAAAATCTCGATAATATGTTTAATTAGTCAATCAATACAATTTATTAGGTACCTACTATGGGCAAGGCACTATGCCAAGGCTGGGGATACAAAAAGAGGCAAAAGACAGTTCCTGCCCTCCAGGAGCCAACAATCTAATATTTACTACACTTTCTTGCCTTTAGAAACACAATAGAGAGCATTTAGTCTTTTATTGTTAATTCAAGCCATCAATGGGAACACTAATTAGGGCTTTATGTACTGATACCTTAGAAATTAGTGGTATGGAGTTTTTTGACTCTTCACTAAGTAACCCTAGGTTTGTGACATTTCTGGTTTTTTTTAAAACTCAGCTAAGCTGTCAATTCTTACTTCTGGCTGTTTTATTTGTTTGCTGCTCCTACGCACCCAAGTGCCACAGGAGAATTCCAAAGTGGCACCAACACTTTTGAAGTCAAGCACACAGGCCGTGTAACAGCTGTGCTGGTTAGAGACCTTTTTAAAGGTTTTTAAAGGTTTAAAGGAAATTTATTTTGGATGGATGAGATTGCTCAATATCATATGAATAAATCTGAATGACAGAGAATTTTATAAAACACAATTAGGGAGACCAAACAAAAATGTAATATAGTTAAATTAGGTGTCTCAGGGTTGTTTTTTTTAAATTAAACAACACTACCAGAAAAGTCACAAACAAAACCATTTAAGTTTTTCATGTGGTTAAAAAGAAACTCCTTTCCCTATATCTTCTTTCCCAAACTATAGGTTGGCTAAAATTCTCTCAAAGAAAATCAATTGGTACAGGGAGTGTTTGAATAGTTTGTATACAATGCCAGATTTAATGAAATGTTAATGATTTAATGATAAATTTGATAAAATTATTTAATAAAATGTTAAAAGAAAAGTCTTCCTAGATGACCCACACAATGCCCTGGAGCCCTTCCTTTCCTTATTATCCAGTATACTATCCATCCAAGTTATCTTCTATAGTGGTCTCCCCTGCCCTCAATCAATACAGGGCCTTGGTAAAATATCTTTATACAAGATACCCTGGGTAGCACAGTGCAGCCTGTCTCATTTCTGTCATCTTTCCACTTGTTCTCCGAGTTAAATTTTTAATTCTAAGATCATGATGTTCCATAAATTGTAATCACACAGCATCAAAATGAGAACAACTAAGTTAAAGCTTAGAATTACCCAAAGGGCTGCATGACACCTCAAATGTGGTCTGGGTGGATTTTCTTCTTGTTCTCAATTCTGGGCCAAGATAATTTTCCATCTACAGTACCTAAGATATGTGTCTAGAACTGGAAAGCACCACAGACACCCTCTATTCCAAGCGCCTCGTTTAACAGATAATGAAACAAAGTCCCTTAGAAGCTATTAAATTGCACAAGAAAACATGGGTGGGAACTTGGATTCCCTAGACTCTTTCCACTCCACCAAGCAGTCTCCCAAAGGCCTTCTCATCAGCTATATATCATAGTCTAACTTTTTTATCTGCTTTTTTTAAAAAAAAGTGGGTAGTAGGATTAATTTCTTTCACATTAATTTAGATTTCTGAGGAAGTGGTAATGTTCCAGAGTCTGATACAATTAATAGATTATTATCTGCAAATTTAAGCATTTGGAAAACTCTGATATCAACAGGAAATACTGTAGCTTATACTTTAGGATTGACATGTATTAAAATATTGGAAAACAATTTAGATGGAAATGTTTCCCCATATTATACCCTGCCTGACATCAATTTTCAGCACAGCACTGATGAAAAATAATTTCTGTATTTACATGGGTCACAGTTATGTATATTCATACCAGCATGAATAGTAAGAACTGATATATTCATGCCAGTACTTCTAATTTTAATGTAGTGAGTCTCCAAAAATCTTAGTGCAGTTTTAAGCTATTACACACTCAAGAAATACACAATGGCATTTTAAGGGAAAGGGCAGATTTTTCATATAAGTTTCTCCAAAGAAGCTCAAAACCAATAGGTACTTGTCTGTCTGAAAGAGTCTATCACCACCATGTCTAACTTTTAAAAAATGTAAAATTTTCTTCTCATGGTCCAAGTTGATGAGATTTTAATTTATTAGTACTGCAATGACACTGGAACCTGAATCCTCTTTTGTGCTATTAGGTTTGTCTGTTTCTCTCTCACACACACTAAAAACTCTCATAAACAATTTATCACAATTTACCTAGCTAGTTACTTTATTTGCAGAACTGCTCTACACCAATGGAAAATCAAACAGTAAAAGCAAGAAAGGCTGAAAAAGGAAGAAAGGATAGATAACAGGGAATTCCTACTTTTATGACAAAGTCCAGGGTTTATGGCTTAGCACTCTATTTGGTGTGATATGCCACAAGCGACAAGGCAACCTTTAAGACAGACATCTTATTGGATATTCTGTTGACTGCAGGACTCCTGAAGAAAATGAGACAGCCCATTATCCTGTCTGAAGATTCTGCTCCCTGAATAAAAAGAATTCCTTCCCAAACTCACAAAGAACAAATCTAACATTGAGCACAGCTCTCATTTCATCAAAAGAAACTGATGGGTTTATTTTGCTTTTGAGGGTTAAAAGCTGTAAATGAAACCAAAAGCCACCATTCATCTATTATACTTTACAAACGTCACTACAAGAGCTTATTGTTTTATCACCGTGACAGGTTATGTGAATGAAAAACTCCCTCAAATAGATAAGTGTGGACTCTACCTGCCTATAAACTGCCTGCATGAAGAAAAATCTTTTAGTCACCAAGATTCAATTTTGTGCAGGAGACATACAGAGTTAAGACAAGAGCAAATTCAACTATTTAACTCGCTACATGTTTCTAACATACTAGAAAAAGATTAAGCTAGGCCTTGAAAGACAAACATGCTGTGATTACAAAGCCAGTGCGCACTAGATTTGAATGTTGGCTTTGCTCTCAATTTCTTTCATCTTTTTACCTATCAATCCCTCCCTCCCCCCATTCTCATTTATCTATCTTATCTTGGTGCCCTTGGGAATGTCTTCAATTTCTGTATCTATAAATGAGGCACTGGAGACAAGGTAACTAACTGTTAAAGATACCTAAATTCTACAATCCTAAGTGTACTTTCAGCTCAGACTAGTGAAGAAATCATCATATTCAAAAATTCAAAATATTAATGGTTTTCTAATACAGTGGTCTCCAAAGTAGGGGCCATGCACCTCCCAGGGGCTTACAGAATGATTCCAAGGGGATAGGAAGATGGGTCACCTTCTGCTTTCCTAGGAGCCTGTGTTTCCAATACTTCTCCCTACCCCCACCACGAAGGGAGTGGTTATAATCTAACCTGAACCTACACAAGCACAATTTCCCACCTCATCCAATGTCCCCATGCCTGGATCTCACCTTGGGCTGTACTCAAGGAGTGACAGATCACCCCCTCCTTTTAATTTTTTGATGAGTGAGTCACACAAGATGAACAAACAAGAAAGGATTTCCCTTTGCAATGCAGATGTCACTACATTCATGACCTTTGCCCATACCCCTCCCTCCAAATTGTGGAGGACACCGTATCTTTCCAAATCATCCAGGCTCACAATATGTGCCATCCCCAATCCTCACTCTCCCTAATCCCACATATCCAGTCATTTGATAAGCTTGCTACGGAGGTAGAAACAACTTTTAAAAAATCTGTCCTCTTCTCAACTCACACATCATAGTTCAGGGCCTTATCACTGAGGTTACTCCTATAGTCTCCTGAACATCTCTTCCCTATCCAATACACCCCGGTTAAAGTGATTTTCCTAAAGTGCAAGGCTAATCACATCACTCCTTTGATGGAAGCAGCTCTCTATGAAGTTGAGGGTCAAACAGTAATCATTTTGGGTTACACGACTCCTGTTTTTTTTTTCCTAGTAGGGGTTCAAGATCAAAAAAGTTTGGAGCCTACTGGTGTAATAAATGCAATTTTCGGGAGAAACTCACCTACCAGCTCTACTTCTCTGCCCCTTCTGTGAACTACTAAGACACAGAGCCAACAGGTGGGTTCCATGGTTAGAGGGGCACAGAGAAAACCACTGACAACTTACCAAATCCTAAGGTAAAGGTAACTGACTAAGCATGGGCTATCCTTTGGAATGGGTGCAGGAGCTTTTTCCTCTTGCACAAACCTCCCTTCTCAAAGGGAACGTTATCCCAATGTAAAAGCTTCAAATGAAAAGGGCCCGGCTAGTTAAGAGCTCTAAAGACATAGCATGTGTAATAGCACACGTTGTAAGATTTGTCACTATACACCAGAGATTCTGCCGATCTAGGACATAAAACGTATCTGGACCAAATCTTTGCAAATTCTTTGACAATATGAACAGCTTACTGACAAAGTAAGTTAGCTAGCATTTATTAAGCGCCTGCTGTGTACCACGTGCTAGAGATACAAAAAAAGGGAAAAACAATTCCCCCCCCCCCGCATGCTGGAATTACTGCCCTCAGATATGTTATATGTCTATGGTTCCAAAACCAGCCTACAAAAATCTATTTCACATTAGACGAGGAGTCCAACACCTTGTTTAGTAGTATCACAGAACTTAACCATCATTTGTAACTTTTAATGGGGGGTGGGAAATTGCCTCCATTATTTACACAATAAATTATTTACTAAGAAGGTACTATGAAGGAAAGGCTCTTCCAAAAAAGATACTTTATTCCCTTTTTCTGGTGGACCTGATGAACTTTCCTTTTTTACATACTATCTCCTTTTCTACTTGGGGCAAGGGAAAGAAGATAATTACTTAGCTAAGGCCGCAGGTTCGCCATCCCTGATTTAAGTTTACTATGGGGAGGGCACTAAGAACCCATTACCTATTAACTGTAATCGGGGGCTTCAAATAATTGAGGATGAGCCTAGGATTATAGAAAAAAGGCAAATAAACAAAGCCTTACTCCAAAACCTGTCACAGGCAGCCTGGTAAACAAATCCCAAAGTCAGCTTTAGGAGCATTCTAGGAGCAAGTGAGATAATATATCAAAAATGTTTTGCACTGAGGTGAGGGAGGGGAAGTAACACGGTAGGAGCAGAGGCATGAACCTTCTTGGGGTTTGGGAGGCAGGCTCTAGGGATGTCCTTCCCTGAGGTGCCCACGACTGACTGGCAAGAAAGACAGATGACACTGCAGAATCCAGGACTGCAAGCCAAGAAATCTGAGTCTGAACCTTAACTCTGCCACTCACACCTTCATCTGTGACCATGCACAACTCACTTCCTCTTTTGGGGCCTCAGTTTCTTTCTCTGTAAAATGAGGAAGTTTACATGCATGAGTTCTTAACTGGGAGTCTGAGAATGTTTTAAAAATATTTTGGAAACTTCTTTTCAATATAATTGGTTTCCTTTATTTAAAAAAAAAAGAAGAGAGAGAGAAAAGTGCTTTACAAACTACAATATGGAGATTCTTAAAACTTTGTGTGTCATGGATCCCTTTGGCAGCCTGTAAAAGCCTGTGGATCATTTCTGAGAAGGTTTTTAAATGCCCCCGAATCACACAAGATTACAAAGGAATCCAATGACACTGAACTACAGTTTTAAAAGTTCATGGACCCAGGTACAGAACCATGCCATAAAGGCTTATACAAATGCCAATTTATGAAGATGACAAGGGTGAAATGCAATTCTCACAGTGGAGCCCAAAAAGAAGCAAAAACCACGACTGGAAGAGGATCACTACAGAACCCAAGGTTATATTACAGATCCTGAGATTAAAGGAGTTTAGGAAGTCATCTGATGTGGCACCAGTCAGGTGGGGCAGTTAGGTGGCAAAGTGGAGATGGTGCTGGGCTTATCCAGTCAGGAAGACTCATCTTCCTGAGTTCAAATCTGGCCTCAGACACCAGCTGTCGCTTAACCCCGGGGCACGTCGCGTAACCTCATTTGCCTCAGTTTCCTCATCTGTCAAATGAGCTAGAGAAGGAAATGGCAAACCACCCCAGTATCTTTGCCAAGAAAAGCAAATGTGGTTACAGAGAGTCAGACATGACTGAAAATGACTCAACAACAATATGGTTTCTTTTATTCACATTCCTTATTACCTTACACCGGTATATTCTGATGTTGTATAATTTCTGACGTTTTCTCATACATTCTTTTTAGATGGAACCTGTAATTTCATTGGTGCAGGAACTCTCAATGAGGAAGCTCCCTCTACCACTACAGATCTGCTAGCACCTGTTCTACAACTGACAGTCTTAGACAGTGAGCTAGAACACAAGGAGGGTAAGCAGCCTGAGGGGTCACACAGGCCGTAATTGTCAGAGGCTGGACTCTTAGGCCAATTTCCTCTCTACTGGGCCATTCTATGCCTACTCTCTTGGAGGACTAGAAAAGGCATTCTTGTGACCCAGAGTTGTACAGCTGCCGAGGTAAGAAGAGAAAGAGAGATAGATGTCAAAACCAGACACACCAAGGAGAAGAGGGAAGGTTTATTAGGCCTTAAGGACAGCAAATCTCTAAAATTCAGGGGACCAAGAGTGCTCAGGGGCCGAGAAGCTTCAGGTTGATTAGATAACCAGTTAAGTTTGTGAAATGGAAAGACTTAGAGGCAAAATTTCTAGGAACCACGAGCTGGTGATCTGGGAAGCTTGCCTTTCAGAAGCTTACAGTCTGACAAGGAAGTTTATAATACATGCAAATATGCCCCCTACTCCCAAAAGACTAGTTAATAAACAGCAATGATGATGCAAAATATTAACAAAAGAAGCACTTTTATCCTCAAAACAACTTTGGGAGGTAGGTGCTAATACTATTCTCATTATGATCCCCATTTTACAGTTGAGGAAACTGAGGCAGACACAGGTTAAGTGACTTGCCCAAGTTAAGTGTCTGAGGCTGGATTTGAACTTAGGTTTTCCTGAATGCAGGCTGAACTCTTTATCCACTGTATCATTAGAAAGGGACAAAATAACTTTAAGCTCTAAGGACGAAAGATTACTTCTTAGGTCTGGGGATGGAGATTTCAGAAGGCTTCACTGAAGAATTATTTTATACACACACACACAAGCTTAAGTGATATTAAAGATACACATACACACAAATATATATGTAGCACTTTGTAATCCTTAAAGCACTAAAGATATTAGCCAGTGTCATTATTAAAATTTGAGACAGACCTTAAAAAATGAATAGGTAGAAGCAGTCGGGTGTTAAGGTGGGCCTATACTAGTGGTAGCAGTAGAAATGGAAAGGAAGGTATGGATTGTCAAGACACTGTGGAAGTTGTCTCCTATTGCCTACAGGGGGGGAGAGAGAAGGAACAGTCAAAGATAAGATTGATGTTTTAAGCATGGGTAACTGGATGAAAAGTTGGCACCCTTGGAAGACATAGCAAAGTCATAAGTAATCAGGTCTTTCTATACTCTCCTTTTGTGATTGCATCTGCTTTTAGAGGTTCAACTACCACCTCCGGGCAAAGGACTCCCCAAAAAGCTTACTCTCTCATGAACTTCCAAGTCCTACATCTCCAGCTGCCTGCTTAGATGTCCCATCAGCAATTCAAACTCACTATACCCAAAGGTGAACTTTATTACCTTCCCTACTAACTACTGTTCTTCTTTCAAAACTTCTGTTTTCTGTTAAGAGAGCAAATTATCTTCAAATTCCCCTGTTCCAGGGGCAGCTGGGTGGCACGGTGGATAGAGCACTGGCCCTAGATTCAGGAGGACCTGAGTTCAAATTCGGCCTCAGACACATAACACTCACTAGCTATGTGACCCTGGGCAAGTCACTTAACCCCATTGCCTAGCCAAAAATAAAAAAAAAATATTACCCCATTCTAAACCAGAGTCATTTTTGAGTCTTCTATCTTCCTCACTCCCATGTCCTATCAGACGTCAAATCCTACCACTTCTATTTCCACATTCTCTCATGTCTTGCTTTCTCTCTAGGTTACCTGCCCTCTCCTTACCATTTACTTGGACTACTGTGGTTGATTACTGATTGTCTCTGCCTCCAGTATTTTCCCTCCCTCATATATATGTGTGTGTATATATATATATATATATATATATATATATATATATAACAAAATTATCAAAGTAATCAATCTTCCTGGCATAGGCTGCACTACATTACTCAGCTGCTCAAACACTTTTTTTATATACATTTATTTATTCTTAGTTATCAACATTCACTTCCACAAGATTTTGAGTTCCAAATTTTCTCCCTTCTTCCCTCCCCATCAGAAGGCAAACAACTCGATACAGGTTATACATGTATAGTCATGCAAAACACTTCCAGAGTACTCACGCTGTGAAAAACTAAGTATATTTCCCTTCATCCTATCTGCCCCTCCCTGTTTATTCTACTCTCTCTTTTGACCCTGTCCTTCCTCAGAAGTGTTTGCTTCTGATTACCCCTCCCCCACTCTGCCCTCCTCTCTATCATCCCCCTACTCTCTTATCCCCTTCCACCCCCTATTTTCCATTAGGGTAAGATAGATTTCCATACCCAATTGAGTGTGTACGTCTTTCCCTCCTTAAGCCAAATCTGATGAGAATAAGATTCACTCATTCCTCTTTTTCCCGTTTCCCCTCCACTTTCTGTAAAAGCCTTTCCTTGTCTGTTTTATGTGAGATAATTTACCTCATTCTACCTCTCCCTTTCTCCTTCTCCCAGTATAATCCTCTCTCACCCCTTAATTCTCCAAATAAGACCCCTTCACCTTCAACTCACCCTGTGCCCTCTATCTATCTATCTATCTATCTATCTATCTATCTATCTATCTATCTACATACGTATAATTTTTCCCCTCCAACTACCCTAATACTGACAAAGGTCTCATGAGTTACAAAAATCATCTTTCCACGCAGGAATGTGAAAGTTCAACCTTAATAAGTCCCTTATGATTTCTCTTTCCTATTTACCTCTTCATGTTTCACTTGAGTCTTGTATTTGAAAGTCAAATTTTCAGGGTCAGCTAGACAGAGCACTGGCCCTGAAGTCAGGAAGACCTGAGTTCAAATCTGGATTCAGACTAAACACTTGACACTTACTAGCTGTGTGACCCTGGGCAAGTCACTTAATCCCAATTGCCTAAAAATAAAAAAGTCAAATTTTCTATTTAGCTCTTGTTTTTTCATCAAGAATGCCTGAAAAGTCCTCTATTTCACTGAATATCCATATTTCCCCCTGAAGGAAAACACTCAATTTTGCTGGGTAGATGATTCTTGGTTGTAATCCTATCTCCTTTGCCCTCCAGAATATTATATTCCAAGCCCTGTGGTCCCTTAATGTAGAAGCTGCTAAATTCTGTGTTATCCTGATTGTGTTTCCACAACACTTGAATTGTTTCTTTCTGGCTGCTCACAATATTTTCTCCTTGACCTGGGAACTCTGGAATTTGGCTACAATATTCCTGGGGGTTTTCCTTTGGGGATCTCTTTCAGGAGGTAATCGGTGGATGCTTTCAATTTCTATTCTGCCCTCTGGTTCTAAAATATCAGGGCAGTTTTCCTTAATAATTTCTTGAAAGATGATGTCTACATCTGTAGTCATATGAAAAAATGCTCTAAATTGTTACTGATTAGAGAAATGCAAATCAAAACAACTCTGTGATACCATATCATACCTATCAGATTGGCCAACATGACAAAACAGGAAAATGATAAATGCTGGAGAAGATGTGGGAAAATTGGAACACTAATACATTGTTGGTGGAGTTGTGAAATGATCCAACCATTTTGGAGAACAATTTGGAACTATGCCCAAAGGGATACAAAAATGTGCATACCCTTTGACCCAGCAATAGCACTTCTAGGGCTATATCCCAAAGAGATCAAACAAATGGGAAAAGGACCCATATGTACAAAAATATTCATGGCAGCTCTTTTTGTGGTGGCAAAGAATTGGGAATTGAGAGGATGCCCATCCATTGGGGAATGGCTGAGCAAGTTGTGGTATATATGAATGTAATGGAATACTATTGTGCTATAAGAAATGATGAACAGGCTGACTTCAGAAAAACTTGGAAAGACTTATATGGTCTGATGCTGAGTGAAGTGAGCAGAACCAAGAGGACTTTGTACACAATAACAGCCATGTTATGTGATGACTAAGATTGTTAAACTGAACCCTTCTCAGCATTATGAGGATCTAAGACATCTCCAGAGGCCTTGGGATGGAAAATGCTGTCCACATCCAAAGAAAGAACTATGGAAGTCAAATAGCTATCACTTATTTCTACCTTCTGTTGAGTTTTGTTTCATCTTTCTGATGGTTCCTCCTATTGGTTTTAATTTTTACTTACAACTTCACTAATGTGAAAATATGTTTAATGGGTATATAAATGTAAAGCCTATATCAGATTGTGCACTGTCTTGGGGAGGGTGGGGGGGAGGAAGGGGGAGAAAAATTTTCAACTCAAACGCATATGGAAGTGATTGTTCATAAATCAAAATAAATTAATAAAAAAAAAAGACTAAAAAAAAAAGATGATGTCTAGGCTCTTTTTTTGATCATGGCTTTCAGATAGTCCAATCATTTTAAAAAAAATCTCTCTCCTGATCTATTTTCCAGGTCAGTTGTTTTTCCAATGAGCTATTTCACATTTTTTCTATTTTTTCTTTCTTTTGGTTTTGTTTTACAGTGTCTTGATTATCTCACAAAGTCACTAGCTTCCAATTGCTCCATTCTATTTTCAAGGAAGTATTTTCTTCAGTAAGCTTTTAAACTTCCTTTCCCCAGTTGGCCAATTTTGCTTTTTAAGGCATTCTTCTCCTCATTGGCTTTTAGGACCTCTTTTGCCATTTAGGTTAGGCTATTTTTTAAGGTGTTATTTTCTTCAGTACTTTTTTGAGTCCCCTTTAGCAAGCTGTTGACTTATTTTTCATGATTTTCTTGCATCACTCTCATTTCTCTTCCCAGTTTTTCCTCTACTTCTCTTACTTGCTTCTTAAAATCCTTTTTGAGCTCTTCCAAGGCATGGGACTGATATATATTTTTCCTGGAGGCCCTGGATGTAGGAGTTTTGACTTTGCTGTCTTCTTCTGGTTGTATGTTTTGATCTTCTTTGTCACCAAAGAAAGATTCTATGGTCTGGCTTTTTTTGCAAGGTTTGCTCATGATCCCAGCCAATTACTTGAGTTTTTATAAACTCTTTGTTAAGGTAGGGGTCTGCTTTCAGTGTGGAGAATGTACTGTTCCAAGCTTGGGGGAGTATTGTGCAGCTGTTTTCAGAGATACTTCTGGGGCACCTGTAAATTTTCAGTTCTTTCAAGGTGGTATGATAAGGGGCAAGGTGTTTACTCCTTTCCTGGATTGTGCTCTGGTCTATGAGTGACCACAAGCACTCTTTTCTGCCTTGGAACTGTGAGGAGAATTCTCTTTCTACCACCACTACAAACTCCACCACGCCAGCACTCCTCCTCACTCCAGGACTGCCACCCAGCACTGCGACTCAGATCCAATCACGGGCAAAGCAAGAGAATCCTGCACCAGCAAAGAGATCCTTGCAATACCCCTGTGATCAGCCACTTGATTCTCCCTCAGTCTGTGGGCTGGAAGCTCAGGAAGCAGCTGCTACCCTGGGACTGGGGCTGGGACCAAGTTTCTCTCTCATCGCAGTCACAGACTTTTCCTACTGACCTTCTAAGTTGTCTTTGGGGTTTGTGGGTTGAGAAGTCTGGAAACTGCCACAGCTGCCCGTGATTCAGTCTCCTGAGGCCTGCTCCAGGTTCGCTGAGGCCTATTTGGCTACATGCTCACATCGGACCGTTCCTCTCCCCACCCAGTGCAAAAGACCTTTCCAATCAACCATCCAGTTTGTGTTGGGCTAGAAATTTGTTTCACTCTGTCTTTTTGTGGGTTCTGCAGCTTTAGAATTTGTTTAGAGCCATTTTTTACAGGTATTTGGAGGGACTTGGGGGAGAGCTCAAGCAAGTCACCACTTTTACTCCACCATCTTGGCTCTGCCCCACTGCTCAAACACTTTCAGTGGCTGCCCAGTGCCTACAGGATAAAATTCGAACTCTTTAGACTGGCATTTAAGTCTTCACAACTTGACTCTAACCTATCTTTCCAGGGTTATTTTACATCACTCTCCTTCCTTCCTTCCTTTGGTCAAACAGAACTACCAGCTATTCCTCAAAAACTGAACATACAAGGAATGCAACATCTCTACTGTTTAGAATCAGTTTCCTTCAATGCTATCTCCTAGGGAGTATTCTCTGGTATGCTGACATCTTATGGCTCTCTCAATCCTCAAAGAATCTTATGACGCTTTGTGTGGCTCTCACTTTTATACCTATAACCGAGGGTATGTTGGAGCCAGCTAAGACCAGCATACTGTTAAATTTTCAATGTGAGCATTTACACCTTGGTAATCAGCAAATGCTATATACATCAGGGCCAGATTTATTGTTTTCCTACAGAATTAGAGGCAGTGAGGTTGCACAGTGGGTAGAGCAGTGGGCCTGGAGTCAGGAAGACTTGAGTTCAAATCTTGCCTAGCGGATGCGACTCTGGGCAAGTCCCCTAATCTCTGTTTACCTTAGTTTTGTCATCTGTAAAACAGGGATAAGAATAGCACCTACCTCCCAGGATTATTGTGAGGATGAAATGAGATAACGATCAGAGTGCTTGGCACATAGTTAAGCGCTATACAAATGGTTATTATTATTATTGTTTAGTGATGGAAAAAATATTCATGCAGATTAAACTTAAAAGTGGGTCACGTGTTTATCCCTCCATTTACCTGCACATCCCTGCCCAAGACTCTACTTTTTATGATACTTACGTCTGTGTCCATTAAAAAAAGAGTAGTGGGACAGAAAAGGCTCTGGATTGGAAGCGAGAGGACCTAGGTTCAAATCTTGGTGCCACTGCTTACAATATGTGTGACCTTAATCAAGTTACTTAATATCTCTGGGGTCTCAGTTTCCTCAGCTGTAAAATGAGGAGGTAGTACTAGAGTCCATATCAGCTCTGAATCCACAATCCTATGTCACATATGTCCCCTTCATGGCACTTACTATTTTTACCTTTATTATATCCCCAGCACTCAGCACATTGCCTTGCACAGAATATGTCACTGTAAATATTAATTTAATTAAAGGTAAATTCAATTCTGGAATTGCTGAGTTAGACCTACCACAAGGGAATCCAGAAGGAGATGGTCCAGCACGCAGTCACAGCTGCAGGTCCAAAGCTTGAATTCAGAATCCCATTTACAAGCATTATAGGTACCTCCTTATCCCCAGTTATGAGTTATTAGTGGTGATTCTTGTGGTCTGGGACAAGAAGTCCAGTGGAGTGATGGCTAGGGACAAAGTAAAGGGTCAGGATGGGGGCAGGAAGATGCCAAAGAGACTGGGGAAGAAACTTAGGAGATGAGGCAGGCCTCTGGAGTGAGAAATGGAAACCACAGATAAAGAGATAAACACACAAGGTTTAAGAGTGATGAGGACTGGGTGGTGGCATGAGGGTGCAGAGAGTTCTTGGCCAGAACCATCTCACTCCCTTATTGCTACCACCTCCTGGTGCCGTTAATCTCTTTCCCCGAAATATGTGCTACATGATGCAGTCTCACAATTTCTCCTCTTCCTTACAATTCTAGATCAAGTAACAAAGTCCTTCTTAAGCCTGACAAACAGATTTTCCTGCAGCAAAACAGGAGCCAAAATAAGGACTTGCCTATGCTCCCTCTTTCTTTTTCCCATTCACACTAAAAGGAAGGAATGAGAGGATGTAGTAACAGATCAGACATAGAGAATAAAGGAAAAGAAAGACTCAGAGGGTTTAAAATTGAAAGATTAGAGAAATGGTGGTAATAGTGAAAAAAGTAGGTAGCATTATCTTTACATCTCTCCATTCCCCAGTGCAAAATTGGTGTGAAATACTACCGAATGAATGACTCCCGAAAAGGAAGACAGGTTGGGACGATGAAGAGCAGTTCTCACATGCTGACTCCGAGGTGATGATATGAAAGTAGAAATGTGGGCCTGGAGCAAGCAAAGGCTAAAGATGCAAAGGATTTAATAGGCTAGAAATGATGGCAGAAACCATGAGAGGAGATGAACTCTCCTAGGTAAATGTTGAGACTTTAGAGCTGAGATCTCTTTGGTGTACAACAAGATTCAAAGTAAATGTAATCAAGTTAGGGCATCAATTCATTCCGAACATTAGCTGATCACTTCAAAAGGCTGCTAGCATTCATACTTTCTTTAAAAAGCCAATATTGGGGGGCAGCAAGGTGGCATAGTAGAGTTCTAGCCTTGAAGTCAGGAGGATCTGAGTTCAAATTTGGCCTCAGACACTCAAAAAAAAAAAGCCATACTGAGTGGTCCACGCCTCTAATTCCTTGCTACTAGGGAGTCACCCAGAGCTAGCAGACTGTTTGAACTTGGGAATTCTGTGCTGAAGTTTATCGGGAGTCCACACTAAGTCTGGCACCAGTATGGTAAGCCCCTGAGAACAGAGCAGATGATTACCAGGCTGCCCAAGGAGGAAGGAACCAGCCCAGGTAAGAAACAGAGCAGGTCAAAATTCCCATGTCAAACAGCAGTGAGATCAGCCCTGGAATGAGTGCTGTACTTCCAGCCTGGACAAGACAGAGAGATCCAGCCTCCAACAGACAGACAGAGAAATCAATGAGCAAGCAAGCAAATAAATAAGTAGCTCAGAAGAATACTGAGTCATTTTTTATGTAGTAATGTGTATACTCGACCTACTTGAAAAAACTACAAATGACTATTTTTCATGTAGTAAAGCAAAATACTTATACTGTATTCTCCCTAACTAGAGAATGGTTTGATTTCTTTAAAACACTGACTTATTTTAAACCCACTTTAGCTTTACTCTCACAATCAGTTCATTTTCTCTGCTGCTGGAAAGGTAAGATTATATACTTACTTATGTAATTTAAGATACAGCAATTAAACATAGAATAAAACTTACCAAGATATCTCCCAGTCAACCCATTCCATTAGCTTAACCTTGACAAAATTGGTCACTCTTAGGTGGCCTAGAGAATAGAACAATGCTGGGCTGCCTTGTACTTTTCCCCAAACAAGATCATTACATAATTTAAACAACTCTGGCTGAGTGAAAAATTAATAAAAACATAAAGATATAATTGCTGATTAATACCTTACATTAATTAATAATTATAAAGAACTTCATAAATTTATAGAATGTATCCTTAATAATGAAATCAAGACTAATGAATGGTACCAAATTCTTACATTTTTGCTTGCTTGAATATGCATTTGTCACTAGAAAATTGTAGGTCTTACTAATTATGAGTTTAGGATTAGAAAAAACAAATTAGTTTTATTAATTACTTGGCCACTTTAAGGTTAAAAAGTGAAACATTTAGGTCATGTCTTGGTAATTTAGTATTACAGCAATATATGATCTGCATATACTTATCAGTTACCAATTTTTTTTATTATAAAAAAGGAGAAAATATTTGATTATGGCCAGTGTTCTAATGATCACTTCTTTTATTTTGACTTTAACATCTATCCACATTGTCAAAAACATGAAATTTCTTTTAATCTTAAAATAGGAATACTTTGTTTACTTCTGTCCTCCACAGTTTCATCCTAGCTTGTAATGCACTGAACTTTCATTAGTTGGCTCATCATCTTAGGTTAGTATGCCAGGTCAAAACCCATGTAGTGGAAGGGTAAGAGAAAGGTTTGATTGGATTCCAGTTCTGTCTCATGGTGCCTTTTCTTGCTGTATGACTTGGGCAAGGCATTTAACCCCTTTCGAGACTTGTTTTTTTCATCTGTGAAAGGGAGAAAACGACACTTACACGTACCAGCTTCACAGGACTATTGTGAGGATCAAATGTGACTGAATATTTAGTGTTTTGTAACCATTAAGCAAGTATTCATATTATCGGTGCCTGGTATCTCCAATTCCTCGACATTGTTAAAAAAGAATATGCTCTCTTTCTCCCAGGTAAATCCTTCCATGGCTATAATGATGTGTAGAGACTTTTTTGTGTGTGTGTGACCCAAATGGACTGATTAAAGGGCGTGGTTGAAGACTAGTTATAAATCCATGCTAAGAACTACAGCCACATGAAGTAGCCACGGTGTTAAGTAAACAACAAGTATATACCACACTCCACCAAAACTAACACTAGAGTAACTAGTAGTCCTGAATCTTAACATACTGATGCACTTTCCCAAACCATAAAGGCAGATTAAGTGTCATGGTCTTTTTCTTATTCTCTGCTTCCAATGTGATCATTTCATTAACTGCCTGAGTTAAAATTATTATACTCATTCTTTTCCCCATTAATATTTGCTAAATTGTAGGCTAATGCTTAAATATGCAAAATTATCACTAAAGCATTTTTAAACATTTCTAACAGTGAAATGAGAAATCAGTAATTGAGTAGAAAAAATAGTCAACATCACAATAGATAACCATGCCAAAATTACTCAAAGGTTAAGTTGTTTACAGCAAAAATTAAACATGCATACTTATAATAGGTAGTTTATACCTTTAATCTCTTATTTAACACAGAAATGAGAGCCACATTAAATCCTATAAAAGGAGGTATGCTAGGAAAATTAAACTGTCTACCTTACTAATACTTTAGATTCAAGCGTTCAAATTTAATCTGAAGTAAGTCTGAAAAGTGACTTACAAATTGGCTTAGTGATGCACAGCATTCCTGGGACATTTAAAATGTCAACTATACCAAAAATTTCTAAGACTTATTTTGATTCTAAAATGTTATTAATTCTGCTTTGGGAAAAAGCAATTTACTAGTCCAAAAAGTGATAAGTATAGCCTTTCATCCCTTCACAATAGATCTGTGTTCCCAATATTTTCCTATAGCTCACTCTATTGTGTGCTAAATTACATTGGATCACCTTCCTAACTAATGGTACTTTTGACATTGCTGGTATTGTGCAATGTCACATCTACAAAAGGAATACACCCTAACCTGTGCCAATAGAATACATTTTCTAATAATCTTTCCTTGCTCCCATGAAAAACCAATACCAATAAACTGTCTACCACTTTTTCAGTGTATAAGCATCCCCTTACTACTCACTAATTCCAGAATCTAGGACAGTTCAGTTTCCACTCAACCACTTTACTCCTACACTACAGAGAAAAAGGGGAAGAACTACTTTCTTCCTCTCCTATATATCATAGCATCACACAAGCTCATAGTTAAAAGAATCTTAAGCATAGCTCTCACCCAATTCCTCTGCAACACTGCGTTTAAAATATTCTCTAAAGACGTTACTTTATTAATTCCTAATCATATCTGTGTAAATTTTCAATACTGAGTTCAAGGCAGTCTCTGCAGATCCAAGTTTGCAAACAATGAAAACAGTACAGTCAACTACAAATACAACAGTAATAAAGGCAAAAGATTCTTAATCTCATCGATTTAATTATACTTTGTCCTAAAAGAGACAAAAGCAAACACCAAACATTTAGGAGCAGAGAAAGAAAAGCAAATGACGGTTAGCTAACAGCCTGGCAAGTTCCACATTGTCTTTCCTTTCTATTTCCGACTTTACCAACCTGAGGGAATAGGATGAAAATCCTGGAAACAGCCTATTGTGGCAGGCAGTTCACCAACCTTTGCAGAAAGTCAAAGGGCATCCTGGTTCACTCTAGCTGGAACTCCTTCTTAATGCTCTACACAATCCTTTTCTGGCTCCTCTCACTTCTTCCCTCTTAATGTAGGTCTTCTCCATGACTTTCAATCCACTTTTTCCTCTTGGCAAACTCACCTATTCCTATAATTTCAACTATTATACCTGTAAGTAGATAATTTCAAATTTAAATTTCTAGCCCTAACCTCTCCTGAGCTATGTGAAGGTCCCACCACCTCCATTCCTCATAAGTAGATCTGATCATGTCATTCTTCTGCCAAAAAACTTTTTAATGGCTCTGTCTTATCTACCAAACAAAATTCAAATTCCTGAAGGCCTGGCACTCCAGCCTACCTTTTTTTTTTTTAACCACCACATTCTCTCCATCTTCACTAACCCACAGAGTGATTGTGACTCTGATGAAGGCAACTAGAGCAGCCCATCTCGAATGTGAAACCCTTTCTCCAAGTTCTGTTTCAAGTGCACTTTTACCTACGCCACCCTCCCTGATTCGTCCAGTTGGAAATGACAATAACAGAATCATCTGGGTGTCTACCTAGCTAATCTGCTAAATTAAACACCACATTCTTTCTTCAAGGCAACAAGTGCCTCTGATTCATCCCTTCCTCAGCTGGATCCACTAGAGTACTTGAGTATTATGGCTACTAAGTGATTGTTTGCTTAACTGGCTGAAGCATAACTTCAGAGAAGATCCTCTTTCCTGGACCTCACCAATTAAGCACCACAACTTTAGTAGTACTTTGCACATCAAGACACAAATATCATGGGGTATCCACTATATGCAAGGGACTGGGCTAGAACAAAATCAGATAGTTGGGCAACTATGTGTGCAAATTAAAAGGTGAACTACATTTCCAACTTCTCCATAAGACAACACATTCTTTAATCTTCAGAAAGATAGTGATAAATGAATTTCAACTACAAGCTTTTGCAGATTTCAGTGTAGTAACATACCTGCATTAGACGTGCTGCCTGCTGTAGCCAGGGATCCAGTGTGATTTTGGGTAAGGTTGTCTTGGGTTGACTGGGGGCCCGGAGTTGCCCATGATGAAGTACAATATCCCACAGGACTCTGTCGCCGCTGCGGCGGATGGTTGACGGCTGTGTTTTGACCAGGAAATGAATTATCTTTAAACTGTGTGATGACTGAAGTGCTCTGTGAAGTAAATACTTGCCCATATGGATCGCCAGCAGGCACCGAAGGATATGAAACACTAGGGTACACAGCACCCGAAGCAGTAGACATAGCATAATGGCCAGAAGTAAGGGGAAATCCCTGAGAAGCAATGGAAGAACTGGCAGAGGGAATGACCGGACTGTTGTAGTGATTACCAAAGGAGGAGTGCGGCTGGGGTCTACCTGTGTGTAAATGGGATGCTGAAGATGCAACACCACTTGGGAATGATCCAGGAGTGGACCCTACAGTATGAGGAGCAGGAGGACCCCTGCCATATACCTGCTGTGATCCCAGCTGCATGTTCATCGAGCTAGGACCTGTAGCAACAGTCACATTTTGTGTTGGTACTGTGTAGGGGCCAGAATAATAATCAGTCCCATACTGGCTTTCCAATGGCAGAGGGGTACTTTTCCCAGGTCCTTGGGAATAGAGTCCTGAGGGAACAACATAGCCTTGAGGAGGTAATCCATATCCAGGTGGAAACTGCATCTGATTCTGTGCTGGACCTAAGAAAAGGAAGAAAATCCTCACATAAATCACTGAAAAAGCAACTAAGGTACCAGAGCATGAAATACTGGTCCTTGAGAAAGTGGAAAAATCAGAATTTATATAAGGCAATATTTCTAAGCACCTACCTACCTCAAGAGTGACCTAACTTTTTCCCAACACGACAACCTACTTTGTAAGGTTACATTGTCACAGATGTCATATCAATCTAGTTCTACTCCTAGCTTAGCGACTATTTCTTCTATGACCTTTAGGATAAGTCAATCTTTCTATATAGCTCATTTGTTTTTCTCAGTAAAACTGAAGACTATGCCTTTTCCGTCTCTTAACAGGAAACTAGAAGATAAAAAATTTACACTGTTATGGGTAATTTAATAAAAGGTACAACATGATCATTGTTATGCTCTTTTACTATCAACAACACACCTTCAAAGGCCTGAGAGCTCCTTAATCCTTTACTAGGCAATACTGTAGAAGTCAATTTCAACCATATGTCTATGGAGTCATAATGAGGACTTCACTAATACAATTAAGACAGAAGCTGAGAGGTGTTGGAGAGGGAATATTATTCATGTTTCTGTTACAATTATGTTATGAATACACAATATATGTCCACATGACACCCTAATTTCTAAGTGCTTTAATTAAAATTATCTTGCAGAATGATCAGAAACATTAGATTTACATTCAAAGTCCTCATTTATGAGTTAAAAAAAAAGGAACCAAATAGTACTCCCTTAAAAAAAAAAAGTTAATGCTCTTGTCTACCCAATTAATACAAATTGATAGCATCTGGAATGCCCCATCAAAGAACTACCCTGTATCAATTTTGAATCATGAGGGTAACTTAGTAAGTATTAAACAAATCTATTTAAATGACTATCCATTTCCTAATGACTTATTTGGCTTATCCATGTCACAGATATGGAAGCAGGGAAATAAAACATTACCATATCCAAAAAGCTCAAATGTCAATCTTCTAAAAAATAACAAGAATGTTTTATCTACTAAAAGTTTACTTATTCTTATAAATACAACAGAAACATTTAAGTCATTTCTTCAAATCCACAAAAATACCTTACGTTTCCATTACTGTACACTTAAAAAATATTCATTATCTGTTATTTTACCATAAAGCTTTAAATTTATTTAAAAAGCTGATAAATCATTCAAAATAAATGACTCAAAGCACATTCAAGAATGAAATGCTGACATTTTACATTCTTCCATTGTTCTTTGAAAAGCAATCTAAAAAAAAATCAAATTTTTTTAAATGGAAAATTTAGTCAAAAAACACAGTGTCCTTTGCTTTCTCATTCTTAAAACTTATTTTAACCTTTAAAAATATTATTAAAATGATTGTGTTATGAGTATTACTGCACTTCTATGAATCCACGTAGAATAAAGTAAATAAAATCAGGAAAACATTATGCAAAAGAACTGTGGCAGAGAAAATGAAAAGAACAATACAAAAAAAGTGAATTCTGTCTAATGGCCAACATTGGCTCCAAAGAAGAAATGAGAAACTGAACTTCCCTCTTTTTGTCAGAGGTCTATGGCTGTAAAATACAGCATATGCTGTATGACAGCATTAATGTATTACATGTTATTTCTAAACTTTTAAAAAAATCTTTGTTACAGGATCTAAAACATCTCCAAAGGCCTCATGCTGGAAAATGCTATCCACAAAGAAGAAAGAACTATGGAGTTTGAATGCAGACTGAAGCATACTATTTGCTATTTTGTTTTCTTCTATTGTGTTTTGTTTCCTCTTTCTGGTGGTTCCTATTGTTTCTAATTCGTACTTACAACATCACTTATATGAAAATATGTTTAATAGGAATGTATATGTATTGCCTATATCAGATTGCTCTCTGTCTTGGGGAGGGGAGGGAGGGAGAGAAAAAATTTAAAACTCAAAAGCTTATGGAAGTGATTGTTGATAATTCAAAAGAAATTAATTTTAAAAAAAGAAAAAAAAATCTTTGTTACAAGAGAATGTTGGGTAGGGGAAGTGGAAGTGTATATTCAGAAATGTTACGTAAAAACAAAGTCATAAATAAAACATTTACTAAAGAATTACTTCTTTTTATCCAAAAGTTTACCCAAACTCATAAATGCATTTTATAAGTAAGCCAGAACTATCCTGTTCAGTTGGGATTTCCTTGACAAGGATTCTTAAGTGGTTTGTCATCTCCTTCTCCAGCTCCTTTTACAGATGAACAAACTAAGGCAAGCAGAGTTAAGTGACTTGCCCAGGGTCACAGCTAGTAAATGTGTGAGGCCAGGTCTGAACTCAGGAAGATGAGTCTTTCTGACTCCACGCATGGCTCTCTACCCACTGTGCTACCTACCTGTCCTCAGAACTCATTAAGAACTTTTAAATTACAGAAGTATTATGAGTTGATAGCTAGGTTATACTGTCAAGAGAGGATAAAATGATCTAGTGTAACATACTTGGGAAAAAAGCACTAATTACCAGGCAGGAAAATTAGTTTCTCATCTTAGTCTCTGCTAATCATTAGCAGAGTGAGCTTGAGAAAATGACTTCTACTTTAGGAACCTCAGTTTCCTCATCTGGAAAAGTCTGCTCTGCATCCCTCATATAATTCTTATAAGGATCATAAAATGAAACCATATAAAAGTACTTTATAAGTCAAAGATAAAAACACTATACACCTGTATTGTTGGAATTTAAACTCCTTGAGACCACAGACCTCATTTTTAAAAAAATTCTGTCCCCATCTCTCGGAGAGCCACGCCACTACATTACACAGTGTAGTGAACATAGCTGCCTCTCAATAAATCTGTCAAATTAATATGCACACAGTAAAAACAACAAACTGGACTATTTTCAATTCCTACAACTCCTTATATCTGAACTTCACTCCTATTCCCCATTTCCACTAGATGAAACTGTTCAAGGCCCTATTAAAATGCCAATTCCCCCAGGAAGCCTTTCCTGATAACTCTTGCAGATAAAGAACTAAAAATAAATGGATATTAAATTTGAAATAAGTTTAGATATCACTATGTCTAACTCGATTATTTTATAAAGGAGGAAACAGTTTCCTCTTTAGAATTCATACCATTTGGCTTGTATTCCTTCTCTTAGCATAGGGATAGGAACCACATCTGTGGTTTCATTGATATAGGGAAATCCTGGGTGAGGAAACTCCCTCTACCAATGCAGGTAGGCACCTTCTTTTCTATCTATAGTTTTAGTTTCCTAGAGTACTGAATGTGAAGTGACTTGCCCACAATCACCTTCTATGTGCCAAAGGCAGGACTTGAACCTGTCTTCCTGGTTCCAAAGCTAGTTCTTTATTCACTATGTCATGCAACCTCTTAGCACTTCTCCTATACATGGTTGGCCTAATCTGTAGTAAAGTGCATAGGAGAATAGATTGAGAGGTAAAAGGTACCTCAGAGGTCACCCAATCTAACTCCCTCATTTTTATAGATGAAACTAAGGCCTAGCAAGGTTAAGTTACTTGCTCAAGCCACATAGGCAGCTTTAACAGGAAAAATTTTAACTCTCGTCCTCTGAGATTCATGAATCAGTACTTTCACTTCTGAATCATGGTGTGCTGCAAGGTACAACTCTCAGAATATTTAAACTGTATTGTGCACTTAGGAGCCCTCTGAGTGCTTGTGAATGTGACAAGGATGGCTTCCAAGGTCCTTTGCAGCTCTCAAGCTTTGAATCTGAGGACCTATTATCTCTCTGAGCCTTCACATCCTGTGAAGTCATGAGCTCTCATAAATCTTCCAAAGAACTACCCTTCCTGCTGGTCTAAATAATCGTCATGAGGGGCAGCTAGGTGGCGCAGTATATAGAGCACTGGCCCAGGAGTCAGGAGGATCTGAGTTCAAATCCACTGTCAGACCAGACACTTGACACTAGATGAGTGACCCTAGGCAAGTCAACCCCAATTGCCTCAAAAAACAAAATAATAATAAAAAAACCCCCCAATCATTGTGCATAGTATGTGTGTAAATGCTTTCTGAATTAATGAAACAATGATTAAGAATCCTAGGATAAATTAGGTACTGCACAATCCAAAGGTGAAGAAAATGAACTACTATCTATTACCCCATCCAGCCTTTCACTGGATGTATAACAATTCTGAAATATACATAGTAAAGATTTTAATACCTATACTGAGGGAAGGTTGGTGAGAGTTGAGGAAAGGAATGGAATGGTTTGGTAAGCACATCTGGGGGAGGGTCAATTTTAAACATTAATGGAAGGCTGCTATATTTTCCAGGCTTCTGATTCTTTGATAGCTCTCCTGTATTCATTTCAAATGTTACATATTGACAAGGAAAAACTCTTATGATCCTCAAAGTGGGAAGATCCAATTGAGAACTTCAAAGACGAACATGTATAGCTTGAATTTTGATATTATGAGCTACCTAAAACAAACTGAATATCGATTCCTTTTTTTAAACTAACATTAAATTAAATTTTCTTTTTTCAATTAACCACAAAAATCTGCCTTCTATTTCCTACCCCCCCAATGAAAAAGAATAACAAAGCCCTGACAACAAATTATGTATAATTAAGGGGGGGAAGCCTGAGAGGGTCACGTCCAAATAATTTATGCCTCAATCTGCACTATGTCCAGCATGTCTAGATCAGCAGTTGAATGGCAAGTTTCATCAAGAATCTGTTGGAATTGTGGTTGGTCATCGTACTGATCAGTTTTTCTGTCTTTCAAAGTTGTTTGTTTCTACAACATTGTTGTTGATGCACAAATAGGTCTCCCAGTTCTGCTTCCTTTTCTCTGAGTCAGTTCACATGGCTTTCCAGTTTCTCTGAAAATTGAACTTTTCATCATTTTTTATGGAATGAGAGTAGTTAACACATTCATACATCACGACTTATTCAATTATTCCAACTGAGGGGCACCTGGGCATCCATTCTTCAGAGGCAAAAGAATAAGAATCATACAACAATAAAAGACAAGCCTAGCTCAAGTCTTTACAAACATCAATTTGTATTCAGTGAATACACAGTATTTCTTCTGGGCAAGACCGGGGTAAACTGAGTTACCAGTGTGATATAGCAGCCAAAAAATCTACTGTGATATTATGCTACATTAAGAGGAGCATAAAGGTGAAAGGGGAACTTAAAAAGTTATTTCTGTGAATATTTTCAGTGAGTTGCTGGCCAATTAGTGTGAAAGATAATATCACAGAACAGGAAACCCCTACCTCTAATTTCCAGCAAGTATTACCTGGTTCTTATCTGGTCCAGCTTTACCTTTAAATAAAAAGTTGAAGTCATGTTTCTACACCAGTGACCTATATTCTTTTACTGGTATGTAAACTTCCTACATCAAGGCAGACAGCAATCAGTCTATAACTCAGAAAAGTCTTAGGAAATTTTCTGAGGCTCAGAGAGTTAGGTTAAGTGACTCACTCATGATCAGAGGTGCTATTTGAACTCAGTGTCTTCCTTACTCTAAGTATGACATTCTATCCATTAGACCACAAAGTCTCTCTTATCCAATCATTAATTGCCTATTATGTGCAAAGCACTAGGCTAGACCACTTTCTAAAGGAGTATAATTCACTCCAAAGGCTGACACTAAAAAGTGTCCCTTTTTAAACAAACCTGATACAAGAATATGTGGATTTACAAAACAAATTACACTGGATTATTTTAAATTGTAAGCTCCTATAGTGCACTTGACTTAGCATTTGATTTGCAATATTTAAACCAGCTTGGTAACAGGTTGCCCAGCTTCCCTCCAATGTATCCCAAACATTAGAAACGTAGCTTTCTTTTTACCGTATTTATCCCTTGGCTTGTACAAACATCTCAGACTGGCATTCAATGTGAGTGCCAGGCACCTTTTCCAATCTTGGCTCACAGTGTTCTTCTATAGGTATTCAATGCAATGGTGAATTGGACTACCTGCCATTTATTCCTGAACATGGTATTTGCTCTCCCGATCCCTTGCCTTTGCTAGTGTGATTCCCTCTGTGTGGAATCCAAAAAAAAAATTGGCCACATCTGCCTCTTAAAATCTCATGCATCCTTGAAGGCCTGGCTCAAAAGATATTTCCCACATTCTAGGACATAATTATTCCTCTTCAGAATTCCTCTCTGTGCTACTCTTAATACCATTAATAACAGAAACTGCTGGAATACTGGACCAATCATCTCATTTCCTAAACTGGAAGCTCCTTGAGAGTACAGATGATATCTGATTTATCTTTCTATCCCCAACAGAGACCCACAAATAAGGCACTCAATAAATGTTTACTCAATGAAATTAATTTTACCTTCAAATTTTGTGGACCACATGTATTCCATAAAGTCTTAAGAAAAAAGCAGTTTTAAAACTTACACTAAAATATTTACAATTTTTAAAAGTCTGATGGTATAAACTATGTAAAATGCTATACTTGAAGAACTTTAAAGCTAGGTAAATTACACTATTTATAATTGGTCCTTATAGTACTTACAGAAACAAGCTGAAAGGGATTTTAGAGGCCAATTAGCAACCAGTTAACCAAGACCTGCACAAGAATTCCCTCTACATCATATCTCCACCAAACAGTCATCCAGGGACCCCCAAGTCCTCGAGTGAGGGGAAGAGCCATTCTCTCCAGAGGCAGCCCAACTTACCTTTTGATAGGTCTAACTTCCCTATACTCAGCCTAAATCTGCCTTTCCATAATTCCTACACATTGCTCCTAGCTCTTTCCACTGGGTCCAAGCAGATAAAACCAATCAAATCTATCTTTCACATGACAGCTGTTTCAAATACTTGAAGACAGGTACCTTCCCCCACTTCCAACCAATCTTTGTAAGGCATGCTCTTGAGGCCCTCCACCATCCATGGTGGTCTCTTCTAGACAACCCAAAATCAAAAACCTTTGTTCTCCAAAATTTTAAACATGGTCTTTAGAACCGAACACTATATTCCAGAAATGGTCTGATAGGAGCAGCACACAAGACTATTCATTCTTTCCTTCATTCTAGACATTATGCTCCTCTTAATGTAGCATAACATCACAGTAGATTTTTTGGCTGCTATATCACACTGGTAACTCAGTTTACCCCTATCTTTCCCAGAAGAAATACTGTCTAGCCAAGTTTCTCCCCTCTTCTACTTTAAGGGATTAATTTTTTTTTGAAACTATTCATTTGAATTTATGTCAAGTGTAAGATGAGAAAGTTGCCCTTTGCCTCTCATTTCCCAACTCCTAAAATTTGTGACATGACCTGCCCAGAGTCCACCAAATGACATAGGATCATCAAAATGGTAAACGCTATTTGTTTTAGTCATCTTCTCCTAGCTTACATTTCAATGACTGTGAAAGAGGTCAGCCTTAAAGGTCTGAAAAACGGATTCTTCTGTAATCATAAAAGGAACGTCAAGGATGACAGTACTGCAAAAATGTTTTTTTGTTTAAAAAAATCATACCAAACTAATTAGGCAGGACCACCGCTGGAAATGGAATTTTTTAAAAAATAACGAGATAACATTTACATAGTGCTCTAAGGTTTGCAAATACATTATCTCATTTGATTCTAACAACCCTAGGTGCTATTATTATTATCCCCATTTTACAGATGAGGAAACTGAAGTTCACTCAGTTATGCAGTGACTTGCCTATGGTCACACAGCTACTAAGTGCCAGAAGCAGGATATGAACCTAAGTCTCTCTTGACTCTAAGTTGAGCATTCTTTCCACCACACAATGATTAATTATCAACAAGGGTATCAATAACATATGCTAGAATATGCTGACGGTTTTACATAAAGTCAGTATGAAAATAGCTAAAAACTCTGAAGGAAATCTACATTCTATGTTGGCATGATATAAACCGATGAATCTTGGGAATTTTAGCAAGTACATGCTTTCTTTTCTCACAATTTAAATAGGCCTATGTAGAAATCATACAGAACATACTGGGCAACAAGAGTCAGCAACTCTAATGAGTCAGGAACTAGTCATCACTTGTAGATTTCCCAGGCTATACATGTGGCTACTTTATGTCCCCAGGGCTTATCTTTCAAAAGCAAGGCCTCTCTAAGTGAGTCTTTTAGCCTGAGGGAGAAACAGTACTATGGAAAGTTGTTGAGGTCCTTATAAGGCTAGGCTAAACACATCGTTTTGAATTTAGGAGTTGGTCCAAAAATTTTAGAGCTAGATGAATTTTTTGGCTTTCAAGGAAAGAAAAAAAAAAGAAAAGAAAGCAGTGTCCATCACTGACCCCTAGCTTCCAGTCCCTCCCAAATCAGGATTACTGAGGGCCTACATTGTCACAGAGTGGGAAGAATACTTCGTATTAGGTCAGAAGCCACTTGTGTGTGTCTTGGTGGACAAGTCAGCACTCCTCCTTCTTTCTGGGGCACGGTTTCTCATCTATAAAATGAAGAGCTGGAGACTACATAAGCCCTCAGGACTCTTTCACCTCGAAATCTGTGATTCTATGAATGACAGAATCTTCACACAGCCACTAGTGATTTTCCTAAAGCACAGAAGTGAGAAGTCACCTTACCTACCTAATAAACTCTGAAAGCTCCTATAATCTAAAGGTCCAAACATAAAATGGAATGTGTGGCAATCCAAGCTCTTCGTAACCTGGATCTTTCTCCCTACCTTTCTAGTCTTTTTTACATACTATCCCCTTCCACATATTCCATGGTCCAGCCACACAGGTCTACGACACTCCATCTCCTGACTCTGCCTTAGCACTGGCTGTACCCAACTCTGGAACCTTCTCACTTTTACCTCAGCCCCTAGGAAATCTCTACTTGAAGACGCAGCTCTAGCCCCACTCTCCACCCTCTTCTTCAGGAGGCCTTTTCTGGTTCCTCACTGCTAATGAAAGGCTACTTTCTTTTTAATTTGTATATACTTACATGTACATATTGTCTTCCCTGTTCAAAGGCTCCTGCTCCTTAGGAGCAAGGATTGTTTCATTTTGTCTTGGAAAGGCAGTGCCTAGTATACAGTGCCTGGCACTTAGCAGATGCTTAATAAATTTGTATAGAATGATTGGTTTATTCCAGGGGTGGAGAACCTGCAGCCTCAAGGTCACTGTAGCTCTCTAGGTCCTTGGGTGTGGCCTTTTGACTGAGCCCAAGTTTTATGAACACACTTTTATTAAGGCCGAAGGTTCCCGACCCCTGGTTTATCCTCTAGAAATCCTCAAAAAAAGAAACTAAGCTCTTAGGCTTGAAGGATCTCCCAAGTCACATGCAGAGTGACTCCTGCCCTTACTCCTCTTTTATTGCTTGAGGCTGACATGACCTCTCCAGAGTTCTTTACTTCTACTACACACATCTTGCAACCTACTTATTTGTGTGAATGTCCTCCCTACCTCCTCTCAGATTAAAAGATGCTTAAGGACAAGGACCATTTGTTTTTTTATGGCACAATGCCCCTATCGTTCCCAAAAGAAATGCTGTCCAGTCAAGTGTAATAAATGCTTAATAGTATGTGCTGAATTGAATTGTTTGTAGGATGCTCCTTGTTCTACTTCACTTTTCCAGTGAACCAAAGCCCAAGCTGGAGCAGGGGAGAGGGATGACTGAAAAATCTGGAGAAGCCCAAAGTGTATCCCCATTACTGGCCAAAGTTATAATAGTACAATGCTGAGTACACAAGAGGAAAGGGAGTGAAGAGCACTTAACTATCTTGGTTCAAATGCTGGCTGTACTACTCACTAGCAATGGTACCCTGAGAAGGTCATTTCACTTCATTCCTTCAGGTGTAAAATGAGAGTTGAACCAAATGATCTCAAAGGTTACTGGCTCTAAATCTATGATCTCTGAAGGCAGGGGACTTCTGATTTTTCACCTTTGCATTTCCAGGGCATATCTAGTACAATTCCCTCTTCTTGGTAAATGTCTGAATTGCATTTTTTGGTAAGACTTCATAGAAAAATGGACTACTACCTACTATGGTGACCTAGAGTCCAGTACGTTAAGCCCTGTTATGAGAAGTCCTATGACTCCATATCGACCACATGGCTGACTACTATCAATTTTGTGAAAACTTTTAAAAAGACTCATTTTAAGGGAGGAAGAATTTGAGGAAAAACACCGAAACCCCAGACCTAAATTTTTTAAAAAAATTAATTAATAGCCAGGATTTCCTCCTTCTGCTTTCTGTGGGCCAACTTACTATCCACTATCGCCTAAAAAACTCACCTAATCAACCAGCCATTTCTTGAACAGTTTTAAAAGCAAAGAAAAAACTCCTGTACCTAAGATTATATAGGGTTAGAAAGAAAGTGAAACTGAAGATAGTCTATTTTGTTACTTATTAGCCACTCTGGCAACATGACTGCAGAAGAAAGAAGTCTTAGCTAGAATGAGGTTTATTTTTTTAATTTGCGAGCCATTATTGTGTAATAAAAAGAGCACTGACTGAAGTCTGATGACCTGGGTTCAAATCCTACTTCTGATGGCTAGTTACTATCTGTGTAACCGTAGGCAAATCACTTTCCAGCTCATTTTCTTTATCTACTGCACATGAGGGCTGGACCAGAGGGCTGCTGAGGTCCCTTCCAGCTCACTGAGAAAAGCTATTCCTCTACTTCCCTTTCCTAATTCCATCCATCCCAGGTCTCCCCCTAGTTTCCTCCATACAACTAAGCAATACTTGAAACTGATAAACTCAACTTATCCTTCCAACCAGGCCACAAAACAATTTACGACAAGTATGTTGGACAACATAGTATGTTTACGAAAAAGGCTCCAAAAATGGATTCAAGGGGTCTCTGGTTCAAAAAGTGTAGGAAACACTAAGAAACTGATGAATTCCCATAAAACCTAAATAAGAAGAAAAGTATTTTAGGCATATGAAATTAGTTTCACCTTTTAGGGTAAGGAAAGCTCAAATCCTCTGGTGGCAGGTCTTTAAAGTCTACAAGAGAAATTAAATTGCTAATCTTTAGTAATCTGCCTGGACAGCTAGAAGAGTGCAAAGTCCTACTGGAGAAGACCACATTAACAAAGTTAATAATGATAATTACCACTTACAGGTTTGCAAAGTGTTTTACATGAATCTATCCTTCCAACACCCTGGAGAAACTGAGGCAAACGTAGGTTAAGTGACTTGTCCAAGGTCAGCAATCTGAACTCAAGACTTAGCTCTATCCACTGTATCACCTAACTGCCTCGAGAGAAGTCTAACCAAGAATTCCGGGTTGACAGTTTGTAAATGCTCATTCCTCCTCTCTAGGAAACCCAAATGGTGTAGAATTCTTACACTGACTTACCCAAAATGAAGATACTGAAGATCTGGCTCAACTGCTTCAGCCTGAGGTATTACTAGATTTTTCCAATGATGAACCTGGCAGAAATGACTATCATAAACTAATTAAATTTCAGTTCAACATGTGAAGCCTGCGATATAGTCTCTGTTAACTTCCACACAGTCTTTATTGGCAAAGTCTAATCCCAATGGTCCAGCCAAGTAATAAGGCTTGGTTGCACCATAAAAAAAGTGAACCACAAACAAGTTTCTGCACTATACAACAAAATTGTACTGCTGACCCAGGATGGCACAAGTAAACCAGACACAAGAAAAGCATACTCTATGATATGCTGGTCACATTCCTTTTATTCTTAGCATAAGACTGAGCACAACACCACAGATTTAAAGACAGAAGGGATTGGAGAAGCTGTCCAGTCCAACCTCCTCATTTTATAGATGAGGAAACAGAGGTCACTGGCCCAAGATTACCCATGGAGTGAACGGGTGGATCTGAATGCAAGTTCTCTGACTACAAATCCAGCACTCTTTCTACACACCAGGACATATCATTACATTTACTTTGTTGGGAAAAAAAATTCTCCTACTGCTTCACCTTGGTGTCAAAGGGGCTTTGGCTTCCTAAAGACTACCCCCAGTGAAGTCCAAGCTCTGGCAGATTTTATTAAGCTAGAAAAGCTTTGATGTGGAACCTGGGCCTGGTGATGGGCTCTATATTTGTCATTCAAAGCCCAGACTAACAAGTTCACAGAAACTTGTCCCTAGACTGACCTCATGGTAATGCCAATTTTAATCACAGCAACACAAGATACAGAAGATGTCTCAATAAAGGGATCCATATAAAGGAAATAACTGAGTCCTTTAAAAAGTACGTGTGAGGTAGCTTGCTAAGTTCTTTACATACAAAGCTCTAAAGGAATTTAATGCTTCATATACAGCTTTTTTAAAATTCCCAGCATCTAGCTTTGAATAGAGTAATAAATATTCATTGGAGTGAATTCAACAGCTACTTAATGTGGGGTAGAGATATACTGAAAGACAGCTGAAATAAGAAAAATAATAATTAAAAACCCTAGGTAATAGGCACTAGAGATCACCTAGGGACAGGACTGTTTTCCTGAGTATCTTAGAGATCTCCATCAATTTGGATAGACAGAAATTAAGCATCCAGACAGGCACATTATCACCATGGTGATGTCTTCATAAGAAGACCTGATGCTTTTTGGTTAGCTATAAACAAAGAGAAGAAACTGGAGGCAGATGCTCTGATCAGAAGAGACTTCAGGCATAGTAGGAAGTACTTGTTTTATTTTAAATTTTGCATATTTTCTTAGAGTTGAAGGGTTTCCCATACCTGATAAGGTAATACCAAGTCAACTGATGATCTATCCTTATTTATATCTCCCATTATATCAAATTTTCATAACATAATCAACTTTATCTTTCTTGTTGCCTTACTGACTGCTAAAATTATATAACTGTTTCTCCTCTGAGAAGAGCATGTATGTGGAAGCACAGTAATCTCCAGTATATCCAACAGTTAACACCTCAAAAGTATGTCTAAGTCCTTTAAAAGTGAAACAAAGCAATAGCTTACACATACATTCTGAGTCCACTCCTTTAGGTTGAGTTCTTTCGTATGTCAGACAATTGTAGCTGCAGAAAGGGGAAGACAATAAGCCGCTAGCTTAAATGACTAGTCACACAATTCTCTGGTGGAAGATTTAGTTTCCACCTTGATAAGAATTACCAGGAAACAAAAAATGACTATTAAAAAATACTATTTCACATGGAGATATAAATCATTCCTAAAAGTGCATCTGCTGTCCAATGGAAAAAATTTAAGTACCTATTTCCAAACAGCTATGAAGAAAACTGGCTTAAAAATTAAAGCAACACAACTAGTAGTTGTTCCCAATTGAGGACAAAAAAAGAAGTTAGTCTCTTACATAACTTTTAAAAAACTCTTTAATGAAAAAAACCCAACAAATCTAGAAAACCAGTCTAGTTATCATCCTTTATTTGGATTTCCAGCTCCTTCATTCCCTACCCTTAAAAAAAAAAGTCCAAATGACAACATACTATGCATTTTTAATACTGATATTATGGATTCAAGATGCCGAACGAGACATACATACTTGGACATGGAAAGTGTGGGAACCTGTTTTGCCTGACTATGCTGATTTGTTACGAAGGTTTTGTTTTTCTTTGAAATTTTTAAAATCTGGGGTGGGAGATATAATAAATGTTTGTTATCTGAAAAACAAAATAAAAATTTTAATCTGAAGAATGCAATAAAGTAAAATATTTAATTACAGTGAGATATTATATTATAAGAATTAGAAATCAAAATGAATTCTGAATAGGTAGCTACAGACTATGAGCATACTTCTTTAAAATGAGGAACTTCCATTACTGGACAGTCACAAATAAATTGATGCTAATGGGAGCCAACAGTAATGTAACTTTCTTTAATAATTTTGCCAAATAATTTTCCAAATTGTTTTGCTTAAGTCACTATAACATTTACATTCCTTAAGCACTCACCAACAGATGGTAGGGTTATGACACAAATGCAGCAGAGATAATTCACAATGTCAATAATTCGCAACACAGAAAACAAACAGTTAACCACAAAAGGCATAATGCTTGGCTCCCAGGTAAACATGGGTTTATGTTACTCTAAAACATTCAGTTCACTCCATAAAACAAGTTTGGACCTCTTATACAATAGCCAAAATAACATCACTGTATGTTACAAAAATATTCTCTCTATATCTTGTGAAGTAGACCCTCTAATATTCCTTCCTAGTCATAGAAAATGATTTATCTTGTGTCAATCAATGAACATTATCAAAATGATTTACTGATTAAACAAATAGAGCTTACTTCCCTTTTTGAAGAGTATCAATTAGAAAAATTAGATGGATACTGAGCTAGATGCTACATAGCATACATTTTAAGTTTTATATTTAGATTTCACTAAGAAGACAAGATGAAGAGGTATATTTTAGGACTCAGACTTGTAATGATTTCAAGTTCGAACCAGAGCAAATCCCATAGTCCACCCTGCCTACACTCAACAACATTCCCCAAATAGGGGTTGGATTTCCTAGAGATAATTTTTCAGCTCAAAATTCTGGATAACTCCGGCCTCAGACCAAACGCTTGACATGTACTAGCTGTGTGACCCTGGGCAAGTCACTTAACCCCAACTCCCTAAAAAAAACCCAAAAACAAAAATCTGAATAACTCAGCTCACAAAACCTCATTTAAAAATTCACTTTGTTATTTTCACGGGGAATGTGAAAGGCCAAAATTCAATACAAGGAGCACTCTATTTTGCTGTGTGCGTGTGTGTGTGCATGCATGGGGGGAATGGAGGTCAGACACACAGGAAGGAGAGGAAGGGGAGACTGACCGACACACAGGGAGGCGGGATGTGGGGAGGAAGAAACACACAGGGACACTGTGTGGGAGGGAGATGGACACACGGGAGAATGAAATACAGGCAGGGAGACGGAGACACACACTGGAAGAGGGGGGAAGAGAGAGGGACGACGGGGGGGGGGAGAGGGAGAGAGAAAAAGATGGGGGGGCAGAAACAGACATTCACAGAGGCAGGAAAGAAGAGAGGGAAACAGAGACACAATGACAGAGGGAGGGAGGGGACACGATGGCAGACAGGGAGCTGGGGGTGGGGGGGACAAAAACAGATCCCTGGATAGAGTAGGAGAGATAAACAGGGGCAGAGGGAGAAACAGAAAGGGGGGAGGGAGAGAGGGAGATTGATCGTTGCTCGTTCCCCTCCCCCCATGCATTTCTGAGACAGACTTGCAGGACGGGGAGTTTCCTTTCGAGAAGGAGCAGGTGTCAAGAGCAACAAACTCCGAATCCCCCAAGGAGCTGAGCTGCCCCCCGAGGAGGGGGAGCAGCCGCAGCCGCCGCCGCCGCCCCCAGCGCGGCCCAAGTGGGTCAGGGGTCCAGTTGCACCCACGTTGCACGTTGATGCGCAATTGTCTGCAAACTTAAGCCCGAACTTGCGCCTCGTTCCGCAGCCGCGCCGCAGAATCCAGGCTGCCGCCCCCTTCCGTCTCGCGGCAGCCCCGGGGAGCCGAGCCCCCCTGACCCCGGGGGATTGCCTCGCCCAGAGCCGAGCCCGGGCCTCCCGACGCGGTCTCCGGCCCCGCGTGCCGCCAGGCCCTCCGGCCCGGCTGCCTTCCCCAGGCCAGGCCGGAGCCCCCGGCCGCCCTCCCGCGCCCTAGGCCCCACGCGCCGCACCCCCGCCTCCCCCTCTCGCGGCCAGCCTCACCGTTCTGGTAGTGCGGCGCCGAGCTCGGGCCGGCGGGGGCGGCCGCCGCTCCGAGCCGGGGCGGGATCCTGGCGCTGGCGGCGGCGTGGGGGTGCGGGGCGCCGGCAGGGGCGGACATGACCGGCAGCGGCGGCGGCTCCGGCTCCTCGTCGGGGAGGGAGGGAAGGAGGGAGAGGGAAGGGAAGGGGGGGAGGGGAGGCGGGAGGAAGAGGAAGGAACGCGCCGGGCGTCACCAAAGAGATCGAACCGGAACCTGGAAGTCGGGGGCGCGCCGACGTTCCACGGGACGATCTACGCTACGCCCGCCGCGCCGCAGCGCCGCCGCTGCCGGGAATCCCTGGCCTCGTTGTCTTCCGGCCCGGCCCTCCCCCCCACCTCCGCTTCCCACGCCGCCGTCACAACGCCCCCTGGCGTCGGCACCGGGAGTCTCGAGCCTCGCAGCACGCCCAAGCGAACCTGTCAGCACCCGAGAGCTGACGGAGCTTCCCGAGCTTTGTCTCCCTGCTGGTGCCCTGGAGCAGACCCTCCCTTCGGCTCCCTGCCCCCCTCCAACCCCAGCCTTTCCCGGGTGTATCGCACAATGGATGGAACGCGGGGAGCCCGGGGATTGGCCGGGTAGGGGATGCCTTCCGCAGCGAGCCTCGGAAGGAGACCGCTGCATCTCGGGCTTGCTCAAAGTTCTAGACCCCGGAGCGTGCCGGGGCGGGGGCGGAGGGGAAGGCCCCCAGGCACTCGGTTACAGCCACGATCCTCGTTTTACGAAGGAGTCCGGAGGCTGGGCGGGGCGAGGCTCCGCTGCCCTACAGCGGAGTTTGGAGGCAGAAGTGAGTTCGAATGCCACCTCTGCCTCTTACTCCCTGGATAAGAGGTCTGTTGACTTCTCTGGACCTGTAAAATGAAAGAATTGGACTAAGTGACCTCAACAAGCCAAATCTGCGTACACTTTTTTTAAATGTGAGTTTCATAACGCTAAGTATTTTCTTTCCCCATTAGAATGTAATTAATTTTTGTAATAGCCTAGCGTTTATGGAGCACTTTTTAAGGTTGGCAGAGTGTTTCACATACGTTAATTCGAGTTTATTTTATTTTATATTCCCCTCTGCTTAGCACTGGGTTTGGTACATAGCGGATGCTTAATAAAGGCTCTCTTTACCCATCTCTTCCATTTACCCATCTCTCTGTTGATCCATATGTCTATCCTATGTACTTACCTATCCATAGCAATCTAATCTAGCTAGCTTATCTATATCTACTTATCCTTCTATCTTTATCATCAATGGATCTTTCTATGTATTTATCCTATGTATATCTACTTATCTATCCCGTCATCTATTCTATCCTATCCTATTGATTAATTATCTATCAAGCTATATGCACCTACATACCTATCTATCCTTCTATCTATTTAGGTCTACTGAGCTATCCTTCTATACTGTCTTTCTATCCTATCATTGTATAGAATCCATATGATCTGACTTCATCCTATCCATCTAGACTACTGATCTCTTATATATCTGGATCTTATCTTATCCATCCTATCTGTCCTTCCATCATCTATCTATCCATCCATCCATCCATCTATCTATCTATCTATCTATCTATCTATCTATCTATCTATCTATCTATCTGTCCATCTGTCTCTATCCATCTATCTATCTTTCATCTATCTATTTCCCTTTTACATGTGAGAGGAAAGGGAGGTTTAGAGAAGTGACTTTGCCCATGGTCACACATTTATTAAATGCCAACAGTGGGAATTCAAACTCAGATCATCCTGACTTCCTGGCCCACAACCTGTAGCTTAAGAAAACTCTTCATTTTACCCTTTCAAAGTTTATCACGCCACCAAAGGATTTAGAATTGTCAGGAACCTTATAGATCCCTCAGCCTAGTGGTTCACAATCATTTTTGACCCAGGACACTTTGGCTTTCAGAAAACCTTCCAATAACCCTATTCAATAGTAAAGGAATAAAATTCTAGAGTTCACCATGCATAGATGCACATAAGCAAATGAGATTAATTTTTCATAAACCTTTTATTTGATTTGATAAGTGGCATTTTTTCCATTTCATGAAGTTGTTCTCTTTCTATTCTACTATTTTCCCCCACCCCTTTCCCCTTCATTCAGGCATCCCACAGTTGGGAATCCATGATTTGGTCCAGAGGTGTCTAATAGGAAGCCTGGGGCTGCAGTCAACACTCCCAAGTCCTGCACTAAGGAAATTGAAATGTCATTAGGAAAATTTGACAAAATAGTCTATTTGAATTTGACACCCTCTCATTTAATAGATAAGAAAACAGGCCCTGAGAGGTTAGGTGACTTACTCCGGTCACACAGCAAGTATCAGAGTGGGTTTTTGGTCCTAGAGCTCTATCCTGAGGGTTTTTTTTTAACTACGTTGAGCTGCAATGGCTCACAAACTCTCAGTACTCAAACTCTATTACCACAAAATCTTCCTACCTTGCCCTTTTCAAAGCCTCTTTTTAGTGATAGCTACCAATATCTTTCACTTTTCTCTTTTTCCTACATGATTTTTAGTCTAGAAGGTAAAGGGGAAAAAACAGTGAATCTTTTCACCTTTCAAGAAGTCTTATTTCAAAAGTCATCTTTCAAAAAAATCTTTTCACCTCTCACTGTTCAAAAAGAAAGTCAAAAGAGATGGTAAAAACATGCGGTAAATGTTTATCATGCCCATCACTTGAATCTAAGAAACATCACATTTGTACAACACAAATCACAAGCATGGAACTTGTATAGAATGTTAATTTTTGATATCATATGTCTGTTATATTTTTATTTGGTGGTATATAGCTCAATGCTTATCTTTTTTGTAGTGTGTCATGTGTTTTGCCCTTACATTTTAAAGCTGTGCACACATAAGCTTTTAGAGGGCATAGACCATCCTGTAGGTAGACCTCTTTTCTTGGGATCCATATCTTCATTCTTTCTCAAAGGAGAACAGTTAGTGCATTGTTCCCAGGCTTGTGGAAGAGTAAGGACTTTAGCGGATAAGGAAGGTAATACATTTTAACAAGATAAGTTAAAGAGAAGACAGTGATAAGAATGACTGCTAACTAAAGACTACAGCTAGACAGTGAAGTAGGTAGCATCCTGGGCCTGGAGTCAGGAAGACCTGAATTCAAATATGGCCTTAGACTCTTACTAACTGTGTGACCCTAGGCAAGTCATTTAACCTCTGCCTATTTCCTCATCTATAAAATGGGAATAATAATAGCACCTACCTCCTAGAATTGTGAGGATCAAATGAGATAATATTTTTGAAGCACGTGGCACAGTTTCTGTCACATAGTAGTTGTTATATATATATAAGTTGTTGTATTATTATTGATTCTTGTATTTTTTTCTGACTAGCTGGTTGACTATGGAAAAGTCAGTTGACTTCTCTGAAGTTCTTTAAGAAACATCTAATCTGTAAAATGGTATAATAATGCTTGCATTGCCAACCCTTGGTAGTTGTAAGGAAACAACTGTTAAATTGTATGGCACTGTATAAATGTGATGGTCGATGAATTCTTTTATCTTTCACACAATCACACGATCTACAACATTACAATGTCTAGTCACTTTGTCTATCGATGAGTTCTTGACCTGGGGTCTGTGAACTTGTTTTAAAAATATTTTGATGGGGTAGCGAGGTGGCACAGTGGGTAGAGCACCGGCCCTGAAGTCAGGAGGACCTGAGTTCAAATCTGGCCTCAGACCTGACACTTACTAGCTGTGTGATCCTGTGCAAGTCACTTAACCCCAATTGCCTAAAAACAAAACAAAAAAATATTTTGGTAACTCTAATTGAATGTAATTAATTTCCTTTTGTTGAAGAAAGTATTAATACTGTATCCTGCATTTTAGGCACAAAGTGTGCTGGAAACCATGTAATTTAGCATCAATTGAATATCAAACATACCTAGATAAAGAGAGAAATGGCATAGACCTCCCATAGCCATGGATGGCCCTCTATACTCTATACAAAGAAAGGCAAAAAGATAGTTCTTGCCCTCAGGGAGCTGAGGGTGAACAGGGGATAACTTCTGCGAATAGTCACTTAATAACTACTCTTTGCCTTTTTTCACTACTTTGTGTGACCTGAGAGATACTCGCATAGGACCAGTCAGCATGGTGTGCCCACATCAGAAAAGGTACTGTGCTCTATGAACAAAGCAGAATTGAAATAGCTCAAGAGAAATGCAAGATGAACAAATTTAGAGAATCCACTCCAAAGGTTCACACAGACTATTTGTGCTAGACCTGTGGTAGGACATTCTGCGCTTGTATTGATCTGATCAGCCACAGTCTATAGCCACACTAAAACTTGACTGTGCTAACAGTGATGTCATTTTAGTCCTCTTCAAAACGAAGGACAAGAAAGGACTCACTCAAAGAGTCTCTTTTCCTGGGATCCCTATCTTAATTCTTTCTCAAAGTAGACTAGTATATTATTATAGTAGTTAGTACATTATTCCCAGGTGTGTAGAAGAGTAAGGACTTTAGGGGATAAGGAAGGTAATAAATTTTAACAAGATAAGTCAAACATAAGATAATGAGAAAAATTTAGTTTACACCAGATATCTATTTAAGTGGATGGATTTAGCTTTTGTTCTAAACCACTTTCCTGAAGAGAGAAGTCTAGAAAGGATTTTAAGCTAATGAAAATATTGTATTTTAAGTTGAGTTTAAAAAGGTTTTTAGTATACTTTCACGCTGTAATTCTATGTATTCTATGCACTTGAAAATATTATTCCTCATTATTGCTATTTAATAGTTCAGGGCTGGGGCAGCTAGGTGGTGCAGTGGATAGAGCGCTGGCCTTGGAGTCAGGAGGACCTGAGTTCAAATCCAGCCTCAGACACTTGATACTTACTAGCTGTGTGACCCTGTGTAACCCCATTGCTTAGCCAAAAAAAAAAATAGTGCAGGGCTAAAGTCAGGAAGATTAATTTTGCTGAGTTTAAATCCACATTAGATACTAGCTGTATGACCCTGGACAAGTCCCTTCACCCTGTTTGCCTCAGTTTCCTCATCTGTAAAATGAGTTGGATAAGGAAATGGGAAACTACTCCAGTATCTTTGCCAAGACAACCCTAAATAGGGTTATGAAGAGTAGGACATGATGGAAAAAATTTGACCCCCATGAGCTACTCCTTCACCCAACTTCAGCCACACACACACAGAGTCACACATTGATGTTGCCATCACCCATATTACTTCATCAGCTCCCATGGATTTAATAATCATCTTCATGCTGATGATTCTCAAATATACCTGTCCTGCCTGAAACTCTCTTCTGACCTCCAATTTTACATTACAGCTGCCTATTAGACATCTTGAACTGGAAGTAGAGTAGATATTGTAAACTCAACATGTCCAAAACAGAACTCACTATTTTTTTCCTCCTAAGTCCTCTCCTACCTCCTGCATTCCTGTCCCTCAGGTTCACAACCTAGGAGTTGTTAGGATTCCCTTGCCAAGACCACCTCTCTCTTTTTGCTATTAGGAGACCCCCTATTTTCCAGAGCTATGGCCCAGCAAGCAAGCTGTGCCCTGGGCTTGGCATGATGACAATCCTTTGAGCCCATTCTGGATGAACTCAGCTGCAGCAAAATCTTAGAATTGTTTTGTACCAGAACTAGGTGATTGCTAAGCTCGGACAAGCACCTACAAGACTCATGTTCTGGTCATGAAGTCCTGCTATGAATTAAACTTGTCTCATTGTTGACATTACCCCTCAATGTCAAGGTTACAGCTCACTGTGTAACCATTGCTGCGTGTATTGAGATTTGCCCGCCCTAGAGCAGGTCTCCTTCTAGAGGAGGCCCCTGCATGTGTCTGTTTTCCCTCCTTTACTGAAATAAAGAAAGCTTGTTGGCCCTAGTTTCTGTTTTGCTTTTATTTTATTTTGTTTCTTAGAGTTGACTGTGGTTGTGATAACCTGTGTGAGCTCTGATAATGCGTTGTGATAACTTGTGTGGGCTCTGATAATTTTCAGTTAACTGTGGTTGTGATCACCTATGTGACTCTTTCCTATTTTTAGAATTAGCAATGGTTGTATAACCTCTATCACTCTGTGGTCATTTGTTTTCACCTTCCTCCCCCATATACCATCTATTGTAAAGGCCTGTCAATTTCACCTTTTCAACCTCTCTCATACATCCCCTTCTCTCCTCTGCTACTGTCACCACGCTATAGCAGGCCCCCATCACCTCACGCATGAATTATTGCAATAGCTGCTGGTGGGTTGGCCTAATTCAAGTCTCTCCCTGCTCCAATCCATTTTCCATTAAGCCACTAAAGAGATTTTCCTAAAGTGAAAGTCCTCTAGGACCCCAACTCTCCACTCAATAAACTCTAGTAGCTTCCTCTTGCCTATAGGAGAAATACAATGTGGTGTTCAAAGCCCCTTATAACCTAGTCTCTTCCTACCTTCCCAGTCTTCTTACACCTTACTCCCTAACATGTACTCTTAGATCCAGTGACATTGGCCTCCTGGCTGGTCCTTGAACAAGACACTTCATCCCTCCATTCTAGGCATTTTCTCTGTCTCCCATTCTTGGAAAGCTCTTCCTCCTCCGCTCCAACTACTGACCTCTCTGGCTTCCTCCAAGTTCATCTAAAATCCCACCTCCTACCTTCCTCAACTGTTCTTAATTCCAGTGCCTTCCCTCTTTAATTATTTCCTATTTATGCTGTAAGAAGCTTGTCTGCATTTATTTGTTTGCATATTATTTCCCCCAATCAGATTGTAAGCTCCTTGAGGGCAGGGATTGTTTTTTGCGTGGCCCATAGTATGTGTGTGTTTGTTTTTGTTAAGTCATTTCAGTCATGTATAATTTTTGTGACTCCATTTGGGATTTTCTTTCTTTTCTTTTCTTTTTTTTTTTTTTTTTTGGCTAGGCAATGGGATTAAGTGACTTGTCCAGGTTCACACAGCTAGTAAGTATTATGTGTCTGAGGCTGTATTTGAACTCAGGTCCTCCTGACTCTAGGGCCAGTGCTGTATCCACTGCGCCACCTAGCTGCCCCTCCAGCTCATTTTACAGAGGAGGAAACTGAGGCAAACAGGGTGAAGTGACTTGCCCAAGGTCACATAGCTAGTAAGTATCTGAGGCCAGATTTGAACTCAGGCAGATGAGTGTTCCTGACTCCAGGCCCAGTACTCTATCCACTTTGCCACCTAGCTGTCTTACACGTATTTAATAAATGTTTATTGAAAGAAAGGTCCATAGGTTTTACCAGACTTCCAAAGGAGTCCATGACACGAAAAAGTTAGAACCCTAAATTAAAGTGTAAGCCCAATTAGCATGTGGGATACAGAATAATCAGGGTTTAAAATGCAACCCAAGCAAAGTGCCCTGATTCCTGACACGTAGGTCAATACTAGAGCTTCCTAAGCTTTTTAAAGTTTGACAGCTTTGACATTTTTAATGGCATACGTGGAGGGTGATTGAGCTTACTGATCAGTCACTCAAACAATAAGCATTCATTAAGCTTACCTTGATGCCTCCTATGTGAATGGATACAGTGTGGGGGGGAGGGGAGGGACTCTAACAATTGTATAGGGAGGATCAGAAAAGGCTTCTTGGAAAGGTGCTGCTTAAAGGAAAAGGTCGACTCTCAGAGGCAGAGATGAGAAGGAAGTGCATGCCAGGCATGGTGAGTAGTGCCTGGAATGATGTACATGAGGAACTGAAAGAAGGCCAATTTGGCTGCGTTGTGGTGTGGGAGGAGGGAAAATAGGTTGGGGCCAGGTTGTGAAAATATTTAAAAGCTAATTCTAGGCTCTGAAAATATCTAGGATATTTTATCCTAGAGACAGTAAGAAGTCACTGGAATGAAGTGTGGTCGTTGACATGATCAGATGTGCTTATGTGATTTTCACTCTGACTACGTACATCGTTCATTCATCTGTATGCCTAGACAGTAGGCATTTTTCAGTAACTGACTTTTCCTTCATGGATGCTTAAGCTAAACTGTTTTGAGGTATAACATCTACTGTAGGAAGCTGTATAGTGTTCCCGGTAGTCTTGCAATCAGCAGAAAACCTCCACACATAGGAACTAAGGAGAAACACTACCATCTATATGGAATTGCTCTCTTCCACATAGATTCCAAAACTGATAATCCTCCAAGTTAGTGGCAAACACCTTTGCTAACCTTAAGATTCCCTGTTTATGCTTGTTATTAAAGTATATCTTGACTTAATTTGGAGAATTTTATCAAGTTTTTTATTGAATCTCTGTAACTCATTTTCTTTCAAGAGATGTTGGTTCATAAGTTTCAATTTTAATGATCTTTTTGTGAATGTTTATTGTGAGCATTGCAATATGAAATGGCTAAGTGTTCCATGAAATAATGTTTCTTCTTGCCTTTGGATGGACAGTCAAACAACTCTGCTAACTCTTTTATTTGCTTCTCTGAGGGGCATCTTTATGAACCATCCTTCCATTTGGCTGCAACGTCCTTTTGTTTTCTGGTTTCATTGATATCAAAAAATGTCAAGATTCATAAGATGCATTTTTAAAAAATTTTTTAGACAATTGGGGTTAAGTGACTTGCCCAGGGTCACACAGCTAGTAAGTGTCCAAGTGTTTGGTATGAGGTGGAATTTGAACTCAGGTCCTCTTGACTTCAGGGCTGGTCCTCTATCCACTGCACCACCTAGCTGTCTCCCCCATATGATGCATTTTTTAAAAGTATTTCATCATTGGTCACTGAAGAAAGGGATCGAAGTTAATGTTTATAGATGTTCTAAAAACTCTGAGATGCTTAGGATCCTCTTCACCTTTTTCCTTCACTCTTCTACCAAAACTTCAGATACAAAAAGAAAGCCTTATAGGACAGAGGACCATTTTGCACACTTGTCTTTGGTTCATGGCTTGCCATAACCAAGACGATTCATCGCCTACCCCTTTCTAGCCTTGGTTCCATGTTCAGTATGAGATTTGCGGAAAGTCTCTTCACTATGACTTTACCCATTTTTTCCACAGTTTTACTAAGTGAAGTCCCTGGGATAACTTGAACGGGACCTAGGTGAGTGATCTAGGGGGTATGATAGGAGTTAAAAGGAATTTTGTTCAGTAATCTATACAGTTGAGTCTGGAATTTGATAGATTGAGTGGCAGTATTTTAAAGAGCAGTTCAAAAGATGATCTTTTGAATGTTCAAGGCCTTCTCTAGCGAATAAAAGAAAATTATTTTTTGTTTTGTATGTCCAGTGCTTAGCACAATGCCTAGTTCATAGTGTTGATAGGGTGCTTGGACCCCAGCCCTAGGACCATATCTCTCCCCAGCGCAAAGACCATATCTCTGGCAGTAACTCTCCCTGTTACAAGAAGCAAGCTGACCTCTATAGAATTTCTCTTGTATGACAGGACTATCTCGTATCAGCAGAGCTATCATGTACTGATTCCTACAGTTACCATATACAACCCAGAGGTCGAGCTATAGACGTCAACTCTGGAGGCTATCTTGTTACGAACCAAAAACACACCCCTTAGAAGCCCCCCCCCCCACACCCAGGATTTCCAGTAAAGAATGACACCAAGGTACAAAAACTGTATGTCATCACCTGATTAGCATACTTGGCATACCACTCACTGAACTTTTTCTATATAAGCTTTAGAATCATTCCCATTAAGTTGCAAGTTCCCTAAGGAGCTCCGCCCGCTATAGTAGTGTTACAGTAAACTTTTTGCCACTTGACTGGAAGACTGCTTGAGTTTGTGAGTTCTTTCCAGATGACTCCACCCTGTACCTTGATAGTTTTGGGGTCTCTGTACCCCTAAAACTGCAGTAGTATGTGTTTGTGGTTGTTCAGGTGTGTCTGACTCTTTCTTGACCTCACTTGGGGGTTTCTTGATAAAGATACTGCAGTGGTTTGCCATTTCCTCCTCCAACTCATTTTACAGATGAGGAAACTGAGGCAAACAGGGTAGAATGACTTGTCCAGGGTCACACAAATAATAAGTGTCTGAGCTCTGATATGAACTCAGGAAGATGTCTTCCTGATTTTAAGCCCAGTGCTCTATCCACTGCACCACCCAGCTGCCCAATAGCATAAGGTGGGCTTGAAACCACTCCATTTTATCTCTGATACTAGGTAAGAACCTATTTTGATTGCATCAGATAATCAGAACTGAATTTGAGGAGAACCTGTATTCAAAGGAGGGTCAGCCTCCTTGAATCAAGGCTATTTAGTGAGAGACTGGGTAATGACAGTAAATAATTTAGGAAAAAAGTGGAAAAAGATACTTCAGAACTGGAAAGAGAGATTCCAGAGATCTGAATTCTAGAGATAACTTCCTTTTTTTTTTTACAAACAAAATGACTTTCATTGATTTATGGAGGTATACTGGCACTGTTCACATTTTGAAATGATTCAATCAAAATGTGTTCTTACCTTCTTAAGGTATCAGAGCTTAAGAGTGAATGGGTTTAAGGCATGGTCCTTAGAAAAGAAATTCAGCCTGTAAACCCCAAGATATCTTGAGAGGTTTCAGTGGTCAAAATTTATATTCCTTTGGGCAGAGCGCCTTTAGGCAAGAGTATGATTCCCTGTGTGGACAGAGGGAGAGGAGGAAGGGAAGGAAAGAGGGAAGGAAGGAAGGAAGGAGAAAGTGAGACTGGTGACTTTGCATACCGCTTGCTCACGTAAGTCCAATTCACTTGCGTGTCATGGCACCACCTTCCGATTGTCAGGGTCCTCTTCAAGAATGAAGGAAAAACAAAGACTAGAGCTAAAATGCAGTGGTTTTAAACTTAGCCTTTGACTTTGTGTGGGTCATAGTGTGGAATGTGGACACATGATGACTCTGCTTCACAGATTGGTGAACAAAGCTCTTGGTGAATATTAAGACTATCAAAATGTGAGCTGTTGTTTGAATGTAGCAGAAAGAATATTGAAACTCAAGTTAGAGGGTTTGGGTTCAAATTCTGGCCCTGCTGCTGGACTACATATGTGACTTTGGGCAAGACACTTTATTATCCCCTCCCCCTTTCCCTACCTGCCCTCCCTCCCAATCCTGTAACCCTTTTGTGTCTCAACATGTAAGCTGAGGAGTAGTGGCTTATGTTACAATCATGCCATAAACGAGGATGAACCTCAGAGTTCATTGGCTGTCCTAGTATCCAGACAGCTCAACCACAATTCTCTATTGGGAAGACAATTGCTCATATAGATGTATATCTATATATTATGTTCAGGGTAACATCTGGTAATGAGATATTTCTGGGAAGATGAGGGGTCTGCATTCCTGAGGGACGTTATACAACCATAACAAATGGCTTCAGGGCACAAATAATGTCACTTTATACACCCATGTCCATATCCTTCACAAACAATGTTAATTAGATTTGTCCCTTCAAATTCTGGAGGTTGTCCAGGTGAGGGTGGTGAGGAACCTCTTCTCAGAGCCTAAGGGGAAAAAGGCCCTCCTACTTTCCCCGCAAAAACATAAACTTATGCCAAACCTAAGTTGAGAACTTTTCTCTTGAACAGCTAATGGTTTCAGCACTTTCCAAAGCTACTTCTGAAATGACTGAGAAAAAATGTTGAACCTGGTCACCATTATCTGAGGGCAAAGATACCTAGGTTGGCTGCTACCTGCTTGGTTTTAAGCAGCCTCTACTGTATGGGTGGTCTTAAAACTACAGGATAAGTCTTACCAAGGAGTTAAAGGAGTATTAGAACCATATTCTCTCTCATGACTGAGACAGAAGCAGAACTTCTGGGATTCAGTTCAATTCAAGAGACAATTATTAAGAGCCCAGTTATCTGCAATACGCTATGCTAGGGGTATGAAAATTAAAAAAAAATGATACAATTCCTGTCTTCAAAGAGCTTACAGTTTCGTAGGTGAACCATGACATATACAGGCAGCTACGCAGAGCAGTGGATAGAGTGCCAGCCTGGAATCGGGAAGACCTGAGTTCCAGTCCAGCCTCAGACACTTGCTAGCTGTGTGACCCTGGCCAAGTCACTTCACCCTGTTTGCCTCAGTTTCCTCATCTGTAAAATGAGCTGGAGAAGTCAATGGCGAACTGCTCTAGTACCTTTGCCAAGAAAGCCCCAAATGGGATCAGGAAGAGTTGAACACAACTGAAATGGCTGAACAGCAAACAACGTATAGCACCTTCTGTGTGCCAGGCACTATGCCCTTTATAAATATTATCTCATTTGATCCTCCCAACAACCCTGGGAGGTAGATAGTATTACTATCTACCTTTAGGTGCTGTTATCCCCATTTTACAGTGGAGAAAACTGAGGCAAACAAATGTGAAGTGGTTTGCCCAGGGTCATAAAGTTAGCAAGTGTCAGAGGTCAAATTTGAACTCAGGTCTCCCTGACGCCATAACTAGCACTCAGACCACTGCTACCTTATTGTCTCTTTCGTGATTTCTTTAACAGCTTTTATTTTCCTGTTTCTGTCTCCTTTTTCCTTAGTAACTTGAAGTTCTTTACCATTTTAAAATCATGGTATTTTTCACTCTGTTTCATCTAGTTATGTTATTATGGGAAATTATAGTCATAAAGTTAGAACAGCTTTAATTTCACTTCACAGAAAATGCAAAAGAGTTTGAAAGATTCACAGTAGCCCACATGAAAAAATGGATAAACTCATACACTTTCTACATAATTGCATTCCTCTGTTCTTTGAGTTCCAGTCTCTAATCAATCATTCAGTCAATCAAGCTATTAAGAGCTATTAAGCTCTTATTATGTACCATGCACTGAAAACACAAAGTCAAAACCATAAAAAACACTCTTTGTCCTCAGAGAGCTTAGTCCTAATGGGAAGGAAGTTGCAACCTTCCACCCCACTTGTTATCTGGAGGAGCATCTCCTGTGTGGAAGGGGCCACCTATCCTGTCCAACTACCACAGGGCTGCCAAGCTAGTGTGGCTGATGCACCAGGGCACAGACAAGAGGCAGCATGTAATGTGCCAGGCCACATCAAATCACCATAAATACCTTGACTGTGTTTTCTCAGACCCTGATGGAGATGGCCCAGGATCTTGGACCCAAGAGTTTTTTTTCTTTCTTTTTTTGATGAGGCAATGGGGTTAAGTGACTTGCCCAGGTTCACACAGCTAGTGAGTGTTATGTGCCTGAGGCTGGATTTGAACTCAGGTCCTCCTGACTCCAAGGCTGGGGCTCTATCTACTGCACCACCTAGCTGCCCTCTCAAGAGTCTTTAAGAAGCAATGCTTCTAGCCCAATGTTTACTGTCTCTTCCTATTATACCTTCACCATCCAAATAACTACTAGTAGTGTATGAGGTTTTTCTGGTCCATATTATAACTCAGTCTCTTCCTACTTCTTCAGCTCTGGGTTAAGTGTGTAATCCTCTTCTCTGCAACAGGCTGGCATTGTCTGAAAAATTTCCTTCTTTCTCTAGAGGTCTGTGTCTAGGAACTCTCCAGGAATTTACCATTCTATATTAAATTTTCCCTCCTTTACCAAGTGAGCAAGTTCCAGGATCTTTCTAGGAATAGGACATTATTCAGTCTACTTTATTTAGGAGACTGGGTCAAGCAGTCCCATTCTTTATCAGAAAATGTGGTTGACTCTCTGTGCCACTTTGGACCTTGTATATAGTAGCATGTGCAAATGCAACATTCTTTTGTTTTTGGTAGGGCCTTGTGGGGAGGCTATATGAATGGGTCATTACTTTGTCCCAAGTCTTCCTTGGAACTATGATAAGGCTATTGGCTATATACATGTTAACACAGAAGCTCTGGGGTCACTGTCCCATCTCACACTCAGATTGGCAGAGCTTACATATATTCCCTTCAAGGTTTTAGGGGTAACCTTGAGAGGTTGTGATCCCACGTTGATGTGTCAGAGACAGCAGCAATTCAATCAAAGTCTTTCTGACTTGCAAGGCAGCTCTCTATTACACCATGCTGACTTTTTTGCTTTGTTCTTCTTTTTCAGTTGATTATTTTTAATATTCTTTTTTTTAATATTTTGAATTTTAAATTCTCTCCCTCTCTCTGGTCCATCCCCCACTCATCCATGCTGACTCTTAACAACAGCAATGAAAACAATAATAATAACAAAACCCTTAACAATTGATCCTGACAAAAGCCCAAATAGTATTAATCAAATCGTAGAGCCTATCACCCTAAGTCAGTTGGACAAATATTAACACTTCCATTCCCAAAAGAAAGATGAAGATTGATAGTTCTTCAAGCACAAGGCAAAAACTAATAGCAACATTGTTGGAATGAGTAGATTATTTCATCAAGAAGTATTAAAGACTGATAACAGCTACACATTCTTGGATTCATTAGAGGTAACAGAAAATGACTTTGCTCTGGATGGAGTCTATCAAACAACCAAGATCCAAGAGTGAATCAAAAGGCCCTTTGTAGGCAGAATTAGCATGAACTCAGCCTATAAGATGTTGACAAAAGACGCATTGACCAAGTTGTTGAATCATGTAGATTCGTTTTGTGGAAACCAAGGGGTTTATGATTGCAATTCAGGACTAAATCATTGCCGCCAGAAAGTGCAGAGGTTTTTTTTTTTCCCTTAGTGAGGCAATTGAAGTTAAGTGACTTGCCCAGAGTCACACAGCTAGGAAGTATTATGTGTCTGAGCCCGGATTTGAACTCAGGTCCCACTGACTCCAGAGCTGGTACTCTACCCCCTGCGCCACCTAGCTGCCCCCAGAGGTATTTTTCTTAAGGAGCCTAAATTTAATGATAAATATAGATTATGGTATAATGTAGGTGGTACAGTGAATAGAGCACTGGGCCTAGAATCATAAAGACCTGAGTTCAAATAATATGGCTTCAGACACTTACTAGCTATATGACCTTGGATAAGTCACTTAACCCTGTTTGCCTCAGTTTCCTCATCTGTAAAATGAGCTGGAGAAGGAAATGGCAAACCACTCCAGTATCCTTGCCAAGAAAACCCCAAATAGGGTCATGAGGAGTCAGACACAACTGAAATGACTCAACAAGGACGACAACAACGGTTATACAAGGAAATGGCACAAAATATCACCATAGACTATGACAGTTTGGCACATATTGGATTGTACGTCAGAGGCTCACTATCCCTCTGTGGACTGACAAATAAATTCTGTGTACTACAAATACAGCCCTCAACATATCCTAGAGAACTTGACCATTATAAACTGTAATGAAGTTAGACTATTATCATAGACCAAGCTGTTGCCCAGCAACATTCAGTCATAACATTGATTCACAAAAACTTAAGAACAATGTTTTTTAATAGGTACTGCCATCCCTAGTCTTTTGATTGAACTGTACAAAAAACTTTTTAACCTGTTGGTGAGTTAAGGAAATGTCTGCCCCAAGCATGTGAAGACTTTCCCTGGTGGAATGGGCAGATGAGAACAATTTGTTCCCACACCTGTGAAGATGGGGGGAGCAGTCACCGTAGAGGGCTTAGAGCTTGGCCAGGCATCCAAGACGCCAAGGTCATCCGCTGCGTCCCGGACCATTGCTCAGTTGTCTTGACTGTTGTCCTGACACTGGACTTTGAAGACTCTGGAAGAGAGAGTGAGGTTGACGACTTTGTGCAGCTCTGCCTCATTTAAATCTAATTCTTCCGTGAGTCGAGACATCACCCCATGATGTCACTGGTTCTAAACAAAGGACAAACAACAGCAAAAAAAACTTTCAAAACATAGGAACCTGGTAGAAGGAATCAAAATCGTACAGGAACTGCATGAAGTACATTTCATTCCCAATATCCAGTGTGCTGGTGAGGTTGTTCCAGAGACAGAAGATGATCTTATATCCCATTCATTTTCCTCAATTCCAAAAAATAGTTATCATATCGAGCTGTATGGTGGTCCACAGAACATTAACTATAAAAGAATAATGTCAAGTTAGTGATTTCTCCCAGGACCAATTCTATATCAACTCCTGAAAAATATGAAAAGGATAAAATAATGATAATAACTGAGGTATTGTGCAGTGGAAAAAAAGTTGAACTTGGTATTTTACAGCCTAAGTTTGTATTCTGGCTGGGCTACTTACTGCTTGTGTGACCTTGGGCTAATTGCATCATCTTGTTGGGCCTAAATGCCCTCATTTGAAATAGGAGGGGTTTGAGCTAAATGACCTCCAAGGTCCCTTCAGCCTCTAAATTTATTATCCTATATATTTGGAACATTTATATGGTGCTTTTAGGTTTGCAGAGCACTTTACTTACAATAGCTTGAGACCCAACAACTCTGTGAGGTATTCATGATGATTATTATTATTCCTATTGTGCAGAAAAGGAAACGGAGGCCTGTAAAAGTTAGGTATCTTTCCCATGATCACCTGCTCATGAAGTATATTCTGCAGTTCCACATCTTTAGGGCAAAGGAATTCGATGACTCCGTGATCTCTCTGTAGACACATTTCCTGAACTGAAGTTGGAGCTCGTAGGTCCTTCATACTCGAGGGCAAATTTATCCTCCGGTTTTTAAAAAGTTTTGAGCTGAGACCATTGGCCCTGTAAATAAGAAAGGAACTGTATTGATCCTACAATGACAGAGTTTAGTATTGAAATCAAATCACAACTACAATAAAGTCAATGTAATACATTTAATAGTAGAATTAATAATTATATTTGAGACATAAATAGTAAGGACTCGTTTTTCCAAGTGCTTATTGGACATTCAAACTGGAGGTCTAGGAGACATCTTAAACTCAACATTGCCAAAACAGAACTTATTATCATTTCCCCAAAACCTTCTCTTTTTTCTAATTTCCCTATTTAGGGTTTTACCACTTTGCTATCACCCAGGCTCACAACCTAGCTGTCATCTTGGACTCTTCACTTTTACCCTGCCATATTCAATCCATATTACCAAGACCTGTTGATTTTACTTTCTTCAGATCTCTCAAATATGCTTCCTTCTTTCCTCTGACACTGCTACCATCCTGGTACAGGCCCTCACCATCTCATGTCTAGACTATTGCAATAGCCTGCTGGATCATCTTCCTGCCACAATTCTTTCTCTACTCCAGTCCATTCTTCACTCAGCTGTTAAAATGATCTCTGCTGCTTGTGCTACTTTTGGCCTGACAGTTGATACCAAAAAACAGAGGTTTTCCACCAGCCAGCACCACACCATCCATATGTGGAACTATTAGTTACAGCAAATGGGGAAATTTTGAAAGCTGTGGATAAATTCATTTACCTTGGCAGTATACTTTCCAGCGATGTGTACATTGATAGTAAGATGATGCACACGTTGCCAGAGCTAGCTCAGTGTTTGGGAGGCTCCAAAGGAAAGTATGGGAGAGAAGAGGTATTAGACTGAAGGTCTACAGACCCATTGTGCTAAACTCATTGTTATGTTTGTGGAACCTGGGCAGTATACCAGCGCAATGCCAGGAAACTGAATCGGTTCCATTTGAATTTTCTTAGGAAGATTCCTAAGATCATTTGGCAAGACACTGAGACAGACGCTGAGGTCCTTTCTTTTGCTGAACTTTCAAAGCATTCAAGCACTACTGCAGAGAGCACAAATCCCATGGGCTGGCCATGTTGTTCAATGCCAGACTTACCTTTGCCTAATAGACTGTTTTACTCATACAAGGCAAGTGCTCACATGGAGGTCAGAAGAAATGATACAAGAATACTCTTAAGTTCTTTTTGAAGAACTTATTCTTTACGAGACATGACAGACACTGGCATAGGACTGCCCATTAGGCCTACCTATATCAAAGAAGGCGCTGTGCTCTATGAGCAGAGCAGAACTGCAATAGCTCTAAAGAAATGTGAGATGTGCAAATTTAGAGTCATCTCCACTGCAAATGTTCATATGGACTATTTCTGCCTGACCTGTAGTCATATTACTAGCTCATATTGGTCTGATCAGCCGCAGTCAGACACACTGTACTTTGACCCCAACATAGTGATATAATTTTGGTCCTCTTTGAGAACAAAGGACAAAAACCAAAATAATCTCCCTAAAGCATAGGTCTGACCATGTCAAACTCTCCCCACCAATAAACTTCAATATCACCTCCACAATCAACTACAGATTCTTTTATTTGGTGTTCAAAGCCCTTCCTAATCTCCCCTACAACCCATTACCCCCTAGCCCCCAGCCTTCCCAGTCTTCTTGCACCTCGCTATATACTCTGTGATCCAGGGACGCTGGCGTCCTCGCTGTTCTTCTCACACATTGGCGCTTTATCTCCCAACTTTGTACAATTTCACTGACTGTCAATCATGCCTGCAATGTTAACCTTCCTCATCTCTATCTCCTGACTTCCTTGCTTCCTTCAAGCCTCCTTCCAGTTAAAATCCCACCTTCTATAGGAAGCCTTTTTTGAATCAAGCTTAATTCTCATTCCTTCGCTCTGTGGCTTAGTTCCAATTTATCTGATGTATGTCTTGTTTGTACATAGATGTTTGCAAGATGTCCTCCTGTTAGAATATAGACACCTTGGGAGCTGGGACTATTTTTGTCTTCCTTTGTATTCCCAGTGCCTGAAACATAGTAGATGCTTAACAAATGTTATTAACTACTTAAAAGCTCAGGTAAATTGAGGATTGGTAGGTCATAGATCTGCTGTCAAATGAAGCATGGGTTTTTCCAAACAATTATTCCACTAGTTAGAGCATGCAAGTGGGTGAAAAGGATGAATTACCTGAAATTTCTGGAGAATCTATATCCCGAGCTATAACCCCAATTAGGGATTTTTATTTCCATTTTTATCCCCCCCTGAGGGGTTACAGGATTACATGATATTTTTAGATCTATTATAAATTATGCTCAGGCATCTTTTGGGGGATGAAATAGCCACATTTTCTATCCTCCCCTGGCCAAATCCCTGGATAACTGGAACTCTTCACAAAGTACCAAAGCAAAACATTATCCAATCATGTGCAGTATATCTTTGTATCTCTTAGATAAGGAAGAAAAATGCATCGTTAGTCAATAAACATTTATTAAGTGCCTACTGTGTACCAGACACTATGCTAAACACTTGGGATACAAATATGAGGAAGAAAGAATCCCTGCCCTCAAGGAACTGGGGGAAGACAGTAAGTACTCAAAAGGAAGTTGAGAAAGAAGCAGGGGAAGGGAAGGTACCCAGCTTGGGCAAATATTAAAATTATATATTTATAATTATATGTATAATTATATATTTACTATATATAATTATATACAAAATTATGTATTTACTTTTGTTATATCTAGAGAAACTTTTCTTAGGCTCTGCAGTGCAACAACACTGTTCAAAAATGGACTTGGAAGCTGCCATTTCTGTTTTGACAATTTTTTCCCCTTCTCCCAAATGGTGATGGCATAAAACATGGACGGACTTTCAGCACCATCTGCTGGCCTGTTTACAGATGTACACTGGTGCTTAGGAAGTTACTCTCTGGCTGGTCCTGGACCATCTTCAGTGAGATGAGTGTTATGTCCCGGCAGCTAACATGAAAGCACAGCGCAGAAAGATGCAAACTCACCGAAATATGCAACCACATGGATGAAGGTAGTTCATCTTTATGCACATGACCTGTGATTAATCTGGGGAACTCCTTCTCACAACAGATCACAAGAGCCCTAGCTCTAGAGCTAGAGGACCTCGATTCGGATCCCCCCTCTCAGGCTTAATACCTTTGTGACTCTTGACAAGTCACTTCCCCACCTTGGGCCTAATTTTCCTTCTCTGTAAAAAGAACGGATTGGATTAAGTGGCTTCTGAGATCCCTTTTAGCTCTGGATCGATGACTTTACTTCATAACCTGTGCCTAGCTAAGACTTAGGGAGTTGCCTGAGACATTTTGAGGTTGCATCAAACCTAGTAAGTGACAGATGCAGGATTCAAATCCAGGTTCTCCCTACTCCAAGCCCAGCATACTATCCATTAAACCAAAATACTTCTAGTTAATATTTTTAAAGTGATAGAGAAAATAGTGCTTATTAGTAGTAGGAATAATAATATTATTTTGCATATTTTTTCTGTATTTTATTTTACATATTATTTTGTGGTTATAAAGTATTTTCATATATACTAGCTCATTGGTTCCCTACAACAGCTCTGTGAATTATGTGCTCTAAGTATTATTGCAATGATTAATTTGTTTTTGACTTTTTAAAAATTTTGTTTTTCATTTATGGAATAAAACAATCATTTTCATAACATAGTATAGTAAAATCATTAAATAAAATATTATTGCAATGGTCAAGTTTTTAAAAAAACTTAACCCTAATTTTTCATAGTCCTGGGGTACAGCTAGGAGTTAGGGGCAGGGAGATCCTTATTCTTACTGTTAAGTAGAGGAAGAGGCTCATAGAATTGGGGAGACCAGTAGCTAAACTGTGGTGATAGATCAGATAAGAGCTAGTAAGTGCCTGAGCTAGGGGTAGTTCTATCCCTGATAGGAAGGTCTAAATTGCAAAGATAGTCCCATGTGGTTGGGCAATGAAGAAGAGGGAGAAGCCAAAGATAACAGCATGCTTTCAAATCTGGGTGACAGGGAGGGACCCCATTAGCCAAAAAAGGGAAATCAATAGTAAGTGCTGGCTGGGGATAGGATGAGTTGGGTGGGAAAGGTGATGAGTTAAGTTTTGATCATGTGAAGTTTAGGTACACTGATATCCCAGTTGGATCTCAGTAGAGCAAGTCGGAGCCTGAGTTAAAAAGACAAAATGATCCTTGGATATGTCCTGGTCTATATGCACCCAGAGTGTTGGAGAGGACATTAGACCATGGGTTACATAAAATATATATAAAGTTATAAAGTGATATAAAGTAGTTAAGCACCTACTGTGTGCCAGGCACTGTGCTAAGTGCTTTATAAATATTATCTCACTTTGATCCTCACAACAACTCTAGGAAGTAGATGTTGTTATTATCCCCAGTTTACAGATAAGGAAACTGAGGTGCACTGAGGTTAAGTGACTTGCCAGGGTTACACAGCTGATATTGGATTTGAACTTGGGTCTTCCTGCTAGGTGTTGTAGTGGGCCCTGGAGTCAGGAAGATTTATCTTCTTCAGTTCATTTCTGGCCTCAGACACCTACTGGCTCAGTGACCCTGGGCAAGTCAAATAACCCTGTTTGCCTCAGTTTCCTCATCTGTAAAATGAACTGGAGAAGTAAATGGCAAGCCACTCCAGTATCTTGGCCAAGAAAAGCTCCAATGGGGTCATGAAGAATCAGGCATGACTGAAACAACTCAACACTTCCTGACTCCAGGTCTAGCACTTTGTCCATTGCTCCACCTGATGGTACCACCTCAGTTGAGCTTTGAAGCAAGTTAGAGACTATCGGGGCTGGAGGTGAAGAGGGAGTGCCACATGCACAAAGGCAGAGAAGTAGGAGACTTTGGGGGCCAAATAGCCATCCAATTTGAATAGAAAGAAGAGAGCATGAAGAGTAGGAATTATGAAGTAAGTATGTAGAAGTAAATGGCAAAAGTCCAATCTGAGAATTGGAGGGGTTGAAGATGTAGGTTTTATGTAATGTTTCATAAGACTTAAAGCTGAAAGAGACCTTGGAGAGCCTTTAATTCAGTTTCTTCATTTTACAGATGAGGAAACTGAGGCTGATAGAGGTGAGATAGCTTGTACAAGGTCAAACAAGTAGTAAGTAGCAGATCTGGAATTGTAATTGAAGGTCCTCGGACTCTAAATGCAGTTGAACAGAAGTGATGATTAAAGATTTCAGAGTGCATGATGTCAACAAAGAGAGACAGAGAACATACAGAAAGATGAGAAGAAAGGAGGGACCAAAGCTCTCAGGAACACCAATATTTAGGAGATGAGAAGCGGACAAAGAATTAACCAAAGGAGACAGAGAAGGAATGGTCCAAGAAGTAGGAGGACCATGAGACTTTCATTATAGAAGTGAAGGGAGGAGAGAGTTTTTTTTTTTTAAAGAAGAGGGTTATCAACAATGCCAAAAATTACAGCGAGTTAAGGAGGATGAGAATATAGGGGAAACAATTGCATTTGGCAACTGGGAAGTCATTGGTGACTCTTGAGAGAGCAGCTTCAGGGAACTCTTGGAAACAGAAGCCAAGCTACCTACCTAAGGATAGAGTGGATATGGAGAGGTATAATGGACTGCTCTTTCCAGAAAGGTAGCAAGGAGGAGGCGGAGATGGAGAGGATAATAACTCAAAAGTGTTACAAGGTCTAAGAAAGAATTTTTTTTCCCCATTGGAGAGAGTTTGTAGGCAGCGGGCAAAGAGCCAGTAAAGAAGAGAAGAATGAAGATGCAAAAAAGAAGGATGATTGATGAAGTGAGGACCTGGAGAAGGCAGGATAGGATAGAATGTTATTGTTTAGTCATGTCCTGCTCTTTGTGACCCCATTTGGGGTTTTCTTGGCAAACGTACTGGAGTAGTTTGCCATTTTCTTCTCCAGCTCATTTTACAGATGAGGAAACTGAGGCAAACATGATTAAGTGACTTGCCCAGGGGCACAGAGCTAGTAAGTGTCTGAGGCCGCATTTGAACTCAGAAAGAGTCTTCCTCACTCCACGCCCAGTGTTGTATCCAATGTGCCACCTACCTGCCCAAGAATAGAATAGAGGTTACGAATGTTGGGGTTAATCTAGGGACGGTAGAGGGGTTACTTTCACTCAGACAGGAAGGAATGTTGGTGAAGATCCAGGGAAATTTTGATGTGGAATGGTGGGCAATTTAGGAGGCTCATGTTTTCCACTTGAGATCAACGTGAGATACTTAAGGCATTTTTTATTGATCTCATCTTACGGATGAGGAACTAAGGCCCAAGAAGGTTGAGTTACTATAAGGACAAAAATACTTTAGGCACATAAGTTCTCATACTGGTCACAAATAAATGGCTTAGATTTAGATCATATAGATTACTAGCTGCTAAATATCTCTTACTTTTTTTCATTGGATACAAATAACCACAACACTCACTCATTTGCCTATTCACTCCAAGGATGTGGTAAAATTTACTGAGCTTATTCACTCATATAGCAAAGAACACATAATTTAACATGGAATTTGCATGGAACAAAATTGGATGAATTAGAATAAGGTATTTAGAAGTTCGGTGCCTCAGGTAATCCTGCAGAACAGTATTTACATGTGCCTTTTGGAGTATGGGAAAATTGAGCATCATAATTTCATTGGATTTTTAAAATTATCTGCTTATATGTTGTGGAAAATGTGCCTGCTGATTTGTTCTAGTTTTCTGACCTAGTTTAGGGGAAAATACAGTAGAAAAGATGCAATAAACACCTGTCCATATGTTATCAGACAAAGCAGACTTTTATCATTATTATTATTATTATTTTAGGCAATTGGGATTAAGTGACTTGCCCAGGGTCACACAATTAGTAAGTGTCAAGTGTTTGGTTTGAGGTCAGATGTGAACTCAGGTCCTCCTGACTTCAGGGCCAATGCTGTATCCACTATGCCACCTAGCTGCCCCAGACTTTTGACAGAATGGCTGGGCACCCTTCTCAAAATTCAATCCTTCTCCTTCCTATTTTGATTTTCTACTGACAATGCAAAGGGATCATTTAAGATCACCATTTCACTTGATGGTCTCATCAGTTCCCATAGTTGCAATTGTCCATCCTTAACCTCTCTTGGGACCTCTAGTCTTGCATCTCCATCTGCCTTTTGGATGGCTTGAACTGAATATACCATAGACATCTTAAATTTAGCATGTCTGAAACTGATCTCATCTTTCCCCTCAAAACCTTCCCTCTTCCTAACTTTCTTATTACTGTCAAAGATATCAGTATTGTTAGGGTACAATATAAAAATGCTCCAAATCATTAATAATTAGAGGAATGCAAATTAAAGCAACTCTGAGTTTTATTTCACATCCATCAGATCAGCAAATTTGCCCAGAAAGGACCCTAGCAAATGTTGAAAGGACTGTGGGCCAACAGGCACATTAATGCACTGTTAGTATTGCTGCAAATTGATCCAGCCATTATGGAAAGTAATTTGGAATTATGGCAAAAAAATTACTAAACCATGACCCGGAAATACTACTGTTAGGCTTATACATACATACATATATACTTGCGTACATACATACATACATACATTATAAACACACATATACACATGGTATATATCTATATCTATTTATCTGTATAGATATACCACAAAGAGATCAAAGGAAGAGGAAATGTACCCCTGTGTGCAAAAATATTCATAGCAGTTTTTTTTTTTGTAGTAGCAAAGGACTGGAAAGTAAGGGAAGGACCTTTCAGTTAGGGAAGGACCAAGCAAATGATGGTACATGAACGTAATGGAATATACTATTGCGCCCAGAAAATTATGAAAGGTTTCAGAGAAATCTCTGTCTATCTATCTATCTATCTATCTATCTATCTATCTATCTATCTATCTATCTATCTATCTATCTATCCATCATCTATCTATCATCTATCTATCTATCCATCATCTATCTATCATCTATTTATCTATCTATCATCTATCTATCTATCTATCATCTATCTATTTATCATCTATCTATCTATCATCTATCTATCTATCATCTATCATCTATCTATCTATCCATCATCTATCTATCTATCTATCTATCTATCTATCTATCATCTATCTATCTATCCATCATCTATCTATCTATCTATCTATCTATCTATCTATCTATCTATCTATCTATCTATCTATCTAGTTTGTTCTTTGCATGTTGTCTGGGAGTTCCTTAAAAGCAGGGATTATTTTTTTTTTTTTGCCTTTCTTTGCCCCAGCCATCAGCACAGTGCTTGGTACATACTTTGTTGTTCAATTGTTCAGTCATGGGCAACTCTTTGTGACCCTGTGGACCACAGTATACTAGTACTGTCCACGGGGTTTTCTTTGCAAAGATATTGGGGTGGTTTGTCATTTCCTTCTCCAGTAGATTAAGGTGAACAGGGTTAAGTGACTTGCCCAGGGTCACACAGCTAGTATATGTCTGAGTCCAGATTTAAATTCAGGTCTTCCTGATTGCAGGCACAGCTCTCTACCCACTGAGTCACCAAGCTACCCTTGGTCCATATTAAGGCTTAATAAATGCTAGTTGATTACCAGTTCACAATTATTATCTAATTGCTCTATGAAGCTTACATATATCTGGTAAACTGTATGAAGTGTGTCAATGAAGAAATGGTAAGCATCATAGAACTCACACACCCTAATGAGTGACACCACTCAAAGTCATTGCCTGGGAAGAAGGTACACTCTGGCATCCTAATGATCCTGCAATTGCTCCAAGGGGCTTTGAAATGACTTCTTTGAAATAAGGTTGCCAGCATCAATTTAGGAGTCGATTAAGAGACACAGCCTTGTTATTTTATAGTTATAGCCCTTTACAGTTTGGTGACAGAGCAAGCCTTTAGTGGGGATGAAAGTGGAGAGAAGACAGAATCAGAGGATCTGGATTGGAGTGCTGGCTTTGCTGCTTACACCTGTGTAATGAAGAAGTTGGGCTGAATAGCCTCTAAAGCCCCTTCTGGTTTTAAGTTTAAGACCTTTTTGTGCAAACCCTTATTCTAGGAGTTACCCTGAGAGGTTGGAGGAGTTTGTGATGCATGAGCGCCAATCAGTGAATTCTCCATTTTTTATCAGTCAGGAGTCTACATGAAGTTCCAGGCATTGTGCTAACTACTTTACATATATCATCTTATTTGAGCCTCAGTGTAATCCTGAGAAGTAGGTGCTATGGACATAGAGCTAGTAAATGTCTGAAGATGGATTTGAACTCAGCTCTTCCTGGCTCTGGTCCCCGCTCTCTCTCCGCTGTGTCATCTGGCTGCCTCATAGCTTTTGTCTTTGCTATGTCTTTTAGTTCCTGATGCAGATATTGCTGTCAGCCATTGCTGATCTGGGGATACTACTATAGACTCTGATGCCAAGGAAAAGTACAAATATTCTAAATCTTGAAATTCACCAGGTGGTCCTATGGACAAGGGAGGAGGGGGTTGGGTAACAGTAGAGAAGGGCTTCACTCTTCTCTCTTATTTAATTGTTATTGTTCAGTCATGTCTGACTCTTTGTGAACCTGTTTGGAGTTTTCTTGACAAAGATACTGGAGTGATTTGTCATTTCCTTCCTCCAGCTCATTTTACAGATGAGGAAACCGAGGCAGACAGGGTTAGGAGACTTGCCCAGGGTCACACAGCTAATAAGTGAGACTATATTTAAACTCAGGTCTTTCTGATTCCATGCCCACTACTCTATCCACTGTGCCACCCAGCTGTCCCCTTTCCCCTTAAACCTAATGGCAAAAGGAATTTCCTCAACCACCACTAGGGTAACCGGTGGCTGAAGGCTCATACTAGAATTATCCTGTTGTATTCTGACTTTGAATGGACATACAGTAATGTATCATTGCTCAGAGATGTTCCTTTACAAATCCTAATGAGTTTCCTGTGTGGAATAATTCAATGATCCGCTTTGCCCTTTCCAAGTTGACTAAGGACCTGTCTACATCTAGTTTGTATTGTTGATTCAATAGAGGTATCAAGGTCATGGTCATACCTAGTTTACACTTCTGATTATTTGATTGATTCAATTGAGAAATTGGTTTCTTCTTTGTTAAAATCAATGGGAGTATGAGATGTGGAAAACCTCTAGTGCACTGTGGTCCCATAAATGAAGAAATCAGATTTAGCAAGACCCAGAGGATCTAAATAACTTCTGAGTTTACACAATTAGTAAATTACAGAATTAGGATTGGAACCCAAGTCCTCTGACTCCAAATATTGTATTTATTCTCCTGTTATATGAAAGCTAAGGAAATATTCTTTCTTATGGTTCGTTAAAGAAACTGAATATGATAGAGAGATAAGGAAAAACATTTACGATTCTGTAGAAAGTTTGGTTTTGCAGTTAGTCTAATGGAATACCTACCATTGACTCAGTCCCCTCCCAGTCATTCTATACTTTGATGTCTTGAAGATGATTTCTTTTCTTATTTAATTTATATTTTAGGGAACTAGAGGATTTGGGGGGAAGCAGGGATTTTCTTTTTTATATTCACTTCCATTTAAGCAAATATTGGTTTCACTGGAATGGAAATTCTTGCTAATGATGATACCAGTTCTCCTGTGAAAGAGTAAACCCCTAGGAAGTTGTGGATAGCATTGAAAAGAAGCATGAAATATGGAATGCAGGGGAGGTCGGTGAAGGAAAGGAAAGGAGGTGGGTCAGAGCATCACACAGCAAAGACCATAGTTGGCCGATTGTCTGGCTTCACTTGCCCGGAGTTACTGCTTAGCACAGTGCCTGGCACATGGTAGGCACTTAAATGTTTGTTGATTTGACTACCCTATAGAGCATGAGCTACCCAGGGAAGTGTACTCGGTGCAAGCAAGCTCCAAGGGGAGAAGGAATCTATGGGAAGGCAAGGTTATAAACTGCAGTTATATTATCTTTCTTTTCTTCTCTTTTTTTCTAGGCAATGGGGTTAAGTAATTTGCCCGGGGTCACACAGCTAATAAGTGTCAAGTGCCTGAAGCCAGATTTGACCTCCAGGGTCCTTCTGACTCCAGGGCCGGTGCTTTATCCACTGAGCCACCTAGCTGCCCCTGTATTATCTTAAAAAAGGAAAAATTGAGCAAGGATTTAATCATAGCCTTCAGATTTGTGAAGGTGATGATGGTCAATAGCAATTCTCCATTTCTGCTGAGGCTACAGAATGAAAGGGGAATTAAATTACTACATTGTTTATTGGGCTGTTAAGTTGGGACAGTGCCTCTGACTACATGTATTAGGAATTGTTGTAATACATTATTGAGGGTGATAGTGAATACACTTCTCTGGAGATTTTCTTAGAAAAGAGTAAAAAGCTAATTCTTCTGGAACCATATAAAGAGCATCTTCCTAGGGGGTAGAAGTTATTTCCAGAGTCTTGGTTCTGTGATAAAAATGTTCAGAATAAACACAAAAGGAATGGTAATGAACAAGTTACAAAGTCCCCCAGGTAAACTGCTTCAAGACTGGGATTCTGTGGCCTAAGCAGTCATTTGTTTTCTGTTTTTGTCCCATTTCTTCCTAAGTAGCCTGATCATTCCTCCTGACTAATCAGACCTTTTCATCCTGTTGTGTGGTTTGCTTTTCAGCATCCAGTAGCCCGTGGGAGATTCCAGTGTGTTGACTGGCACTCTGATGCAGTGACTGCGAACAGCTGCCTTGCTTTCTCTATCAGCAATGCCAGAATATTCTTCCTCATAAGGCCTTTGGGCTGTTTTTGTAGTTAGTAACATCAGCGGTGGGGAAGTCAAGCATTTTATTTAGTGGTTTGTTAGCCTAATGTTATTTTCCAGATGTTTTCTAATGCTGGTCTTCAGATGTTGATTTGTAGCAGTGTGGATATTCCCTTCCTATGGCATTATATTATTTTTGGGGGGATACTTTAGTTTAGTTTTGGGAAATGTCTTTTCCTGAGAGCCTATAGCTACTCTGTGCCTTGGCTAGGTTGATCTCACAAATGGCCTGGCTTGGTCTAATGGGGGAATGACTGGAGAAAAGAGGCTGCAGAAAGCCTAATGTGTTAAATTCCCTCTTCTTTCATTGTACTATGTACAAGAAAAGTCTAGATAACAGATTCTGTGTAGTGGGGGAAAAGTAGTAAATAACAGGTCTGGCTAGAACAATACGCTAGTTATTATCTAGGTAACAAGTAACTCTTTTGTTTTGATCTTATTTTATTGATATTAAATTTTTTAAAAATCACATACATTCCCAAATAGATCCCTCACTTCTTTTCTTTTCTTTTGGCTAGGCAGTGGGGTTAAGTGATTTGCCCAAGGTCACACAGCTAGTAAATGGCTTTAAAAAAAAATGTATCTGAGGGTAGATTTGAACTCAGGTCCTCCTGAATCCAGGGCTGGTGCTCTGTCCACTGCACCAACCAACTTCCCTCATCCCTTCTTTTCTCCCCAGCTTGCCATCCCTTGTAACAAAGATTTCAAAGGAGGGAAAAAAATCAGTTCACCAAAACCAACCAGTACTTCAACTGTGTCTGATGATATGTGCAATAAAGGAATGACTTCTATTTTTTATTTTTTTTAGTGAACAGAAATCTATTTTCTTTCCTTCCAACCCCTCTGAAAAAAAATTTATTGTAACAAATTTGCAGTCAAGAAAAACAAATTTCTGTATTGGCTGTCACATATGTGCATGTATATATGTGGATATATATGTATGCAGATAGATAGGTAGATAGATGGATATTCAGAAATGAATGTGATGTAAAAACAAGAAATATCAATAAAAATAAGATCAAAACAAAAGAAAAAATTACCTGTTACCTAGATAATAATAGCTCATGATTGTGACAGCCAGACCTATTATTGCTTTCCTCTCCTGAAGCCTAGCATCTGTTATCTAGACTTTTCCTGTATATAGAACAATGAAAGCAGAGGAGGGAATTTATCATATTAGGCCTCCTGCAGCCTCTTTTCTCCAGTGATTCCTGCCATTAGGCCAAGTCAGGCCATTTGTGGGCTCAACCTAGCCAAGGCACAGAGTAGCTATAGGTTCTTAGGATTCAAGAGTTTAGAAAAGACATTTCCTAACCTAAAGTATCCTCTCAAGAATAATATAATTATACATATGTATATATGTGAGTATATATGTATGTGTGTGTATATACACGTTATGTAAATGACAGACAATGCAGGAATTTGTTCTGCTTGACTATGCAAATTTGTTGGGTAGTATGTGTATATATGCATATGTATCCACATATACTTATATATGTTGTATAGCATATATATCCACACATATACCTCTATCTCCAGCTAATCTCTCTATCTCACTCTTTCTCTGTCTGCATCCAGAGTCCTGGCTAGCATATTTCATTATTTGTCCTCTTGGAATCGTAATTGGTCATTGTACTGATCAGAATTTTTAAGTCTAAATTGTTTGTCGTCCGATGTTACATAAATTTTTCTCCTAGTTCTGTTCACTTCAATAGTTCATACAAGCCTTCCCAAGTTCTCTGAAACCATCCCTTTCATCATTTCTTATAGCACAATACCATTCCATTGGTGTGCCATAATTTATCCAGCCGTTCTCCAACTCAATGGTAAGCCCCCTTAATTTCCAGTTCTTTGCTTACACCCTCCCCCGACAAAAAAAGAGCTGCTATAAATATTGCCAAAACGCCTTCCCTAAAACTACCCAAAACAAGTTCCCCCTTGGTATGTTTCTTCCTCCTTCTTCCTACATAAAATGGCATCTTAACACAGCCTGAAGGTAGAGAAGCTAGTATTTATAAGCCTTTTAAGCTTGTACACTCTAAGTAAAGCTTAACTCTTTTCCTGCTTCCAGCCTCTTTAATCAAACAACCAGTGTCACCCAGTTTTAGCTGGTTCTTGAAGCTCCTGATCCAGAGCTACTTTTCTCTCAATTTCCTTATGTGGAAATATAATTGTTTCTTACTCCTCACAATATTTTAGTATATACAGGTCATTTCTCTCCTTACTTAATCTCTTTGACAAATAGGCGTAGTGGTAGTGTCACTGGGTCAAAGGCGATTCACAATTTAGTAACTTTTGGGTATCATTCCAAACTGGTTTCCCGAATGGTTGGACCAGTTCACAGCACCACTGACTGGGTGTTAATATGCCTGTTTTGCTTTGACTTCTCCAGCATTTTTCATTTTCCTTTTTTGTCAATGTTGTCATACTGATGGGTGTGAAGTAGAACCTCATCAGTGCATTAATTCCTCTAATTATTAGTGATTTAATGCATTTTTTCCATATAGCTATTGATAGCTTGGATTTCTTAATTTGAAAATTGCCTGTTTATAACCCACGAACATTTAATAATTAGAGAATGACTTTTAGGGAATGACTGTTTTAGATCAAAGGAATGTTTGCTTTTATTGAACAGTCCAAGAGTTTGAGATTGGACCTGTAAGCAGGTGTAAATCTTACTCTGTCAAACATCACTCCTCAGACTCATTTCATTTGTAAACAGAGGGAAATAGCAACGAACCCTTCCAGGCCCAGAAGGCAGGAAAATCTCTCTTCCATCCCTTTCACGTGAAAGTTCACATCTGGAGGAAGGGAAAAAGGACTCCTTAATCACCCTAAATCCAGTATTCCTCAGCAGAGGGACATTCTAATGAAAGTCTCATAACAAAGATTTTGCTTGGGAACTTTGGCAGCAGAGTTTCCCCAATTTCTCAGTCATGGGCTCTGTCCCCAGGTTGTCCTAGCCAGGATTTTTCTCTCGAGGGTGGCACAATTGAAGGAACTCATGAACTGAGAGCCATTCTACTAGAATCATAGTGTATGAGGTCTGCCACTCCCCAATTGCTTTTTATGCCTTCCTTTGCAAGGTCCCCTACCAAACAAATGTGCAGAGGAGTCTTTTCGAAACTTATGAAATTATGTTTCCCACCCTATGGAAAGAAGAGAAGAAAATAGAGTTCTCTTGCTGCAGGGCATGACTGTGGAGAATTTGACCACAGCCTATAAATAACTCCAGAGAAGGTGTTGCTGACAATGGGAAGTCAGTAGGGGAAACACTGCTCATTATAAAAATAGAATCTTTGAAAATGAAGGCCTGTTGGAATTACAGACCAAAATTTAACAGGAATTCACATAATGCATTATGCTTACAATAGGTATAACTTTTACACCCTGGCCCTGGGCCAAAAACTTCACCTGCTTTAGTCTTTTCAAATAGACACTTAAGAATTTCAGAAGACCACTTCAAGATTTGGCCATAATCTATAGGATGTCAATGTGGGGGTAGCTGGTAAAGTCATTTGTGGTCTCATTTTGTCTGTTTTAATTGATTGTTTTTCTCTCTAGTTTGCCTCGCCAGTGGAGTTGGAACACAGCTGCTTCACTAGAAGGCCGTGACATGCAATAAGCCATTAATGTCCATGTTGTAACAGGGAATTCTCTCACATTGTCAGCCCCAAGTTTCCTTTATTGCCTCTTTTATTGGGGTCCATTCATGGCACACTAACCAAGCATTTGATTGTAGGGAAAGAAGCCTTTACAATTTAATTTTTTTCCAATGAGCAAGAACTTTTCTTTTCCTCTCATCCCCCTCCTATTAGAAAGAAAAAAGAGAAAAAACCCAACCCTTTATATTGGCTATCAAGCAAAACAAATGACCACACTGGCTGTATCAAAAAAAAAAAAAGCCTCAATCCACATACTGAGGCTATCTGTCGCCTCTCTGGGAGGAGGTAATGCTTCATTTTGTCTCCCCTGTCATCGTGGGTCATTGTGTTTCTTGGAGTTCTTAAGTCTTTTAGAGTTGTTTAAACTGTCCTGGTTCTGCTCATTTCACTCTTCATCAGTCCATTCAGATTTCCCCAATTTTCTCTGAAACTGTCCCCTTCATAGTTTCTTATAGCAGAAGAATGTTCCATGACATTTACATTATCATAATTTTTGTTCAGTCGTCCCCCAATTGATGGGCACCCCATCAGCTTCCAGGTCGTCAATACCACAAAAAGAGCTGCTCTAAATGTTTTTTGCACACATAGATCCTTTCCCTCTTTTTTTGGTCTCCATAGGGTATAGAGCTAGGGTATACCTATATCATAGGGTGTAGAGCTCCTCCCCACCTCCAAAAGGGAGTATGTGTTACCAGGGCATCTAAAGGGGAAGGGATTCTATCCTGGCCTGGCTGGGCTACCCTCCGGAGGCATCAGCGCAGAGGCATGCTGCAACTAGGTGAGGTACATAGTTAGTGTATACCTGGGAAAAATGCAGAAGGGCTCAGATAATAAGAGGGTAATACTCTCTGGCTTTGCTTCTGGTCTTTGGGCATAATTAAATAGGAGGACAGAGAGTCAGTAGACTCTTTAGACACCGCTTTGTTACTGTGGGACAAATCTAGGAGAGAGATCAAGAAAGGGCAGCGTGCTGTCTGAGAGATGGATATGAAATTGCTGTTAGGCGGCCCCTGTTAGTGTCCTCTGTGTTGCCTTGGTGACTATCAAAGAAGGACTTGGTGTTTCAGACAATCTTGTATTAATAGAATTTGTGCTGCTGGAAATTGTACTAATGGGTTCCCAGAAATAGAGGAACATAATTATCTAGGTGGATGAAACCACTTCTTCTTCTCACCTGTGCCACTGGCTGACTGAACTGTCAATCAGAAGGAGGCCAGTTCTGATGCTAGTTGTTCTGATGCTAATTGACACCTTGGGGATGAGAAAGCGTTGAACGAGAACAACGTCTTAGGCAGTGGGGTGGGGAGGCAGGATGTGCTGTGCCATCGTTCTAGAAACATGAGAGCAACAGTGAGCATCGTAGAATGCTCAGAGCGAGTCTTAGGGTGTCTAGGTCTAACAAAATCAAAGGGTCATGGGTTGAGACTGGAAGGGACCATAGAGGTCACCCAGTCTAAGTCCATCAGCTCTAAATCTTTGCTGAAACGTTTCAGAATGAATCCTTTAGACCTGTTGGGTTAGAGTAGGAAGGGGCCTCAGAATCATCAAGCCCAAGCTTTTCATTTCACAGATGAGGAAACCGAGGCCCAGGCAGGTTAAGGAATTTGCTCAAAATCCCACAGGTAGTAAGCATCAGAGTCACCTGACTCTGGAGTCATCCTTCTTTTCATTGTATTAAGCAGGATCATTCAATCTAATCTGTGTCTGTGTTTCCTCCTCCATTGATACCACATAGGCAATTACTTAAGCACAGAGCTTTGAGCACGTACACCCTCACTGCTATTAAAGCCTAGAGTCACCAATGCCATCCTCACTGTCCTCAGTCCCTTCTCACTGCTACTGTTGCCCAGGCAATGGTGCCAAATTAAGAGATGATGAAAGTAGAGAAATTGCTGTAAGAAATGAGAGGGAAGACCCTAGAAATTGGGGCCTAAGCATTTATATGACCCCTAATAAGAACTACCTCACCTTTTCCCTACATTTAATACTTCCTTCTACCTTTAATATGTAGCTTCTTTGACTACAGTGTGACTTCTCTTTTCATAATTCTATTGCATAGCTCTCAATTCTTTTCCCATTTTTTTTCCTCTGCCATTCTTATTTGATTTTTAAAATAATTTTTTTTTTTTGCTCTTTAAAAAAAATCTTTCTTTACCTCTTGTAGGATTTCTTATTGGGCTTGTGTCCAATCTGAATTTTTCTTTAAGACTTTGCTTGTAGATGTTTTTAAGGCTTTTTCTTCTTCCGGCCTTGTGTCCTGAACTTCCCTGTCACTATAGTAGCTTTTTGTGGTCAGATTCTTTTTCTGTTGTTTGCTCCCTTTTCCAGACTATTTCTTGACTTTGGACTTTATGTTAGAGTTGGGCTCTTCTCATCTCAGGGAGTGGGAATGGGGGTGTTTGGCCCGAGCTTCTGTCTTTTATGTACTTCTGCTGGTTTCCTGGCTCAGTGGAGGGCCTGTAAGTTTTCAGAGTTTCCAAAGTAATGTGATCTGTGGAGAGTCTTGGTCACTGCCTTCTTGCTCTATGCTTTGGTCCTTACCCAGGTAGGGACTGGGCTCCCTTGTGAATGTGATCATTTATTTCTGCCCTGGAACTGAGACCTGGAACTGGTGGGCAACAGAGCTGTCAGATGGCACCTGTTCCTGCTCCTAGTGCTAGCATAGGAGTCCCCTGGGATTTCTTTCTGACCGGGTGTTCAGTCCCTTTATTGTCCTTAGGCACTGGGTTGCTCCCACTGCCATGGCTACCACAGCCCGAAGCCTTCCTGCTTCTGCCATGTTGTGTTTCCAGTCAGCCCCCACTCTATTGTCTACAGACCTCTATGCCTTCCTAATCTTCCTGGGACTGGAAAAGTGACCCACTGTAACTTCTCCTTGATTTTCCTGCTCAGAATTTGGTTTAGTGTTTGTTTGTTTTTTAAGTTGTTAGATGTGGGGAGGGAGTATTGGAAGAGCTTCACAGTAATGCTGGCTTCACTCTACCATCTTGCCTTTTGTGTCATCCTCAACTCCTCACTCTTTCTCAACCTCCATATTGTACAGACACAGATCCTGCCAGTTATGCTAATTGTAAGGATGCAGATCCTGCCGACTACACCGACCATAAAGATGTAAGGTCTGTTCTGCCCTAATTATGCCAATCGCAGGGTGGCAGGTACTCCAAAAGAACACTGAGATACCTAAGAAGAAGGGCAATCCACGCCAGTGTGGGCATATGCATGTAGATTTGTTAGTGTTTTGTGGGTTAATTGGGGGGAGTTTACTCACAAGACCAGCCCTTGGTGGCAGGGGGAGGACTGAATAATGGATTACCCATCTCCCTGCTTTAGGTCAGATATTATATAGAAAGAGAACAAGCAAGGCAGAGTGCCAAGGATGGCACAGGGTCATGTGCAAGTTTTCCCATGGGATAGAGATTCTTTTTCTATTTACATTTATTCAAGGTAGCTTGCATTAACTGTGGAGTCATATAGGTTATGCTTTTATCCTCTGGCTCCCACCATAAACATATCCAATGATTTGACAAATCTTGTAGTATCTTCCTTTGTTACATCTCTTTTCCATACCCCCTTCTTTTTTTCTGACACTGCCACTACCTTGGTGCAGGACCTTGCCATTTCATGCATGGAATATTGTAATAACCTGCTGGTTGTTCTACCTGCCTCTGTCAAATAGATCTTCCCGAAGTGCTCATTGGACCATATGACCCCCTTATTCAGTTTACTCCACTGGCTCCTTTTTGCCTCTAAGATAAAATGTACACTTCTCTGTTTGGCTTATAAAGCCCTCCATAGAGCAAGGAATAGTTTACCTGTCAGATCCATAGAGAAGGGAAGAATTTGTGACCAAACAGGAGATAGAGAACATTGTGAAATGCAAAATGGATAATTTTGATTATATTAAATTAAGAAGTTTTTGTACAAACAAAGCTAATGCAACCATGATTAGAAGGAAATCAGAAAGCTGGGAAACAATTTTTATAGCCAGTATCTCTGATAAAGGCCTCATTTCTAAAATATGTAGAGAACTGAGTCAAATTTATAAGAATACAAGTCATGCCCCAATTGGTAAATGGTCAAAGGATATGAACAGGGAGTTTTTTTTTTTTTGGCTAGGCAGTGGGGTTAAGTGACTTGCCCAGGGTCACACAGCTAGTAAGTGTTATGTGTCTGAGGTCGGATTTGAACTCAGGTCCTCCTGAATCCAGGGCTGGTGCTCTATCCACTGTGCCACCTAGCTGCCCCTAACAGGCAGTTTTCAAATGAAGAAATTGAAGCTATCTATGGTCATATGAAAAAATGTTTTAAATCACTATTGATAGAGAAATGCAAATCAAAACAACTCTGAGGTACCATATTATACCTATCATATTGGCTAATATGACAAAAAAGGAAAATGATAAATGTTGGAGAAGATGTGGTAAAATTGGAACACTAATGCTTTGTTGGTGGAGTAGTGAACTGATCCAACCATTCTGGAGAGCAATTTGGAACTATGCCTAAAGAGCTATAAACATGTGCATACCCTTTGATCCAGCAATACTACTACTAGGTTTGTATTCCAAAGAGATCTGAAAAATGGGAAAAGGACCCACATGTACAAAAATATTTATAAATATTATACAAAAGAGCTGCTATGGCAATTGGAGAATGGCTGAACAAGTTGTGGTATATGAATGTAATGGAATACTATTGTACTATAAGAAATGATGAACAGGTGGATTTCAGAAAAACCTTACATAACTGATGCTGAGTGAAGTGAGCAGAACCAGGAGAACATTGTGCACAGTAACAACATTGTGCAATGACTAATGTTGATAGACTTAGACCTTCTCAGAAATGCAAGGATCTAAGACATCTCCAAAGGTCTCATGATGGAGAATGCTATCCACATCCAGAGAAAGAACTATGGAGTCTGAATGCAGATCGGAGCATACTATTTTCTCTTTTTTTGTTGTTTTTTCTTTCTAGTGGTTTTTCTCTTTTGTTCTGATTCTTCTTTCACAACATGACTAAGGTGAAAATATGTTTAATATGATTGTACATGTATAGTCTACATCAGATTGCTTGCCATCTTGGGGAGGGGGAAGGGAAAAAGAGAAGGAAGAAGGAGAAAAAAATTTGGAACTCAAAATCTTATAAAAGTAAATGCTGAAAACTATCTTTACATGTAATTGGAAAAAATAAAATACTATTAAGTGGGAAAAAAAGCCCTCCATATTCTGTCCCCTCCCAACCTTTCTAGTCTTTTTACCCTTCTCTATCCCTCCCTTCTTCCCTATTCTACTAACCAGTGACACTGGCCCCTTTGCTGTTCTTTTCACTGGTTACAACATCTCCCAACCCTGTGCATTTTCACTGATTCCTGTAATTCTCTCCCTCCTCATCTCCTCCTGGCTCCCCCGGCTTCCTCTCAGAAAGGCACGAAACCTTTCCCACTCACTTAATTCTAATGCCTTCCCTCTGTAGATTATCATCAATTTGCTTTTGTTTGTACATTGTTGTCTGCATACTGTCTCTGCCTTTAGAATTTAAGCTCCTTGAAGGCAGGGACTATCTTTTATCCTTTGTATCCTCAGTGCTTGGCAAATTAGTACATTCTTAATAAATGCTATTTGACTGACTGAACTAAAAAAGGAGATTTAAAAAAAATTTTTATTTTTTAACATGCTTCCACAAGCATAATGTATAAGATGGATGGAAAGGAAGTTTGGAAGCAGGTTGTGAAGAGCTTTCAACCTGAGGAGACTGAGTCATGCAATTCAACCCCTTCATCTTACAGATGAAGAAGCAAGTGACTTGCATAGAGTCACTAAGGGAGAAAGAGGCAGAGTTGGGGTCTGAACCCAAGATCCTGGATCCCCCAAATCTAGCACTCTTCTCATTGTGCCATGCTGGATTAGCAATAGTAACCTATCTGGGGAATTTGCATGCAATCAGTGGTTGTGACTCATTCTGAAAATATGGCATATGGCACTAAAAGAATATTAATTGCAGCATGGCTAAATTAAGAAGAAAAGCTAATCACATTTTCTGGTAAATGTGTAAAAACACCATTCCCACATTGTTTTAATTGGGTGCCAAGATTCATCCAATCTTTTTCAGGGCAAAGGAAATGTAAACTTGTTAAAATGGCTTGTCTGTGGTTAAGAGCTAGTAAAGTGTCTGAGGCATACTTTAACCCCGACCTTCTGACTTCAGATCCAATGCTATTTCTACTACATCATAGGGCCATTAGATTTTAGAAAGCTTTTATCCTAATTCTTGGTACAGCAGACATTTTATCTTGTCTTCTTTTTGACAATATAACCAAGAGCAATTTTACTTCTCCTAGTTATCTTTTTAGAGGGACCTAGGAATTTTGTTGAGAATAAATGAGTAGGACAGCATAAATTTTAAACACTAGAAAAGGAGACAATATAATAGAGTGGTCAAAAGGTTGAACTTGTAGCTAAGAGGACCTGAGTTCAAATTTTGCCTCCGATACTTACTTTTTATGTGATCATCATTAATTGTTAGATAACCTCTAAGCAGCTAGGTGGTAGAGCTGAGCATGGAGTCAGGAAGACCTGAGTTCAAATCAAACTTCAGACACTTACTAGCTTTGTGACCCTGGGAAAGTCATTTAACATCTGTGTGCCGAAGTAAAATTGGGAGTCATAACAGCTATCTCTTAGGATTGTTGTGAGAATCAAACGAAATAACATTTGTAGAGTGCTTAGCACAGTGCCTAGCACAAAGTAACGAATGCTTATTTCCTTCCTCTGTTTCTCAGTCCTTCCTCCATAAAATAAGAGTGGTGAACTTGATGGCTTCTGAGGTCCTTCCCAGTGCTAAATTAGTTATTACCTCTTGTATCTATTTCATAGAATTGTTGTGAGGTCAAATGAAACAATGGATGTAAAACTTTTTATGAACTTTAAAGCACCAGAAAATGTCGGTTATTATTATTTATGTTTAAAATGAATTTTCTGCGTTTCTGTTTTTATATCACCTTCATTGTCTAAAATATCTCTATATAGACTGGAAGGTAATTTCAGGGAAGAAGGTACTAGCAGCTGGGGGAATCAGGAAAGGCATACTGCAGAAGATGAGATTTGAGGTGAGACTCAGAGTCAGAGAAACTAAGAGATGGGAGTTGGGATTTAATACAAGCACTCCTTAGAGGTGTGGAGGACATGGAGTGTGAAGGCACAGAAATGAGAGATCAGCCATAGTGAGAGCATGTCAGTGAATGTCATTGGGTCATAGAGCCCATGGAGAATAAAGTGTAAGGAAGACTGAAGAGGTAGGAAATGTATGGGGAATGAAATAATTTAAAATGCCAAACAAAAGACTTTGTATTTGTATTCTAGATAGAATAGGAGATGTCTGGAGTTTACTGAATGGGGGGGTGACACGATCAGAGCCAAAACTTTAGGAAAATCACTTTGGCAGTTGAATGGAGGATGGGCTGAAGTGGGGAAAGACGTGAAGCGGGGAGAAAAATTAGAAGGCTAATGCAATGGTCTAGAAGAGAGCTGATGAGAGCCTTACTAAAGTGGGGACTGTGTGAGTAGGGGGAAGAGATGTGAAAATAGAAACAACAAGGTTTGGCAATGAATTCAACATCTGGGGTGAGTGAGAGTGAGGAGTCAAGGATGACACTAACCTGGGCGACTGAGGAGGGGGGAGGGTTACTGTACCTTCCATAATAATAATAGAGTTTAGAAGATAGAAAATGTGTGTGTACATGCGTGCGTGTGTGCATGCATGTGTGTGTGAAGATGCTAAGATTTGTTCAGACATGCTGAGTTTGAGATGCCTATAGGATATACAGTTCACGATGTCCAAAAGACCGATGTGGGGCTGTAGCTGAGGAGAGAAATTAGGGAATCGGGATTAACTGCACAGAAATATAACAATCCATGGGAGATGAAGAGATCACTGAGTGTGATAGTAAAGAGGGAAAAGAGAAGATGAACAGAAGCTTGGAGACCCCCACAGTTGGTGGGCATTATCTAGGCAAAGAACCAGGGAAGGAGACTGAGAAGGAAAGATCAGATAGGTAGGAGAAGCAAGAGAGAGCAATGTCATTCACCATTATAAAACCAGAAACATTCATTAAAAACAATACAAAACAAAAACTTGGAGTTCCAAATTTTCTTCCTCTCATCTCTTCCCCACCCATTGAGAAGCCAAGCAATATGATACCCATTATACGTGTAACGTCATGCAAAACATATTTCTATATTAGTGATATTGACTGTCCCCCCCCAAAAAGCAAGAAAATAAAGAAAATGAACAGTTTGCTTCAATTTGTACTCATTAGATCTCTCTCTGGAGGAGGATAACACTTTTTATCATGGGTCCTTTGGAATTGTCTTGGATCATTGTATTGATTAGAGTAGTTAAGTCTTTCATGGTTAATCATTGTTACAATATTGCTATTCCTATGTACAATGTTCTCTTTGTTCTGCTCACTTTACTTTGCATCAGTTCACGTAAGTCTTCCAAGGTTTTTCTAAAATCATGCCCCTCATCACTTCTTTTTAAAAAATTTTTAAAATTTATTTTGTTAAATATTTCCCAATTACATTTTTTTAAACAAAAAATTTTTGAGTTACAAATTCTTTCCCTCCCTCCCAAACCCTTTCTCACCCTTTGAGAAGGCAAACAGTATCATAACAATTATGTATGTGAAATCACGCAAAACATGTCTATGTTAGCTATTTTTTTTTCTTTTGGTGAGGCAATTGGGGTTAAGTGACTTGCCCAGAATCACACAGCTAGTGAGTGTTATGTGTCTGAGGCCATATTTGAATTCAGGTCCTCCTGACTCCAGGGCTGGTGCTCTATCCACTGTGCCACATAGGTCCCCCCTCCTCTGCACTGTATTAGCTATTTTAAAGAAGAAAACACAAAACTCCAAGAGAAATAGTTTAAAAATATGCTTCAGTCTACACTCCAAGTTTATCAGCTTTTTCTCTCTGGAATCGGATACCATTTTTCATCATAGATCCTTTGGAATTATCTTGTGTTGATCAGAGGGGATGTCTTTTACAATTGATCATCATTGTAATATTAATGTTACTATGTACAGTGTTCTCCTAGTTGCTCACTTCATTTTGCATCAGTTCATAAAGTCTTCCCAGGCTTTTCTGAAGCTATCTCCATTGTCATTTCTTATAGCACAATACTATTTCATCACAATCATATACAACCTGTTCAGCCATTTCCCAATTGATGGACATCCCCTCAATTTCCAATTCTTTGCCACTATAAAAAGAGCTGCTATAGATATTTTTGTACATATAAATTCTCTTCCCTTTTCTTTGCTCTCTTTGGGATACAGACCTAGTAGTGGGATTTCTGGGCCAAATGGTATGCAGTTTTATAGCCCTTTGGGCACAGTTCCAAATTGTTCTCTCTCTCTCTTTTTTTTTAGTGAGGGAATTGGGGTTCAGTTACTTATCCAAGGTCACACAGCTAGTAAGTGTCAAGTTGTTGGTCTGAGGCTGGATTTGAACTCAGATCCTTCTGACTTCAGGGCCGGTGCTCTATCTACTGCGCCACCTAGCTGCCTCTCCAAATTGTTCTCTAGGGTGGTTGAACCAGTTCACAACTCCACCAAGACTGCATCAGTGTCCCTATTTTCCCACATCCCCTCCAACATTTGTTATTTCTGATAGGTATGAGGTGGCACCTCAGAGATGTTTTAATTTGCATTTCTCTAATCAATAGTGATTTAGAACAGGGCTTCTTCTTAAACTTTTTCCACTCTTGACCCCTTTTTGCCCAAGAAATTTTTATGTGACCTGAGTATATAGGTATATAAGATAAGTATAAAAATCAAACATTTACTGATAATAAATCATAAAGAAATTTATTTTAAAACAATTCTTTGGTATACAAATAATTTTACCATTTATTGAAGATGAAAGTAAATCTGCATACTAATGAGATGGATGTGCTTGTTTATTTTTATATAAAGAATTAAATTTTGATGGAATAGTTGACTCTGCAGGATGCTGAGCATCTTCAACTGTTTCCAGAGTTGATCAATATTTTGATTTTATAATCATCAATGCTGTGTTCAGTACCAAGGCTGCGATGAAGTTGCGCAATGCAATGTGGGCAAGCATTGCCAGAAGCACTGTGCATTCATCACATGTTTGATTTTTAAGTAATTTTTGGTCATTGTGTGTTCAGAAACCTTTTACTGTTGCCAAATTTTTCACGACCCCCACATTCAGTTATGTGACCCCCGTAGGGGGTTGCGACCCACAGTTTAAGAAGCTCTGATTTAGGGGCAGCTAGGTGGCAAAGTGGATAGAGCACTGGCCCTGAAGTCAGGAGGACCTGAGTTCAAATCTGGCCTCAGACCAAATGCTTGACACTTACTAGCTGTGTGACCCTGGGCAAGTCACTTAACCCCAATTGCCTAAAAAAAAAGAAGCTCTCATTTAGAGCGTTTTTCTCGTTCAGTATTTGTCACTACAAAGACGTGTGTTATAAAAGCATTACATCAGTGTACCACAGGTTGTTAAAACATTCTCCAATCAATGGACATCTGCTTTGTTTCCTGTTCTTTGCTACTGCAAAAAGTGCTAATGTCAGCAATCATTATTATTAGGAGGAATTCAGGTATCTGCTTGTTGATGTTGAGAAATATGGCACACAAAATTATACCCCTCAATAGCGCCATCTTTGAAGAATGAAGACTTCTTTTGTGTATCTTTATTCCCATTTTGGAATTTCACTGGATTGATTTGTGATAGCTTACCTTTAAATTTAAAGTCTATCATCCCAATTACTGCCTTAACCTAGGAGCATGCATCAATATTTTTTCCCTCTGTGGATTTACTGTAATTTGTTTTCAGCTCACTGGAACAAAGATTTGAACTTAGTATATTCAGATTGCTCATGATTTTTTTCATGGTCAACAGCCCTTCTTAAAGTAATTTAAGTAATTTAAAAGTAATTAAGTAAATTTAAAAGTAATTTAAAATTTTTATTGTTTTATCATTTTAATTTATTTTATTACATACACACACACACATCATATTTATTATTTTAAAAATCAGATGTAGCCAGTGAAGCAAGCATTAATTGAAAAGCACTTATTTGTCCACTAGGAGGTGGTGCTGCTGCATACTAAATTATCCAGGAGCCCTCATAGAAACACAGTGGGATCATTTTCTTACAAGTGTTATGGTTCTAGCAATTAATATATAGGATGCAAGTCAAGAAAGATTTGGATTATTTTTATATATTTATGGGCAAGTTATTTTTCTGGAGCTTCCATTTCAGATAATTCTAGGAGGAAGAGATCTGAAATATAAGACTTGCTATTATGTTAATATCAGCAGAGACTGCTGATTTTAAAAAGTGACCATGAGGAATATGTGCTCAGTGCTTTAGCACAATGCCTTGTTCAGAGTAGGCAGCCAATAAATGTTTGTTAAATGTATAAATGAACAAATGAATATAAAAATAGAAACCCCAGGGAATGAGAAGGGGTAAAGCATATGCATAGATTTTAGTCAGTGCTGTTTTTTTTTTTTAACATATGTTGGAAAACTTCTGGTTAAAGTAAAATTGAATTTGAGATGTTATTAAATTGAGAAATTAGGAATACTCCAGAGTATTCCAGTAGTGTCTGGAAAGGAATAGACAGCCTTAATGTTGATTCTTATTTCAAATGAAGTCAACATATTTTATTTCCAGGATCATGGTCATAGCTAAATTTCCAGGAATGTCAAGAACAGATTGGTACATGTTATAAGCCATGCTTTTGTTTAATTTTTAGACAGAGATGTGACAACTCTGATGAGTCTGTTGTGTTTGACGTCACCTAACACTCCGTTGGTCAATATAAGCTGTCAGGCCTTGCTTTCTATTAGCCTGATTGCCGGCGTGGTTTTGAAAAGCTAAAGTAAAACTACATGGCATCCTCCTAACATCAATCACCATCTTTGGTCGCTTCTGGAAAGGGAGATTTACACAAGCTGCAGATTATGTGTCACCCCTCCCCCAAAGCTGAGCACGGGACGCATATTCCAGCTGCCATATTCCAGCTCTTCCCCTTCATGGAACAAATTTGCAAAGTCTGTAGCCATGATTCATAAGTTTCAGGAAAGACACACCTTCCAGAAACCTAGATGAAGAAAGATGGATATTATATGTTTAGTCTTTGCTATTTTTACCTTTTGGGTTTTCAGCTGAATGATGACTTATAATCTCCTTGTGATGAGGACCCATTAATTCAGCAAACAGAAGCTCCATTGAGGCAAAAATCTATTTTTTTTTTCAAAATCGAGGGGAACAGGCTAAATGAACTTGTCATAGGATAATAATATCCTAGATCTAGAGGTAGGAAGGAAGTTAGGGGCCATCCAGTGCCACCACTTCACTTTACAAATGAGGAACTGAGGCCTAGAGAAGTGAAATAATTTGTTCAAGGTCATACAGGTACCATAGAGTAAGGAGCAGAAATGAGGCCCGCGCTGACCCTTTGCCTCCAGATCTAGCCATCTTTCTACTGTATAGCAAATAATGCTCAAGGTCTGACTTTGGGACTTGAAATTTGAACTAATTCACATCTGGATTGATTACTGTAGGTAATAGGTAGGTGGTGTTGTTCATTAATGTCTGACTCTTTGTGACCCCATTATGGGGTTTTCTTGGCAGAGAGACTAGAGTGGTTTGGCATTTCCTTCTCCAGCCCATTTTACAGGTGAGTAAACTGAGACAAACAGAGGGAAGTGACTTGCACAGGGTCACACAGCTAGTAAGTGTCTGAGGCCAGATTTGAACTCTTAGAGATGAGTCTTCCTGACTTCAGGCCTTGTACTCTATCCACTATGCCATTTAGCGAGCTGCCAATTCTTAAATAAGCCCAATTATTTGATTATAAACATCCCTGGGAGTTCCTTCTGTGAAAGGGACAGTGCCTGGCATATAGAAAATACTTTAATAAAAGTGTATTGACTGACTGAGAAATGCAAACCTGTAAACTCTACAAGCAAGGACATAGCTTATGAGCTTTGGATTGGGTGGGTGCAGACCAAAAGAATGCAATTGGGGTAGCATTTGGAGAGAATATAACAAAAGCTGAATTAGATGGGACAAAAGCATTTTACTTCTCTGATTTGCTATAGCTCATTTATAGACTTGCCCCACCATAAGGAGAAGATGGGACTCTTTGGAAAAGATCCTGATCTGGGAAGAGATTGAAGGCAAAAGGAAAAGGGGACAGCAGAGGATGAGATCAATAGTGTCTTGGAAACAATGAATATGAACTTGGACAGATTTAGAGAAATAGGGGAGGATAGAAGGGCCTGAGTGCTATGGTCCAAGGGGTCATGAAGAGTTGGACATAACTGAATGACTGAACAACAATCCAGCACCATTATATCTTGTCTGAACTAACATGACACTTGGTGTATTTCTTTTTCTTTTCTTTTTTCTTTTTTTGGTGAGGCAGTTGGAGTTAAGTGACTTGCCCAGAGTCACACAGCTGGTAAGTGTCAAGTGATCAAGTGTCTGAGGCCAGATTTGAACTTGGGTCCTCCTGACTCCAGAGCTGGTGATCTATCCACTGTGCCACCTATCTGCCCCCTGGCATATTCCTTACTACACTTTTACAATACACCTCATACTATAGATATTTATGTACATAGGCTATCTTCTCTACTAGGTATGTAGACCAAGTTTTAACTGCAAAGTATCTATGTGGTACAGTGGGTAGAGTGCTAGGCCTACAGTCAAGAAGACATAGGTTCAAAGTTGGCCTTAGACACTAACTAGCTGTATGACCCTGGTCAATTATTTAGTCTCTTTTTTCCCCTCAGTTTTCTTATCTTTAAATTGGGGATAATAATAGCAGCTACCTCCCAGGGTTGTTTTAGGATCAAAGTATTTAGCACAGGGACTGGCACAGAGTAAGTGCTGTGTAAATGTTAGCTATTATTATTGTAATATGTTATTATTATAGCTATTATTATGAATGATACTGAACCAGCTAGTATGTTCTTACAGTTGATTCAAGGTACCCATGATTCATGAGAATTACAAACACAATATGCATTCATTATGCAGTATTATGAATACTGATTATACATATGTTAGGCATGGGTGTGGTTCAGAGGAAAAAAGGTAACAAATCAAAATATTAACTGATAAGGTCCAAAAAATTTTGTGAGTCAGAATTGAGGTTCTACCTCACACCCATAAATTGGCAAAGCTGACAAGAGTTAGGAATAGTCAATGTTGGAAGGGCTGTGGAAAGATAGGAACACTCATTAATAGTTGGTGGAGCTGTGAATTAGTGCAACCATTCTGCAGCATCCGTATCCTTTGACCTAGAGATTCCTGGATGATGCATGCAAGGAGGTTATTAATTAAAAAAAAATAAAAGCTTTGTGTATACCAAAAAATTTGTAGCAGCACTTTTTTTTTTGTGGTAGCAAAGAACTGGAAACAAAGTAGATGCCCATCAATTGTGAAATGATTAAAGCCCCAAAGAAGAATTATGAGAAGATACCTATTCCTACTCTTTTGCAGAGTAAGTGGAAGGGAGGCTGCCCAAGAGCATGGAATACTGCATGGTACCACCAACTTTTGCTGTATTGATCTATTTTGCTGAATATTTTCTCTCCCTCTTTTTTTCGAAGGAAAATTCTTTAAGAGATGACTTGGAGAGGGCATAGAAAAGGGGTACAAGGAAAAATTTAGGTATAAGGAAATTTAGAAAACAAAGGATATCAATAAAATTTATTTTTAAAAAGATGTTTAAAATCTAGTCAGGGAAGGAAAAATAGAGCAAAATATTTGCATATTGGATTGTCTTTTCAAAAAATATTTTAACTAAAATTAAATAGATAGCATGCATAATAAATCTAGATAATATCAAAATTAGAAGGGATGGCCAAAATTAAAATTAATGGAGAATTAGAAACAGAATGAAAGTCAATCAGTATGCTGATCACTGGGGTAAAATGGTTACCAATTGAGGAATTGTAGAAGGAGTTCTGGATTTGGAATAAAAAGTCATGGGTTTGAATTCTATTTCTTCTATGTACTAATTGTGAAACCTTGGGAAATTCAATTAATTTCTCTGGCCTTCACTTTACTCATTTTTAAAATGGTTGTGGTACAATGGGATCTGATTTGAATCCATACACTCTGATTTCAGGTTGAAGTAGATAACTTTTTTTTTTTTTTTGGTGAGGCATTAAGTGACTAGCCCAGGGTCACACAGCTAGTAAGTGTGAAGTGTCTGAGGTTAGATTTGAACTCAGGTCCTCCTGACTCCAAGGTAGGAGCTCTATCCACTGTACCACCTAGCTGCCCCTGAAGTAGATAACCTTTAAGGTAGCATGAGCATGGTGCAGTGTAAAGAATGCCAGATTTGGAATTAGGAGCTATGGGTTCTTCTTCTTCTTCTTCTTCTTCTTCTTCTTCTTCTTCTTCTTCTTCTCTTCTTCTTCTTCTTCTTCTTCTTCTTCTTCTTCTTCTTCTCTTCTTCTTCTTCTTCTCCTTCTCCTTCTCCTTCTCCTTCTTCTTCTTCTTCTTCTTCTTCCTCTTCCCCTTCTTCCTCTTCTTCCTCTTCCTCTTCTTCCTCTTCCTCTTCTTCCTCTTCTTCCTCTTCCTCTTCTTCTTTTATTATTATTTAGATTATATATGTATTTATATCACATATTTGTGTTATATCATTTATATAATATTTATATTTATGTTATTCTATTATATATTATTTTATTATTATCTCTGTAAAATTTCACACGTCACTTAATCCCTCTGCAACTCACTTTTCTTATTTGTAAAATGAGTGGGTTGGATTAGGAGACATCTGGGGTCTCTTTAGGCTATAAATCTATGATCCTATGACAGTGAGGTCCCGTGAAACTCTGACATTGTATGATTTCATGATCTTTTTTGTCATGTCTTCTATCCATACGGAAGAGCAAATACAGAGTGCACAGGATGAGAAGGAATGAATGCAGTGCAATCTACTCCCTTATCAGCAGTGTTCACATCATTTGCAATCACAGATCCATGGACAAATGGAAGTATACTTGTATTGGTCACGTACCAAGAGTCATCAGGAAATCCCCTCACTCTTCATGTTCATGGAGATTCATGAGGGGCTTGCTTAAGAGGGAAGCTACCGTTTGGGGCATCTGTTTGCCTTGTGGGTCCCCAGAAAAGCTGTCATAGTCTGAGGCCACTGAAGGTCAGCACCGACTCAAAGCCATTGCTTGTGAACCCCTTTCATCGTGTTGACTATTGCTGGGTTACAGAATCAGACACAACTGAACAACGAAAACAAGGCAGTCCAAAAGAACATTAGTGCAAAACAAAACTCATCAAACAGCGTAGTAAATAAAAATGACAAGAAAAGATCTCCCCACGCACACTGTCTACTTCCACAGGTTACCATACCACCAGAAGAGAAGGATATAGAAGTGAGAACCCGTGTGACTGGAGGACACACCTGCAAAGAAACATGTGTGGCCGAAGAATATGTGGGAAGGGCCGTGTGCCAAAGAATCACATGGCCGGCTCACAGATCTGGAATGGATCTAAGCTCCTCTACAAACTGGCTGCCACCTACCTTTCTAGACGATTCACATTACTCTCCTTCCCATGGGCCACTTTCTAGCCAAGCTGGCCTGCTAGCTGCTTCCCTGAGCTTAACGTGTCGTCTCTTCTTGTCTTCCTGTTTTCACATAGGGTCTTTCCTAGAAGCCTGCTTTCCCTGCTCATTTCTGCCTCTTAGATTCCAAGGTTTCTTCCAAAGCACAGTTCAGGTTGTTGTTTTGTTATTTCTGACTCTATGTGACCCCATGGACTTTGTCCATACCATTTCCTCCTCTAATGTGTCCCCATTTTACATATGAGGAACTGAGGCACGTAAGAGTGAAGTGACTTGTCCAGGGTCGCAGGGTTAGCAAGTATCTGAGGCTGGATTTAAACCCCGACCTTCCTGACTCCATGCCCAATGCTTTATCTAGTGTGCCACCTAGCCACCCTACGGTTTAGGTGTCAGATCTTGAGCTAAGCCTCTTCTAATCGTCCAATTGTTGGTGTTCCCTCTCTCCTGAAATTACTTTGAATTTACTTATCTGTATACACGTTTTATAGGATACAGTAGGATATAGCCTCCTTAAGGGAAAGGATCATTTTGAATTTTGCCTTTATCTCCCCAGCACTTAATATGGTGTCTTGAACAGAGAGGGTGTTAAATTGAATTGAATAAAATATCAAAGGAGAAATCTAAATTATGAAAAAAAGCAGATGTGTTTATGGAAATGCTATTACTATAGCACTGATACTTGTTCTGCTAGATTATTGTTAAATTCTAGCTGTCCTTGCTTGATGTATTAGAAGCAATATCCAAACCTCTTTCCCCCATCCAGGTTAGGCTTGTTTTCCCTTAAAAGCTAGGTGGCGCAGTGGATAAAGCAACAACCCTGGATTCAGGAGGACCTGAGTTCAAAACCCACCTCAGGCGCATAACACTTACTAGCTGTGTGACCCTGGGCAAGTCACTTAACCTCATTGCCTAGCCAAAATTAAAAAAATAATAATAAAAATAAATAAATAAAAGGTATCGAGAGCATTCTCGAGACTTGGTTGGCTCAGAGGTCCAACGGTTTAGGCTGATGACCTCACCTCCTCATCACCTGAGTATAAAATAGTTATGAGGAGCTGTAGAGGTGCTTGGGTGCTGGTCATGGTGGGCAGCTCAGGCAGGGGAGCTTCCTTCTGCTGAGTCCACTGGAGGTGTCCTCAAAACTTATCCTTCTCCTGTTGTGGCTAAGTAAATTTCCTTTTGTTAACTGCTGGATGATCTGTGTCTCATTTTATTCTAATATGGAAACTACACTACCAGGGAACGGGCCAGAAGCAGGCCCATCCTAAAACACTTTAATAAATCAAATAAGTTCTCTCTCCAGACTTTAATCTGAAAGAAAGAACTGACCCTTTAACAGTATCTCCATATAACTCAGCAGCAACGTTTTCCTCCAGTGCTGTCAGTTTCAGCATATTTCAGATATTCTACAGCTAGGATGCCAAAAATAACAGAAGGGAAGCATTAATGTGCATTAGCAAAGACTGCCTGAAAAATGAACTTTCCTTCTGCTTGAAGATGTAGATGCTAGTTTTCCTAAGAAAGAAACTAATTCTTCTTTGCAAATAAATATTTCATAACAAGATGGTTTCAAACCAATCTGTGAGCAAGCTTGGGGAAAGTTTCATTGTAAAGTCTTCTGGTCGACAATGACCGGATCATATGGGCATACATAGTCATCCAGTTCAATCCCTATTTTTTACAGATGAGGAAAACTGAGGAGCCTTCGTAAGCTAAGTGACATGCCAAGTCATAGGTAGTATGCTGCCAAACTGGGATTTGAACCCAGGCTCTCTGAGAGCTCATTCCATTATACCAATATCACGAAACAGAAAAGTGTAGGAGGTAGGATTTGAACCCTGACCTTCCTGAATCCAAGTTCAACATTAAATCCATCACTTTGTGCCACTTCATCAGCATTTCCTTTGCCTTATTTTGCCTTGTATAAGTTTTTTTATGGTTTAGCTTCCAGGAGTGAGAAGGTGATAGTTCCTCTGGACTCTACCCAGCCAGACCACATAGAGAATAATACTGCATTCGGTTCTGGGCATCACAATCTGGGAGGGATGTTGTTAAGCTGGAAAGCTTTGAGAGGAGGACAACTAGCATGGTGAAAGGTGTTGATTAGTTCAAAGAACTGGAAATATGTGACTTGGAGGAGAGAAAGCTCAAGGAGAATGTGATTTGTTGTTACCTATCTTCTATCTAACATTTATCTTCATTCTGTAACATAGAAGAGAGATAAGATAGCTCCAGAGAGCAGAGATAGGATTAGTGGATGGGAGCTGCAGAGGTGAATTTAGTATTGATGGAATGGAAAAACTTCTTAACACTTAGAGCTCTAAGAGGGCACAGAGCTGCCTCAGGAGGCACTGGTTCTTCCCCCTTTGTTTAGGCAATAGGGTTAAGTGACTTGCCCAGGGTCACACAGCTAGTGAGTATTATGTGTCTGAGGCCAGATTTGAACTCAGGTCCTCCTGACTCCAGGGCTGGTGCTCTATCCACTGTGCCACCTAGCTGCCCCTGGTTTTCCTTCTTTGGAAGTCTTTAAGCAAGGATTAGATAGATGACTATTTGTTGGATGTATTGCAATGGGAATTCTTTTTTTGGGGGTATGGGTTGCACTAGTTGGCTTCTGAACTCCCTGCTGCCAACTTTGATATTTTCAGAATTTACTTACTGTGATAAATTAAAAAAAAACCCGAGAGACAGTTTCTGGGTAATTAATAATCAATTTATTAATTAGTCTAGCTAATAATCAATAATTGATGGTCATTGGTTTCTTTCAGTAACCAGACACCTAATGGAGACCCTGAATGCCTTAAATATTTTTTTTTGAAAGGGAATGTTCCTGACAGGAGAAATCAACCCTGATTGGTGGACATTTAATGAGGAAGTGGGCTAGGAGTCTTCAGCTCCTCCAGCTGAGAACATGGCTTGATTATGAGACTCAGCTGCCTCCAGCAATCTGGACAGAGGAATCCCATCTCCATCCAGACCACTCTGATTGTTTTTTTCCTTCATGAGTTGGGTCACCCTAAATACAAGGGAGTGGTGTGAGGATGTGGGCTTATTCCCTAAGGACAAGAATTCACCTAGATTCCATTCTGTTTACACTCCAAGCAGAAATAAGGCCTCCTAATGGGTAGAGTCCTTCCCAAGATGGAGGAGTACATACCCCAAGAATTAGGGCAATTTCCTCTACTAGCCATGGGTTTTTTTTTCCTTTTTTTTTTTGGCAACTGGGGTTAGGTGACTTGCCAAGGGTCACACAGCTAGTAAGTGTCAAGTGTTTGATCTGAGGCCAGATTTGAACTCAGGTTCTCCTGACTTCTAGGCCAGTCCTCTATCCACTGCGCTGCCTAGCTGCCCCTAGCCATGTTTTTTTTTGAGACTAGGTGACTGACCTATAGAGTCTGTTCCCTAAATGAGGAAATAAAAAGCCTGGATCCTAATTAATATTGGGTTATTGATATAATAACTTCATTACACTCATTATCCCAAACTCTTCAGCTTCTGAGCCCAGATGAAGATTCAAGGCTTTTGACTCCCAGCCCATTCCTATTCTCCCTCTACCATGATGAATCAAAACTAGGTGATTCTGCCAGACAATTCCCACCTCTACTTATTCTTTTAAGATTACTATGAGAGTTAGTAAGCCAATTTTAATTGATTTATAGTGGCAATAACTTTGCCTACCAAATTTTAATTTAAAAAATTATCATTTTGAAGAAATGAACATAAAATGCTTTACTAAGATTAAGAACATGCTTTAAGCTCAAACTTCCCTTGCACTGGCAAGTGAAATAAAGTCACTGTTGTACTTCAGTACAGCAGTGAATTTGTGAGCTCAGTGATGTGAGTGATCCTTTCCTCAGTGCAAATTGTGGCACATCTGTGCTTTCTCATCTTGTGCAATTGCTGTCCACCACTTTCCAAGAATTCTCTTTAAAGAATCTACCTAACATAATAGAAGACTTCCTCTTGTTACTTTGCCTGTTTCATGGTGATCCGCACAACGTTTGGACTGCCACTTGATTAACTCTCATTCTCACTACGTGACTGATTCCATCTCTTTATGATACTTCTTTGTATGCAGGCCTCCATTTGTAATACCTTATAGTTAACTAATACCCATCTTGCATTGGTGCACTGTTCTTTGAAATACCTGCTATTTTGAATCTTCAAATCTTGGGGTAAACACCTCCAGAAAGGCATTTTTGGCCTCAAGAAATGCCAAAGAACATTGGACTTCTGCAGCAGGTAACAGGTTGGATCATTGCAAGAACAGTTGCACTTTCCCAAATGTGATCCAGCCTGCTTTCCTTGTCTCCTCCATTCTGGGGCCAACTCATCGTCTACTTTATTTAAGAGATATGCATTGATGGAATGGGTAATGAGATGGTGTGGTGGACAGAACATTGGGCCTGGAGTCAGAAAGACTAACTGAATTCCTGAGTTCAAATCCCACCTTAGACCCTTAGTAGCTGTGTGAACTGGGCAAATCACTTAACCTCTGTCTGCTTCAGTTTCTTGGGGTTGCTTAATGGTACAGTGGATAGAGTGCCAGGCCTGGAGGTAGGAAGACTCAACTTTGTGAGTTCAAATTTGGCCTCAGCAAATCCAGCCTTAGACCACTAGCTGTGTGACTCTGGGCAAGTAACTTAACCCCAATTGCCTTACCCCAAAAGAAGAAAACAAGAAAAAAAACCCTACCAAATCTGGCCTCAGACATTTACTGGTTGTGTGACCCTGGGCAAGTCACTTAACCCTGTTTGCCTCAGTTCCTCATCTGTAAAATGATCTGGAGAAGGAAATGGCAAACCTTTGCCAAGAAAACCCCAAATGGGGTCATGAAGAGTTGGACATGACTGAAAAATGATTAAACAACAAAGCAGTTTCTATACTGCAAAATAGGAATAATAATGACACCTGTATCTCTGAGTTTTTGTGAGGATCAAATGAATAACATTCATAAAATACTTAGAGCAATGCTTATATGACATAGGTACTTAATAAATGCTGATGTTTCATTCCTTCCTTCATCAATGTCAAACATAGCTTCCACAAAAGTCATACTCAGATACTTTGCTGTGCTATGGAGGTGATCTTGGACTCTCAAAGGTGATACCAATGAGAGTTCAAGTTCTGGCATATTCTACCAAGTACAAAAGATTTCTGTTATATCCCTAGAAACAATGTTTGCCATTCAATTAATGACTAGCGTAATATGGAAAGTCTCATTTCTAGAAAATTGGCTAATAGATTGTAAATTCTTTGGCCAGGTAGTGTGGCAGAGTTGGGAGGATGCTGGACCTTAATTTAGAGAACTGAGGTTTTAAGTCAAGTCGAATCAAAAAGCATTTATTAAGTACCTGCTATGTGCCAGGTGCTGTGCTAAGTGCTGGATGTATAAAAAAAAAGGTTAAATAGTCCCTTTCCTCATGGAGCTCACAATCTAATCGGGGAGACAATGTATAAATTACTATGTATAAAGAAGATGTTTAGAGGATAAATGAGAGATAATCTCAGAGGAAACACATCAAGGTTAAGGATTAAATTTTGATTTAAATTCCAGCTCTGCCACTTACAACCTCTGCGACCTTGGACACATCATTTGACCTACCTGGACTTCAGTTTTCTAAACTAGAAAATGAGAGAAGAATCTATATTGCCTTTAGGGTCCCTTCCAGCTCTAAAGCCATGATTTGTGAATTTATGAAACCAATAAAAATAGTTTACTTTTTTATAGAACCTCAGAGTTGGAAGGAATCTCAAGGGTCGACCCCAACCCATATATGAAGACCTCCTTACATGATGTTCCTGATAAGTGCGCATCTTGTCTCTGCTTTGAAGGACTCCAATGATGGGGAAACCACATCTGCCTAAGTAGCCTTACCCACTTTTGGACAGTTCTCATTGTGAGGAAGTTTTTCCTTCCATTGAACCAAAATTTTTCTTTTTGTAATTTCTATCCATTGTTCTTAATTCTGCCCTCTGGCCAAGAAGAACAAGTCCAACTCCTCTTCCATGTCACTGTCCTTCAAATAATTGGAAGCAGTCATCGTGTCCTTCCATGTCTTCTCTTCTTTAGGCTAGACATTTTAAAATTTTTCAAACACGATATGGAGTAATCTCTAATCCCTTCCCACCTTTGTCATTCCCCTCTGGATATACTACAGTTTGTCATTGACTTTCCTAAAATGTCTGAGAGAGGTTAAAAGACTGGGCCAAGTTCACACACCTAACAATTGTCTGAGGTAGGATTGGAAGAAATGTGGTACCCTGGAAAGAGCGCTAAATTTGAGCTCATAGGACATGAGTTTTTGAATCTCTGTTTTGCCACTTACTGTTTGACCTTGGGCATATCATTTGACATAGTAAACAATAAATGTTTTCTCATTCATTGATTCATTCAACCTCTTTGGGCCTCAGTTTCCTTATCTGTAAAATAAGAGAGTTGAACTAGATGAGATCTGAGTCTCTTTCCAGCTCTGGATCTATGATCCTATGTTCCCTGGCCATTTGAGAGACAAATGCCAATGAGAGGTCTAGGTGTTAAGAGGGCAGTAGATGTAGGCAGAAGGAGTTAGAATTGCTTTGGTTGTTTAGTCATTTTTCAGTCATGTCTGACTATTTGTGACCATTTTGGGATTTTCTTGGTAAAGATACTGGTTTGCCATTTCCTTCTCTGGCTCATTTTACAGAAGAGGAAACTGAGGCAAACAGGTTAAGTGACTTGCCCAGGGTCACACAGCTAGCAAGTGTCTGAGACCAAATTTGAACTTAGGAAATGGAGCCTTTCTGACTCCAGGCCTGGCACTCTGTGCACTGTGGAATTGCTAAACAGTGCTTTAAAAAAAAAAAGACCTGAGATGCTCATATATATGTAATCAGTTCATAAATCTATTCCAACCAAGGACTCAGGTTGACTCCCTGGAAACAGTATGCCCTGTTTGTTTCATACTCACAACCCTCAGGCTGCTTGGTGATGTTCTGTGATGTCCTTTCCTCTTTATAGTTACCCTTTATGTTAATTTTAACAAGATTTCACCGGTATGTTGGGAGGGAGGGTGGGAGAGATGCATGATGAGATTTGCCCCTGACCCCTTACCCTAGTAGAGATGGCTCTGCTTATATATGCACACTACTGTTCTTTTTCTTAACTGAAAATGTGACCTGAGTGCCCCTGCAATCTTGGCTTTCAAACCTAGAGCTAATCAAAAAATAACTTCAAACCCTACAGTAATGTGTAGCTTCTTTCAAATTTCCTCATCTCTAAACCAGTGATAAAAATCAATTCAACAAAGCTTGATAGGAACATTCTTTCCTGGGGTGAAGTCAGTAATGACAAGTTAAGGGATGAATTACAAACCTCTGCAAATGGGGCTTATAATGGAAACTGCAAGTCAACTATGTAACAACAGCACAAAAAAATCTGATGCTCTGACACAGTTGTTCATTGCCTGGGTGGGTCATCTACTTTCCAGCACGAAGAAATTGTTTGCTTCAACTCTTGCTGATTGAACAGAAGAGATATCAACAGAGTTGGACTGGAGCAATATCAGAAATCATCTGAATATATCAACTACCTGAAAGTTCTCGTAGAAAAAAATAAAGCCAAAATGTCAATGTGGGGTGTCCCAAGAACCTTAGTGCACCTTTAAGGTATCAAAGCTGAAATGAGTAGGAGTGCTGGACTTGGAGTTAGGAAGACCTAAGTTAAAATCCTGCCTTAGACACTTACTAGCTGTGGGATTCTGGGAAAGTCACTTAATTTCTTCCCGCCTCAGATTTGTCATCTGTAAAATGGGGATAATAATAGCACCTCCCTCCCAGGGTTGTTGTGAGATACCGTGACATATCTCACATGAAATAACATGTATATCGCAGTGTTTCATGAAATTAAAGTGTCATATTAAGTGCTAGTGTTATTATGAAAGCTTAAAAGTGTACTAAAACTTTTGGGACAGCTAGGTGGTACCATAGTGGATGGAGCACTGGGCTTGGAATCAGGAAGACTCATCTTCAGGAGTTCAAATCTGGCCTCAGACACTTATTAGCTGTGTGATCCTGGTAAGTCACTTAATTCTGTTTGCCTCGATTTCCTCATCTGTAAAAAATGAAGTAGAGAAGGAAATAGCAAGCCACTGCAGTATCTTTGCCAAGAAGACCCTAGATGGGATCATGAAGAGTTGGATGTAACTGAACAACAAAGACTTTTGGAACACCCTGTAGAGTGCAGGCAGTTTCAAATGAGGCATTTAGGGGAATGAGTGAATGTGTAAAAGAGATAGATGAAGAAAGTCCCTGATCATACTGGGGAGTTTTCCTAATGCCCTGATAACACAGTGTGAAGGGAGTAACTTGGAGGTGGCCTTGATCAAATGAAAGTTTCCTAAACAATCAATGACATAATATGGTGTAGGCCATTATTAGTGCTGTTAAAATTGAAAAAAGTTCATCTATCAGCCTACTCAGGTTACAGGGCATTGGAAACTGGATGAAAGCAACAGATGGAACATAGGGAAATCTAGTGATTGGCTGACCATACTCCTTTTGGCCTTTCGAAGGAAGCTGGTTCCTATTCTGCCTCTCTAAGTTACTGGGGACTTATTCTTCCAACCTCCCTGCTGTCTTTTCCAGAGTGCAGTAAGGCAAAAGATTTATTCCTGTACCTGATATGAAGCAGTCATGATAACTTGTGACTGAAGAATATGGCCACAGGAGATGGGTGCTTGCACAGGTTAGGAGGGGAATTCCAGGACACCAGTTTGCCTTTTTGTATAAAGCAAAGGGATTCTGCATTCCCTTGAGTGTATGATACCAGAATCCAGGGTTCTAGCAAAGAAAGGAGAGCTTTAGGTCAGCATCGACTTGGATTGTTGCTTCACGGGTGGTTTCAAGTTTAAGAGTTCTTGATTTTGAGAGTTCTTTAAAGCAGGGTTACCAGATGCATTCTGATTCTTGGAGAAGTAATGACAGTCCTCCTACCTGACTGCTCCTTCTCAGTGCCTTTGCTGATTCATCACTCTAGTCACACCCACCAACTATGGTTGTACTCTACAACTTTGGCCTGGCTTCCCTTCTCTTCTCTTCTTTTTCTCCACTTGCTTACTTGGTGACCTTATGAGTTCTCATGAGTTCAATTGCAATCTCTATGCTCTATATATCCAGGCCTAGTTTCTCTCAGAGGCTGCAATTAGAAATGCACATAAAAGTATTGGGTCAGCCAGGTGGGGTAGTGCAGAGAGCGCTAGGCCTGGAGTCAGACAGGCTCTACTTTCTAAGTTCAAATCTGGCCTCAGATGTTTTACAGCTGTGTGACCCTGGGCAAGTCACTTAACTCTGTTTGCCTCAGTTTCCTCATCCATAAAATGAGCTGGAGAAGGAAATGACAAACCACGCCAGTATCTTTGCCAAGAAAACCCCAAATAGGGTCACAAAGAGTTGAACATGAATGAAATGAATGAACAAAATCAGACTATTGTCTTTTGACAAATTCATTCGCAGCATTCTTCTTGGGGGAGCATCCAATAAGAACTGGTGGAAAGGCATCTGGAGAAGACAAGAGATCAAGGTTGAGTGGAAGGTGGCAACATGCATTGATAGAGGAAGCTTCTTCATCTGGGTATTCCCTTTCCCTTTTATACTATTATGTATCAAAGTGTCATTGAGATCATGTTGTTTGTTGCTGATATGACATTGCCAAATCATTATTGGATATTGCGTTTTGGAATGTTGAGTCACTAAGGTCATTTGGTTTTTGGAAAACTAATACACAGAAACAGGATTTGACTGTTGTTGGTGACTATTATTGATTTGTTTTTTGTGGGGGAGGAGGTTCTTATTGACTATAACTATAATGATATTTTAAAGACCAACCATGCTGTGGACAGTTTGGAGAAGTATAGAACACAGGCCAAGAAATACAGGGATGAAGAGAAAGCAGTCAAAGTATCTGAAAGAATAGTATATCACAGTGTCCCCAAAGAGATAAGCTCTAATGGGGCTGTTTAGAAACCAGTTACAAATTCCCTCCTGCTCCAATCCCCAATCTAATCCATTGTATCTGGTCAACTCAGATCATATTTACATTTACTAGGACACCAGGGACAACCTCAAGCATCTTTCCACCTGTCTTAGGATTTTGCATAACTCACCTGCCCCCATTTTCTACCTCTTATTCTTGCTCTGGAAATAGTAATCAAATCAGTACTAGTCAAATCAAGTCAACAAGAATTTATTAAGTGCCCACTGTGTTCCAGGCACTGTGCTAAGTGCTGGGGATACAAAGAAAGGCAAAAAAGAAAAAAAACCAAAGCAAATTAAAAAAACCCCAGGCCCTGCTCTCAAGGTGCTCACAATCTAATGGGAGAGACAAGATGCAGACAACTATGCACAAATCAGATATATACAGGATAAATTGGAGATAATTAACAGGGGGCAAATTCTGTCATCAAGAGAAATTGGAAAAGGCTTCTAGTAGAAGATGGGATTTTGGCTTGGACTTGCATGAAGCCAGGAGATAAAGATGAGAGGGGAGACAATTCCATGCTGGAGGCAAGCCAGTGAAAATGCGTTGTCAGGAGATAGAAGGCTATGTGCAAAGTGTAGCATTAGTACAACCATTGCTACTGAAAGAGGTATGACAATCTATACCCCTGTGGCTCCACTCTCCCTGTGATTCTCAAGACCTTCGCTATCTTCCCTGATTACCACTCCTCCATATATGTTGTATCCCTTCATTAGAGCATTAGCGTGTATCATCTTATTAGAGTGCTCCTCAAGGGCACAGAATGTCTCGTTTTAAAATTGTATCTCTAGCACCTAGCATAGTACTTGGCACATGGGAGCCATTTAATAAATACTTGTTAGTTGATTAATAGATTGATGGATGAATTGAAGTTAGGGAATCCTTGAGTCCAAAATATTTCCCCAGGTATGGGTCACTTAGACCAGAAGAAAGGTCAACTCAGATCAGTCAGATCTCCCTAAAGAAGCCAAAGGAAAACAAGATGGAAGATGAAATATTATACATAGCAACTTGTCTCAGAAGGGGAAAGTGGCTTGGGACTAGAGCTTAAACCAGCTTCAGGGAAAACAGGTCCTCAAGAAGTTAATCTTTCCCTCCACCAAATATTCCTGGATTCACCGAATCTTGTTTACTGACATATGGTTTTGCTGGGTTGATGGTGGATCTTAAATGACAAATATATTCCAGCAATTTTATGAAGGGCACTTATAGCATTTATATCTATGTATCTATGTCTATTCCTATATCTAAATATGCACATATGCAATCTATATACACATATATGTTACAGATATCCATATATGCTAGATACACTCTCTCTGTCTCTCTGTCTTTGTCTCTCTCTCTATCATAGATCTATCTCAGTCATTGCAACCCATGCAGGTTCCATACCTCCACGGACTGAGGGAGAAGAAGTAGATGGTTTATGACCTTGGAGTAATGTGAAGAAATCACTGGTGTCAGCAAGAATGAATGAAAAAAAAAACAACCCTATTTCTTAAGCCTTAATATGTGCAAACCACACTGCTAAACCCTGGGGTTATGAATTAAAAAAAAAGTACCTGCTCTCAAGGAGCCCAGATTCTAATAGGAGGACAGTATATGTAGGAGGTTTCAGCTATATGTCCAATGGGAAGGACTCAAGGATTTTAAGATGCAGCAACAAAGCATTGCTAACAGTAAGACTAGTGGAGGTGTTGGAATTCCAGCTGAGATATTTTAAATCCTAAAAGATGATACTGTTACGGTGCTGACTCAACATGCCAGTAAATTTGAAAAACACAATCGTGGCCACTAGATTGGGAAATATCAGCTTATGTCCCTATCCTAAAGAAGGGCCATGCTAAGAAATATTCACATTATTGAACAATTGTGCTCATTTCACACACCAGCAAGTTTGTGCTTAAGATTCTGCAAGCTAGGCTTCAGTAGTATGTGAACTGAGAATTACCAGAAGAGCAAGGCTGGTTTTCAGAGGCAGAAGAACTAGAGACCAAATTTCCAACATTTGCTGGATTATGGAGAAAGCAAGAGAATTCCAGAAAAACATCTACTTCTGCTTCATTGACTACACAAAAGTCTTTGACTGGATCTCAGCAAAATGAGGTAACTCCTCAAAGAGATGGAAGTACCAGATCATCTTACATGTCTCCTGAGGAACTTGTAGCCAAGATTCAACAGTTAGAACCTAATATAGAACAACTGATTGGGAAAAGAATTGGGAAGAGATTGGGAAAGGAGTTCAACAAGGCTGTCTATTGTTACCTTATGGATGTAACTTATATGCAGAGAACATCGTGAGAAATGCCAGGCTGGACAAATCAAAAGCTGGAAATATCAATAATCTCAGATATGCAGACATACCACACTGGTGGCAGAAAGTGAAGAAAAATTAAGAAGCCTCTTGAAGGTGAAAGAGGAGAATATAAAAGCTGGCTTGAAGCTTAACGTCAAAAAAATTAAGATCTTGGCAGCCGATAGCCGTCATTTCCTGGCAAATAGAGGTAGAACAAATGTAAGCTGTGTTGGATTTTTTATTCTTAGGCTCATTGATCACTACAGATGGTGAATGCAGCAATGCAGCTTGCTTGTTGGAAGGAAAGCTATGGCAAATCTGGACAGCATACTAAAAACCAGATACAGCACCTTGCTGACAAAGGTCTGTTTACTCAAAGCTATGTTTTGTTTTTTTTTTCAGTAGCAATGTATGGATGTGAGAGTTAGACTATAAGGAAAACTGAGTGCTACAGAATCAATGCTTTCCAATTGTGGTGCTAGAGAAGATTTTTTGAGAATCCCTTGGACAGCAATGAGATGAAATCAGTCAATACTTAAAGAAATTAATTGAAGCCATTCACTGGAAGGTCAAATACTGAACCTGAAGCTTAAATACTTTGGCTACATAGTGAGAAGATGGGACTCATTAGAAAAGACTCTGATGGGGAAGATCGAAGGCAAAAGGAAAAGAGAATGGCAGATGGATAAATAGTGTCATGGAAACAACGAACATGATCCTGGAGAGATTTTGAGAGATAGTGGAGGCTAGAAGGGCCTGGCGTGCTTTGATCTGTGGGGTCATGAAGAGTTGGACATGACTGAACAACAATAAACAAAGCACAGGATGAGGCATCTTCTTTAATGTCATTTCCATTGATAAAACCTTGTCTATTGAACTATTTGATAGCACCAAAGACTTTAGTATTAAAAACCTTATTTTTGGGTCTTTCATAGCTGTGGATATCGAGGAAGGAGAAGCAGTTACTAGGTCACATCTCTACAAAGATTGCTTCCTGGGATGATGGCTGTGGAGGCTGGGCTAGAAGTAGCGCTGAGGTCTGGGAAGGGAGGAGCCATGATGTGATGGTGAACAGAATGATCCTGGTATGCATAGGCTTGGCAGACATTTATGGAGTATCAGTGTTGATGCAGACCAATGCCAGTCTGTTCAAAGCTGTGGTGGAGTGTGATAGGAAGTGACCTGTAGCAACATTACCTGGATGCTCTGACAATCCATTCCTCATGTGAGGAAATTGATAAGAAGATGGTGGCCAGAGGTGGCAGAGAGCATTGAGGAAGTCTTGAACTTTCCACCTCAAGGGATGACCTGGAGAAGTTTGACCTTGGTGACTCTCTAATGCCTAAGAAATATAAAGATTGTGGGGAAAAATCACCATGAGAGCTGGAGTGTTCTCACTATATGAATAGATCATGGGCTGTATTCAAAGAGCAATATACCCAACCCACCTCAATGGTTCTTTTATCTTTTCAAGAAGGATCTTTAAAAATGCCCTCTTCTGAGATGGAGGACCTCAGAAATCACCTGAAGGGACTCTTGTTCAATGGTTTTTGTTGTTGTTCACTTGTTTCAGTTGTGTCTGACTATTCATGACCCCATTTGGGTTTTTCTTGGTAGAGATGCTGGAGTGGTTTGCCATTTCCTTCTCCATCTCATTTTACAGATGAGGAAACTGAGGTAAACAGGGTTAAATGACTTGCCCAGGGTCACACAGCTAGTAAGTATCTGAGACCAGATCTGAACTCAGGTTTTCCTGACACTAGACCTGTTACTCTATCCACTGTGCAACCCAGCTGTCCCTGGTCAGTGGTAAAATCATGAAATTCCATAGTTTTCATGTCTCATCTATAGTGGTAGTATGGAAGAAGACTAGAAAGATCAAAATGTTTTTAGACTGAACAAAAGACCTAAGGTGGGTCAGTGATCCATTCCATAGATTCAGATTGCCCAGATGTATCTGCTAGTCTGTCAGTGATTTTCAGGCTTAGACCTTCACAGTAGATATTATCAGATACCTATAGCAGAGGAAGATAAAGAGAAAATAAATGAGAAAATGACATTCATCTTCTTAGGAGGAGTTTATCAGTTTCAGGGCACAGTTCAAGGAATTTCTGCTGTCCATCACAGTCCCACCATAGTATGTAATATTTATAATGTACAACTTTGATATGTATGCTGTGTATAATTGTATGCTATTTATGTATTTGGTCTGTGGTATGCAACTTTATTATATGTTCTATGTGTTTGTACATGTGACATATTCTTGAATCTGGTCTGCGTGTGTACTTTGAATAATTATCTATGACTATTGCTCTATAATAATTAATGAGCATTTTCATGTATTTCTGTAAATGTCCCTGTGTACCTGGTAAAATTTTCAGAAACTTCATTTTTTTTTTTTACTGATAATAATAGTGAGCATTTCTATAGTGCTTTAAGTTTGCAGAGTTTTTCTTTTAATATTATCTCATTTTATCCTCAAAACAGCCTTATGTGCAGAGGCTATTATGATCCCCATTATATAGAGGAGGAAATTGAGGCAGGCAGATGTTAAATGATTTGCCCAGGATCACACAGCTAACAAGTACCTGAGTCTGAATTTAAACTCAGGCTTTCCTGGCTCCAGGCCCAGTGTAACATCAGCTGCCTCTAAGAGAGCTTATAATGCAGGTGACGGTTGTCCTTAGTGTTAAAGGATGTTTCCAGAATAGTTTCAATTTTCTGAAAGTCCAACACATTTGGGTAGACTTCACAAAGTGATACATACCTGCATTGATTCAGTATGCTGAAAGAATTTGTGGCTATGATCAAACTATTGCTATATGTATATGTGAGTATTAATGTATGTGTGTGTGTGTGCATGTATGTGTGCATATGTGTGTTGGTTGTGATAGGGAAATGGGAGCAGTAGACGCATGTTTACTTCCGAGATTGGGAAGGTGCAATACTCATGAATGATCAAAAGGATGGGATAGTTTCTTTGCGTACAATTGTTTCTTGGAATCACTAAACGAAAAATTACTTGATTCCAGAGCCTGCAGTCTGTTACAATTTCTGGGAGACTTTTAATAAATCCCAGATAGTGAATGAATCTAGTCTGTGCCTTTTGCGTTTTCATGAGTTTCCTCTCCTGGGTTAGTTCAGATATAGGTAAACATTCTTCATATTACATACCTTGGCTCCAATTCCAAATACTCAACATGTCTAAGACATAACTCATTGCCTTTTCCCCCTAAACCTGCTCCTCCTTCAAACTTTTATTTTTGCTGTGGAACACCATTATCCTCCCAGTTACTCAAGTTGGTAACCTCTCCTTTATCCCCTATGTCCAATCAGTTACCATCAAGGTATTTCAGTGGATAGAGGGCTGTATGTGGAGTCAAGAAGACCTGAATTTAAATCCTACCTCAGACACTTACTAGTTGCCTGACTTATGGCAAATCACTTAACCTCTCGTCTCAATTTCTTCATCTGTAAAAAGGGATAATGCACTTACACCACAGATCCTGCTGTGAGGATCAAATGAGATAATACATAGAGAGTGAGGGGCAGCTAGATGATACAGTGGATAGAGCGTTGGGTTTGGAATCATGAAGACTCATCTTCCTGAGTTCAAATCTGGCTTCAGATGTTTACTATCTGTGTGACCCTGGGCAAGTCACTTCCCTCTGTTTGCCTCAGTTTCCTCATCTGTAAAAATGAGCTGGAGAAGGAAATGGCAAACCACTGCAGTATCTTTGCCAAGAAAACACCAAATGGGGTCACCAAGAGTCAGATACAACTATACAACAATAACAACACAGAGAGTGATTTGCAAACCTTAAAGATTTGTACAATTATTAGTAATCATTATTATTATTCTACCTCCACCTCTCATATCCATCTCCTTCCTCTAATCCTGTAGCTAGGATTCACCCTAGTTGAAACTCCCATCACCTTTTGCTTGTACTACTGAAATAGGTGCCCAGGTTGAGGTTAAGCTATAAATGCCCTGAAGAGCCCATACTGAGGCAGACAGGGAAAGGTTGAGAGCTTGATTAGTTGTGGGAGGGAGGAGGGCGAGGCAGGTAGGGTATCTGGAGTCAGGAAGCCCTGAGTTCAAATCAGATCTCAGACACTTACTAACTGAAGACTCTGGACAAGTTACTCATGTTTGCCTCAGTTTCCTCAACTATAAAAATGGGGATAACAATAGCACCTACCTCCCAGGATGATTGGGAGGATCAAATGAGATAATATTTGTAAAACATTTTGCAAACCTTTAAGCATTATGTAAATGATAGCTGTCATCAACATCATCATTATTACTGTTATCGTATCGGGAAGAAGACCCATGGTTGACTCTTTCCAACAAGGCAGAAAGTGACCCATCTTCTCACCCTTTGCTCATTTGTTTATTACATACTTTGCTGGTCATGCCAAAGCCCTTCAGAGACTGGGGCTCCCACTCTGGAGACTTTGCAGCAATGTGCTGCAGGGCTCTGTCAGTCCTATAAAGTTCACCATTTTAATCAACAACTGTACTCTGAAGAAAGATGACCAGTGATAAATTTGCAGCCAACTCAAAGGTAGGTGGGAATGATAGCTAATATGTTAATGACCAAATCGAGATTTTAAAAGACCTCGACAGAATGGGATGACAGGTTAAAATTAAGAAGATGAAATTTAACAAGGACAAATGCGAAGGCTTTCATTTAGATTAAAAAAAAAAGATCAGTTGTATGAATGCAGGGTGAGAGAAACCTGTTTTAACAGCTGTTTGTGTGGAAAAGACCTGGGGATGTCTGGAGAAGAATATGTGGAGGCGTTGTGAGAAGGACTTGGGAGGATTTCAGAATGGTTTCCAAATACTTTGAGGGTTATCATATGGAAGAGAAATTAGATAGACTGCATTTTTTGGCCATTGAATGGTCAAGAACCATTTAAGGTTCTTGAGGATGATCTAAGGTTAGTGTTAAAAATTCTTTAAGCAGTCAATAATGGTCCATTTACATTACAAATTTATTTTTCTTCCGTGACAAGTATGTGAACGTTTTAAGCATTATGATTTAGTTTCTGCAATGATTTGGAGCTTTTGGGGGCATATGTTATCATTGTAGTTATTATAAATGCTTAATGAATAAATCTAAAAGATATTAAAAGTAGCATATTAAATTACCGTAGTGGTTCACAATACTTTTTTTTTAGTTATTGTTGAAAGGGATTTACAGAACAAAATACATTGGTAACCTAGCCCAGAGCAGAGATTCTTAATCTTTTTTTGTATTAGGCACCCCTCCAGTAGTCTGGTGAAGTTTATGAAGCTCTTCTTAGAAAAATGTTTTTAAATGAATAAAATAAAATATGTGGAATTACAAGGGAAGCCAATTATATTGAAATACAGATATCAAAATTTCAAAAAATTGTGTTAGACTAATATTGGTATTTATTAACACATTAAATAGCAAGATGTTATATCTAAAATAGAGGAAATTTAAAGTCAATATTTAAAAAAGACGTTACCAGTGTGAAGGATGTTTTTACTTTAGATTAAATAATATTTAAGTGTGAGGTGGTCTTTGACAAAGTAACATGCTTAATCATAGACCTAGATTATTTAGGCATTTTGGAGAGAGTTTAAAATCTCAGGCTGGAGAGGGCTTAATTAAATCCTAATTTCATTGTGGAGAAAATAGGAGGCCATTTGGAGGGGAGTGGGATGGACCCAAGTTAAGAACCTAGTCTAGGGGCAGCTGGGTGGCACACTGGATAGAGCACCGGCCCTGGAATCAGGAGGACCTGAGTTCAAATGTGACCTCAGATCAAACACTTGACACTTACTAGCTGTGTGACCCTGGGCAAGTCACTTAACCCCAGTCACCTAAAAAAAAAAAGTCAGTGAAATAAAGAACCTAGCCTAGAGGCAAAACTTGGACTAATGGATGGGCATGTAGACTTTTAGGTCATTCTAAAGCAGAACTATCTAATAATTAGAGCTGTCTTAAAAAGGGAATGAATTGCTTTGGAATAGAATGATTTCGTTAAAATTGTAAATGTTTGAGTAGAAATGAATAACAACTTGTCAGGGGCATTTTCTTCTCTGTGGTTCTATCTTGCATAGGCTTTTTAGAAGCCTCAGATAATTGCCCAAGAAGAGCAGTTTGGGGATAGAACTAGTTCATCCATGTGCAAAGGAAAGTAATTTACTCTGTTTCCTAGCAAAGGTACTCTTAACAGTAACAATAATGTCATTGTTTGCTGTTGTTCATTCATTTCCAAGTCTTTGTGCCACCATTTGGGGTCTTCTTCAGCTCATTGTACAGATGAAGAAACTGAGGCAAGCAGGGTTAAGTGACTTGCCCAGGGTCATAAGTGTCAAGTGTCTGAGGTCGGATTTAAACTCAGGTCCTCCTGACTCCAAGGCCAGAGCTCTGTTCTCTGTGCCCCCTAGCTGCCCCTAACTCCAGGCCCATTTGCTCTGTGCACTATGGTGCCAACTAGCTGTCTCAGCATTAAGTTTAGTTTAAAATTAGGAGCCAGATAAAAATAGGGGTGAAATTGAACTGACACTATTAGAATATAAGTTCCTAAAGGGCAGGAATTGTTTTTCATTTCTTATCTTTGTAGTCTCAGTGACTAATACAGTGCCTTGTATAAATTATTTGTTGAATTGAAATAATTACATTTCAGGCAAGGTCTATGGTCTTTAGGCAGTTTGGAAAGTATTTCAACTCCTAGATTGGAGAAGTCTTAATTAAATCCTAAAGCTTCATTGTGGAAAACACTGGTGGTCCTTTGGAGTCAGGGTGGAAATGGGAAGGAAGGCCCTACTGTCACAGCCTCAGAGAAAGGATGCCTTCTGGAGAGGCTGGCAATACTAAAAACAAATTTTACTGATGTTTCCCTTAAGGTTGACCGTGCTGTTTTCTCTCTTCCCTCAAAGCCAGGCATAATACATGTGAACTGCTTTTTAGGGGACTCCCCTAATGCCCAAGGGTAGTTCCTTTTATTTATTTATTTTTAATTTTTAATTGATTTTATTTTTTTATTTATAGAGTAAAATAAACATTTCTGTAACAGTATAAAAAAGACGATTGCACATGAAACTGCAATCTGTTATATACAACTTGCTATTCCTTTAAAATACATAATAGTTATCATGTAAATTTATTTTTCCCTTTTTTTCTTCCTCCTCTCCCCCATAGCTACCATTAAATACAAATATGTGTGTGTATATATATATATTATATGCATATAATATATATATATATGTTATATATATAATATGTATATTATATATATATATATATATATGTGTATTATATATATATATATATATATATATATATATGTAAAATCGTTCTATATAGACTTCTATTTATCAGTTCTTTCTCTGGATGCAGATAGCATCTTCATACTTCCTTTGTAGTTCATTTCTCAAATAGTCAAATAATCAAAATGACTTGTTCACTCAAAATTGTTCTTAAAACAATCACTTAGGTTTTTGTAAGGCATGACTTTTTGCCACTTTGGGCAAGCAGTAAGCATTAGACCTAGTTTTGTTAGCACTGAAACTGTATTGGACCTTTATTGAATTCATCTACCACTGTCAATAAATCGTTAGATGTTTCGTTGTTTGTGGTTTGTAGTTTTGAGGCCTTATCTTGAGGGAGAAAAAAATCTTCTCATTTTACAGATGAGGAAACTGAGGCCTGCAGAGATTAAGTGACTTGCCCAAGGTAACACTGCTAATGAGTAGCAGGATAGGTACGCTTTTACTATCTGTTCTCCAAGACCTTCATTGGCTTTTCCATTGATTCAGAATTCAACTTCCATTTCACTTTCTTTTCTCTGACGTTCTTGCAGCAACGACCGCACGTACTGTTTTCTTAGTTCTGCTTATTTTGCTCTGTATCAGCTCATACAGAGCTTCCCACATTTCTACAGATGTTGTAGCTTTTCAAGTGTCATCTGGACTCTAGATGGATGAAAGACAACAATGTCCATAATGGACAATTCTGAAAAATACCCTGAATAAATTTTTGTTCATTAATCAGTCTGTAAACAAGCATTCATTAAGTGTCTACTAAAAGGTACTGGGCTAGGTGCTGGAGATATAAAAACAGAAACAAAGAGTTTACATGATAAGTATGGATTGAATTGAAGTGAGAGAAATCCAATTTGGTTTTTCCAAGGGAAGAAAATGTATTGGCTTCCTCCATCCCAGGGACTTAAGTTTTCAGAATTGTCCATTATGGACATTGTTGTCTTTCATCCATCTAGAGTCCAGATGACACTTGAAAAGCTACAACATCTGTAGAAATGTGGGAAGCTCTGTATGAGCTGATACAGAGCAAAATAAGCAGAACTAAGAAAACAGTACGTGCGGTCGTTGCTGCAAGAACGTCAGAGAAAAGAAAGTGAAATGGAAGTTGAATTCTGAATCAATGGAAAAGCCAATGAAGGTCTTGGAGAACAGATAGTAAAAGCGTACCTATCCTGCTATTCATTAGCAGTGTTACCTTGGGCAAGTCACTTAATCTCTGCAGGCCTCAGTTTCCTCATCTGTAAAATGAGAAGATTTGACTATGTACTCCAGGTTCACTTCCAGCTTTAAATCTGGGATCCAATGATCATATGATTCCTCATGGGAGACAATTGGAGAGACTGCTGGGAGAGAACATTGTATACATTGTCAGACAAGTTTTCTATATCATGTTTTTTCTTAACTATTTTTCTTTGTCACAAGACAGGGTTAAATCTGGAGGAAGGGGGAGGAGGTAGGACATAACTGATGTAAAGGCAAAAGACATCAATAAAACAAATATGTTTTTAAAAGAATATGGTGTCTTGCCCAATTATATATTGATCACTGAGGGAAGAAATGTGCTCTAAATAGTAAGAGCTGTAAACCTTTTACTGTATATCATTTCATTTGTGAGTTCTTCACAGGAATAATCAATACAGGAAAAGTCAAAGTCACCATATTTATTTACACAGGGAGTTTTGGAAGATCTTTGAGAGGAGAATTTTTACTACTATGTCACATTCGGACAGATCTTTGTGGGATCAAAAAAATTCAAGTCTTAAAGTGAATGAATATTTGGAGACAACAAGGTCATGTAGCCATCTCTGTCTGTTTGGCATGTTAATCCGGTCAATCTGCCACTACAATTTACCATTAAGTTCTTATCTTACTTCAAATAGCATCTTTGAAGTTTTTGTTAATACCCTAAGCTATTTAAATATTACTTTCTTTGAAGGAACACAGCACCTCTTTGCCCTCATTTAAACATGCATTTGTTTTTAAAGTTCCAATTTTTGTATCATTTTCATTTGAAGTATTATTATATTTTTAAAAATTTCTTCATATGCATTCTAATAATAAGATATTTTGTTATAAGAAGTAGCATCTTCTTACCTGGGAGAATTATTGTAGCAGAAGGGAAAAAATGTTTTTAAGGATTTAGTTATGCATTTCTTCTTCATTTACTTTGCCCTCTAAAGGAGAACAAGAGTACAGACTTAGGCTGCTGGGAAACATCTTCTTTCATCTGATGATGGCATTATTAGCACTGAACACAGGCCTCATCAAGCCGTGTCAACAATGTCTACATTCTGTGAGTGTAGGCAAGACAGGACTGTTGATGCTCTGGCCCTCCTTTTTCAATCTCTGCTTTCTGAGTGGAGTGGCTTTCTATCTACACTTAGTCATATTGACACAGTCGCATCCCATTAATAAGTATATTTAGTGGGGCCATTTACAGCTGTCTACCATCTCCTTCTCCTCCTCCTCCTAAGAGCCCTTCCCTCCACACCTTTCCCCTTGGTATTCTTCCATTTCATAGGCAATTAATTTCAATGTTCTTTTCCAAGTTTTAGAAATTGAATAGGAGAGTCTGGAAGGAATTACATATATATATTTTAAATAGTATTTGTTGTCCTTTTCTTGATTAAAAAACAACAACAATAAACCTCTGTGCTTTTTCTTCTATATGTATGGTAGTCATTACCTTTTTAAAGTAATGCCTTTTTAAAGACTGGTGTTGGAAAATTATTATGTGGGATTATCTCAAACCGATTAACATTAAGATGATGTATTTTAAAGAGAAAAACAAGGCAGCCTGTTTGCTGTTAGCTCATTGTTGAAGAAATCACCCTGATTGAGTACTAAGCAATGAAAGTTTCAGCAGAAGTCCAGGAAGGGACTTACAAAATATTATTTGTTCATAATGAATGAACTGAAGATATAGTTAGCTGTCATTCATTTGTAAAACAAGTGTCTTGAGATCACTTTATGGTAGCCAACCTGGGTCAATACTAGCTAAATTGAGAGCAAAGATAATTATTCAACAAATTTGGAAAAAAATTCAGGAAAAATATGTATGTGTATATGTATGTTTATATACATGTCTGTCTGTATATCTATCTATCTATCCTTTATATGGAGAAATATTCATTTTTGTTATTTGCCGAGTTCATAATAATAAAAGCAAAATTTCTTAAAAATGTTAGAGAGTACCCAGCATGGCATAGTAGATAATGGATGGAAGGCCAGCCTTGGGGGTCAGGAAGACTTGGGTTCAAGTCCTACTTCTGACATATACTGACTGTATGACTATGGGTAAGTTGTTCAACTTTTCAGTGTCCTGCACAATTCTTTAAAATTTTAAGATAGACAAGTTGTTGATGTGTATAGACAGAGGTATGTGTAGTGGGGGAAGGAGAAGGGCAAGACAGTTTTTCCACTGAGAATTCTCTATACAGATGAAGTAATAGGTTCAATCCCACTCCCAATCAAAAAAATATTCTTACTGCATATCACAATGGATAAAATAAAGATTGTGATAGGAAGTCTAACTCCCCATTCATCCATTTATTCCTTGGCTTAATCTACCTGCTTATTTATAAATGTATGATCTGGCTTTCCATTCAACTTATAGACATTTTTCTTTAATAAATAAACATACTTCGGTGCTACTGAGATTTAAATTTGAATAGGCTTTCTGTGTAGAGAGTGCTTGCAGAAAAGTCTACGTGTAGTATGATTTTAGTAGTCTGTATTATTTGGATATATGGCTGGTCATGGTGAGCACAAGTTTAAGCTACTACTATTTGACAAAGACCAAGTACAGCTATTGTGCCTAATATGGTATAAAATTTAGAGGTGGACATGATTTCTTGCCCAGTGGAGTTACGTGTTTTGGTTTAGGAAGGGATGTAACAGGTTTAAGTTTTGTTAAACCAAAGCTTTGTTACAAAGCCCTGCCTGGCTCCACTGCTCAGCCATGGAATTAGCCTTGAACTCCATGGAATTAAAGGTAATGGGGAGTGTAAAGGGAGGGAGGAGGTAGTTGAAAGAGGGTAACTTTCAGCTGCTAGCTACCAGTTGCTAATTCCTTTCTAAATGAAATGGAGGTATGAGAGAAAACAAATTTGTGGGTTGAAAAAATGACAGCCTCTGATCTTCGTGTCATTTGATATGGTTGTATCTACAAGGCGTACATCCCTTTTAAAAAAACCAACAAACTTTTCCTAGCCAATTTCCCATTGATCAGTCTGTTTCAGGCATAGCTAAGACATCTAATCGTTGAAAATGATAACTTTTCATTGCTTCCTTTCCTTGGTTGTAATCCAAAAAGAAAAAATACATCCCCCTAAAACTCTTAGTCTATGAGTATTTTTCACAAATCACATATTTTTAACCATTTAAATCATGGGTTTGTCCTTTTAAAATATTCACATGTCAAAATTAGCATCAATTCAAACAGGACTAATACCATTAGACTAGATTTCCAGTAGACCATCTTTTTGCTTATTGTTTAAAATGGACAATGGATGGTGACTGTGTTCTGCTAACCATCTCCAACTGTGTTCATGTAATATTTTATCTGTGTGTACATCTATAATGAATCTTTGTATATTTCACATATTTGTCAGAAATATGTATTTCAGTTAATGAGATCATGAAATATTTAAATGATATTCTCTTTGAGTGCTTGGTAAAAAGTGAGAAAATCATGTTTATTTTCTGGGTAATTCATAAATGTGTGATAATTATGATGGTCAAAATATACGAGTGTTGGACTTGGAAAGAGGAAGACTCCTCATTTGAATTCTGCCTCAAAAACATACAACATACAACAAAATAACAAAAACATTTGTAACCTGGGTATGTCTTTTAAACTCTGTTTCAGTTTCTCCACTTGTAAAATGAGGGGGTTGAGCACTGATGGCCATTAGAGTCCGATTCTTAATCTGTGGTCTTATGAATTAATCTTCAACTTGCTCATCTTCAATAGTGCTAATTAATCTTTAATCTTTTAATGGTATCACACCCCTATTCAAATATCTTCATTGGCTCCCTATTGTGGCTAGAATGAAATATAGAATTCTCAGCCTGGCATTTAAAATCCTCCTACTATATCAGACTTCCACCTACTTTTCCAGTCTTATTTTATAATCCTTCTTTTTATCTACTCTCAGAAAACTCTTCATTCTGGAATATCATGTCATGCACACACTGAAAGTACACTCAGCCCCTGAAGCTGATTGGATGGCTTCTCCCAGGACCCCATTTAAGGAGGGTGCCCAGGCCAGCTATCTCTTCATTTCTTACCAGGCTCCTCCATCCAGACTCCTCCATCATGTCCCAGTGTGGAGTACCTTCCCATCCTTTCTCCTTTTTATCTTCCTTTTACGTGTTGTCTTCCCTCATTAGAATGTAAACCTTTGACTTTAGGAACTTCTTTCTTTTTGCTTGTATTTGTATTTCCAGTGCTTAGCATAGTTCCTGGTACATCGTAAGGGTTTAATAAATGCTTATTGACTGACTGACTATTCTTTATTCCAGGCAAACTAGCTTATTAGCTATTGCCCTCTCACAACATTTCATCTCTTACTACCATTAAATTCACTCAATTAAAAATTTTTAAAAATGTTATTATTTTTAAAATATTGGGTCTCCCCATTTCTTGCAGGTTGGTAGTACAGGAACCACTTGTTTCTTGATTGCATTATTCATTGCCTTGTAAGCCTTGACATTCTCCATTTCAAACCTGGGCCTGCTTGCCTCTCCTTTGGGATCCTGGCAGACACCCTACTCCTGGGAGCTCCATTCATATTGTGATCCCATTATCGCCTCAGAAGCCTTGACATTCTCCATTTCCAACCTGGGCCTGCTTGCCTCTCCTTTGAGATCCTGGTGGACCCCTTTACTCTTGGGGGCTCCGTTCATATTGTGATCCCATTATTCATTGCTTTGGAAGCCTTGACATTCTCCATTTCCAACCTGGGCCTGTTTGCCTCTCCTTTGAGATCCTGGTGGACCCCTTTACTCTTGGGGGCTCCTTTTATGTTGTGATCCCATTATTCATTGCCTTGAAAGCCTTGACATTCTCCATTTCCAATCTGGGCTTGCTTGCCTCTCCTTTGGGAACCTGGCAGACCCTCTATTCCTGGAGGCTCCCCATATTGATGCTGAACTTAGTGTGGACACTTAATCAGCATAGCTCAATGTAGCTCAGAACTTTAGAGAGTTCTCCAGAGCTCAAGAGATCTACCCGCCTCAACCTCCCTGGCAGGGATTACAGGAGCTCAATCCACTTCAACAAGGAAATTTTAAGCATTTGCTATGGCTAGGAATGGTGTTAGAACTGGGAGATAAAAAAAATGAGAAAGACCTTTCCACCAAAGGGCTTATATTATACTGGGATGGGAAACAATACATACAAGAAACAGGTTCTTTCTGGTTCCCTCAGCTGCTGGGCTCTTCTCTTTGGAGATTACCTCCCATCCACTTGGTATATATCTTAGTGGTATTGTCCTTTGTATTGGAAGAGGACCAGAATGACCACATAATGTTGGAATCAGTGTACAGTGTGTCTGACTGGCTGATGAGATCAATAAGAGCTTGGAAGGTTCTACCACAGGTCGGGCACAGAGTCCATGTGAAAATTTCTCTCTTATGTGCATGTTATTTACGTTGTCTTCTCCATTAGAATGGGAGTTCCTTAAGGGTAAGAGTTTTTTTTCCCCCTAGTCCCATCTTTACAGATGCAGGGGAGAAAGGAAGAAAAAGGAACTTCCAATCACTGTTGTCTGCTGTTGAGGGGAGAGAGTCCACTACTAATTAGGCCTTCATCCTATCAGGCTGCTGCTGTCTGGTTCCTGCAATCATAGCCATGCCTTGGTTGTGCTCTTCTCTGACTCTCCTGTGTGCCTTCAACTTTGGGCCACCACCAGGTCTCCTCACCCCTCAACCCATACACAGCCTTGATAGAAAACTCCATCGTGCAGAGAGAGCTGTCACTGATCTCTGGAAGCTTACAGGAGAGGCTACAGTAGCTGGGCCTTCTGTGAAGCAGGTGAGGGAAAGAAGAGCATTCCTGGTGTGGGAAAGGTACCAAGATGGCAGACGTATGAGGATCAACAAGTAGGCAAGTTTGTCTGGGATGAAAGCATGAGGGGAATTAATGTGAAATTAGCCTAGAAAAAATAGCTTGGAGGCAGATTATAATGACCTTTACATGCCCAACAGGGGATTTTGTATTTTATACTAGGGGCAATAGGGAGCCAAAGCTTCATATATAGGGAAATGACATGGTCAGAACGATGCTTTGGGAATATCACTTTGGCATGTGTACGGAGGATGAATTAGAGATTTTGTTGTTCAGTCATGTCCGACTGTTCTTGACCCTATTTGGGGTTTTCTTGGCAAAAGGTACCAGAGTGGTTTGTCATTTCCTTCTCTGGCTCAGTTTACAGATGACAAAACTGAGGCCAACAGAGTTAAGTAAGTTGCCCAGGGTCACAGAAGTAGTAAGTGGCTGAGGCCAAATTTGAACTCAGAAAGATGAGTCTTCCTGACTTCAGGCCTAGCACTCTATCCGCTGTGCCAGAGAAGAGGAGGCCAATTAGGAAGCTATAGCAATACTCCAGGTGAGAGGTGATGAGTATCTGAAACATAGTCACGGCCATGCAGGTGGAGGGAGGAGAATGAATGTGAGAGCTGTTGGGGAGGTAGAATTGACAAGCCTTGGAAACTGAGTTTGCAACTTATGGTAACTAGAAGGATACTGATGCTCTCCAGAGAAATAGGGAAGTTAGGAAAAGAGGTGGGTTTTAGGGGAAAGATAAGTTCTATTTTTGACATCTTAAATTTGAGAGCTGATGGGATATCCAGGTAGAGATGTCTCTCAGGTCGCGGGTGATAGAGGACTTGAGCTTGCCATTCCCATGCCTGGAATGCACTGTCCACACGTCCATCTCCAAGAATCCCAGCCTTCCTCTAAAGCACAGCTCGTGTGCCACCACCTCCACTTGGCCTTTCCAGCTCCTTCCCCCCAAGTTGTTAACACTGTCTCCCTGTTGAAAATACTCTGCGATAGGGGCAGCTAGGTGGCGCAGTGGATAGAGCAATGGACCTGAAGTCAGGAGTACCTGAGTTCAAATCTAGCCTCAGACCAAACACTTGATACTTATTAGCTGTGTAACCCTGGGCAAGTCACTTGATGCCAATTGCCTGGAAAAAAAAAAAGAAAATACTCTGCATTAGTGTACATATATATTGTGTTTCCTTGTCTGGAAACTTGTATGCATTCAGTAGAATATAAGTTCCTGGAGAGCAGGGACTTTTGTTTTGTATCCCTAATGCCTTGCACATAGTAGGCAATTAATAAATTATTATTGAATTAAATTAACCTTAATTTCCCCATTCTGGCTTGTGCTCTTACAGCATGGAATCCTGGGAGCTGCCTAGTTTCCTCCAGAATTCTCTACTCAAACTAACCGTTTATGGTACCTCCTTTGGGTACAGAATCATTTCAAATCCTCTTAAGAAAAGCATTTAAAAAAAAATCAGATGAATAAGATGTGTACCCAGAAAAAAAGCATAGCCCTTTCTCATGTGTGCAGCTCTCCTTTTATCTCACTCCATTTGCATCCTCTGCTTAGGCTATGTTGTTGTTTGTTTTGAACCCAGGGCCGTTCAGTGGCAAGAGACCATCTTTGTCCTCTTTACACCAATCTTATGGAAAACCAAAAGGAGTTTCCCTTTGTACATTTATATTGAGCTCACACTTGGGTTTTGCATCCTCGAATCTGAGAATGATAAATGATAGCTATATGGGACATTATGTTTTTCTTTCCAAGAGTTAAAAGCATTTTATACATTATGTATATATATTATATATATATATATATATATATATATATATATATATATATATATTCTCCCCCCCTCCTCTTCTTGTAACATCCCTGGGACTCAGACAGGAGCAGGGACTGTGTTGTTGTTTTTAAAAATATAACTTAAAAAAATTGAAATCAAACCAAGTAAAGATTTATATCTTCCTTGAATTATATTTGGCATGCCTGCCAAAATTATGCTGTATTAGTATGCATGTTTGGCAGGCTTGCTTTACTTCAGGAGAGATGAAAAAAAGCCCTAGTTTGGTGGCATCCATTTATCATGTGGTGGTGAGCTGCCTAATACACTTTACTTTTGAGGACTAACCTTGTTTAATTTTCTGCTAGGATATGTCCTTAAATTTTAACTGTATTGGGGAATAGCCCAGTCCATTTATTCCTTTTTATCTTGATTTATTGGGCCAAAAAAAAAACCCAAAACAAAACCAAACCCCTATGATGGGAATGAGCAAAAATTTCTAACAACGTGTATCAGGACTGTCTGTCCTGCTTTACAGCTGTTCCTTTGTCTAACCATCAGAGTCTGAAGGAGACACTCCCTTTATGAGACACATGGAACATCTAGGCTTATGCCTAGACATAGCTGGTTTTAGAAAAAAGTCAAGGCAAATCCCACTTTTATATCTTTAGTTTTGTGATCCCAGTGAGACTTCACAGAAAGAGACTGACAAGAGGGACAGGTGGATGTTGGCTCCAACTTGGTGACAAGTTTTCAACCTCCATTGCATTCTTACTTGCAGAGTGAAGAACAGCTGGTAACTCAGGAGCCTTGGGTCTTCCATGGGAATTCCTGTGGCAGGAAGAAGAATGTTCTATTTGGCTCTCTATGCCCCATCAGGCCCTGCCACAACTTGACGTTGAAAGCTAGTGTTTGATCTGATCAGGTGAAGCCTCACTTCATTACAGCTCCGGAGGCTAATTATAATGGAATGGAATTGGAAGTCCATTTGGGAGACAGCGTGAAACTTTCCAATTTATTGTTACTTCCTGCATTTTCTGCACTCGAATGCAGAACCTACCTTTCTAACCTCATTTTACACTTCTCCTTCATTATGCTATACTCCAGCCAAATTATCAATATCCAGAATCCTTTGCTTTCTTTCCTCTGTGTTGTTCCTCTGCCTATCCAAATCCTTTCTTGAAATTGAATTGAAAATTTCCAGGACTAGCTCGAATTCATTTATTCATTTATTCCTTCATTCAGCTATTTATTAAGTAGCTACTGTATACCGTTTTTGGGGGGCAGTTAGGTGGATTAGGTCTGGATTCAGGAAGATTCATCTTTCTGAGTTTAAATCTGGCCTCGGACACTTACTAGCTGTGTGACCCAGGGCAAGTCATTTAATCCTGTTTGCCTCAGTTTTCTTGTGTGTAAAGTGGGTAAACCACTCCAGTGTCTTTGCCAAGAAAACCCCAAGTGTCGACTGAAAAAGACTCTTATACAAACGCCTCTTGCCTCCAAACCTTCCCTGATTCCCTGTCCCTCCTACACCATCCTGAAGCTGAGAGTGATCCTTCCTATGAAGAATCCTAGGTGATTATCATATTCTATTTTGTGTACATCTTGTCCTCCTTACTAGCTTATAGGCTTCTAGAGGGCAGTGTCTTATCCATGTTAAGTTCTCTTAAGTTAGTTGAGGGCGGGGACTATTTTATTTTGTCTTGGTATACTCAATGCCTTGGACATAACAGGTGCTTAAAAATGCTTCTTGAATAGAAATTCAATTTTCTTTCCTGCTTCACCCAGCAAAGTGTCTTCTATATCATAGATATTTAACAAATCATTTTTAAATAGCAGAACCTCTTGTTTTATCTGTTCCAACTCCATAGAGTATGATCCTTTACCCAACAGAACCAGACAAGGGAGGAAGCTGTCTCCTGGAGTCTTATCGGATCATGCATTCAGAGAGAGAGAGAAGGGAGTTGAGAGGTCATCAGATCCACCACCCCCATTTGGCAAAGAAAGAAATTGAAGCACAGAAAGGTTAAGTGATTTGCTCAGGGTCACGTAGCTTATGTTTGAGGTAGGATTTGAACCAGGCTTTTCTATCTCTAAGTCCTGAACATTATCCAGTTTTCCATATTGCCTCCATACAATATTCCCTAACTCCACTCAGTTGAATCTAATTCACCACGAACCTCTGATCCATTAGTTTTCATATTACCTGTGCTCCAAAGCTTAGCACAGTACCTGTCACATAATAGGCGCTTAATAAATGCTAATTGACTTAGTCTCCTTATATTTTGATGCTTTGATCATTTTCGCAAGTCATTTCTACCTTCTAGTACTATGTGATTCTTGCTCATGTCCTTCCATAAATCTTCCACAGAGAGTGTGTGTATCCCATGTACTGGTAACACACTATATTATACTAGTTCTTTTAAAATAGTTCATGAGTATCAGTCCAATGATTAGGATGTGCATCTGTTACCCCTCACTCTTGCTACATAACCAACCTGTGTCTTCTTTTCTGATCACACATATCTTTGATTACGTCCTTTATTCTGTCTCTTTCATAAGAACTATTATTGATAGAAGGGTGCAGTCTACTCACATCCACCCTACTCTATGAGTCACAGGTAATTTTAATATTTTTGAGGTTCAAGTGTTACGTGATCTACAGCCTTGAACCATCACCAAGAGACTATTGGTGATGAAAGATGGGTTTTTGTAGCTTCAGGTAGCTTTCTTCCTACTTCCAGGGCCTAGCTCATCATACATACATTCAATTTGTCTAATATATGTATGTATATACACACATATAAATATATAATTATGATATATATGCACATATAGTCTACAATTATGATATATACATATAGTATACAATTATAATGTATTTATATATATTATAAGCATATAATTACAATGTATATATACACATATATTATAAATATACAATCATAATGTGCATGTACACATATAAGCATACAATTATAATGTATATATACACATACAGTCTACAATTATGATGTATATACATATAGTATACAATTATAATGTATTTATATACATATTATAAACATGTAATTACAATTATATATACACACATATGTTATAGTTATATATAGTTACAATGTATACATATACACATCTATTATAAGTATACAATTATAGTGGTATATACATGAATATGCAATTATAATGTAGATATACAATGTAAGTACACAATTATAATTTCTATATACATATATATGATAAGTATACAATTATACTATCTATATATACACATAGTAGGAACTTATGTATATACACATAAATTATGAGTATATAATTATACTATATACATATATGAGAAGTATACAATTATAATGTATATACATTTAGTTTAAGTATATAATTATAATGTATGTATACATATACATATACTATAGGTATACAGTTACAATATATACACACACAATAAGTATACAATTGTAATATATATACATATATTAAAAGTACACAATTATATAAACAATGTAAGTATACAATTATAATATGTATACATATAAGCATTCAATTATATATTACATATACATAAACTAATGGATTAACTCAATTAGTTAATCTATTCTGATTTTTTAAAAATTAAACTTTACATTTTAGGGCTATAACTTGGATGATATGCCTTCTTTATTAATTTTCTCTGTGAATTCCTGGTTGGATCACTTTTCAGTGGTCATTGTTGGCATTGAGGGGTGATGCTGTGTTGAAGGGCTCAGAGGCATCAGTATAGTGTCATCCACAACCCACAGCATCTCCCTTGAGAGCAAGAGCTATTGTGGTTTTCAATCCATACAAGACTCCTTCTCCCCCCATGGCACAGCACCCCTTCCCCCTCCCATGCTTAGACACAGGGCCTTATAGTTAGTAGGCCCTTAATAACTGTGTATTGAATCTATTTGAATTGAGAAGTTACCATATACTAGGAATCCCTTTGGATTCTGCATAGAGCAGACATCCTCCAACAATTAATGATTTAATTAGGAGGAAAATTCATTTCTTCATTCTGCAGCATAGAACCCACTGGTTGCACTCACAAAGCATTCTTCTTTCCTTTTCTAGCATTTCCTTAACATTTGGTAGAGTAATTCCAAATGCTTAATGACCTCTTACCAGTTACTCTTGACTTTACTTCAGTACGACTGATAAATGGTCACCATTATTCCAATCCAATAAATCAGGAAACCTTGGGTAGGTGTGTAGGGAAAACATTGAGCTTTACTCTGCCTACACTATGCTGCTTTTCCTGTGCAAAATCATCTACCTTTAACATGTAAATTAGAAAAATTTGGATCAGAGACGGAACATATGATTGAGAGATGCCATGGAATACAATATCTGGATCTGTAAGCATGATGAAAATGAATAGAAAGAGAGAGTGGAGGGAATCACAGTGTAAATACATATATATATATATATATATATACACATATATGTATATATATACATATATGTATATATACACACACATACACACATACATATATATACATATATACACACATAGTATAGCATATACATGTATATGTGATGTGCACACACATGTATATAATATGCATGCATTTGTATGCACACGTGTGTATATATACACATACACATATATACATACATACAATATATAATATTTATTTATATAAATTATATGTATATAAATATATATTTATATATTGATATTGTATATAACAGTATATATGAGATATATTATATATTATATATTTTATATTATATATACATATGATATATTTATATATTGTATATGATATGTATATATTATATAGTGTATTTATATACACCCACATGTATACATATATATCATATAGGAACTAGTGGCATTGTATGATTGCATGCTTACCCCCCACAGTGTTAGTGGAAGAGGTAATGTTACTGAGATTTGACTTCAAATCCTAGGAGACCCAGCCAAGTGGAAAATCTAGCGGAGGTATGGTGGAAACCAATCACCTTGTTAAATGGGACAACCAGGTGTATTAAAAGAGAATGGTGTGAGAGACTGGTTTCTTTCACTGAGCACAGCTATTCACTGTACATAGAGATAAAAAAAATCATTTTACAAAAACAGGAGACAAGAAGTGTGTATATTTTAACTTTTACAAATATGCATACACTGAAGATCGTTTTTGGTTTGATAATGTGGCCAAAGAGAGCTAACTTTTGAGCTGTCTTGATGCTGAGAATTAACTCAGTTGGAGCTCTGTTCTGGCTCTCATATTTTTGTATAGATGTACTTAGGGATTTTTTTTTCCTTAAAGAAAATAGTCGCCTATTTTCTTTAGAGAATTTTCAAATATGAAATGCTGTGGATGATTCAAAATGAAGATCAGTGCCAAAGTACCATTTCAAGGTGGTGGTAGAGGCAAGGAATTGAAAGAAAAATTACCAAGGATCTTGGCCTAATCCTATCAAGCAATAATTTAGATCAGGGTCGTTACTGCATTTATATGACTGCAATGTTGCCCTCTGCTCAAAACTCCTGCTTACCTTGGGTTCAGAAGGAAATGTTTTAGGGAATCCTAACTATACTTCCATGGGGGCAGTTAGGTGGCACAGTGGATAGAGCACTGAGCTTGGAATCAGAAAGACTGGAGTCGAGAAGACTCATCTTCATGAGTTCAAGTCTGGTCTGAGGCACTTACTAGCTGTGTGATCCTGGGTAAGTCATTTAACCATGTATCTCAGTTTCTTCATCTATAAAGCTAGAGAAGGAAATGGTAAACCACTCTAATATCTTTCCCAAGAAAAGCCCCAATGGGGCACAAAGAGTTGGACACAACTGAAATGACTCAACAATAACAAATTGTGCAACTATACAATCTCTTTTCCACAACTGGCTCCATTGGGAGAGAATAAACATTTATAAAGTGTCTGCCATGTGTCAGGTGCAGTGCTAAGTTCTTTTTTTTGGGGGGGGGTTGTTTTAGGCTATTGGGGTTAAGTGACTTGCCCAGGGTCACACAGGTAGTAAGTGTCAAGTGTCTGAGGCCGGATTTGAACTCAGGTCCTCCTGACTTCAAGGCCAGTGCTCTATCCACTGTGCCACCTAGCTGCCCCTAAGCAGTGCTAAGTTCTTTACAAATGTTATCTCATTCAATCCCCACAACAACCCTGAGAGGTGGGTGCTATTATTACCCCCATTTTGCAGTTGGGGAAATTGAGGCAGACAGAGGTTAAAATGACTTGCCCAGGGTCACTAAGCTGGTAAGTTGTCTGAGGTTGGATTTGAATTCAGGTCTTTCTACTTCAGGCCCTACTTCAGGTTCTCTATCCATTATGCCACCTAGCTGCCTCTTTTTGCAGGAAATTCAAATCAAATGTCAAAGTAATTCAGAGAGAATAGCAAGGTAATCCCACAGGAAAATAATGGGCAATAGAATCATTTTAACTACTTCTTCCTTTCCATCCCTGTCCCTCCACCCCCATACACACAATAGATGCAGCCTCTTACAGGTTCACTCAGTGGTTAGGAAGTAAGCAATTCTTGGGGAAACTTGTGTTAGTGGGGAAGTAAACAGGTTACAGGGAAACTCATGAGGCTGGATTAAGATCTGGTAAAGGCTTTTGGGTGCAGGGATTTGCTTGGTCTCTGGCCTCAGGCTGCCAGCTTCCTCTATGTAGAGTAATTTCCTGGGTTCTTCTCTGTAGCTTCTAGAGCCTAAATTTGTTGAGCGTTGGCAGCAAAACTGGCATTCCCTGCTCAGGAAAATGTGTCTCATGGATGGTTTCAATGGCCAGAAAAAAGGGCCGTGCCATTGTGTTTACCCCATCTATGCCTCCTCTCCTGTAACTGACCTCAGGCTTCTTGATACAATCCCTGCATGTAGGAACACCTCTCATGAGATTCTGATGCTGTAGGACAGGGGTGGTGAACCTTCGGTCTCAAGGCCACATGTGGCCGGTCCTCAAGTGTGGCCCTTTGACTGAATCCAAACTTTATAGAACAAATTCCCTTAATAAAAGGATTTGTCCTATAAAACTTGGACTTAGTCAAAAGGTCATACCCAAAGAACTAGAAGGACACAAGTGGCCTCCGGGCTCCAGATTCCCTAACCCTGTTCTGGGACTTCTCACAACGTACGAGGGCTTCCTCACTTCAGGCATTAATGATAATGAAGTGAGAGCTCAAAATATCTCTACTACATCTATTTTGAGATGAATGAAAAACCTGAGAGAGTTTCTGGGTAATTAATATTCAATTTATTAATTAGGCTAGGTGATAATCAATAAATTGACGGTCAGTGGTTTCTCTTGGTAACCAAAGACACCTAATGGAGATACTGAATGCTTTAATATACTTTTAGGGGGCCTAACTGGTGAACAATTAATGAGGGGGTAGGCATATTAATGAGGAAGTAGATCAGAAGTCTTCAGCTTCTCCTGCTGAGAAGATGGCTTCATCCCGAGACTCAGCCACCTCCAGCAATCTGGACAAAGGAATCCATCTCTACTCAGACCTCTCTGGTTGGTTTTCTCCTTCCTGAGCTGGGTTACCCTAGCCTCCAGTGGAAGGGTGCAAGGGCATAGACGTGATGCTTTGGGGCTGGAATTCATCTAGATTAGATTCTGTTTAGATTCTAAACAGAAGTAAGGTCTTCCAGGTAGGTAGATGGAGCAACATATTACCAGAGGATTTGAGCAATCTCGTCTATCAGACTTGCCTTCAAAAACTAACTGAATGATCTATGGGCAACTGGTCCCTGAATGAGGAAATAAAGAGAAAAAACCTTAATCCTAATTTAATAATTGATTATTAACATAATAGAAAAATAATTACCTTCAGTTTAGGGTAACATACAATGACACTCAGAATCTACCAGTAGATTTTGATATAATCTGATATAATATTTAAGTAAATCAATTTAGAGAATAAGAAAAAAGTGAGATATGTAACAGAGACAGGTCAAATCTACATCAGTTTTCTTTCTTTTTTTAGCCTTTATTTTATTTTTAGTTTATGAAATAAACCAAGCATTTCCATAGCATAGTACAATAAAAAAGATGATTAAAACTGCATGAAAACATGAAACTGCAAACCTACTATGCATAACTTGCTATCCCTTTCAAATATACAACAAAATTATCATGTAAATTTCTTTTTTTCCCCCTTTTTTTCCTCCCTCTCTTCTAGCCCCTGCTGTCATAGAGATGGCTACCATTAGACACAAATAGATCTATATGTGTAAAATTATTCTATATGTACTTCTATTTATCAGTTCTTTCTCTGAATGCAGATAGCATCTTTCTTCATATATCCTTTAAAATTAATTTGGGCATTTATAATAGTAAAAATAGCTTATTTGTTCAAAGTCATTCTTAATACTGTTGTCACTGTATACAACGTTCTCTTGGTTCTGCTCATTTTGCTCTTCATTATTTCGTGCAAGTCTTTCCATGTTTTTCTAAAATCATTGAACTCATCATTTCTTATAGCACATTAGTATTCTATTACAATCATATACCAAAGACTGGTTAGGCCATTCCCCAATTGATGGGAATCCCTGCAATTTTCCATCCAGTTCCAATCCAGTTCTTTGCCACCACAAAGAAAACTGCTATAAACATTTAGAACATACAGGCTCTTTTCCTTTTCCCTTAATCATCTTTGGAAATAGACCTAGTAGTGGTATTGCTGGATTAAAGGGCACAGGGGTGGAGACCTGTGGCCTCGAGGCCACATGTGGCCTTCTGGGTCCTTGGGTGTGGTCTTTTGACTGGGGTCCAAGTTTTACAGAACAAATCCTTTTAGTGAGGGGATTTGTTCTGTGAAGTTTGGATTCAGTCAAAGGGCCACATTTGAGGACCTAGAAGGCCACATGTGGCCTCAAGGCGGCAGGCTCCCACCCCTGTGTTACGTAGCTTAATAACTCTTTGGGCGTAATTTCAGAATCATGCCCTTGGTTTATCTTCTTTCCCTACATTTCCGTAGCTGGTCTTAACCCATCCTATCTACTGTATTTTAGCATACACTCAGTTCGAAGGTCCAACTGATATTTATTATAGAGAAGTTGGTGGTGGTGATGGGGGGAACAAGGCAGACAACCAGCTCTACCCAGTTTGTGAGAACTGATTGGTCATTTATACTTCAGAAATCAGCAAATGTTGCAAATCAGGACTTTATTTTTTTAATGTGCCAGACATTTTATAAATGCCTATAAAATGCCTTGTGAAATTATTGTCATATTTGATCTTTGCAACAACCCTTAGAGGTAAGTGCTATCATTATACCTATTTTATAGATGAGGAAAATGAGGCAAATAGTAGTAAAGTGCCTAGTCTTGAGTCACACAGCTAGAAAGTGTCAGAGGCAGAATTTGAACCCAGATCTTCCTGACTTTAGACCAGGGGTTCTAACCACTGAGCAAAATAGCTGCCCTAGAATTATTTATGAAACATATTTTGTGTTTTATCCAAAAGCCTGTTGCTCTATCAGTTATAAGAATGTCTGGTTATATAGCCCTGAGATCATTCACCCCCAAGGTCTTTCTGGCATTTGTGTTTCCGTAAGGTGTCCTGTTCCACACCTGATCGTGGAGAAATACAAATACAAATGAAAACCTGCCATGAGTTGACACCATTGTCTACTTCTGAGGTAGAGGACGTCCCAGAAGAACGGAAGAAATCTTCTTTTTCCATAGCTCTTGGGAGAAAAGCTCCTGTCCCACCACTGGCAGGCCAGCAGGGCAGGGTCCTTGGGCTTCTGTAAGGTCCTTGGGCTTCCACATACAGCCCTAGAGGGAGGTTGCACATGGGAACCAACTGTGAGTAGATGGAAACTCTGGTTCAGTAGTTGAGGACAATGTTTATGGAAAACACAATTGATTCCTTTATATGTGTCTTGGGGAAAAGCCTTGCATGCTCAGCAAGGACTTTGTTCTCTGGCCTCCTTGCCTTCCTCTGAACTCATATCTTACCAGATGTGTAGGGAGATCAGAATACCCCTCCTTTCCCATCCCACCCCTGATAATTACACGGTCTATTCTCAGCCCAGGGACTCCTCTAGTTTCCTTAAACTGGTCGTTTGGTGGACTTGTCTAACTCCTTCCTTTCCCACAGAAACTGCTAATAAGTAGTTAACTACCTGTTCACCATATGCAGAATATGTCTCTCTAATGGCACAAGATGGTGGGCGGCTGGTATGAGAGTGAGAAAAGCCCCCTCTGGCCATCCATCTTCTCCTGAAGAAATCAGCTTTCTGCTCCCAAAAATGGGGTCCCCAGTCCAAGATGGGGCCCAACTTTGCACAGGTACAAAGTGGAAACCTCCAGGGAGCTCCAATCTTCCCTTTATGGTTGTTCTTGAAGACGGATGAGGGATGTGGGGGTAGAAGAAGGTTCAAGGATACCTTTCTCTTTGTCCCTCCAGCTATCTTTTGACTGTTACTTTGTAGTCCACTGCTCTCGGATTACTGTCTCGGGTCTGGCTATGGTCACTAGTCAGTGTCCCAACATTGGGTCAGAAGGAACACCCACAACAATTTCCTCACAAGATCTAGGACCATATTCTCTCCATCCTGGCACTTGGTGTGAGGGGTGGGGTGAGAAATGTAAGCTGGTGTTCGGTTCCTTGCTCTTTGGAGGAGACATTCAATGTTGCCCTCTATTCTCCTGGTCTTTATGATTCCAGGAGCATGTCTGAGGTCCACAGAGCCGCTTGACCTTGAAGCAGACATCGTGGTGATTCCACCTAAACTCTCATTGTCACACTGGGCAGCCAGCAGAAGATAATTCTTCAATATTTGCAAATAGCCTCCAGAAAAAGAATGAATTGTCCCTTTGGATTCCATGGATAGCTGGAAGAAATGATGGAAGTCTTAAAACAAACAAACAAAGAATAAAATTAGAGTTCTTAGAAAGAAAATAAGTACCTTAGAAAGAAAGTGGAAAATCTTATAAAAGCAGAGGACACCATGAAAAGCAGAGTGGAATAAACAGAATTCAAAACTTTAATAATACCAAAGGAAATAGAAGTATCAAAGTAAATAAATGACTGCGACGCCTTAATTCTCCATTTGGCTTTGCCTTTGTACTTCCTACTATCCCCTGTGGGCTCACTCTCCCACCTTGCACTCATAGGTTCAGAAAGTGGCTCCTTTCAGGATGAACTTTCTAGGACTTTAGCAGCTGTCCCTTATCTGTTGATATCAATCAGCTTTTCCAAAAGGGGTTCACTGAGAAGATAGAGCAAAAAGAGTTGACACAAAAGCAATCCCTTCCTGTATTAGTGGGGCACACTTTCCCTTTGCACACACAAGTTCCCTGTGGAAAGTGGCCTCAATCTTTTTTTTTTTCCAGCCAAAGACAAGGTTTATTAGAACATTTGCCATATTGGGCAGACTCTTAAGGAGTCTGAACATTAGTGAGCTATTGGCTAGATTGTAAGAATGTGAGCATTTGGCTAGATTATAAGAATCTGAGCAAGTGGGCTCAATCTTAAAGTACTATGATGAGGCATAGGTATGGAGAACTCATGTGGCAAAAAGGTATCTCCCAGTTCCTGGACCCACCAGTGTTTTTCTTCCTTTGTGAAATCCTAATGAAGTTTCCTTTAAGCCTGGCTCTCTTCTGGGTCCTGAGGATCAGTGACTTCCTAGCTTAAGGCCAACTTCCTTTATGCTACTCCGTGCTCTCTCTCTCTCTCTCTCTCTCTCTCTCTCTCTCTCTCTCTCTCTCTCTCTCTCTCTCTAAAGTGCTATATAAATGCCATCTTTTTTAAATTACTGAAAACCCAGGGACATCTCCATGTCACAATGAGGTGTCAGAGTACTATTGGGAAGACTAAGGAGAAGATAATTCTACGTTTCTGTGATTTTATGTTTCTATGATATGGGATAGCCACCAACGTAACAGCTTAATGGCTTGTGTAAGTGTTAATTCTAGTCAACAGATGCCAGAAGAAATGGATCTCTCGTCAGTTGATGATTGATTCCTTTATACGTCGGATAATCCAGATGCTTTTTAGTTTATAGTGTGAATTTTAAAATCCAACTTTTCTCCAACGTTTGGTACCTATGTGACCTTGGATAACTAAACATCTTTAAATTTTAATTTTTAATTTCAATTTTTAAAATCCATAAAATGCTGATTACTTAACAGGACTTTTGTGGAGATCAAATTAGAAAATAGATGTGAAGATATGTTGTAAATTGTCAACTGCTATGCAAATATAGTATTGTTATAAAATTTTATGTAACATAGCATAAAATTGTGCTTAAAGCTAGAAAAAGTCTTTGCATGGCATAGTATTTTTCCCCCAGGAAGATAACCCTGAACTTGGATAAATTTCTGTTTGACATGAATTAAATTGAGTTAAATAACAATTTATTAAGAGCCTACTTGGAAGCAGGAAGACTCCATTCTCAGACACTTATTTGCTGTGTGACTTTGGGTTTACTGACCCTACTTATTGTTCTTTAATCTCACTTAATCTCTATCTGCCTTGGCTTCCTCATATATAAAATGAGGATAATACCTCCCAGGGTTGTTGTGAAGGTAAAATATTTGTAAAGTTATTTACAACTATAAAAATGCCAACTATTATTATTATTTGTTTTGGTCTTTTCAGGATAGCATGAGGGCTATTCATCTGTTATCCCTTATTCTTGCTATGTGACCAGTTCTCCTCATCTGCTCCCCGTATGGTATCTTTCATACAATTTTTTGGTGTGCAAGTTCTCATTGTGAATATGCTTCAGCTTAATTAAACCCAGCATATATCTTTTAGTTACCTACAGTTTTAATCCTGCATGAATTAATTTTCAATCATTTATAGCCACATAGCTCCACCAGAAGAATGTTGGTATTAAGAGGATGGATTTTTACTTAGGAGCACTGATGAACACAATGATCAATTATGACTCCAGAGGACTCATGATGCAGTATATTATCCTCTCCTGATAGAGAGGTGATTGACTCAGAGTACAGATTGAGACTTTTTGTGTGTGTGTGTGGACACAGCCAATGTGGGAATTTGTTTTGCTTGACTATATGTGTATATACAAAATAAAATTTAATTTAAAAAGAGGAGGATGAGCTTTTGGGTCAGGGAGTAGTTTGGGAATCATTAAAAGTACTTCATGATATTAATTTACTTTGGATGATTTTGTCAAATTCTTCCTTGAATTTCTTCACATATTTATTTTTTATAGCAGATGTTTGTGAATAGCGTGCAATTAAGTTCATGGTGGCTTGTTTGGTTACCCTCAGTTTGATCCTTAGGATTCAATTCTACAGTTTTATAGACATCAGAATTGTGGATGACCTTGAGGGCAATAGAGGGATACATGATGGGCTTCAGGGAGATTGCAGCACATTAACAATAATGATTCATTTGCAAGAAGAGGCTTGAAAGATATCCTGGAAGTATATACTGGAAAAAGAAGGTGAACATGTCATGTAGCAAGGGAAGGCATAACAGAGAGACTGCTTGAGTGCTGTGCTGTTACTCACATCATGTTAAAAGACCTGGAGGAAGAACTCTATCACACAGGGTAGAGCCTGCATGAAAGATTTACGAGAGAACATGTAAAGCAGTTGCATAGAATGAGAAGGCATGGACTAGTTGCAATCTGAATCTATGGAGGGAGTACCAACCTTTTGGAGATAATAAATCCAATGAATGTTTTTTTAAGCAGTACAGTGGATAGAGTGCCAGATGTGGAGTCAGGATGACCAGAGTTTGATTTCGGTATCAGTCATTTATTAGCTATATGACCCTGGGCAAGTACTTAACCTCTATCTGTCTCAGTTTCCTCATCCGTAAAAGGGGTGATAATAGTACCTACTTTATAGTATTATTGTGAGTTATCAAATGAAATAGCACATGTAAAGTCTTTGCAGACCTTAAAACACTATATAAATTCTAGCTCTCAAGTAATAAGCTTTTTAACCTTTCCCTCAAAGCCATACCCCTTATGAACTTCTCTGTTTCATTCTGGTGGACACCATCATTCCATTCACTCATGTTTACCTTGTTGGTGTCATTCTTGACTCATTCTCCCTCACCCCACATATCCAATAAGTTGCCAAATAATGTCATTTTTTTAATGTCCCACAATATCTGTCATATGATTCCCCTTCTCTCTACTGCTGTAGCCACCACCCAAGTTCAGGGGATGTCTACCCCAACCATGTGAAGACTTTACCTGATGGAAGGGACAGATGAGAATAGTTTGTTCCAACCACCATGAAAGTGGCTGAAGCAGGCTCTGTGGAGCACTTAGAGCTTCATTGGACATCAAAAATGCCAAGGTCATCCATTGCATCTGGAACCCTCTCCAGTTATCCTGATTTTTGTCTTGCTACTGGACTTTGATGACTCTGGAAGAGAGAGAGAGAGAGAGAGAGAGAGAGAGAGAGAGAGAGAGAGAGAGAGAGAGAGTGAGTGAGGCTGAAGACTTTATGCAACTCTGCCTCACTTAAATCCAATTCCCTTGAAAGTCAAGACATTATCCCATGATGCCATTGGTCCTCTTCAAAATGAAAGACTAACAATACTTCTCACTTAGCCCACTGAAATAGTCTCTTGCCTCAGGCCTCTCCTTTTCCCAATCCATTCCCAGCACAGCTATCAAAGTGATTTTCCTAGAGCCTAGGTCTGACCATATCGAGCTCTCTTCCTCAAATTCCAATGACTCCCTGTTACATCTAGGATCAAATATAAACTCCTCTGTTCAGCTCTTCACAACCTGGTTTCAATCTACCTTTCTAACATTATTATACATTATCCTTTCCCACATTCTATGGTTCAGTCAAGTTGGTTTTCTTTCTGTTCCTCATGCATAACAATCCATTTCCTTTCTTTGCATCTTTGTCTTGGCTGTCACCTAGCTTTAGAATGCATTCCCACCTCAACCTCAGCCTTTAAAATCCCTTGTTTCCTTCAAAACTGCTCAAAAAACATCTCATCCATGAAGCCTTTCCCAACTCTAGCTACTCATGCCATATCTTTCCCCCTCCCACTTAATTTGCATATATTTTGCATACACTTATGCATGTGCTGTGTAACTTGTTAGAATGTAAGCTTCTCAAGGGCAAACTTTTTCACTTTTGTTTTTATATCCTCAGGGCCTTGCAGAGTGCCTGGTATACAGGATTGTTAATAAGTGCTTAATTGATTGCCATGTCAGTAATTTTCTTAGTTAAATTTAAGTATAAAAACCCATCCTCAAGTCCAACATATATTCTTTTTGGATGATCTAAGACACTGTTGTGAATAATTAAGAGATAACTCTATCACTATATGTGGATGAAAATAGGATGATAGATTTAAGACCTTATACCTGAGCAACTGCATATGATATTATTCTGACACTAAACAGCTTAGAGTTTATTTTACAAAACCAAAATATTGAATGAAATTAATATATCATCTCTTTATTTACTGCAGTGACTCTATTACTATGGTTTTGTGGCAATAAATCTAGGGTGTTGCTAGAATTTGGCAGGAGTTTTCCCAGTAAGATGCTTGCCATGAATAGCTCTCAGCCATTCGCCAGACATGGAAAGTGGGTCAGCTCTTGTCATGTTAAACACATGTGCTCTGTGCATTTTGTCTCACCTTAATCCTCTGCAGATGGACCTCACCTTTTTTTTTCTTTATCTTTTGTATTGCCTGTGCTTTTTCCTTTCTTTCAGGCAGCTTTCCCTCTTATGTTTCAAGTAGGCTGGGACCATCCCATAGATATAAACCATTAAAATAAATTTAAACGTTGTCCAAATGAAAGATGAGCTCATCCTACTAATCTTGCTAATTAAGTGGAGGCTAACTACCATATTTCAAAGCACAATGCCCTGACTCTGGGAAACAGCTCCAGGATATGTCTGTTATTAGGGAATAGGGCCTAGACCTGGGATTTTCTTGCTATTGAGAATTCCTAGGGGAGGAAGCTTCCTTTACCAATGGACATTGACAACTTCTCTGCAACTTAGTCTTAGAATGTTGCCTAGAGCATTAAGAAGTTAAGTGACTTGCTGAGTGCCTCGCCACCAATGTGTGTTAGAGGCAGGACTTGAATCTGGGTCTTCCTGGCTTTGAGGCCTCCTCTCTATTTACTATACCAGTGGTATCAAAAATGAGGCCTGCTGGTGGCCTACAACACTAATGAGTGGGACCCAAACCAGATTAAAGTGTAACTGGGAAATAAATCAATATGCAGCCTGCAGGGATCCTTATGGTGGGTTTTAATGGTTCCATTTCAATTGCAGTTTGACATCACTGCACTATATCATGCTGCCTCCCACTCGATAATATTTGATCTAATTCCATTTTTCAAATAAATTCTCGATTTAAGTAATAAGTAAGACTTAATGGGAAGCAAATTAATGGAAAAAGGCAAAGTGTGGAGAAACATTGTTCTATAGTCAAAGCTAAAATTTTTCCATCCACTCAAGTCATTGTTTTCACTGGCATCATTACTCTGTCAAGTTTATTTTAATGTTTGTTATATCATCACAGTATTAAGAAAGTTATTGTACTGAAGCAGGCCAGAATGCTATGTGAGTAATGCGGTTGAATTGAGGCTTAAGGTAAGAAATAAAGAAAGATTTGTCCTAACACCCCAGTCTATCCAAGCCCTTTAAACTCAACCAGGACTCACTGCCAGTATGATTTTGGCAAAGAAAGAAGGAGATGGGAGTGAGGGGAGGGCGAAAGGGTTATGTTTAAATAAGAAGGAAAGGAAAAAAGTTAAGAGGGAAGGGCAGAGGACATGCTTTGAAGGTTGAGGGTGGGAAAGAGCGGGTGAGAAAGGGAAAGAGAACTAAAATTGCCCAAAGTAGAAGTGTTCTGCTTTCTAGGTCATTGCTACCTTCCAATACCACAAACTAGGATAATTATTATTATTTTTCCATTACAAGAAATGCATATTTATTGATGTTTTTATTTTTTATTCCATCCCTATAATTTCCCAATAACCCTACCACTACTTTAGAACATTTTGTTGGGCAGGGGAGATGAGAGACAGAGACAGAGACAGAGAAAGAGAGAGAGAGAGAAGAGAGAGAGAGAGAGAGAGAGAGAGAGAGAGAGAGAGAGAGAGAGAGAGAGAGAGAGAGAGAGAGAGAGAGGGAGGGAGGGAAGGAGAGAAAGAGAAACAGAGAGAGAGAGATTGAGAACTAGAACATAATTTGTTGATGTGGGAGAGGCAAATGTTTAGTTTTCTCCAACCTGCTCAACCCTTGAAGTGTGTACAGAACAGAGAAGCATGATGGGGAGAAGGTGGCATGGGGAGAGGAAAGAAGGTTAAAAACAGTCCACTCACTACATTTTCACTCAGCAACTTTTCTGCATAATGAAGTAGATCCATGGGAATGCTTACCTCAGTCAGGAAGTATGATAACAACTAAGAGTTAAAAAAGGTTCATGACCATAAGGTAAATACAAGTTGAACGGAAGGAGACAGAAGAGGAAATAGTTTAAAGATCAGATATGAGTTTAATTTCTGTACCTGAGGTACAGAAAGATTTGTCTAGGGTCATACTAGTAAGTGTCCGAGGCAGGATTTGAACCTGGGACTTCTTGACTCCAAATTCAGGGCCTGGCACACAATACCATTCTGCTAAACATGTTTTACAAAGAATATTTTATACACACAATGCTAGATTTTGGTTCTAAGTAAGTACTATTGAGCATAGAGAGGAAAGGTCCTCTTGTCCCTATGGTGTTTTGTGTTTTTAACATATTAGTTCTGTATTTTGTGAAAGGTTTTTTTTTTTTCTGTATTCACTGATATAGCCATTTCTAGGTTCACAGCTGATACTGTGAGTATCTATTCTATACCCAGGCTTGAGGTTTGAATGGGGTTCAGTCTTGGTGGAACCTGCTTCTAATTAGGGAGAATTAGACTTCCCTTTCTCCTACTACTTAACTCAAGTCCCCTAGCTTGGCTTCCTGGGAAAAGTAATTAAGGTTGAGGTCACAGCCCCATATCTAGGTTTCCCTAGAAACAGGGAGCAAAAAAGGCACTTGGTGAACAATATGAATCAGACGGGTAATATCTTTGTATGTATGAAAGGGACACTAAATGCAGGATACAACCAAGCATGCGTTTACAGAATTAAATACAATTAAGTAACTTAATTTGTAACTATATCTGCTACAAGTCTGATTCTTAACCTGATCAGAACACAAAGCAGTTAGCCGTATTGCTAATTAATTATTTTATATCTCACCTTGGCTGTGCACACTGTCTTTACAACTCCGCTGGGAAAACAACTACGTTTGGGCCAATTTCCTTTTTTTGGTGACTGCCCACTGTAAGAGTGCTCCAATAAATGCTCCAGCACTCTTGGACTCCTCCCACCTTCCAATCAGGGCCTTTTTACCACTTCTCTTCTGCTCTGACTTCTTGATAGGATCTATGAACTTCTCTAATTTACATCGTTATCTCCAACTCTGGACATGGGCTCGTTCCCTAGACTGAGGAAAGAACAAACACAAAAAGAGTCACCAGGGGTCTTGATGCAAGCTTGCCTAGTTTTAAACCCCTGCACTACATGGGTAAAATTGCCATAATATTGGGAAAAAGAAGGATCCATTTTTATGCTACCTGGAGAGTCACAGTGAAGAAGTGAAAGCTGAACTAAGAGCTGTCTTCTTTTAGCTAATGAAGCATTCTGCCTTCTTCCTTCCCTTTCTCAGTACATCACATTAAAATGCCAATGGGAAGCCATATGGCCAGGAGCAGCCAAGGAATCAGTCAGTCATCATCTCTGACTTGTATGCTGAATGAGAAACCTGGCTGGCTGAAAACAGGCAAAGAATATCTTTTCATGATCTAGGGGTGGGGGTTATCCCTGTTATCTTTCTGGTCACATCTCTCTAGACATTTTGTATGATTTGACATTATTCTAGGCTACTTTTTCAGCCTCATTACACATTTCTTTCCTTCATGTATGCTATAATTCTGTCAGGCTGGCTTTTTTTTTTAACTTTTCTGTTTCTCATACATAGAATTCCATTCCTTATCTCTGTAATTTTGTCAAGTCAACAAACATTTATTTAGCACTTGCTATATGCCAGGCAGTGTGCTGTGCACTAGGAATACAAATTCAAGCAGAAGGAAACAAGCAGTTTCTGCCCACAAGGAGTTTACATTCTAATAAGGTAAGACAAAACATAAAAGGAAAATGAAAAGGAGGTTAGGGAGGACAGAGCAGCAGAAATGAAGGTCCCTGACATGGAGGCGTAGTAGAGAATGTCTGGAGAATTTGGAGTGCAGCTTGGAGAGGAATGAAGACATAGTTGGCCTTGGTATTCTCCTTAAAATGGAGGTTCTCAGTGGAACCAGTCAATCAGAGAGAGAGGCTGTAGGGGCTGGGGCACTTCCAGTATATAAAGTCTATGGGTGAAGTGAGCTTCCAGGGTGAAAAAGTTTCTATGGCATGGTAAGAGAAAGTCTGGGGAATAAGGATTGCAGCCTGAAGAGGAATGAAAAGATATAAAGAGGGATAAAAAGATAAAAGAGTGTGAAACCTCTGACCCCTTCTCACAAAAAGAAGGTGTTCCCCTGAGGGTGGCAATCAAGTCTGATTGGTTAATAATTAATGAGAAAATGAATATTATATTGAGGGCCTGGACCTGAACTTTGATTATGTCATTTACTTCTAAGTTAACTTCTGCCTTGGTCAATCTATTCAAAGAATTAATCTATCACTCGAGGCTGAGGTTCACTTTAGAAGTCTGATCTAGTTGGGTGGAGGAAAGCAGAGAACAATGACAAGAGTTTACTCAAGATACCTTAGAGAAAAGGGAAGGATAGAGTGATAATGGAGGACCGAGAGAAAGTGAGAACTAGCTAATTCTTACTTTGCTTCTATTTAAGGAGAATACTTTTTGTTTTGGAAAGGACAAGACAGAGGCAATTAGGTGGCATCAGTAATACCCAGGTGTTGAGTGAGAGTGGTGAGGAGAGTGTTAATGAGGAGAATGTTAATCCTATCTTCCATTAGCCGTGTCCTTGAGAGACTGGACAAGGAAATAGGACAGGTAAAAAAAGCTGGGGTCTCCCCAATTTTAATAATTGGCTATTAATATGAGAGAGAAATAATCATTTCCCTCAATGTAAAATCATTCTCAGTATACTTCTATTTATCAGTTCTTTCTCTGGATGCAGATAGTGTCTTCCTTCCTTTGTTGTTAATTTGGGTGCTTTCACTGACTGCCCCCCATTCTGTAATGCTCTGCCTCCCCACCTCTGCCTCTTGGCTTCTCGGGCTTCCTTCAAGTCTCAGCTAAAATCTCACCTTCTACTAGAAGCCTTTCCTGATTCCCCCTTAATGCTAGCACCTTCCCTGTGTCCGTCATTTCCAAGTTATTCTGTCTGTAGGTAGCTTGTTCATACATTGTTGCTTGCATATTGTGTTTCCCATTTGATTATGAACTCCTTGAGTGCAGGAACTGTTTTTGTCTTTCTTTGTATCCCTAGTGATGGGGTGATGGGACCTGGACCTCTAAATGGAAAAGACCATGTCATTGAAAGCAACCCAGTCCCTGAATTTTCCCATACATTTCAGCAACTGAGATCACTAGAGCCTCTGCCCAAGGCAACTGGCTCACCCCAGCCCACCTAGATAACCTAATTAGTTTACTTGACTTTCCTTTCACCGAACAATCTGCAGTCCCCCACTCCTTAATCCCATCTAGATCACCTAATTAGCCTAGTTGATATCCTTTCTCTGTTGTATCTGGTCTACCCCAGACTACTTACCGTTCCTTAATCCCATCCTGATCCCTTGACTGTCCTTTTTGTATATAAGCATCAGTCTCACCTCCAATTAAGTTGCAGGTTCACTGGGAAGTGTCTGCTTCTATTGGCAGTACAGCAAACCTTGTCATTTGACTCAAGGAAGGTTTGAGTTCATGAATTTGTTCCAGGCAGATGCCTATACCTTGTCATTTTGGGGTTCCTAGCAACCCCAAACTACATCACTAGCAGTGGGCACAGTCTTGGAAACATAGTAAGGACTTAATAAATTCTTGTGGCTTTGAGAAGTTGGAAGTGAGGGCAGGTAATAGAGGGTGAATGCCAAAAGTCTGGCACATTTCTGTAAGAACTGTATCTGGAGAGCTCCAATTCGGAAGAGCTAAGGAAAGCAGAGAACAATGACAGGAATTTACTCAAGTTATCTTAGAGAAAAGAGAAGGATAGGGTGATAACAGAGAACAGAGAGAGAGTGAGAACTAGCCAATTCTTATTTTGCTTCTAGTTAAAAAGGAGAATAATTTTTGTTTTGGAAAGGATAAGAGAGAGGCAACTAGGTGGCACCATCAGTAAGATACTGACCCTGGAGTTAGAAAGGCTTGAGTTCAAAATCTACCTCATTTACTAGCTGTGTGCCTGGGCAAGTCATCTTTGTGATTCAGTTTCCTCATCTCTAGAATGGAGATAAAATGGTACCTACTTCCCAGGGTTGTTGTGAAGATCAAATGATATTACTTTTGCAAAGACAAAAAAAATCATAAAGTGCTATATAAAATGCTAGATATTCTTTAAAAAAAACCAAACCAACAAACCCCAAACCTAGCACAATTGTCAGTATAAATAAGGAGACAGTTAGGAAACATCTACATGCCTTTGATGAATTCATATTACCTGATCTAGATGATATAAATACTTGTATCCTGAAGAACTGGTTAATCTTCAGTATCAGTGATATATAAAAAAAAAATGGGGAGAATGTAGACTTTCAAAAGAGAAGAGGAAGAAGGGAATATACATTTATATAGCACCTACTATGTGCCAGGCACTGTGCACTTTACAAATATGATCTCATTTGATCCTTACAACAACCCTTTGAGGTAGGTGCTGTTGCTATCCCCATTTTACAATTGAGGAAACTGAGGGTCGTAAGAAAGGGAAGAGAATAGTCTATGAAATAAGTCAAAGGCTGACTTCAGTCACATCCTAGAATGTATTATTAAGGCAATGTTTAGGGAACATATAGCAAAGGAATTAGTGATCACAGAGATACATTCAAGAAGTCATGCCAAGTTAAGTTTGTTACCTCCTTTCACTGGTTTGGTAAAGCTGGTTGATCATGACAAAGCTGTCGATCTAGGTTAGCTGGATGATATGGTTTAGCTATAGTACAGAAATAGTTTAGTTAGATTTAACTTCTGCAACAGATAACCGCACAAGAGCTGCAATGATGTTCATGGTTGTATTTTTACCTATGCTTATAGGCAAAGATGATTAGAGACAGAATTTCTGATGTTCTAGTAGTTTCTGAGATACTCATATCCTAGACTGTTTATGAAACCTGGAGAGCAAATCAATAAAGAAATGAGCCAGTAGCAGTGAAAGGCAGAGGTTGGTGTGTTTAGGTAACTACCCATCATTCTATTAACACCTGCCACTTGGCTACATGTATCTATTTTGTCTGTTAACTACAGACTTGCCTCAGGTGCCCCATACAATGTTTCTTGTTGCCTCTAGTTGCAGGATGAAACAATTCCTTTAGTTTGGTTGCTACCTCTTTATGTCTTCTAGTTTAATTTACAAGTTGAAGCTCTGCATTGATATAGTTAGTTTCCTCCTGCCATATATAAATTACCAAGCAGTTATTAGTGCTTGCTATGTGCCAGGTGCTATGTTAGGCGTTGAAGATATAAAGACAAAGGTGAAAACAAACCTTGCCCTCAAGAAGTTTACATTCAATTTGTGGATATTGGATCAAGACCTCACAATTGGATGATCAACAATTGAGTTAATGATTGTAGATAGCCTACAATCTTAGAACCTTCTGGCTGTTTTTCTTTTCTTTTCTCTCTCTTTTTTTTAACCACTTTTTTTTCAGTCACAGCAAGGGCTAATATAAGATTTCAGGGCCATTTTGTATTTTTCTTTGTTTCTTGGTCATTCTGCTGGTGATGAGGTTCTCTGGCTTTTGAACAACAAAGAATGTGGCACCAGGGTAGGAATAAAAACCTTTCAAGTTTAGTAAAATCTTCCAGACCTTGTGCCCTCCTGGCATAGCCTTCTAGAACTCAGGATCACCTCCTTGCCATGATGAGGCATCAGAGGAGGATTCTGTGTACTTTAATTTCTCTAATTTATGAAACTAGAATTTTGACATTTTGGAGCTGCAAGGGACCTCAGAGATCATCGAGTTTAACCCCCTCATTTTGCAGATGAAGAATGAAAATTTAGCTGAATTTTAAGAACCATTACAGAAACAATAAAAGGTCACTCATTTTACCAAAGAGGAATAAAGTGATTATGAGTCTATAGACTCAGTGTATTTTTACTTCTACTCCTGCTGATTTATGATTCCTGTAGGCCAGTTTGTTTTCCTGTTCATTTGCCTTTCTAAATTTGTGTTGCTAGAGTCCTGGGTGATAGGTGTGTGTGTGTGTGTGTGTGTGTGTGTGTGTGTGTGTGTGTGTGTGTTTAAATTTGAAGTGTAAATAAATAAAAATATCATAAAGTAAGAGAGCACTAAAATATGCCTATTTATTTTTATGTTCATATGGAAAAATCCACTTTAGCCTCCTGGGTAAATATTCATTATCTTAATTGACTTCTGGCTAGTCAAATCTTCAGCAGGATAAAAAATAGTCTGTGGGCTTAAATATACTTGCTGAAAAGTAAATGACTTAAATGAAAGCAACATCTGAAATTCACTCCAAAACCAGAAAATCTCATACAGTAGAAATGTTTTAGTCATGCTGCTTTTTCCAGGAATTATCAATAAAGGAGGGGAAGTCAAGTATTACTTTGAGCAAAGGAGTTCAATAAACAATAAAATGTAAGAGCTGAGAAAGAAATGACAGCAACATTATATGGCAAGCACATATTGGAAAAAGGAAGACAAAACAGGGAAGTGAGGAGAGAAATGGCAAGAAACAAAATTGTTCCATTAAAAATGTGTTTAAGAGGCGTATTCTCCCTAGGTGTGCATGCATATAAATGCCATTAGTGTTAATGGGAGTGAAATGCACGACTCAAAGGAAGAATGGAGTGACTTGTGTGCGTTTAAATGAAGTCTAGAAAAAGTCAATGAAGACCCACAAATGGTAGTTTAAGAGGCTGATGAAGTTATGAGTATCTATAAGAGAGACACTTAATTTTAATTAATGGAATTGTGAGTTTCACTTTTGCTGAAGCAATAATCATAAAAATAGCAAGGGGAAAATAAAAATTTAACAGTCCACATTTGGCTGTCAGAAGCATGGGTTCAAGTTGTGGGGGGTATATACTTGAATTTCACATGGCAACATGGCATACACTCTCGACACCCCATCCCCCCTCATCCCATTTCTCCTTCCTCCCATGAAAGCTTTACTTTATTTACTTTGCAAGTAAATAGTCATATTGGCTTCTTGAAGTAGACTGTCATCATTAGAAAGGATCTTGGAGGTCATCTAGTCCAACTAGTGACTGAAGTGGAGTCTCTTGATGGTATTCTAGACAAAGGATCATTCAGCTTCTTCATGAAGACCTCCTTCAGTGGGGGTGGGGTAGGGAAAGGATACCTCCTAAATTACCACATTCCCCTTTTGGACAGCTCTAATTATTAAGGAAGTTTTTCCTTTCATAAAATTCTGCCTCTGCCATTTCTACTCTTTGCTCCTAATTTTGCTTTTTGAGGTGAACCAGAAGAAGTTGAATCACTTCCACAGGAGAACCCTTTAAATTCTGGAATATGACTTTTACATCCCTCCTAAAGCTACCCTTCATTAGGCTAAGCGGAGACTCCTCCCCCCTCCTCTTCGTTTCAATGACTCATGTGGCATGTTCTGTATTCTCCCATAAACATTCTAGTCACTTCATCTGGATGAAATTCAATTGATTCATGTCCTTCCCTAAACATGGCACTCAGAACTGAACACCATACTCCAGATATGGTATGACAAGGGCTGAATATATCAGGATTATACCTCCCCTTCTTCTGGACATGGCCCCTCTTAGTGCAAACCAAGGTCACATTATGTTTTGGCTGAAGGATAGCATTCTTTACTCGGTATGGAACTTGCAATCCATGAATCCTCTCTACTGCCAAATCTTTTTCAGATTGTCAAGCCATACCTCCCCTGTCCTTTATTGGAGAAATAGTTTTTTAAAATCTGCATCTATCTTTTCAGTAAACAGATGAAAACAAATAGGGAAAAAACCCCATAATTAAATATCTATAGTAGCAGAAAATATTCTGGTCTCTGGTTATTTGCTGTAGATGAATGACTTAGTCTAGAGGTGGGGAGCCTGTGGCCTTCTAGGTCCTCCAGTGTGGCCCTTTGACTGAATCCAGACTTCACAGAACAAATCCTTTGACTGAATACAAACTTCATGGAACAAATACTTTGATTAAGGGGAGTTGTTCTGTGAAGTTTGGATTCAGTCAAAGGGCCACACTGGAGGACCTAGAAGGCCACAGGTGGTCTCCAGGCTTCAGGTTCCCTCCCTCTGACTTAGATCCCAAATAAGAAGCAGATACCTAATATGTGCTACCCAAATAGACAGCAAAGTGGTTTAGTGGATAAAATTCTGTGAATGGAGTCAGGAAGATTTGAGTTCAAATCCAGGCTCAGACATTAGGTATTTGAGCTTTGTCTGCCTAGGTTCCCTCATCTGTAAAATGGGAATAATCACAGTGCCTGCTTCCCAGGGTTGCTGTGAAACATCAAATGAGATAATATTTGTAAAATACTTTGTAAAACATAAAACACTATGTAAATGCTAGCTATTATTAATAATAATTTTTATTAATATTGACATTAATAATCAATTAGTAATAATTAATTAATGATAATTACCCATTGCCTGCCTGTCTATCTGCTATGACTTTTGTCTTCCCAAAGTTCACCATGGAGGGTCCAACTAACATCCTTTCTCACTTTCTTCTTAGTCTATCCATACCTGTTCTCTCCTGCTCTTATCACAGGACCAGCCAATCTTCTTTTTGGGACATATAGTTAGTTTCTTGATGACATACTTCATTCCTGTATGTCTTTTGAATTCCTCATTGCTTATCGTTTGTAGTCTGTTCATACCCACTACTTGCCTTTTCATTGCCTTTGGTTGGATAAAGCATTACGTGTCTCATCATACAGCAACACCAAGAAAATGTTAGCATTGAAAAGATGGGCCTTTGCTTTCATGGGAATCTTGGGATATATATGTGTATGTATGTGTGTGCAATATACATAATACATATATCTATAAACACATACATGTGTATATGTACACATATACATATGCACACACACATATGCTTGTGTGTGTGTGTGTGTATGTGTGTGTGTGTGTGTGTGTGTATTATTGCACAGTGTCCATTTAGGTACATATTGAATCTATTAGGGAACATGAATCTAAGGCTGTCTTCTTTAAGCTTATATAGAGTTTCAAATACATTTGGACCTCCGTAAATAGAGAAGATATGAAATTAAAGTCTTCTCTTCTTTATAGAGCCGTCTGTGAGATTCAGACTTCCTTGTTTACTTCTGGTGCTGCTGAAAAAGCTTCCATTTATTTTAAAGAGCTATGACTAGAAGGAAAACCTCAGGGCCTGACAAGACATAGTTGCTTCTTTAGAGGAAATGAGATAGGTAGCTTTTTTAGTAGAAAGAGTTCTAAGTTTAGAATTGGAGGACCTACATCTGAATCTTCATTTTGCTACCTGCTGCCTGGGTGACCTTGGACATGCTACTTTGCTGGTCAGCCTCAGTTTCCCCAATTGGAAAATGAGGGGGTTAGACGAGGTGAACCCTAGGATCTTTTAGCTTTTATTAAGGCTATTAAAACCTGTGAGCTGAAAGATACTTTGTGAAGAAAGGACTCAATCTGTGATGTACTGAATTGCCTAATAGGTTTGACTTGTGAAAGTGATTTTGTCTAGGGAACCTCCACCCCTTCTCACAGATTTCTGGCTAGGCCCAGAACACTCATCTATGTAGGCCAGTCTCCTTATTTAGCACATGAAATAACTCAAGCCCACACGAGTAGCTAGTGACAGCCAGCATACTCTGTATTAGAACACTGTTTATTTTGAAATCTTTTGAGGGGCATTGTGGGCTAATGGGGAAAATGCCAAATTTGGAGGTCAGGAAAACCTGGGTTCATATCTTGCCTCGACCATTTACTTAGTTGTGTGATGCTAAGCAACTCCCTGAGCCTATTTTCTTTTTTTTAAATTTTTTTAGGCAATTAGGGTTAAGTGACTTGCCCAGGGTCACACAGCTAGTAAGTATCAAGTGTTTGGTTTGAGGTTAGATTTGAACTCAGGTCCTCCTGACTTCAGGGCTGGTGCTCTACCACTGCACCACCTAGCTTCCTCTCCTATTTCCTCAAATATAAACTGAGTATTAAAATCAGCATCTACTTCACAGAGTTGTCCTAAGAACCTAATCAGATAATGCATATACAGTACTTTGTAAGGCACAAGGCCTTGCATAAATATGGGTTATCACTATATAAAGAACAAGAAAATGTGCCATTAAGTATATTTTTAGTCACAGATTTGCATAGGCCTCCTTTTTCATCCTACTTTTTCTGGTGTGCATATAGTAGGTTGGATTTGAACTCAGGTTTTTCTGTCTCCAAGACTGATATTCTCTCCACCATGCCACCTAGCTGCCCTGAAGGTTCATCAAGTTTCTTTCTTTCTTTCTTTCTTTCTTTCTTTCTTTCTTTCTTTCTTTCTTTCTTTCTTTCTTTCTTTCTTTTTTTTTTTTTTTTTCTTTTTTTTTTTTCTTTCTTCTTTCTTTCTTTCTTTCTTTCTTTCTTTCGCAATTGGGGTTAAGTGACTTGCCCAGGGTCACACAACTAGTAAGTGTCAAGTGTTTGGTCTGAGGCTGGATTTGAACTCAGGTCCTCCTGACTTCAGGGCCAGTGCTCTATCCACTGCTCACCTAGCTGCCCCCAAGTTTTTTTCTTAATATGTACACACGTATTATTGTAGGCAATGTATGTCCCAGTCTAGTTCTGCTAATCTTGCTTTGCATGACTTCATTCATCTTTCCATCTTTCCTTAATTCCTTCATATTTATTGTTCTCTACAGAGCCATGATGGGGCAGCTGGGTGGGTCAGTGGATAGAGCACTAGGCCTAAAGTCAGGAAGACTCATCTTCCTGAGTTCAAATCTGGTCTCAGGCACTTACTAGCTGTGTGACCCTGGGCAAGTCACTTAACCCTGTTTGCCTTAGTTTCTTCATCTGTCAAGTGAGCTGGAGAAGGAAACGGCAAATCTTCAGTATCTTTGCCAAGAAAACCCCAGATGGGGTCACGAAGAATGAGACATGAATGCATAACTGAAAAATAACCTTCAAGGAGGGTAATGTCACTGGATCTCAGGGTACATGGCAAGAAATAAGGAGTCAGAAGACCAGAAAGGTAGGAGAGCTCTCAGGGCTTTGAAGAGTCAGGCAGGAATGAACAACCACAAGCCATGATATCCACTGCATTAATTAACTGTACTTTTTTTTTTCAGCCATTCTCCAGTTTTTGGGTTTGTAGGGTATTTCTAGTGTTTAGTTATTGCAAATAAAGTGGTTATGAATATTTCATGCAGAGAGGTCTTTTTTACCCTTTTTCTGATATCTTTAGGATAAAGTCCTCGCATGAGGGATCAGGACCTGCAGCCTTAAGGCCACATGTGGCCTTCTAGGTCCTTAAGTGCAGCCTTCTGACTAAGCTTGTAGAATTTGCTCATTTCCAAGGTATACATAAATGGTTACACTCAAAATTTAATGTTCAGCTCTCACAGGTGGATTAAGACCACCACATTTCTCCCATCTAGGGAAGGATCCTTCAAAGGACAGTGATCAGGCAAAGACTAGAGTGGTCACAGAGCTGGTCCCTGTCTGGTGAGGGAAGAGGATTCTGAATCAGAATTCTTACAAGCATAAACTAGAAGGCCAAGTACCAAGGTTTCTCTGTACAGCCAGAGTTCAAAGGGCTAAAATAACAATAGCCAATCGCTATTACTAACCTAAACAGCTAGCATTTGTATGACTCCTACTATATGTGCTAGGCACTATGCCAAGCTTTACAAATATTAACTCATCTGATCCTCACAACAACCCTTCAAGGTAGGTGCTGTTATTATCCTCATTTTACAGTCAAAGAAAATGAGGCAAAAGGTTAAATTACTTGTCCAAGTAATTACTTGTCCATTTTTTTTCCCCTTGGAGAATCTGGTTGTCACCCAGCAAGTAAGTGTCTAAAACTGGATTTAAACTCAGGTCTTCCTGACTTCGGGCCCAGGATTCTATCCACCACTAAGCTGCTCTCAAGAGGAACAAGAAACTCAGTTGTAGGAATGTGGATTCAGGTCAGTACAATAATACTAAATCAGGAGATGAAATATGTTATAGATGAAAGTTAGTAAGCATTAGTATAATTCAGCCTATCTCCCTAAAGCACCAAGCTTACATTCTTTGCGTTTTCAGCCCTTCCCCCACCATGCCACGGCCCCATGTAGGATCTGTCATGACCTCTTCTAATTCACCCGCGCCCATTGGGCTTAGGATGGTTCTTTGTGGCCTTCCTTACCACTGGAAAGTATCCTTCTGTAATTTAAAATACCTCTAATGATGCTCTCACTACAAATATATGAATTTTACTGCCTGAATGTTCACTACCTGTTTATTAACTGGATTGTAAACTCTCTTGCGGTCTCCATTTTTATTCTCCTCATACGGTGTATTGCATTAAGTGGGTGCTCAATATACTTGTTGAATAGCCTCTGAATGAATGAATGTATAAACCAATATGAACATGGGTGGAAAAAGTGTATCATGTAACTTTCTTTCCATGAGAAATATCCTTGCTCTGCGCTTTGGAAAAAGGAGAAATTAGCAAGGAGGTTTGATTTTGTAGGGAACTCGAAAAGGGAGGTTAGAACTAAGAGCTCTCTTGATTTCTTTTCCAGTGAAAGTGACTGAATTTTTGGAGAAGGATATGAGTGAATTCTCTTTGGGGTTGATTTAATAAGAAATTGATCCTGGAGAGACTCGGGACTGTGTACATTCACTGAGCTCTAATGCTGGGCTATAGGATATCACCAACATTATGGTATTAAAACTATACTTGTGGCTGCAGAGCAGCAAATCCGTAGTATTCTAGTATTCTTTCCATCTTAGTGATGATGAAATTTAAAAAAAGGTTTTGAGTCATTTTAAACAGCTTTTTATATCCCAGAGTCTAACTTAAATGTGATTTTTTTGCCTTAATAGTATTATATTTTTTCCAATTACATGTGAAGATAGTTTTCAACATTCACTTTTATAAGATTTTGTGTTCCAAATTTTTTTCTCCCTCTCTCCTTCCCTTCCCCCCTCCTTAAGACAGCAAGCAATCTGATATAGGTTACACGTGTACAATCATATTGAATATATTTCTACATTAGTCATGTTGTGAAAGAAGAATCAGAACAAAAGGGAAAAACCACAAGAAAGAAAAAACAAAGCAAAAAAAGGTGAAAATAGTATGCCTCAATCTGTATTCAGACTCCATAGTTCTTTCTCTCAATGTGGATAGGTAAATGTGATTTTTAAGACAGAAATATTATTATAAAACTCAGCTACTTAGTTGGGGTCTCCATAAGGGAAAAGTCATAAGACTAGCGTTTGAGACAATTGCTTTAGTTTTAGATGTTGGTATTTAGATATAAGTGAGTGACCCAAAGTATTCTAACACTTCAGGCTTTCTCCCATAGCTGGTAGTGACTTCCCTACCAAAATGATCTTGTATTCAGTTTTGTACATGTTCAGGTTGTCTCTGCTGACAGCATGTAATTTCCATTCTATTTCCCACACTAGGAGAGCGGAAAAGTTGTAACATGTGACGAGAAAAGATAGGAAATAGAATTGATTACGTAGAGGGGAATGTTTTGTTATTTTATTGTGACACATATACGCTATGTCCAGTTTTTATAGTTTGGAATTTATGTTGCAACGTAAAGACTAGAGAAAAAAAAACCAGTTCATTTCTAGCTTTATTGATCTTTTTAGTGAGACAATTGTCATCAGTATTTATAGCTCTTCTTCCTCTGACATCTTTACTATGCCCATATTATGAATCTACTTGCGAAAAGAAAACTATATCAACAAATACTGTTTCTTCTATTTACCTCATCACAGTGTTTCTGCTGACTTAAGAACATACTTGACTGACTGGGATGTGCAGTAATGTGTGGTGATTTTTCTGCACTAATACACAACTCTATGGTAAAATGAAGAATGGAAAGTTTTCTTTAATACCTCCCAACCCCTAACTTGAACTAACAGGTTGAATTCCCTAGAGCTGTTGGACTATTTCTCCCCTCAAGGTTAACCCTAATGGGTTGGGGCTGACTTCTATTAGAATCACTCATGAGATCCCATGTGGTGTGCTCACATACTGATTATCTAGTTATTATCAGTCAGCTAGCCGGAGTTAAATCACTTATAGAAATGGGTTTTTACTGAAGTTGGATGGTATGAACAGTTGGTACAAAAACTTTCCAAAAAAACTCTGAAGCATACTTTCCCACAAGTATGCTTTTCCCAGAAGTCCAGGGAAAGTAGGATTAACCTTAGAGGGTACATGTGGCAAGGAAGCCATCTTCAATTGTCCTGTTGCCACTGGACCCAGATGGCTCCAGAGGAGAGAGTGAGGCTGGTGACTTTGCACAGCCCTGCCTCACTTAAATCCAACTCACTTGCAAGTCATGGCATCATCTTCCTGATGTCATGCTCCTCTTTGAGAATGAAGGACAAACAACAGCACCACGTGGCAGAAGGTTAGCTGACAACTCCTGGTAGGATGGAAGTTCTTTCTTTCTTTTTGTGGAATGCTCATGAAGTTCTTCTGGGCTTTTTTGCTGGCCCTGAGGTTTGGGGACCTGAACTCCCCTCTTTGGAATTCCGAAGCTTTTCTTCTTTTCCCTGTCTTTTCCCTTTCTTCCCTTTCCCTGTCTTCTCTGAGTGCCCAGATGGATGCGTTGTAGTCTATCCAATGACAAAGTCAGATCGTTAAAGAGTGAGTAAGATACTCACTCTGGGTCAGCCTCATAACCACTTTCTACCTTTTGGTACAGGTAAAAGGGATCTCTCTTCTCAAAGTGCTCCTGAAACTTGACTTTCTGGAATGCTTCTCCTATAATCTCCTCTCATGTACCTAGGTGCTGTCCTCTGTCTAGTTCTTTATCTTATTTATTTATTTATTTTTTTGGCTAGGCAGTGGGGGTTAAGTGACTTGCCCAGGGTCACACAGCTAGTAAGTGTTATGTGTCTCAGGCTGGATTTGAACTCAGGTCCTCCTGAATACAGGACCGGTGCTCTATCCTGTGCCACCTAGCTGCCCCCCTGTCTAGTTCTTTAAAACTAATCCCAATACATTCCCTCATTCATGTAGTGTCTGAAACACTTCACTTCCCATCACACCTTTGATTGATTAACCAAATTGATTAATCATTGGTTAACAAAAATGTCTAGGAATTGTTCACATCTAGTTTACATATTTGATTGATTAGTCGATTCTGTAACTCCCCAAAAGGGTATTTTCACAAGATAATGGTATTAAGCTATATAGCAGAGGTATTAAATTCCCAAGTGTCCCTCAAAACTCCCTAGTAGGAGGGAGAACCAGATTAAAATGGAATTGGAAAATGTTTAAAAAAAATAAAATACAACCTAGATAATGTTAATTTGTGGTTTTCTTAGTCCATATGATCCCCCGTCTCCCATCCCTTTCACCTTTCTATTTGAGTTTGACACCTCTGGTGTAAAGCACCTTGTTAGATACATTAATTAGTGGTTGGAGTGATTGACTCAATGGAGAAGTCCAGGCCTCCTGCGGATTAGAGTGGTTTATGAATCAGTAATCTCATCTATATGGGTACTCCTTCTTCAGCTCACTAACTATCCATACCTTCTCATTCTATAAAACTCTTATCTACGTTTTTCTATCAATGTGTTTAGGAAGGTTGGGGCCTTTCCTCTATAATTCTTTCCTCTTGTCTCACCCAATCTACTCTTCTCTCTTCTTTCTCTTCCTTCTCCTCTCTCTTAATTCTCAACTTTTGTAGGGGTAATGTTCCTAGAAAATGGTGTGAAAAGAAAAAATGCAAATGTTGATAATTTTACAATTACACAAATGTTCTCATGACCACCAAAAACTGCAATCTTTCACTAGAGATTGCTGAAAATACAGTTTTCTTCATGCAATTTTTATAAGAAAACACTAATTTTGATAATATGTACTTTTCCTAACATAGCAACCATGAAATAATGCATAAAATGCAATACATAAAATAAAATTGGTAACATGCAAAACATTTTTCTCCCTAGTAATTCCCTAGAATTCTGTGACCTTTGGTGCTAACATTGTAATGAATAAGAACAACCATTGATTTCAGCACTAATCATTTTTTATAACACATGAAATCTACTGTATCAAATACGGTACAGAAAATAAAATTCTTAAAACTAAAACATTTTTAAACCTGAACCTTCCCTTCCTCTGTACCCAATGGTGGTGTAAGGGCATTGTATTATATACTATACTGCTGTACACCTCTTTATCTTGGCAACACTCTGAAAACCAAGGGAGAGGTTGTTGGGACTTTAGTCATTGTTGTCTGAATGGTGAGGTCTAGATATCACCTCTAACGTTCTGTTCTTCACAGCTGGTGAATGGCATTGGAGATCGTGAAGGATGCACCAGCTTGAAATAATCTGTCAGTGCCATCTGCTTCCTGTGCTATTTGAGATCCTTAAGGATCTTGGAACATGGGAGCAGAGGTGAATTGATGTTTAAATTTGAGGCTGCCATTAATAATGGGATTGGCAGCCTTGATGTCTCTAGCCAGTTAGTCAGTTACGCCAAGCCACCCTATTAGGACACCAGTCACTCCACAAACTGGTGGCCACAGTGCCTCTTAATTTTTTCTCTATTGCATGAAGCCATAAATGTGTAAGGTGGTGAAAATGAAAATGAGATTACTAATAAAATCACACAAATGCTTGAAGTCAAGAAAGTTAAATGTTATAATGTTGAGGATTGACTGTATATATATTTACATAGTGCTATTTACATTTACAGAGTACTTTCATATGTGTTTTCCCATTAAATTTCCACAACATCGCTGTGAAGCTTCTTTTAGATTTCTTGATGTTGCATAGATACCAATCTAGCATGGGGACAGTGTACCAACTATCTCTTACTCTTCTTATAAGACTCATCCAAAACCTCAGAGACAGGAAGACCAGAGTTCAAGGCCCATCTCTGATGAATACTGGTTATATGATGCAGAGATAATCTCTTAAGCTGGCGGTATACTCAGCCAAGCTCTAAGGTTCTAAGTTGTAACACAGGAGTTGATTTGCTTTTATAGAGGGACTTTCCCCATAGGCATTTCCCTAAACCGATAAAGTCACAGGTCTAGAACTCCCCCTCATTGCCCATCCTCCCACTCAAAAGGCTGTATCCTATAGCCTACTTACAATGGTCTGGATTGCACTCCTTCCTCTTTTTCATAGCAGGAAACTCTTCTTTCCTGATGACACGACTCAAGCTCCATCTTTTCCATGAAGTCTTTCTTGATTCCCCTAATTGCTAGGGCCTTCTCTCCCTGTTTCAATTATTCCATACATATTTAGTTCATATATACTTGTCAAAAATGAAGCTCCATGGGCTCAGGGATTATTTTATTCCTTGCGTTTATATTTCTATGCTTGATACCTAAGCACAGTGCCTGGCACATGGTAGGTACTATATAAATGTTTATTTCCTTCTCCGTTTGTTTCAGGGTGAGGCTTGGAGCCATTAAATAATGAATACTACAAACAACTCAAATGTAAGAACATAGCATGTCTTTCATCAATCAATCACATTATATAGCTCTCTAAATCTATGTGTGTTGGTATATATTGGTAATTACCTTAATTTGTTTTGGTTTTTGTCTGAGTACAATGGATACAAACGCCTTGAATTTTCACCATTCCATTTCTGACTCTACTAATGTTTTTTTTTTTTCACATGGGTATGTACTGTAGGCTACAAAGCTTTTGTACTCGTTTTCCCTATTCTACTTGAGTTGGACTTTATTCTTCTCGGCTAGAAGTGGTTTTTTTTTTTGTCTGGTCAAATGAAAACTTCTGCTCAAGGAATCTTCAAAAGTCTAGGCAACTCTCACTTGATATACTGGGGAAGGCGTGTTTTTTAGCACCAAGCTATGTTTCCCTTCACTTCTGGGAAAGTTATTTCGTCTGTCAGTCATAGTTGCACGCTGAAGATATACATGGACATTGCTGTGAGGGAAAACACCTGGGCCCTGAATCCAGAGCTAAAATGATTTAAGTCCATATTATTAAAGACTATAGAGAGGTAGAACTAGGAATCATTGATTTCTACTGCTGTCTTTGCACCAAAGATTTACTGAATCCATAAACTAGGTGGAACACATTCAAAGGAGCATGAGTAGGATGGTGAAACAACCAGAAATCATTCCACCAAAAGCTCTGATGGATGGAGCACTGGGCCTGGGATCAGGGAGACCGGAGGCAAAATCACTTCACCGGTTTGCCTCAGTTTCCTCAACTGTAAAATAAGGATACCAATAGCACCTACTTCCCAGAGTTGTTTTGAGGAGCGCTTAGCACAAATGCTTGTTCCCTTTCCTCCTTTCTTCCCCTTGTTTACTTCTCTGTCAGGAGGTAGGTAGACTGCTTTATCATCTAGAATTGTGGCTAGTTTTTTTTTTTAAGTTACCTCTGACATTCTCACTGACTTGAGGTAGAAGGAATAATCTCAGAACCATTTAGACAACTGGAAAGTACAAAATAGTGAGAGTATACCTGCCAAAACAGATGCAGGAACTATGTGAATATAAATATAAAACACTTTTTATACAAATAAAGTTAGATCTAAATAATTGAAATAACTTTTATTGTTCTTGGGTAAGTAAAGCCAATATGATAAAAAAAAGACAATTTTACCTAACTAATCTATTTATGTAATGCCATCCCAATTAAATGACTTAAAATTATCTTAATGAGTTAGAAAAAATAATAACAAAGTTCATTTGGAGGAACGAAAGGTCAGGAACTTCAAAGAAACCAGGGGAAAAAAAGATGTAAAGTAATATCAGACCTTAAACCATTTTGTAAGGTGAGAGCATTGTCGAAGTGTAAAAGGGATAATTTTGATTATGTTAAATTAAAAATTTCTTGAATAAATAAAACCTATGCAGCCAAGAATAGAAGGAATGCAGAAAATTTGGAAAAAGCTTTCATAGACAATCTCTCAGATAGGATGTGATTGGGTTGGAAAATGCTTTGGTATAGGAAATGATGAGCTGTTTGATTTAGAAAAACATGGGAAGACTTGGATTTGTGAAAGAAGATGCTATCCACCTTCAGAGAAACAGAGAACAAGTGGAAATAAGCATAGTACAGTCATAGATATGTGTATATATGTGTAGGTTTATAGATATCTGTGTATATGTATGTGTGTATTTCACATTTCAGAAAAACCTAGAAAGACTTACATGAACTGATTTATAGTGAAGTGAACAGAGCTAGGAGAATGTTGTACACAGTAACACCAATATTGTTGCTAGGAGGGAGGGGAAAAATAAAGTAAAAATTGCAGAGAACAAAAGAAAACCTACAAGGAAGCAAAGAAAAGCTGGACAGCTTTGAAAATAATGTGTAATATTTATTATATAGGTTTTTTTTGAAATGGAAATTTGTTGCTTTATAATTGAACCCTCTCATGTTCTGCTGTGTATGTGGCAATATTTTTTTTTCTTATTTTGTACTTAAGTTTAAGATAAATTGAAAAACTTTAAAAATAATAAAGAAATAAAAAAAAGAAAAAAAAATCATTTGGATGACCACTTCCCCTGAACCCTTGCCTGACCTCAGGCAATGTTTGCTTATTTCACCTTTGGATCCTGATGGTTAGTATTGCTAATCTATATTTTTGAAACTATGATGTTCTTTCTTCTTATCAAATGAAATAATATTAGTAGAATGCTTAACACAGTGCGTAGCACACAGTAAGTGCTTAATAAATGCTTGTTTGCTCCTTCCATCCTACCTTCACCTACTTGCTGTCTGCTGATGATCAACTTTGGAATCTGGTGCACTCTGTTTTCACTGTTTGATACTCCCACTCTCCACGCTTTTCACTCAGTGTAACCTGATGAGATACTCCCTTTTCCATCTTTATATACTTCATGTTTGACTTAAGTTCTCTTCTTTTCATGGAAAGGTCCTTCTGGACCAGTGATACTGGTCATCCATAATGCTTCTCAGATGCAATAGATGGTAGTGATGATAACACACACACACAGACACACACACAAACACGCACACATACACACACACACACACACATATATATATATACATATATATATATATATATATATATATATATATATATATATATATATATATGGAATATCAGGACTTTAAAGTGCTCTAGAAATATCATCATAATCATCATGATCATCATGATTGTTTTTCTTTTATGAGGCAACACGGCAGAGTACATAGAGATTTGGCTTCAGAGTCAGAAAGACTGGAGTTCAAGTTCTACCTGTGATATGTCCAGGCTGTGGGAGAGTCTCTTACCCACTCAATGTCTCTAGGTAACCCTCTAAGACTTTCAGTTACAGAGTAGGTGCTGACTTGCATTAGGAGAGTTTCTTTTCTGACAGTTCCTTTTGCCAATGAAAACCCAAGTCCAATTTTTAAAAAGTTACTAGAATATAAGAAAAGATGAAATTAATAATAATGATAACAACAAATAAAATATCTTCAGTTGAATAGAAAGAAATATTAAAAGAAAAACTTTTCACAATAAATATGTAATTTTGTATAATTTTGTGTGATTATTTTTCAGTTTACATTTCTTTTTGTTTTTCTGTCCAAATAGACTTTAAGCATCTATGGGGATGGCCAATGCTAAGGGGAATACAATATGAATTGCGCTAGTAGATTTAACAATACACAATGTAATTTGAAATGCATTATGGAATTGATATTAATTTGCTGATGGAAATTCTTGAACCTCGGTCAAGATAATGCCTTTTGAGCCCATATTGCCTCTACATAGTCTTCATGGAGAAAGCAGGCTGTCATTTGGGTAGATTCTATTTTTGCTACTATAAAGGGATGGTTTACTTTGGGTAAAATTGTGACGTTATTCAAGTTTGTCTTTTGAGTGCCCTCACCCTTCTTGGATGTCCTCAGCACTCCTCAGTACTGGAGTGCTTTCGTGGGATCCCTTAGATTCTTAGGAACCTCACTTACAGTGCTGCATCTGCACCTCTTCTCCCCAGAAATACCCCCGTGTTCTAAGCTAAGCTCTTTCCTTTGTTCTCATCAAAACTTACCTGCCCCATGTCCCATTCTGTCAGTGAATACCCTTTTTAAATCTAATGATCCAAACTTGTTCCAACATTCTAATTCGATGCAAGAAGGTTATTGTATTTTTACTTCCAGACAACGTATTTGCATTTTAATTGTTCTTCATTGCCTTAACCCAGAGGGATATCTCTTTGGGTAGAAATTCCAGACAATTAGAGGAATTCATTTTGGGGCACATGGATCTAGGGGAGTACTTAATTCTACATATACCTTGTCTATGGCGAACCTTAGAAAGAGGGGATGGGATCCTTCACCCAGAAATCTTAGACTTAGAGGGCCTGAAAAGACAGTAGCAATTATTTCATCTGAAGTAGGATTAATTGCAGCCTATTAGGAATGTCCTTGGGATAAGGGATGGGATGCTTTTTTAATTGATAAAATTTTAAAATGAAATTTTTTAAAATAAATTTTAAACATTTTAAAAAACATTTTTATTTAAGGTTTTAAATTCCAAATTCTATCCTTCCCTCCCTCCCCCTTTCCTTCTCCCTGAGCCAATAAGCAATCAGGTATAGGTTATATGTGTGCAATTATGTAAAACATTTCCATATTAGTCATTTTGTACAAGAAGACTCGAATAAAAGAAAAAAAATAAAAGAGTGAAAAATAGCATGCTTCAGTCTGTACTGAAACAATATCAGTTCTTTCTCTGGAGGTGGATAGTATACTTCATCATTAGTCCCCTGGGATTGTCATGGATCATTATATTGCTGAGAATAGCTAAGTCATTCACAGTTCTTCTTTGAATAATATTGCTGTTACTGCGTACAACATTCTCCTGGTTCTGTTCACTTCACTATGCATCAGTTCATGTAAGTCTTTCCAGGTTTTTCTGAAATCGTCCTACTTGTCATTTCTTATAGCACAATAATATTTTATTGCAGTCACATATATACCACAGCTTGTTCACCCATTCCCCAAATAGACATCAAAGGGATGCTTTCTGTAGTACCCCCCGTTGACCGCAGAAGCTGGCATTTTTATTTTACCTAGGCTCTGCCTACATGTCATCAGAAGAATAGGTTGATTGGTTATTTAGCTATATAGTCGTTTGTTTGACTGAATCAATTAGCCCGTTCAGGCAAAAATAGTAAATTTTTGCCCCTATAGGGACATTTAAGAAGTAAAGAATCGAGGTGATTATCCTTATTATGATGGTCATTCAGAAACCACCGAATATTGAGAAGATTGTTGTTGTTGTTCAGTTGCTTTCAGTCGTATTTGACTCCATAGCCCCGTTTGGGGGGGTTCTTGGCAAAGATACTGGAGTGATTTGCCATTTCCTTCTCTGGCTCATTTTACAGATGAGGAAAATGAGGCAAATAAGGTTAAGTGACTTGCCCAGGGTCACACAGCTAGTAATTGTCTGAAGCTGGATTTGAACTTGGGGCTTCCTGACTCCAAGCCCAGCACTCAATCCACTGTACTACCTAGCTGCCCCCTGAGGAAATTTACTATATATTTAAAGCCTCTATTAATTAAGCTTTCAAATAGATGTAATGTAATGTATTTACTTATCCGTTCACAGAATAATAGATAAAGAAGGGACTTCAGGGGTCAACTCCTTCATGTTACAGATTAAGAAACTGCAGACTAGAAAGCTCATAGTTGAATAGCTAATTATGTGAGAGGTCTAGGATTGGAACCCAGGTCCAATGATTCAAATTCATCTTCCTTATCATTATACCATGAATCTTTCCTGTCCAGTAGGGGTATTTCAGGTCATCTCTCAAGACCAAATTCTCCTTCACTACTATTCTGTTCCTCACAGACAGAATTTACAAGTCCATATTTTCTTCATCCAAATCAGATGCTGTAGATGTGATTGAGAGAGCCGTTTCTTTGAAATTGCAGTTTCCTTTTCACCAGTTCCATTCCCCTTAGGAAACTTTGTCTTCTTAATAAATGTTACAATTAGGGTAGATTTTCATCTAATGGTCATGAAATATTATCCCCAATGTAGAACACAATTTATGAAACCACTGTCATCATCAAAGTGCTTAAATAAGAGATATGTATGTGTATGAGATGGTACCCACAATCTTGTTTTAAGAGCTAATTACCAGCAGCAGTTAAATAATAATAATGATAATAGAAATAAAAATATTTTCTAAATAAAATTAAAGCTATTTCTCTAATTGCATAATTATTTTCTAAATGAAACAGTTACTACCTCTTCTAGCATCCATTGGTCACAGATTCCCATTTAAAAAATCCAAGCTGGACTTTACTATTCTCTCAAACTTGACTTTTGTTGTATTTCACACTTGAATCTCCACCTCCCATCTTTGGGCCTTTGAACTGCCTGTTCCCCATGCCCTAGACATTTGTTTTCCTCTTAGAATCCAGTTTGTCCTTCAAGACTAAGCTCACTGATCACCTTTTACACGAAGCCTTTCTTGTTCTCCCCTCCCCCCAAGTTCCAGTGCTTTCCCTCTCTCCCCTCCTAACTACCTCTATTTAACTCTTTTATTTATTTTCTATTTCTTCTGTGTATACTTATACATACTCATGTTGTCTCCTCTGATAAATGCCTTTGAACACCTAGCTCAGTGGCACATTAGTAGGAGCTTAATAAAAGCTTGTTGTTGACTGAAAAAATTATAAACATGTGTAACTTTCTTCTTTGTGTGATGGACCTTCTCTCATATATTATACTCATTGGTAGTAAGGCAAACATTTATGAATACTGCCTTTTGTCTTAGCCCTTCAATCTGTTCGTCTTTTCTATTCCATGCTCTCTTTTCTTGTTTTTTTTTCTCTTTATATTTATAATATTTTTCATGCCCCCTTTTCTTTTTTTCGTCTTTTTTATTAATACATTTATTTATTTATTTTTCGTTTTCAACAATCACTTCCATAAGGTTTTGAATTCCAAATTTTCTCCCCTTCTCTCCTCTCCCCCACCCCAAGATGGCATGTAAATTGATATAGGCTCAACATATACATTCATATTAAACCTATTTTCACATTAGTCATGTTGTAAAGAAGAATTAGAACCAATGGGAGAAACCAGGAGAAAGAAGAAACAAAAAAAAAAGAGAAAGCAAATAATATGGTTCAATCTGCTTTCAGACTCCATAGTCCTTTTTCTGGATGTGGACAGCATTTTCCATCATGAGTCTCTTGGAGTTGTCTTAGATCCATGCTTTGCTAAAAAGAGATGTCTATCAAAGTTAGTCATTGCACAATGTGGCTGTTACTGTGTACAATGTTCTCCTGGTTTTGCTCATTTCACTCAGCATTAGTCAGTTCATGTAAGTCTTTCCAGGTTTTTCTGAAGTCTGCCTGCTCATCATTTCTTATAGCACAGTAGTATTCCATTACATTCATATACGACAACTTGTTCAGCCATTCCCCAGTTGATGGGCATCCCCTCAATTTCCAATTCTTTGCCACCACAAGAACAGCTCTGCTGTCGCTTCTCCTTGTCCTGACCTTTCTCTTTTTAACTTCCAGTAGCCTTATTCTGACAGAAGTCAAGTTTTAAGACTTTACCTCTTCCTGGGGGCACTTGAGAATTGGGGTAGGCAGGCAGTAGCAGGACTAGCAATGGTACTCGAGCCTGGGAATCTTTTGGGACTTAATTGTATAGATAAGTGGGGGTCCTGGCTCACCCAGTGTCAGTGGGTCGGGTGGAAAGAGCAGCTTTGCAGTTTGATTCTTTTATTATCTTTGAATAGCACTGATGGAGATGCATTAGGGAGATATAACTTATTTGATTCAGCTTAATGTGCCTGAGTATCCTAATTTTATGTGACATGGGAGAAAGTACATTTATTCACTCTTTTCCCAAGAGGTATATTAGTAAAGTAGAAATGCATGAACATTTGAGAAAAGGCAGTTTCTTGCTCTAAGGGTTGCTTAAGCTCCAAGGCATTGTGATTGTTGCAATTTGCTTATGGATTTCTACTGCAATCTAAGCATGAAGAAGAGCAATTATTTGTAGGAAGTGGTGCTCAGGAAGGGTATGGTCAAGGTTAATGTGGTTGAAGGATGAGATGTTTGCTCTGGCATTATCTTCCTATGCAAGATGTAGACATCCTGCTTAACATCTGTTTGCTTCAGTTTTCTCATCTGTAAAATGGAATCAATAATAGCACCTACCTCTCCGGGTTGTGAGGATCAAATGAAATACTATTTGTAAAGCACTTAACACAGTGTCTGGAACACAGTAAGCACTATATAAATGTTAGCTATAATTATCATAATCATCACCTCCATTGTAAAACCATAGACACCCATAGAACACCAGCTAGATATACTCAGCTGTGCCTGCCTATCTTGAGGTAGGCATTTTCACTAATTCTTCCCCTTCTCCTTAAATGTTCGTTTCCACCTCAGGGGAAGAGCCAATGGGAGTGCTTGCCTCAGGATGTCGTCACACCTAGATCATATTCTGTGCATGCCTAAGATGGATGCCACATTTGAGACTTTTTTCTTTTGTTATTGATGATGTCTCCTTAGTGGGGTATAATTTTCCTTTACCTGGATACTAGCTGGCTCATTGATACCACATTAAACAGGTACACTAATGCATTGTTGGTGGAACTGTGAACTAGTCTAGCCATTCCAGAGAGCAATTTGGAACTATTCCCCCAAAGCTATAAAACTATGCATACCCTTTGACCCAGCAAAACTACTACTAGGTATGTATCCCAAAAAGATCAAAGAAAGAGGAAAAGGATCAATATACGCAAAAATATTTATATCAGCTCTTTTTATAGTGGCAAAGAATTGGAAACTGAGGGGGATGCCAACCTATTGGGGAATTACTGAGCAAGTTATGGTATATGAATGTGATGGAATATTATTGTGCTATAATAAATGATGAAGGAGATGGTTTCAGAAAAATCTGAGAAGACTTGTATGAACTGATGAAAAGTCAAGTAAGCAGAACCAGGAGGACAATTGATATAGTAACAGTAACACTGTAAAGATAATCAATGTGAAAGACTTGGTAACCCTGAATAATACAGTGATAGCTTCAACAACACCATAGTTTCAAAGGACTATATATTATACACCTCCAGAAAGACAACTGATGCACTCTGAGGGCAGATTGAAACATTTTTTTCTCCTTCTTTCTTTTTCATGCTTTTTTTTTTTTTGAGGTGGGGGGAGGATATGGCTCATGTGGGAATTTGGTTTGCATGACTTTACATATTTGTAATGGGTTTTGGTTTTCTTGTCTTCTCAGTGAATGGGGGAGGAGAAGAAGGGGAAAGTTCAGAACCAATAATAATAATAATAAAAAAAAAGAATAAAAGATTCTTGAGATATTTCAGAATGCCCTTGGACAAAGTCCAAAGTGAGTTTAACAGGGCATTTCTGTGCTGTCAGGGGAAGGAATGAGACAGAGTGAGTGTGGGGCAGAGAGAGAACATTTTGGGCAAGATTTCAAAGGGGGAGGAAGTAAATTCTAGGATACCTGGTTTCAGTGTTGGTGAAGAACCAGATGCTGTTGGAGAGGAAGGGTAGGGGCTGGTGCTAGAGAATACAGCCAGTAGAGGAAGAAGCATATCCTCATGACAAGACCACTGCTGTTGAGATTGAGGTCAGGAGTAGAGGAGATCAAGTGGGGTGCTACTGCTAGGTGGGGGCAGCTCAGTGGTGCAGTGGATAGAAGAGGGCTAAGCCTGGTGTCAGGAAGACTCATCTTTCAAATCCAACCTCTGACAGTTCCTAGCTATGTGACCCTGAGCAAGTCACTTAACCCTGTTTGCCTCAGTTTCCTGATCTGTAAAATGAGTTGGAGAAGGAAAAGGCATACCACTCCAGTACCTTTGCCAAGAAAAACACAAAAGGGGTCACAACTGAAAATGAATGAACAGTCACCACAACAGCACTCCTAGGTGGGCTAAGGATTGGGATAGAGCTCTCAGCATCCTCTAAATTTTGGTGCCTTGGAGCAACTCCAGTTCTTCTGCCCTAGTTTTATCTCTGACTAGAATTGGAAGACACTTAGAAGAGTAGAGTTCCAAATATCTTCCCCCTTTCGGGGGAAACCTTCATTTCTGTGAGGCTCCTTTAGAGAAGCACATGGCCCCAGGAGAGGCTAAGTGAATTATTACATTTTGCCCTACTGACCAGGTGTGTTTCTATATGGGGGCAAGGAAGTCAACTATGTCTATCTGACATAAATGCTATATCCTTTCTATGCTATGGTTAAGCAAACCTTCTTTTGTTAACTGTGGAATGACCTATGAGTTTCTCATCTCACTTCAGTATTGATCAGAGGATTGGTCTGAGTCAGGCTCCATCTACAACATTTGGCATAGTGAGTAGGTGGAATATAATGGCATCATGCTTTCCATCATGGTTTGTTGAAAGAGGGAGATGCAAATTCATGGGTGATCAGATGGCCAGATATGGCACCACGGCACCTCCCTGTGGCAAGGGCCCTTCCGATTGTGTATGGAGAGTCTTTTCAATGAAGTAGAGATGGTGCCCGTTAATATGGAACTATTAGCTGAGTGATGGCTAGAGGAGGCTAAGGAAAATAACTTATTTAAAAAAAAAGCAACATGTCAGCTACTATATGGTTATTGTTAACTGTCCTGGAAAAGCTGGCTTGCTAGCTGACCAGATGCTAAAACTTAATTGGCCCAAGATGTTTTGTGGGTAGGAAGAGAGTTCTTGGTTTTTAAGTTCCACAAGGGGCAGCTGTTGTATCTGGTAAGATCATGAGTGAAAGAGTTGGTGCTGATGGGGCAGGATGCAGCAGTCCTGACCAGTTGGTCAGGCAGGAAGTGACAGACTGCAGGTGGGAAGAACAATCTCTGACTCAGAGGTTTCACTGGAAAATAATAATGATAACAACAACAACAACAACAATAATGATAATAATAATGGTAAGGAGAGCTAACATTTACATAGCACTTACTATGTGCCAGGCACTGTGCTAAGTGCTTTACTTATCTCATTTAATCCTCACAGCAACCCTGGGAGGAAGGTGCTGCTAATCCCAATTTTACATATGAGGAAACTGAAGGAAACAGAGGTTAAATAACTGGTCCAGAGTTACACAGCTAGGAAGTATCTGAGGATGGATTTGAACTCAGGTCTTATTGACTCTAGTCCTGGAACTCTATCTGCTGTGTCACCTGGCTACCTAAGGTTATAAGATGTGATGGTTGAGACTTGAGAACCAGAGGAAAGAAAGTAGGGGGCTTATCCTATTACTACAGCCCCACCCCCAATGATTTCCTCCAGAGGGAGCAGAAGATAGGTAGGCTTTCACCCCCACGGAACTGGGAAGGTTGTAATAAAAGCTTACACAGGAAACTGACGATTTATTGGAACAATGACAGCTGAGGGCCTGGTCCAATGAAACCAATGTGCAGCTGCTCCCTATAGCAGGGAAGGGTCATAACTGGGAGAGGGTTAATTTTCCAGGACCAATGAAATTAGTTAGAAACTCTAAATGGAGGCCATCTTTTGTCTCTTTTTAGGTGTCTAAGAAGGGAAATTGTGTCTGTATGGACTGATAAAGATGCATTCCTATTGCAGCTAATAACCCAATGGGCTGGGGATGGGGTAAAGTTCTTAAAGGAAATGGGTTTGCTATAGTGGGTCTTTTTGGTCCCTTCATGACCTACCCCTCCCTATGGCCATTCTATCTTTAGTTGTGGGTTTCCCCCATCATATAATTATATAGGCATGGAAAGATCAATGGGTAAAATTTGAACAAGAGAGCAGGACAGCAGTGGCCAGGGCAAATGCAGCTGTCAGTACAAATAGGAGCTCTGGGGATGGCAGGTGATGGCATGGGAAGGCAGTGACCACTGCTGGAGGGAATTTGAGTGAAGTGTAGTTTCTGAAACATGGGGCTGATAAAAAAGCAACATCCAGCCTATGGGGATGCTAGTAAAACTGCAATAGGTTAAATATGCAAGATACAGTAGTCAATGACTATACTAATCTACTATTTGATAAACCCTAAGACTGTTTCTCACTATTTGACAAAAACTGCTGGGAAAACTGGAAAAGAGTATGGCAGAAACTAGGCATAGCCCAAAATCTCACACCATATACCAAAATAAAGCCAAAATGGGTTCATGATTTATGGTCCTTTAATATAGAAGCTGCTAAATCTTGTGTTATCCTGATTGTGTTTCCACAGTACTTGAATTCTTTCCTTCTGGCAGCTTGTAGTATTTTCTCCTTGACCTGGGAACTCTGAAATTTGGCTGTAATATTCCTAGGAGTTTTCCTTTGGGGATCTCTTTCAGGGTTCTTTCAATTTCTATTTTGCCCTCTGGGTCTAATATATCAAGGTAGTTTTCCTTGATAATTTCTTGAAAGATGATGTCTAGGCTCTTTTTTTGATCATGGCTTTCAGATAGTCCAATAATTTTTAAATTCTCTCTCCTGGATCTGTTTTCCAGGTCAGTTGTTTTTCCAGTGAGATATTTCACATTGTTTTCTATTTTTTCATTCTTTTGAATTTGTTTTACAGTATCTTGATTTCTCATAAAGTCACTAGCTTCCAATTACTCTATTCTAATTTTTAAGGAAGTATTTTCTTCAGTAATCTTTTGGACTTCCTTTTCCATTTGGCCAATTTTTCTTTTTAGGGCATTTTCTCCTCATTGGCTTTTTGGACCTCTTTTGCCATTTGGGTTAGGCTATTTTTTAAGGTGTTATTTTCTTCAGTATTTTTTGGGTCTCCTTTAGCAAGCTGTTGACTTGTTTTTCATGATTTTCTTGCATCACTCTCATTTCTCTTCCCAGTTTTTCCTCTACTTCCCTTACTTGCTTCTCAAAATCCCTTTTGAGCTCTTCCAAGGCCTGGGACTGATTCATATTTTTCTTGGAGGCTTTGGATGTAGGAGCTTTGACTTTGTTGTCTTCTTCTGGTTGTATATTTTGATCTTCTTTTCACCAAAGTAAGATATATAGTCTGACTCTTTTTGCACTGCTTGCTCATGATCCCAGCCAATTACTTGAGTTTTAAACTCTTTGTTAAGGTAAAGTCTGCTTCCAATGTGAGAATGTACTGTCCCAAGCTTCGGGGTTTGTACAGCTGTTTTCAGAGATACTTGTAGGGACCTGTAAATTTTCAGTTCTTCCAAGGTGGTATGATAAGGGGCGAGGTGTTTACTCCTTTCCTGGCCTGTGATCACAAGTAGCCCTTTCTGTCCTGTAACTGTGAAGAGGGGTTTCTCTCCACAGCCACTACAAGATCTACCACGCCAGCGCTCCTCCTCACCCCAGCACTGCCACCCAGAACTGTGACCCAGATCCACACACGGGCAAAGCAAGAGATTGCTGCCTCAGCACTGGCAAAGAGATCCCTGCAATCTCTCTCTGATCAGCCACTGGATTCCCCCTCAGTCTATGGGCCAGAAGCTCGGCAAGCAGCTGCCCCCCCACCCCAGGGCCATGATCTTGGGGAATGAAGCTGAGACCCCGCCTTCCTGTTTCAGCACCACAGAAACAGACTTTTCCCACTGACCTTCTAAGTTGTCTTTGGCATTAGTGGATTGAGGAGTCTGGAAACCTCCACAGCTGCCAGAGATTTGGTCCTCTGAGGCCTGCTCCAGGTTCCCTGTGGCCTGAGAGTGCTCTTTGCTCCCAGCCCGGCGCGATACACCTTTCTGATCAATCATCCAGGTTGTCTTGGGCTGGGAATTTGTTTCACTCTGTCTTTTTGTGGGTTCTGCTGCTTCAGAATTTGTTTAGAGCCATTTTTTATGAGTATTTGGAGGGGTTTGGGGGAGAGCTCAAGCAAGTCACTGCTTTCACTCTGCCATCTTGGCTCTGCCCCCATGGGTTCATGATTTAGATATAAAGGCTGATACTATAAGCAAACTGGGAGAGCAAGGAATAGTCTACTTGTCAGATTTATGGAGAACAGAATTTATGTCCAAACAGGAGATATAGAACATTATGAAATGCAAGATGGATAATTTTGATTACATTAAATTGAAAAGTCTTTGTACAAACAAAGCCAATGCAACAAAGCTTAGGAGGGAAGCAGAAAACTGGGAAAGAATTTTTACAACCAGTGTCTCTCATAAGGGCCTCATTTCTAAAATATATAACTAAGTCTAAATTATAAGAACACAAGTCATTTATCAATTGACAAATAGTCAAAGGATATAAACAGGCAGTTCTCAGATGAAGAAATTAAAACCATCTATAGTCATGAGAAAAAATGCTCTAAATCGTTATTGATTAGAGGAATGCAAATCAAAACAACCCTGAGGTATCACATCACACCAATCAGATTGGCCAACCTGACAAAACAGGGAAATGATAAATGTTGGAGAAGATGTGGGGAAATTGGAACACTAATGCATTGTTGGTGGAGTTGTGAAATGATCCAACCATTTTGGAGAGCAATTTGGAACTATGCCTAAAGGGCTATAAAAATGTGCATACCCTTTGACCAGCAATAGCACTTCTAGGGCTGTATCCCAAAAAGATTATAAAAATGGGAAAAGGACCCACATATACAAAAATATTTGTAGCAGCTCTTTTTTGTGGTGACAAAGAATTGGAAATTGAGGGGATGCCCATCACTTGGGGGAGTGGATGAAGAAGTTGTGGTATATGAATGTAATGGAATACTATTGTGCTATAAGAAATGATGAGCAGGTGGACTTCAGAAAAACCTGGAAAGGCTTGCATGGACTGATGCTGAGTGAAGTGAGCAGAACCAGGAGAACATAGTACACAGTAACAGCCACGTTGTGTGATGACTAACTTTGATAGATTCAGCCCTTCTCAGTAATGCAAGGATCTCCAAAAGTCTCATGATGGAAAATGCTATCCACGTCCAAAGAAAAAACTAGGGAGTTTGAATGCAGATCGAAGCATACTATTTACTATTTTTTTCTTCCGTTTTGTTTTGTTTTCTTTTTCTTATGGTTCCTCCTATTGGTTCTAATTCTTCCTTACAACATGACTAATGTAAAAATATGTTTAATAGGAATGTATATGTATAGCCTATATCAGATTATGTGCTGCCTTGGGGAGGGAGGGGGAGAGGAAGAAGGAGAAAAATTTAAAGCCCAAAAGCTTATGGAAGTCATTGTTGATAAATCAAAACAAATCAATTAAAAAAAAAACTATACCATGAAACCCCCAGCCTTGGGACAGTAGGGGCCCTTCAGAATCACTCAAGTCTAAGGCACCTCCAGTGGGGTCCCTGCCCCTTATGGATATAAAGGGCTGCTGACATTGGCAGCCAGGCTACTATCATACTCCCAATAGGTCCATTGGCACTCCAGTTTCCACATGAGGGCAGTGTTATAGAAGGCAGATCATTGAGAGAAGAGGTATCAGGAGGGAGTTTGTAACTTTTCAGCACCTTTCAGCAACCTCTATGAGGCATATTGTGGTTAAGGTCAAATGGAAACTCTTGGAATTGCTCAATCCATTCCATGTAGTTAATACCAAACAACATTGGGTCTTCAGGCATGTGAAAGATATATCCTGTGAAAGATATGTCCTGTGAAAGATATGTGAGAGATAGTGATGTAGATGAAGGAGACTGGCGTACTTTGCTATACCAGCTTCCTTTACAAGAACGCTGGGTGGCCCATGAGGGAAGATAGTACATCAAGGCTTACAGTGGACTATGGGGAGCTGAACAAGATGTGATACCCGTTGCTGCAGCTGTTTCTGCAGCCGTGGTGGATTAGGTAGCTCAAGCCCATGGTGAGTGGTATAGGGTTATCAATCTCACCAGCACTTTTTTCTCTCTTCTTGAGATTGATACTAGTCAGAAGCAGTTTGCTGTCACCTGGGAAGAAGTCCAGTATATCTTTATTGTCCTTTCTTAGGGCTACCAAAATTCATACTGACTTATTTTGATAGACAGTGACCTAAAAGAGGCTTTCCTTCTTCATGGAATTGATAACATAGTGTTGACCAAGATGGACAAGGCCACAATGTCTGAAAACCCTTGATCAGATAGATAGTAGCCCATGTGAGGGGAAAAAAGTAGGAAATCACCCCAAGAAAATCCAGGGAGAGAAGTTTCTAGGAAGGTGGTGGAGTAGGTCAGAAAATTCCAAGCTCTCCAGATTTCCTCCACAAATAAGGCTCTTTAAAATAACCAGACAGTATAAGGCTGAAATTGCTGTGGTATAGGAAACGATGAGTTGATGGACTTAGAAAAATATGGAAAGACTTGGACCTACCTATGAAGGAAGATGTTATCCACCCTCAGAGAAATAGAGGACAAACAAGTATAGTATAGTCTTACTTAGATGGATAAGAATGTGTATGTCTATATATGAGTATGATTATAGCTAAGTATATGTATGTAAGTGTATGTATGTGTGTATGCATGTGTATATGTTTATGTGTATATGTGTGTATATGTATGTATGTATATGAGTATGTGTATATAGGTATATATGTATATATATATGTGTGTGTGTGTGTGTGCGCGCGCGCATGTATAAATATATCCTCCCTTAATCGTGGTCTTCTTGGGGGGGGAAGAAGGGGAAAAAAAGAACAAAGTAAAAAGTACACAGCAGAAAACAAAAGAAATCTTACAAGGAATCAAAGAAAAGATGGACAGCTTGGAACACAATGTGTAGTATTTATTATATAGGCTTTTTTGAAATGGAAATTTATTGCTGTATATTTTGAATCCTCTCTTAAGTTCTGTTGTGCACATGGCAAGGCTTTTTTTTTTCTTTTTGCTTTTGTATTTAAGTTTAAAACATATATAATAAATTAAAGAAAAAGAAAACCAGGGTCCAGCTCTCTCAGTCAAGTTCAAGGGAGTATAGTGGATGAGGAGAACATAGATCATTTTGAACATAGTTCAGAATAAGCTATTGACACATGCTTATTCACAATCTGAAAAGGATAGCCAGATACTTTTTGTTTTTTGAGGGTTCTCAAGAACACACAGTCCCTACTTGAGTATGCTGGTAGCCCCAATTTACTGAGTCACCCAGAATGGAGCCCAGGATAGACTTCAGGCCTGGAAGACTTAAAATGGTTCATCTAGCAGTTTTCACCCAGGGCCCTTTTGTTCCTTTGAGGTCCATATTTTTTAAGGTCTCTGTCCATAAAGACCTGGATGAGTAAAGCCTTTGGTGGGCACCTGGTTGTGGGAGGAGCTACAAGGGGAAGGGAAGGCAATAGACTTTTACATAGCGTCTCCTATGTGCCAGATGCTGTGCTAAGCACTTTTTTTCTTTTTACAAATACTATCTCATTTGATTTTTACAACAATCTTGAGAGGTAGGTGCTGTTATTATCCCCATGTTACAGTGGAGGAAACTGACACAGAGTTTCAGTAACTTGCCCAAGGTTATATAGCTAGTAAGGTTCTGAGGTGGGATTTCAACTCAGGTCTTCCTAATGTCAGGTCCAGCACTCTACAAATTAGCCACTTCTGTGTCACTTTGGAAAAGCAATTGTTTGCCTGTTCCTTGCCTGTTGCCCTAGTCACTACTAAACAGATGATGCAGGTCATACAATCGCCCTTAATCCAGAGTTTCCTATTATTAGTGGGGTGATGCAAGATGGCTTTTCTAGCAAGATGGGTAGGGCACCAGAAGCATCTATTGCTAAATGGGAATGGTATATTTAAGCTCACCCTTGCCCATGTCCCTCATTTGTGAGGGCCTTTCACAAACAAGACGTAATACTGTCAGAGAATGACATTTCCAACTCGTGCCTTGACACTCTGTGTCCTTTGTAGCCCATCGAACACCTGGCTAGGATAACCTGGCTCCTGAAGAGCACTGTTATGACAGGTTTGTTGTTATAACTTCAGCAGCCATTAATCTAGTAATGAGGTACCTGGTAAGTCCACACAGTGGGCAAAGTTGTGGGCATCATGGCTGGAATCTGAGAAGACCCTGAGGGACAGGTCAGGTAAGATCCTCACCTTCAATGACTTCTGTGCTTTGGCCTTGGGACTGCCATGAAGGCAATAAAAAGGCCTGTCCAAGTGGAGTAAGGGCCCTGCAGACTGGCAGATGCTTCAATGCTGTGCAGGTCACCACACCCTGCTCTGCTGACTGGACATTACTTTAGGGAGATGTTACTATATATGTTACTATATACTCTTTCTATGATATGATTAAGTAAGCCTCCTTTCATTAACTGTTGAATGACCAATTGGTGTTTCATTTCTTTCCAATGTAAGACCTAAACTCCCAGGGGCCTGGTCTGTGTCAGGACCAGCCAATGATTTACCCAAAGATGAAAGCCAGAAGTGAGATGATATTGATATTTTGTAATTATTCTAAAGCTAGGGTTATTGGTTCTAACTATCTACAAAGGAATCAAGACCTAAACACCCTTAGCTTTTTTCTTGCTTTTCTTTTGAGCAAATTGTTATTTTATTTAATTTGTAGGTATGTTAAGATGGCCTTTCTAATTTGTTTTATTGTATGCTTTCTGGCTAACCTAAATCAAGGTGGGATAAGCAAAAACAGGAAAGATGATACCTTGTCTCAAAGAAAGACTCCTTCCTCCAATACATATCCCCCACATAAATAACCTAGAGGTTTCAGAAAAACTTGCTTCCCAATATGCACTTCCCATTATGGGAAATCCTTTTTCCATTGATTAGATAGGGATTGAGAACTGTTTCTGCTAAATTGCATGCTGTTACTTCATTAATAAAATTCAGTAAATTGTCCCCAGACTCTGCTCCTTTTCCTTCCTGTATTATTTTAGTTTCTGGGATCTCCAATCCCCACTTTTCTTTTCCTCCAAACTTTTATTACATCTCCTTTGTATGGCCAGCTGAATCCATTTACAAATATGGGAGGCCAGGGGAAGTAAAATGTTTTCTGGTGTTTGAATTTATAAGTAAAAACTATGGGGTGAACAAATATAGGGTATTTCTTAACGGGTTGAGTGGTTATGGGAAAGAAGGTGAGGAGAAAAAGTAAGAGCAATAGAAGAGGGTTCCCCCCCTCCCTTTTGGGGGAAGAATTTGTTGGGAGGGAGAATGCTGCCCCCATACAAGTTGTCAACAGCTTTCAAGAATTCCTCCTCAAGATCCTAACACGCTCCAGATTGCATGAGAAGAGTCAGTAGGAAGACCAAAGGGTCTCCTTTTCCAATTCATCTTTCCTAGGTCCCTTTTTTTCAGTTGCACAAAATAGTGAATCAGGAAAATACATTAGCACGGTAGACACAGTCAGGGATCAGGAAGGAGGCAACCAGCGTCTCCCACATAAAGGGGAAACCTGGTAGAGACGCGAACACAAACTCAGGTTTTGCTTTCTTTATCAAAAGACTTTTGCTGAAGAGCAAACTGACTCCAAGACTCCCAGAAATATTGGCAGTGTGTCTCATGATGACGAGGGGAGGAAGAGGAGGAATGGGGGAGGAAGAGGAAGAAGAGGGGAAGAGGAAATAATTGGGGAAGTGAAAGGAGAAAGGAGGTAAGAAGAAAAGGTGGAAGGATGAAGAAAGGAGAGGAAGAGAGGGGAGGATGAAGAAGGAAGGGGAAGAAAAAGGGGGAGGAGAATGGGAGAGGAGAAAAAAGAGGAGGAAGAGGAGGGAAACGTCAGTTTGATTTGAAAGTTAGATGTGAAAACGAGAGCTAGACCATTCTTAGACACCCGCTTTTCCTTTAGGGGATCATCACCCCATTTCTTCGCTGTGATAAACAGGTTGCCCCTCTACTGCATCTTAGAAGCCAAAGTTCCTGACGCCCTCACTCAGACCCCGGCTACTCCTTCTTGACTAATTTTACTCCGCTTTCCAGCCCCCAGGACACCTACCAAGAAAGTGGGAGTATAGAAGTGAGTGAGGGGAATTTCTCTTTAGGGCGGGTCTCCGCTCTTAAATTCTTCTCCAATCTGCACAGCGGCTCGGTGTATTTGCATATATTATGCTAATACACAGACCGCCTTCTTTCCGTCCCCCCCCAGCTCCCGGGAGGTCTCTATGGTTGGGGGAGAGGGCGGGTGCGTCAAGCAAAGGTGAATAAATTATGCTAATGAAGTGGAGGTTCCGCTGCAGAGGGGGGCGGAGGAGTCAGAGTTAGTGCGCCGCGGCAGCGCAGCAGAGCGGCCACTGCTGGGGTACAGTATAGAGAGAGTTTAGTGAAGGGGGGGCGTTCTGTGGTTCTAGCGCGCGCACACGCACGCACACACACACACGCGCGCACACACACACACACACACTCTGAAGGATATTTAAGGCTCACACACGGGGAGCTGCAGATATAGTCGGGTAGCAGCTCCTTCAGTCTCACGACTGGTGTTCGTTTTTTGGGGGGTTATTACCCTTCTTTCCTTATCCACTCTCCTCTCCTTTTTGCTACCCTGATTTTATTTTACTTCTTTTTGCATTTTCCTTCCCCTACCCTTTCTTCTCCACTTTTTTTTCTCTCTCCTTTTTTTCTTTTTTTTTCGCCTTGAGCTGAATGAGCCCAGCGTGTGTTGAAAACAACAAAAAAAGCGAATTAATAATAAAATATTGAGAAAAAGCCTCGCAACAGGTCGGGCTGGTCAGTATCGGATGCGAGCTAGCGCCGGGTCTCTTTTGGGCACTCCTCACTCCCCAGGCGCCGGACTCCTGCAGTCCCTGCGCTGCTGGCCACTCTCGGGACACTGTGGCTGAGGGGTGCTTGGAGGGGATTAGGGGGTCCTGTGGGACTTGGTCTCCTTTAGAATTTTTCCTCCCGCCGCAGCCCCCTCCTGCCGGGGCTGAGGGTGCTTTTGGCTCACTGCTGGGTGGGGTGAGCTAGGAAGAGGATGCAGTTTCTGGGCTCTGAGACGAGCTGAGCTGAGGACCATTTATTCTCCTCTCCCTGCCTCTGTGGTTCAGCAAACTAGACCTGCAAACTCGGCCTGAACTTCGGTGGAACCCACCCTTTCCCTTTTTATTTTATTTTTTTCCTCTTTCTCTTATTTTCAAATTCCTCGAGGAGGTTCGAGGGCCGGAGTGAAAGATCAGACGGACAAAAACCCCCAATCATCATGCTGGGGAAGAACCAAGTAGCGAAGGGAGCACCCGATGGGGCCGAGAAGCCCAGCTCCTCTGCGGGACAGCGCTGCCTCAGGACTTTGGCCCCTTGCTCCCTGCTGCCGGCCGTGGTGTCCGCGATGTGTGTGATTGCCTGCCTGTACCTGGGGGTGAAAACCAATGACCTGCAGGCGAGGATCTCGGCCATCGAGGCAGCCAAAGGGGAACTTCCTTATCAGCTCCTGCCGGCTTCCTTGGATCGACTGGAAACAATGATGCAAGAGAAAATGGAACGACTTTTGGCTCAGGTGTGGTGGAAGCCTTGGTGGTGCGGGGGTGTAACATCTTACGGAGTGTGCGCCTAGCTCCAGCTAGTATGTAGCATGTACGCGTGTGCGTTTCTCGAGGCAGGACCTAGTCTAGAAATCTTAGCGTGTAACGTTATGTACATAAGTATCTGTGCTTCATTCAGTCACTGGAGCTAATGTATGCATGGGTAAGCGTGGGAGGGGAGTCTGAAAGTGCCCATGGTTGGCTCTTGCCTTTTGAGATAGTCATTCAGACTAAAATGCGTTTCTCTTCTCCCAAATCCATGGGAGTTATTCCATTCAGAGATTATATCTGTGCATTCCAATGACAATTCAGTCCAGGAAAGATTTAAGTGTTAACATGTTAATATTTCCTTTAAAAAAGGAAATTTCCTCATGGTTAAATCATAAAATATGCCAAACGTCTTATGCTTAGTGCTCTTAAAGAAAAAAACAAACAAACGTGTGTGTGTGTGTGTGTGTGTGTGTGTGTGTGTGTGTGTGTGTTTAAGGGTCCTAGCCCTGGGGAGTTTTATGGCTGCAGAAGCCTTTGAGTTGATATTTGAAAAAAGTTCCAGTTCATGGCTCCGATAGCTAAGGTTGGTTTCAGAACCTTGTTGGGAGGTTTTCTGGAACCTGGATTTGTTCCCTGCAGTGGAGAAAGTCTTAATCCTCAGCACTCTGCTGCTAAACACCTCAAAAAAGTTGACCTTCAGGTAGAAAATATTGTCTGTTTCTTCATCTTGTGTTTTTCACAGAGAACTGCAACATCTTGGTGCCAGGTTCTGTGGACTGCACATGCTTGAGGTGGGGGAAGGGGATAGGCCCGATGTTGTACAAGTCCAACAGCCTTGATAACATTTCAATTGTCATTTTCTTTTTTTAGGGCTGGGTTACTGTTACCTCTTGACAGAAGTCCAAGTACAGAAGTTAACTGTTAGTTATGCAGGCTATCAAATAGTGGAAATCCCCCTTAAGCCCAATGGGCGGCCAAATAATTCTATTCATGAAAGAACTGTTAAGCTATTGTTAATACTTTTTCTTTTCCCTACAGAAATCCTATGAGCATTTGGCTAAAGTAAGAATCGCCAGAGAATCACCTCTAGAGTGTAACTGCCCAGCAGGTAAAATGAAACTATTTAACAATCTTTTCTTTGTATCAGAAGATAAAAGAAAATTCTCATGTCTGTAAACTATAACTGTAATGTTAATAATGATGAAGAATCCAGAGCCAGTAGTTTAACAAAATGAATATGTCCTAGTCAACAGAATCAAAGCCCCAGGTGCATTGTGTGGTATACCTATGTTCACTGTGAGAAAGCAGAGGAGATAAAAATAATCTTCAAGGTAAATACAGGCAACATGATGCACAAATATAAATTCCATTGATATGCCGAATGAAAACTAGTCTTCAAGTGCATTAACTGGTTTTTGTGCCTATAGTGAAAATTGGGTATAGGTAGTTTTTCAGATTCCTTTCAGATAAATCAACAGTTTTCCATTTCTTTCCCATTTTGTTAGGGTGTTACATTTTAGGTCACCTTCCCTCAGTTTCCACTCCACTTTTTTGTTGTTGTTGTTGTTTAGAATGTTTTCCTGTCTTTATTCTCAGGTACAATCATGATACAGGACCAAAGTAGAGGTCAGTTTTGTGTCTTATGGCCTCCCATTAAAAGCCATTGCTCTCCAAATGTATGGCTAGGAGAAGGTGTTTTAGAGGTTGACATAATTCTCCTGTGACTTTCTGGTTTTCTGTGTCTGTAACCCTTCTCTTCCCTACACTTCTGTAGGAAGGGATCTAAGTTCAGTACAGTAGAAAGGTAAGAGGAATAATGAAGCAAAGGAATAGCAATCTTAAATTAAGTAACAATGCAGTGTTAATTTGCAATAGACTTTCTAGGCTGTGGAGATATTTTTGGCCCTCTTAACTACTTCATACACATGAATGTGGCCCTTGGGAAAATCCTAGTGGAGACCTACTGATATAAACCATTCATGAGTCCCAGGGGACTTGTTTTTTCACTTAAAAAAAAGCATGCTAATGCATTCATTCATAAGTATTTCATTCTTCATCAGTCATGCAAAATTCAATCTTTCACACCTTCTAGAGTCTCCAGGACCTTTAAGACCAATCACTTGTAGAGACAGAAAAATTATTTCTTAAATTTTTCCATATTCTGAGTTTCCCTCTTCCTGATGTCTATTTATTTTGACTTCTAAAAGCTGAAGTTTTTAATCATACCTTTTCTGATGTTTAATTCCATCATATTCTGGGGGAATGATGTAAGGCACAGGCTTTAGAACTGAAAAATACCTTAGGGATTCTAGTTCAGTCTTCTCATTTTACAAATGAGGAAACCAAGGATGAGGGAAATTGACTTGCCAAAGGTCGCACAGGTTGTAAGGAAAAGATGCAGCATCAAAACTAAGTTGAAATCCAGTGGAATTTCTCATATATTGTGATGACTTAAAAATTTTGTGGTTGGGTTTCTCAAATGCTTCGTTGACTGGGACAAGCATAGATCTGTCTTTAAAATCGAAGCCTTTCATTTGGAAGAGATATATACTCTGAAAAACAAAGAGTTAAGAGTGGACCTTTGTCAGCCAATCTTAGTTATTTTATGTTGGGGTAGACTACAGAAGTCAGACATTCAAGGAAGGCACTTTCTTAGCACAGGGATTAATTCACAACAAACTCATCAGCCTAGAGGGATTACTGAAATTCCCAGTGACAGTTGGTATAGGACTTTACTGATCATACTACTTACAGTTCAGCTCTTTCTGTGTTTAGGAATCCTAGGAGCCATGTGAAAAGTGTAGAACATTGCTGTAAGAATAAATAGTTTTATTAATTAGATTTTTTTTTACGTGCAATGACAACATTTTAAAATTGAGGACATGTCAATAACCAATTACATCTTTGCTTTCTCCAAAACTATCTGTATTTCCCATGGCTTAATATTGATTGGATATTGAAGCCTAGGACATAATTCTAAAGATAGAAATACATGAGGAAGGTTATTCAGTTTTGAGTTTATATTATATCATCCTGGGACAGCAAAGTGAACAATTTTCTTCCTTAACATTGGTTAGCTGAATAAATGGACTGCCACAGTACTTTTGATAAATGGCCATTCATTTTCTAGGAACAAGGACCTCTGCTTTGTGCTTGCTATTCATTGCCAATTTTTGAAGCCTTGCTTCCTTGCTACCACTAGAGCTCCACATTATATCAGTTTTTACCTGGATGTACTTGGGAGGCAAACATCTGGAGCTATACATTGCAATGCGCTGCATCAAACAGACTTAAGCTGTAAAATCAGAATGGGGCCATCCTCTACCAAAACCACAAAAACACAGCCAAACTTGGAATTCAAGCTTAAGACAATGTGCGTTTCCCCTTATAACTCACATTGCTTATAAAAAATAAATAGTATTTTAGTATTAGTTAGATTTCTGGTTTCTGAGCTATTTTTCTGCATTTTTTTCCCATCGGGATGAAAATATAGGTGTCATCAACATAAAGATGTTATGTTGAGATGTCACCCTAGAAAACTGGTTAATATTAATTATGGTTAATGAGGAATAGTCTGGACAAGAGGATTAGAAAGGGGATACAGATTGTTTGGATCTAACCCTGGTTGCCCATTGACTGTGTTATTATTCCCCAATTTCTTTCTATTGGGCAGTATGATATGAGTTCCTGTCCTTAACCCAATAGCCAAAAAGGCAAACAGCTATGGCCTGGCAGAAATGGTGTTATTTCATTTATGTTCATTTGGAATTATTTTTGAAAGCCTTCAAGCCCAGCAGAATTTGTGCAAGAGGGGCTGAGACAAATCTGACAGGTCTGCCAGGCTTAATTTACAAACAAAACACAGCAGAACAACAAACATTTATAGAACCTTCCCCAACTGAGGGTGTTGCTAGTTGGAATTTCCTTTCGAATATATAGATGAAGGTTAGTTCTTTGTGGGCGTCAAAACTGATCTCCTAAAGGATTTTTGCCTAATTGACAGCTAACTACCTTTTACCTTTTAGGTCAAGAATGAAACAGAGTAACTAGCTGGGCACATTTGGGATTTGGGCATGAAACAAGAGTGGTTCCCAAGAACTTTATAGTTGAGAGGTGTAAATCTGTCCCTCTTTCCAGACACCAAATATGATTTATGCAAAGGAGTAGCTTAACCATCTGACTTATTTTCTCATTGACTTTCTTGAGCTCAGGAATAACTACCCCCTCCCCCACCCGCCACCAAATGCTTGCTTTAAAAAAACAAAACCCATACAAACTGAAGCTCTGTTCAGCAGAATGTTTGATTTAGCAGGAGCTGAGCCATGGGAAGGCAGTCGGCTTCCGTGGCTTGGCATCTGCAGAACTTAACGCTCATAGAAGAGTGCATATTGGCTCCTTGCTACAGCTGCAAGAATTCTTCTTCTGGACTTTTGCTCAGCATTCTCCAATGTCCTGCATGAGGTATGCATTCACCAGGTGCACTGCCAGGAAGGCATTGCTGTGCCAGCTGATAAGGACCTCTGGCATCAGCAGGCTGGGAGCTAGCCAGCTGCCCAAACACCATTTGGAGCACGAGCCTTTCTGTGCCTTCCCTGGAAATAGCTCCATCACTAGTGTTTTTGGTTGGACAGAGAAGCTAGGCAGGAGGGATAGTGTGGTGAAGTGTGTGGGGTGTCAGGAAACCTGGTGTAGAGTCTTCATTCTACCAAGAACATTATGATTAGTCACTGCCACAGTTAGTACTATATAACAAGAAGTCATTACAGCTCTCTGAGTCTCAGTTTCCTCATTTGTAAAATTAAGGAGCTGGGCTTGATGACCTTTCTCCCCCTTTCTATCTCAATGAGTCCTAACAGGTTATTGATATTTCTTTTTTGTTTTAAAGAAAAATAGTATAATCTCATTTATTTACCATTGACAGAGATAACTTAGTTTGTGATGAAGGGTAACTTATTTTTTTTTATTTGAAATGAATAGTATAGCAATGGTCAGTCACTGAATTACTTAACCTTATTTGGCTACCCTACTTTTTTGCGGTGTGTGTGTGTGGGCAGCATGGACTTATGAATTCATTGATATAGGCAGTATTTGTTCTCTCTCCCCTTCCCCATCTCAATTCCCACTCCAAGGGAACTGGGCAATTCTTCTGCAATTTATGAGCTTTGGAGTTACCAAGGGCATTGAGAAGTTAAATGACTAGTACAAGGTCATACAGCCAGCACATGTCATTGGCTAGACTTGAACTTAGGTTTTCCTGACTTGAGCTCAGCTCTTGAAGACTTCTGGGGGCTAGCTCTCTATCCACCAGAACTCTTCATTCCTTAATGTAAATGGTCCTGCAGCCCCCTCTTTATATAGTAGTGAAAATAGCGTATTCTAATACTTTCTCCCTATCTTCACTGATCAAAGATCTCAGTTCAAGTCCCAGACTTGATTAAATTTAGCAAACATTTATTAAGCACCAAAATTAGTACTCTACTGGGGCTTGATGATACAATAATATAAAATGATTGTACTTGCCCTCAGAGAATTTATATTCTCTAGGCACTGTGAAGTTTTTTCTTTCTTTCTTTCTTCCTCCCTTTCTTTTCTTCCTTCCTTTCTTCCCCCAAGCCCTGGCTTTTCTACCTGTTGTTCCTGTTTCATAAAAACCCAAACAACTACAACAGAAGTTGAGATTTTTGACTTGGAGAAGGGTTTTAGTCCTGGGAGAATATAGTCAGGGATAACCTAGTGATGGTTTTTAATATATACATATTATGTTGAAGATGATTAACAGGCTAATGGATTTAGATCTGGAAGGGAACTAGTCCAATCCCTTATTTCAGAGATGAGGACACTGAAGCCAGGGATGTTGGGTGCCTTACTTAAGGTCATGTACATAGTCAAGTCAACGAGTATTCATTAAACACCTACTTCCATACTTGTATGCATTTATTCATTTGATAAGCATTTATTATATGCCAGGCACTATATACTAAATCTGAGGCTACAAAGAAAAGCAAAAACCAACCCTTGCCTTCAAGGAGCTTCCAATGGGAAGACAACATGCAAACAAAGAGAAAAAACAGGATCTACTCCACAGTCACTGTTCTTCCTATAGACTTGTTCTATGTCCCTGCTGCAGGGCACCTTAGGTGGCAAAGTAGATAGGTTTGGAATCAAACAGACTCATCTTTCTGAGTTCAAATCTGGCCTCAAACAGTTACCAACTGTATGACTTAACCCTGTGTACCTCAGTTTCCTCGTCTGTAAAATGAGCTGGAGAAGGCAATGGCAAGCCACTCTAGTATCTTTGCCAAGAAAACCCCAAATGGGGTCATGAAGAGTTGGACCTGACTGAAAAACGACTGAACACCATCAAATGTCTCCACTGAGTGGTGTGGGTGGTATTTGCATTAGTTATGAGGAAGAGCTTTTTCTCAGGGACTTACAGACTCCTGTTTCCTTGCTTTTTAAAAAATCATAATGTAGATAACCACATGCTTGGAAGGGTTTAGAGGAAGTTTGGCCAAAGGTAGGAGGATTTACCAGATAACTTTCAAGGAACTTCTAATTCTAGGAAAACTACTATACATAAAGATAGAATAATTTTATGTAATTGAGGGAACGCATTTGAGTGTAGTGAATCTGAATGCTTTAGTCCCTTGTGGCTACACTCCATAGTCCTTCCTCATTTTAGGGTAAAAAAAACCCAACTCCTTACTTTTTAATTTCAAGAGTGTGTGCATCCTCTCCATCATATGTGAAGAACCTTTAATGATCTTGCATTAAATACATTTTACTTTATCTTATAAAACTTGAGCTTCCCATGAACATGGTTTTCTACTTATACCATACTTTTTTTTTTTTAACAAGCCACACAATGAATGGAAAGATTGTGTCAAGCAAGGGGATATTAATGTTAAGATTATTCAGTTGTGTAAATGGCAATGAACAGCCAGCAATGAACAGCCAGAAACACTTTGTTGAAAGAAAGCAAGTTAAAAATTTGGTAAATATTACTTAAATGACAATAACAGGCATTCCTGTTCTCTTGAAATCTGAATGCCCTATAACATTCCTGCTAAATTGCTTTGAACCTAACGAGTGTACCAGTTTTGGCATAACATTTTCAGCCAGTCCAGCAGTGACAGCTGGCAAAATGCCCTGTCACCCAGGGGAACCGGGACAAATTGCTTCTGAGCAGTCTTTATTTTTCTTAGCTTCTTTTTCCTCTTTTCTGCTTCTTATTAGGAGGCTACTCCTTGAAACTCTATTTTCTCTTTGTTATCTTAGTAATTTTGTTATTCCATTAGGTGGGTCTTATTTAAGAGGGGAAAAACAAACCTGTTTTAGTTTGTTGTTCTTTCTAGCTCATTAACAGAGTACATAGAGGTAAAAAGTGCTGTCTAGCCATTGGACTGGTTTCTGTGGCAGACCGACTGCCCTGAAATACCATGTTAACAGTATTTGATCTCTAGATTTTCCCATTAATTTTGGGATGAAGGGAGAGTGTCCTCATCTTCTATAGGATCTGGAAAATGAATAACCAAGTCTGTAGGGACTGCTACTGAGGAAAATCACCCAGAAACAATTATGTTTGGCTATCTAGAGAGGTGTTACCTCCCAAGGAGCACCCCCTCCCACTGAATGAATATCAAGATAACATTGATCCATATTTTCTTTAGTGGAAAACATCCAAAAATGATTCCAAAGAAGTGTTTTTGTCTTAGTCTACCACTTAATAAACATGATTTCTGGTGGCTTGATTGATGGGGAGAATGGGAAAACCATGGATAACTCACTCTTAGCTGTGAGCTAGAGCCTATCAGGTGCCCACTGAACAAAGAAATATCACAGAACCTTTTTGGGTAACAAAATGAATTAAGTTCTACACAGTTGTTTACTTTTTCCTAATACACAATCCTTCCCCTACCCCTACCCCTCCACAATCAAGTTTTTTTTTTTTTTTGGTGAGGATGGTTGGGGTTAAGTGACTTGCCGAGGGTCACACAGCTAGTGTGGGTTTTGTGTCTGAGGCTGGATTTGAACTCAGGTCCTCCTGACTCCAGGGCCAGTGCTCTAAACACTGAACCACCTAGCTGCCCCTCACAATTGAGTTTTTAAAAACATTATGGCAGAGTGAATTCTCAGATGAGGATGGCTATTATCTTGATCAGGATTGGTTTAGGAACATAAGATTTTCTTTAACTGACTTTTAATTACCAAGGTTTTGATTTGCATTTTAAAAACATGAAAATGCAAAAAAGAATAGGATACACAGAGAAATGAAATCCCTGAAGAATTAAAATAGAATGTTTTGATATTTTTTTCAAATGAATGCTTGGTCTATGAGATATGTATTTAAACATACACACATTTGTGTATAAATTATACATAAATGCACTTATTATGCACTTATTTACGTACATGTACATTATATACATAAGATACACTTATTATGCTGTATGTAATCTGCCATGTGTGATAGATATGTAGCTCTATGTACTTGTACACGTTACAGCAATTCAGAGGGCAGGTTTGTTGAGTGACTGCCACCAGGGGGCAGACACCTTCCTTTTCACCAGCTTTCAGCTTTGGTCTTTCAACTGACTTTGCTTCTTTTAAAATAGCACAACTGTTGTTGTTGTTGTTGTTTTTGTCACTGACCTATTCAATAAACTCCATTGGCTTCCTAACCTCTAGGATCAAATATGAAATACTCTGGATTTTTTTGTTTGTTTAAAAAAATTATTATTTATTTTTAGCATTCTTAAAAAAATTTTTTTTGCCTTCCAAATTCTCTTCATCTCTCCAGCCCTTCCCCCACCCATTGTGAAAGCAAGCAATATGATATCAATTATACGTGTGAAATCATGCAAAGCATAGTTCTATATTAGCCATCTCACAAAAAACCCCCAAGAAAAAGAAAATAAAATTGTACTTCAATTTGCACTCAGAGTCCATTACTTCTGTCTCTGGAGATGGGTAGCATTTTTCATCATGAGTCTTTCAGAATTGTCTGTATTGTATTGTATTACTTGTATTGATCAGAGTAACCAAGTCTTTCCCAGTTGGTCATTACAATATTGTTATTACTGTGTATAAAGATCTAGTCCTGCTTACTTCCCTCTATGTCAGTTCATTTAGGTCTTCCCAGGTTTTTCTGAAATCATCCTCTTCCTCATTTTTTGCAGCATTCCATTATAATCCATTACAATTCCATTACAGTCATATACCACAACTTGTTCAGTCATTCCCCAGTTGTTGGGCATCCCCTCAATGTCCAATGCTTTGCCACTACAAAAAGAGTTCCTATAAATATTTTTGTACACATAGGTCCTTTTATTTTCCTTTGATCTCTTTGGGGTACAGACTCAGTAGTGGTATTGCTGGGTCAATGGGTATGTGCAGTTTTATAGCTCTTTGGGCATAGTTCCCACTGTTCTCTAGAATGGTTGGACCAGTTCACCATTCCACCAACAGTGCATTAGTGTTCCTATTTTTCCACATCCCCTCTACAATTTGTCATTTTCCTTTCCTGTCATATTAACCAATCTGATAGGAACGAGGTGGTCACTACTAATCCTCCTCTTGTTGTCCCCTTTGTGGTTTTTTTTATCCCTTCCCATCCATAACCCTACCGAATTTTGTCTGAATGCTTTCTGTTTACAGTTAGAAAGATGAACTAGAAAGACAGGGATCAGATAGTCACATTTTCCCCAACCACTTCCCCATTTTTACATCCCTTCCCCTTCTTAAAGACTGGCATGTGTTGCTTTTGAGATATTATAGCACTTTCCATCTGCCTATGGAGATCTCAACCCTTTCATATTCTAGCAGAAGGGCTTCACCGGCTTCTGGAACCCCAAGAATTGATCACCTAGTAGCCAGTCCTCTGGTGACAAGGGTCACCACACTCAGAAATGCTGGTCCTCAGAGAGCACTCTGATGCTAGGCTCATCCTCTTGGAGCCTTTGAGACTTTATGGGATACTCCATATGGCACATATGCACAATGCCAGCCTCGAATAGTATAACTTTTAAGTAGCTTAAAGTTATTTTTGTTTAATTTACTATTTGTTTGAGAATCATAGAATATTTGAGCTCAGAAGTGGGAAGCCTGATAATTACCTAGTATACTTCCTGTATCCTGCAGAGGAAAAAGCTGAGACCCAGAATGGTGAAATAATTAGCCTAAGGTCACAAAGCTAAAAAATGGCTGAGCCTGAACTGAAGCTGAGATGTTGAGGGTTCTTTCCTTTCTGCAGCTTTGCTTCATTTAGCACACTGTTCTTCAGCCTGTCAATTCACAGGAGGGAATTCTAGACTGCCATGAAATAGCATACACGGGATCACTTTCACTGTGTTTTTTTTTGTTGTTGTTTTTTGCTTGCCTAGAGTATTTACATCCTCAGTCCTCAGCATAATTTTTTTTTATCTTTAGTAGATATTTTATTTATTTTTAAATTAATTAATTGATTTTTAGCTTTCAGCATTCACTTTCGTAAGCTTTTGAGTTTTAAATTTTTTCCCTCTCCACCTCCCTCCCCAAAATGGCATGTAATCTGCTATAGGCTCTACCTATACATTCCTATTAAACATATTTTCATATTAGTCATGTTGTAAAGAATAATTAGAACCAATAGTAGTAACCACAAGAACGAAGAAACAAAACAAAACAGAATTTAAAAAAAGAGCAAATAGTATGCTTCGATCTGCATTCAACTCCATAGTTCTTTCTCTGGATGTGGATAGCATTTTCCTTCATGAGACTTTTGGAGATGTCTTAGATCCTTTCAGCATAATTTTCAATATGCAGACATGTCATTTTCTCACAATTCTTTGCTTTCCGCTATTTTTTCTCCATTTCAACCTTAGCTTCTATAGGACCTGAAAGTCAAAGTACATAACCCCCAGTATCTGGTACATTTTCTCTCAGTCTGCAACCATTCATCCAAGAAGCATTTCTAAAGTGTGTACCATCTGCCAGGTGCTCTAGTAAGTACTGGGAATACCAAGAAAGGTGAAAACAATTCCTTCTCTCAAGGAATATACATTCTATAGGGGAGATAGCATGTCTCAGATCCTTGCATTGCTGAGAAGAGCTAAGTCTATCATAGTTAATCATCACACTATGTTGCTATTACTGTGTACAATGTTCTCCCAGTTCTGCTCACTTCACTCAGCATCAATCAGTTCATGTAAGTCTTTCCAGGTTTTTCTGAAGTCCTCCTGCACATCATTTCCTAGTGATAGGTAAGTATAAGATATACACAGAGTAGATGGAAGGTGATCTCGGAGAAGGTCCTAGCAGTTGGAGTCACCAGGAAAGATCTCGTGCAGAAGGTGGGATTAGAGCAGAGTCTTGAAAGAAGCTAGGAAGTCTGAGAGGCAAAAGGGGGAGGGAGAGCATTCCATCCATAAGGATAGTCACTACAAAGGCAAAGAGTTAGGAGACAGAGAGTCATTTTTGAGGAATAGCAAGTAGGCCAGTGAAGCTAGATCATAGAGTGTGTGGACCTAGCAAAGAAGGAAAAGCCTGCAAAGGTAAGGAGAGGCTAGGTTTTATCTTGTATATAGTGTGATCAATAGTTAAATGAAGGATTTAGGTTCTCGTTTTCATCAATGCAGAGAGTGAATTTTATTTTGTTTTATTATTAAGAGATATTGGTTCTTAGATCTCATGCATCTCTTTACATGACACTCTTCTATATATGTGGCTGTAGTCAGAATTTTTTATAGCCATAATTTTTTTATGGCTAAGTAACTAGATGAATTATGAGAGTTCTAATCAAGTGTGGTAGATGAAAGTCTGATAACATTGATAAATACACTATGTATGATGATCACCTAGGTGGCGTGTGTGTGTGTGTGTGTGTGTGTGTGTGTGTGTGTGTGTGTGTGTTTGTATATTTTTTGGAAGAGGAAGAGAAGACTCTCTTTCCTAAAGGGTCCATAGATTTGGAAGACACAAGGCAATAACATCTTTCCTATTCTAAACTATGCCTTATTCTAGTAGAACAAAGGGGAGGAAGAAAGCATTTTTAAAAATTCCTCTAATTCACATAGAGAAAATGCCAGGTTTGATGGACACTTTCATTTATAATGCTGGAGATATTTGCAAAGGAATCAAGGATATGTATTCTTAGAGGCAACTAGTCAACTATAAAAGTGTTTCTTTTGCTACTTCAGAGATTAATTGGACAGGAAATTTCCCAGGATTCCTTTGTAGGAAAATCAAATCTCTATCTCAGGAATGAATCTTCCAAAATAGGGTCCATGATGGTCCCATGATTTTTGTTCTATCAGACTTTGGGATTACATTTTCAAAATAATATGCATTTTATTGATTTTTTTGGTTTTTATATCATCTGCATTTTCCAATGTATTCTGGCCCCTTCTTGCTCTCAGAAACCCATCCCTTCGAATGAAGAATGAAAAAACCCAAAAAATAACATTTCTGTAAAACTAACCAAAAAATCAAAAAAGTCTGACATTATATGTGTTGCTGTCTATATCTAACAAATAATGGGGCAAGTACTTTCTTGTTATATCTTCTCTGAGACATTAGAATTAACATAACCAGGCAACTTGTCTCATCTCTTACCCCATCCTCTTGTATTTTGGGCTGATTTGTGAGGCTATGAGGAATTTTTTTCTAGGGCTTTTCTAGGAATTTTATTCCAATGGGTGGCCACAAAAGCCCCAGAAATGGATCAGGACATCATAGTGATGTGACTGCAAAGTAATCATACTGATTTCCAAAAGCCACATACAAAAAAGCAGACTCATTACTTTAGTATAAGATCATTGATATCGGGGAATTCTGGGTCGCCTTTGAAGACATTCTGAATTATCTTCATTAGCTGTTATGAAAAAAGCTCAGTGGTTCTTATGGTAGCATGTCATGTGCCAGAGTTTTGTTCAGGGGGGGTAGTGTGCAGTAGAAAGAGGATTGGATTTGGAGTCATTGGACCTGGGTTTGAATCCTGTACTTTCATTAGTCACTTCAGTGCTTTGGATCTTAGTTTCTTCATTTGTGAAATTAAGAGTTGAATGAGATGATTTTTATGACTCCTCCTCAGTTCTAAACCCTATAAACTCTGACCAGGTGGAATCTTTTGCTTTTTTCAGAAAGAAGTGCTCAAAATTATCAGCAGACTCTTGTTACTTGCATTACTCTATATAGAATCACACTGTGCCTTGATGAATCCTTAATGCTCATATATTAATTTGGAAGATTCTCAGTAGGAATATGATTGGTTAATTATATATAATCATATATTATATAATATGCAAATGTTACAGATATATATGTTATGTATATGTTAAATTGGAAAGCTTAGTGTTTGATCTAAACCAAAATCCTTTTGTCTCACACACTTTTAAAAATAAGGTAGAGCGTGTCTGCTTTTGTGTCTATTTTGTGCTTAGGTTAACTTCCCAACTGCAAGTAAAATTTCCTGAGGTTTCATTTTTTTCTTCCAAAATAAGAGCATAACCATTAGGAACTAGTTGAGGTTTTGTGAATGTAAAGAGAGAATGGTTTGGGAATCTGGAGCTACCAGTGTGAATTAGAAGTCCCTCTAGGACAGTACCTAGTACAGTGACATGCCCATGGAACACATTCAATAAATGTCTGTGGATCACAATGCTGATGAAAGTATGACAGGATGGGCTTGTTGAAGAGTTTTCACTATCTCCCTATAAACATCACATTTTTATTTATTCTTCCCTTTAAAAATTTCTTGCTGAAATCCCATCATTTGACTCAAGGTAAAAAAGTGCTAGTATACATTGAGGTAGACAAATAGAGACTATCAGTAACACATAACTGATTCCCAGAACAATGAAAATAGATAGTCTCCTGGTGCATTAGAAGAAGAAATAATGGACAGATTAATTATTAACATTGAAATTCTTCAGAAGTGATTATTAACAAGGCATCATGTCTTTATTAGGTCACAGTTAAGCAGTGGAAAAGATCTTAAGAATCCTAATTAAAATACTTCAGAAGTGATTATTAACAGGGTTATCATCTCTTTATGGGCCACAGTTAAGTCATGGAAGAGGAGATGAATGACAGTGAAAAGAATTCTGGGCACATTTATTGCATGATCAAAGAATTTCACTTTGGAAAAGATTTTTTTTTTATTGCTTTGCAAGCTTAATTTGAGTCAACAATATGATGTAATCCCCTACAGAAAAAAAAAGCCGGTGCATTCTTAGGATGTATTGAGAAACATAGTTTCCAGAACTGGGGAGGTATTCTCTAACCCAGTTCCACCATATCTCGAGTACTATGTTTTGTTCTGGGTGCCATTTTTAGGGAGGAAACTTATTTGATAGAAAACATTTTGGGGAGGTGAAGGGCCTTAAGATCATACTGTATGAAGACTAATTGAAGGAACAGACCCTGTTTAGCTTAGACAAGAAGATTTATGGGGGACATGATATCTGCCTTGAAATATATGAAGGATTGCTCTGTGGGTAAAGGATCAGGCTAATTGTGTTTAGCTCTCTAAGGCAGAACTACAAGTAGAGGATGGAAGTTATAGAAAGGCAGATTTAGACTTGATGTAAGAAATTCCTAGCAATTAGACCTGGCCAAAAGGAGAACAAGCTTCTTTGGGAGGTGATGGGATCCTGGTGAGGTTTTCAGGTCTTGATTGTCACTTGGTATTTTTTTTGTTTTGTTTTGGTTAGGCAGTGGGGTTAAGTGACTTGCCCAGGGTCACACAGCTAGTAAGTGTCATGTATCTGAGGCTGGATTTGAACTCAGGTCCTCCTGAATCCAGGGCTGGTGCTCTACCCACTGTGCCACCTAGCCGCCCCTTGATGGTCACTTGTGAGAAATACTGGAGAAGGGAATTCCTGTGTAGCTCTGGGTTAGATTAGCTGGCTTCTGAGTGCCTTTCCCACTCTGAGATTCAATGATTTTGTGAATGATACCAGAGGTAGTTTTGTTATTGTTGTTTTAGTCATTTTCAGTTGTGTCTGACTCTTCACGACCCCATGTAGGGTTTTCTTGGCAAAGATACTACAGTGGTTTGCCATTTCCTTCTCCATTTGACAGATGAGGAAGCTGAGGCAAGCAGGGTTAAGTGACTTGCCCAGTGTCACACAACTAGAAGTATCTGAGGCTGGATTTGAACTTGCAAGAAGATGAACTTCCTGATTCCAGGCTTAGCGCTCTCTCCACTGAGCCACCTAGTTAGTATTCCCTTTTATTCCTTGGAGATTCATTGTATCATTTCATTCCTCTTCATAGAGCCGAGTTTTAAAAAAAAAATGGTTTCTAACTAGGCAGTTTTCAAATCAATACTATTCTTTATTTTTATGTCAATTTTCAGCCTGTATCTCAGCTTTCTCCTTTAGCTGTTCCCCTTTTCTTTAATTCCACTTTCTACACGAGGAAGTTGATTGATATTGCTGCAACATGCCAACAATGCAGCAATCTGCTGTTACTTCTGGGTGCCTGCTCCTCAGATTTTTGTGTGGTGGAGTGGTGGCACTGGCTCAATCAGTAGTAAATACGCTTTTCTTTACAGTTAACCTGTTGAAACCATTCTTTCCTTGAAAAGGTACAGGCTATGTGAAAACAGGGCTGTTGAAAGGAAGTCCGTGTTTTCTGTGTTTGTGAAAAATGGTCGAAAAGAAATGCGTTGTGAGAGGCACAAGCCGACATTGATTTTACATGTCTTTAAAGATCAGAAGGACAAATATTTATCTTTTCCTTTTCTAGACCTTTGGCTAAGGTGAATGAAATACATATAAAGAATCATGAAAGCAACCTAAGTGCATGTTGGAATCAGACTCTAACAAGGTGCTTCTGAAGTAGATAGGGAAGACTACCTCATGATTCCCCACAGAGTGAACTTACATTATCATCTGGCAGGCTCTTTACTGTAATCACCAGCTAGTGGTGGGAAGCCCTTTGGCAGAGATGATGGCATAGCTATCTTAAATTGTGGGGTAGGTGACAGAATCATAAAATGACACAGTGACTGTGTAGGATTGTTGACGTTTTCGAAGTGTCCATATTTTCCTTTAAAATATAGACTACATGCTACCCATAAGTGAGTTATTGATTCTTTAGGGACTCCAGGAAGAAAGCTCTTTTTCTTGTCAATTTTTTATTCATTTTACTTGAATGTCCTGTAATTCAACAAATTAAACCTTTCATGTTGATTTCTAAAAAATCTTATAGATACAGGATAGTTTTCCCATTCGCATGAAGATCTAGTCTGAAAGCTTGATAATTATTACTCAGTGTTATATGAATGCTTAGCACAGGGCCTGACACATAGTAGGTGCATTATAAATGTTTATTGAGTATTGACATAGTAAGGCAGCAAGGTGGTGCACTGGATAGAGTGCCAGGGCCTGGAGTCAGGATGACTCATCTTCCCGAGTTCAAATCTGGCCCAAGACACTTACTAGCTATGTGATCCTGAGCAAGTCACTTAACCCTGTTTGCCTTAGTTTCTTCATATGTAAAATGAGCTGGAGAAGGAAATGGCTAAGAAAACCCCAAGTGGGGTCACAGAGAGACAGACATGACTAAAAAGACTGCACAACAAATTGACATAGAAATTTTAACTAATGGATGGATTTTGGCATAGAAAGATGATGTCTATGGGGAGAACAATTCTTTTAATTCTATAGCTATAATAATAGCACACATTGACAACGTGAAGTGGAATATTGGAATGCACACTCAATTCGGAGTGAGAAGATATCAGCTCATATCCCAGGGCCTTTGTTATTTAATACTTTTATGAACTTGGGTAAAGTATTTTTTCTTGCTTGGTCTCAGTTTCCTCATTTGTCAGTGGAAAGGACTGGACTTGGTGACTCTCAAGGTCCCATCTAGCTTTAGCTCACATGTATGATGCTAGAAGCATTGTCTTCATGGGCAAGGAAACATTATTTTCCTCTGTTTAAAGAAGAAATAAAAGTCCAGCTAAGTTAAGTTGGAGGATGAATGTTGGAATCAGGACTTCGAACACTAAGGCGAACCTTTTTTCCCATAATGCTTCTTAGTCTCTCTAATAAGTCTTAGTTTCTCTCTCTTAGTCTTCCGTGCAAAGATATTTGGTGTTTTTTGAGCTGTTTCTTTTGAGAGTACTTTCTGAATGCAGTGTTTAGCTTTTCTAAGTCTATATGAGGAATGATGTGCATGGGGTACAATTCAAGTTAAATGTTTCAAATAGCCATGAAAAGTGCATTTACTTTCACTGTTAAAAATACTTGGGACTGACATGTTAACTCAAAATGCACCAATGATATGATTAAGGAGCTTCTCATGTCCTATATCTGTTGAGTCTTAGTTAGTTTAAGTGTTACTTCTTAAATATGGTGGTCATTGATCATTTGAGCTGTGGATTGTGGGTCAAGATGTCAGTCTTAAAGAATGAAGCCCTAAATGTTTTGGTCAGATATTCAATTAGAGATCAAGGCAGTTGCCACAGGAAAAATTCTGGGAGGTAACAGAGGAATAAAGAGGGGATGGGAAGGGAAGATGAGCGTGGGTCAGAGTTTCCTGCTCGCCCACTTCAGAAGTCTCTGAATGACACTTCCTTCAAAACCATTGTGGATGTTTGGGCACTGATGATGCAATATGAACATAATTATCTAGAGAACAAGTAAAGATTCCAGTATCAACTTTTCCTTGTGCCTTGGCTGGCATGAGTCTATGGATTAAAGAGTAGATCTAGATCAGAGATATCAAACATGTGGCTCATGGTCCACCTTTGATACACAACATTCCTCAATATGGCCTGAATTGGACTAAAACATAATTGGAAAATATTTCACAAAATAAATGAAAATATAATAAAACATAAACAATATTACCTTTTAAAGCTAAGTCAATATACAACGTATAGAAACACTTATGTACAGTTTGGTGGCTCCTGTTTCTATTTTCTATTGATATCACTGTTCTAGATGATTCAGTGCTCTTTCTTCTCATCCTGAATTTGCTTATGTGTTAAAAATGTTACACACATCACTGGTTACAATACGTAAATATATTTGTTCAAATCCCTATAATCTTAGAGGAAATTGCTCAATTCAAAAATAGAACAGCCCACATTCTTCTCTGCCTACTTGAAATAAATAGTTACTTTAGAGGCAAAACTATAATGACCAAACACACACACATATATGCACATACACACACACACACAAACATGCACCCACAAGCACCCACATGCTGAGTTGTTGGAAGTAAAAGCAATGAAGATTTCCCTATATTAAAAAAAATGATACTGCACTCAATGCGTAGACATTTGTTGAGTGTTAACAAATATGGTTAGCACTGTGATGATGTACCTAGTGGCAGCTAGGTGAGGTAGTGGATGGAAGGCTGAACTCAGAGAGTCAGGAAGATCAGGAAGTGAATTCAAATTCTGCCTCAGATTCTTATTAGCTATGTGATCTTGTACAAGTCACTTAACCTCTCTCAGACTTAGTTTCCTCATCCTTAAAATAGGGATGCTAATAACAGTATCTACCTTACAGGGTTGTTTCAAGGATCATATGTAAAGCACTTTGCAAACCTTAAAGCATTATACAACTGCTAGTTATTTATTAGAATTAGAATTGTGGTATAATAGATATATACATATATTACTACATACATATATATACACAAAAGTCTTCTGAAGTTTTACATTTTAATAGCTTAAAATAGTTGTACACATTTTAATGTAGATTTACATGCTATATAATGTGTATAATTATGTATTATAAATATATAACAACTGTACATGTAATATGCTTATATTTATAAATATATTTATATAATATATATCACATAGTTTTGTATTATAAATATATTTATATATTAAATAGCTATATATAATACATAATTATAAATAGATTCATGTGCCATATACTGTACATAATTATAAGTTATAAATATATTTATATGTAAAGTAGTTCTTATATATTTTAGATATATACATATATGTTCCTGTCATAGTAACTAAGGAGTACTGTATATGTATTAACGTGTATACCATATATGAAAAGGTTAATAAATTTAGTTCAAGGATAAAAAGTCATATTTATTATACACATGCTGTCTGCATTTCTATACTAGTTGAAGGTTTGCAGAATGCTTTCCTTACAGTATTCCAGTAAGTCAGGTCCTTGCTGTTCAGTCATTTCAGTCATGTCTGACTCTTTGTGACTCTGAGGTTTTCTTGGCAAAGATAATGGCACGGTTTGCCATTTCCTTCTCCAGCTCATTTTCCAGATGAGGAAACTGAGGCAAAAAGTGTTAAGTGACTTGCCTAGGGTCACACAAGCTGGCAAGTGTCTGAGGCCAGATTTGAAAATAAGTCTTTCTGCCTCTAGGTCCGATGCTGTATCCCACTGTACCACCTCACTGCCCTACATTAGGTCATACAAGTACAATTATTCTCATTTTAGAGATGAGAAACCTGAAGGTGAGGGAAGTTCTGAGTTACCCAAAGTCTCATGGCTACGATCAGAATTACCGATTGCGCCCACATCTCTTCACGCCAACCCTCTGTTCTTTCTGTTACGCAATACCACCTCTTCTGTATGCTTTATCTCCCCAATAAAATTCTAAGTTCTTTTTGATGAGGTATAACAGAAAGAAACAAGCAAAAGTTTCAGAAAGAGCTCCCTTAACCTTTGTTAAATGTATAATAAAGACACCCTCATCCCTCATTTAAGAAAAAGCAACCTTTAAAGGAATCAAGAGACAAGAAAGAATTCTTTGTTTTCCTTGTTCTGGTCTTGGCTTGCTGTTGATTTCTTTGTACTTTCTCTGTGCTGACCAGAGCTCTGTGAGTAATTAACCTTCAGTAAGTGAAGATTATCTACTATTCATTTAGCATGTTTAGCTGAATTAGCAGTTAGATGGCACAGTGGATAGAGTGCTGAGCCTAGAGTCAGGAAGAAATGAGTTCAAATATGCTTCATTTTGCCTGCCTCAGTTTCTTCATCTGTAAAGTGGGAATAATAATAGCACCTCAAAAGAGGTATTTGGAAAGCGCTTTGCAAGTTGTAAATGTGAGCTATGATTAGCCAAATGGTAGCTCTTTTGTACAAAAGCCATGCTTTTTAGACTCTTAGAGGTCTTTGCAAATATATTGTCATATTTGCAAATACGTGTTGGATTCTTGGGGACGTATTAGTCTTTGGGTCCCTAAGTCGTCTTGGTTGATGCTATGTAGGGTTGTTCATTTGACTGAGCAGCCAAGTAAACTGATAGAATTTCAAGGGCATGTATTAAGAATGTACCACCTTCCTGGACAGACTAAAGTAAAGCAGTCAATGTTTAAAAATAAGACTTGTTTTCCTTCCTAAGACAAGACTTAGAGAAAGGTGAAAAAACCCTTGGATCAGCAACAGTATATTTTCTTCTTCAAAAAATATAGTTATAGTGATTGATCATTCTAACTCCCTGTCCCCTTTTTTCATTTCCGAAACTCCTATGGGGAATATATATCTGTTTTGTGTTAAAACTTTTTATTACTATGTAAGATTTCTTTTAGGCCTGGACTGATTTCTTTAAAGACCTAGCCTGGATGTTAGTGCTAAATTGTATAGAAATATTATATGTCACTGGTGTCACTGGCCTTAGAGGCAGGATGACCTGGGTTCAAGTCCTACCTCTGACGCATACTGGCTGTGTCACCCTGAGCAAGTCACTTAACCTCTTAGTGCTATAAACAATTCTTTAAGCCTATAAGTTGCAGTCAGTCAACTAGTATTTATTAAGTCCCTACTGTGTGTACTTCACTATGCTAAGTAGTGGGGATTCCAAAAAAGGTAAAAACCAATCATTGCTTTCAGAGTTCCTGGTCTAATGAAATAATTGCAGAATAGAATTCTTTGCATTGGCAGAGAGAGTTTCCTTATCAAGAGTTCCCTTTAACAAAATCACAAATCTGATGAGAAAAAAAATTATGTATCTAATTTTTATCTCTGATTTTAAAAAAAGTTGTGTGCTCTAAATATCACTAGTTCAAAGGAGAGGCTACTTTGAGGAATTAACCTTCCATAGCCCAAGACTTATTAAGCTCGAGGAAGGCCAGTTCCATCAAGGGTAGAGGTGAGCAGTCATTCAGTTAGAATTCGTGAAGTGCCTACTATGTACCTTTGTGCCAATCCTTGTGGTAAGTGCTAGGGATAGGAAGATTAAACAGAATGGTCTCATCTTTCAGGGAATTTATATTATCATAGGGATCAATGTGTAAACATACAAGTACTTGCCAAGTGTTTTGGTAGAAGTCTGTTATTGTATGCATTTCAGGAGATTGTGATTCTTTGATGGGTTCAACTTCTCTCTCTGAAAGGTCACTCTGAACGGCCTTGGTAGTGAACACAAATGTACAATGTTCAAATGCCCTCATAGGAAGATGTAACATGGGATTAAACAGAACTTTTAATCACATCTGCTTTGTGATTGTGCGTGTGCTCCTGACCCCCCCAAAAGATTTTTTTGAATAAATGAGTTCCACCCTCATACTGAATATTTTCCTTCTGCATACATATCTATATAACTGGGGTACATACAGATATGCATCTAACAGCATGCATACGCACATACGTGCATGTGCATAATCACAAATATACGTATATACAACAAAAACGTTGAGCTCATACATGGGATTTGTTCCATAACCCAGTAAAGTATTCATGTTGTTCAAAGAATTTCAGAGTCTGAAGGTAGCTCAGAGGTCATCTAGTCCCAGTCCTATGTAAAAAGGGGTCACCTCTTCACCATCTTTGACAATGGTTAATTCAGCTTCTGCTTGGAGTTATTTAATGATGGGGAACTTGGTATCTGTAATGACAGTCCTTTTTACTGTTAGATTGTCAGAAAGTGTTCTGAAATTGAAATCTTTCTCTGCACAATTTCTAGCTGTGTGATCACATTGTCTGGGGAGTCTTTGTTTCACAAAAGCCCTCTGCCCTAAGCTCAAGTGGACTGAATTCAATAGGAGGGAAAGACTGACCTCAAAGTAAGGGGTAAAAATCCCCTTTGGTCCATTGTGCCCCTACACTGAAGCCTCGGGGAAAATCTCTTAAATGAAGCTTAGGTATGGCTTCAGTCTAGGGACTCCCCAAAAGACATTAACACCTAAAATTTTTAGAAATGTTATTTGGTGGGGCAACTTGGTGGTGTGCAGTGAATAGAGCGCTGGTCCTGGAGTCAGGAGTTCAAATGTTGCCTGAGACACTTGACACTTACTAGCTGTGTGACCTTGGGCTAGTCACTTAACCCCATTGCCTCCAAAACCCCCCAAAAGAAATGTTATTTGATGTACAACATAGTAGACCAATTGATCAATAAACATTCATGAAGCGCCTACTAGATGCCAGAGTTTGTGCTAAGCAGTAGGGACATAAAAAGAGGCAAAGGACAGTCCCTGCCTTTAAAGAGTTTACAATCTAATAGATAACACATATAGAATAGCTATTTATTTCCTTACTATAAAAGAAATGCTTAAGACACTGAAAACTCGTAATGGCACATTGACAGATACTCGAAACGTTAAACAGTACAACATCACAAAAAATTCACAGAAGCCAATAAATAAATACAGAAGATGAATGAGGCATTCAGAGGACTTGTAGACACTTCTCACTTTTATTATATTCTCCCCCAAGTTAAAGACCTCCCAGAAAATTGTGGGACTGCTGATCACTTTCATCTTAGTAGATCTTCTTTGCACAATAACTCATTCCAGGTTCATACCTTCTGGCCAGTAAGGTATGCATAATTCATCTTTCTGGTCATTTTTATTTTCCTTGGAGAGAGCAATAGAAGTCTCAATGATTTCAAAGCTCTTGAGCTGATAAGGTAACTGATACGACCAGAAGCGTACATCTCAGGATTGATTTTTGGTCACTGTGCTCAGTGACCTCTACACAAAGTAGAGGAAGGATAGAGATCCAGTCTGAGACTCATTTAGGAAGTACATGTACTCATTACATGTAGCTGTTATAGCTGCTGCTAGTGAGGGTGGAGGAAGCAGAGATTGCATGGTTCTTTCTTCCCCCCTGTTGGAAACAGCAAACACTCAATGGGAAGAGAGAGAAGGGTTGAGAATTTGGTGTCTCCTTTTAAGCGTGGAGTCCTGATTTAGTCACCAGGCCTCTTTGGCACAGAATATGGGTACCAAAGGGCCAACCAAGAGCCTCTGGCTTCATATGCTCGTTAGCAAGAGGCTAGAGCACATACGTCCCTGGAAGTGGCCTGAGCAGAGGACCCACCAGCATACCCTAGGAGGGGCTTCCCTGATTTCTACCATTGCTCCTTGTTTCGCTTTCTAGGGTCAAATAAAAACAAGTCCATGATTAATAATTAATCATCCAATGTTTATTAAACACCTACTGTATGCCAGGTACTGGGTATGATGTCAGGATCATTAAATGATTGACTTTCGTGCTTCCTTGAGCAGGGATCAGGTGACCTAAGAAGGTAGGATCATGGATTTTGAACTAGAAGAGATTTTAGAGACAAGCTACTTTGGCTTTCTTATTTTACAGAATAACAAACTGAAAATCAGAAAGGGCAGGGACTTGCTCATAGGGAACATATAGCAAAGCTTTGATTGGATGCCACGTTTTCTGACTTCCAATCCAGTGCTTTTCCACCTCCTGAATCTGAAGTCTCACCTTTGCTGACCTCGTAACATAGGTCATCTCTGCCCCAGCCCTGTCCTCGGTGGTGTGCCTTGGTGTGAGTCTTCCAGCAGCCTGCACGACAGCCCAGTGATCACCCAATGATCCTTCCATTCCAATGGTGAATTGATCCAGTGAATGATCCAATGATTGGATTCCCCATTGGGTGAAACTCTCCCCAGGGTTAGAGACCACACCAGAAAATAGAGACCCAGATCCAACAGGAAAGCTATCCAGATAACCAGACTCCCTCGAGTTATAGAGAGTGCCCTGTCATGCACAGGTCCCCCTTGGCAATTTCTTCTGACTGTACCAGCCCCAAAGCCTAAGGTAATTTGTTTTATCCAAGTTGCTCTGGGCAGCCTTGGCTGGGGGTGGGGTGGAGAATGCTGGTGTGCTCATCAGGGTTATTGGGAGCAGCTGCTGTCTTTCTGCTGTACAATTTGGTTGCCCAGGCTTCCTGACACATGACAGCCCTTCAAATACTTTATGGAAGCTTTCAGACTTTCTCTTAATCTTCTCTTTTCCAGGCTAAACATCCCTAGACCCTTCGACCAATGTTTCTAAGACATGACTTTTAGGTGTCTTGCCCTTCTGCTCACCCACTTCTGGAAATGATCTAAGTCATTGCTAAAATGTGGTGCTGAATACAATATTCTGTGTATGGTGTCACTAGGGCAGAGTACTGTTATATTTTAAGCTCTCTTGTTTTGAGAACTAGGTTTCTTTTAATATAGCCTAAAATCATATTAACTCTTTTGGCTATCATATCACATACTATTGATTCTTATGCAGCTCAAAGTCTATTAAAATCCTCAGATCTTTTTCATATGAAATTTTGCCTAGCTATTTACCTCCTATCCTCTAATTATGCAGTTGCTTTTTGGGGAGCATATGTGTTGGATTTGACACATACTCTGGTTTTATTTTGTGTTAGATTTTGTCCTGCTGAAACCTTTTAGAATCCTGATTCCGTCATCTAGTATGTTAATTTTCACACTCAGCTCTTTGTCATCTACAAATCTGAAAAAGCTCATCTATGCCTTTTCCTAAGACTTACACACACACACACACACACACACACACACACACACACACACACACGCATTGCTTCACACAACAAGGCCAAGAACAGAGGCATGTGGCTTTCTTCTGGAGACACACCTCTGGGTTAACACCAATCCATGATTTACTAGTCTTTGAGTTTAGTTATTCAAATAATTCTGAGCCTACATAACTGCACTCTTATTCAGCTCACATCTCTCCATCTTGAACACAAGAGCTGCATGAGAGATTTTGCCACGTACTTTGTATCAGTGACTTTTTTTTTTGTGATCTGTCACTCAAAAAGCCCTATCAAAAAAGAACAGAGGTTAACTTGGCTAATTTGTGCTAGATGCAGAGTTCCAGAATTTTCCCAGGAATTGAAGTCAAGCTCAATGATCAATAGGATGAAGGATATTCTTTGAAAATAAGTATGATGTTTGTACATCATTAGCTCTGTGTTACTTCTGCCCTCTATGATTTTTCACAGATTTTTCACAGATTTTTCACCCACCCTGATTTAGTGATCCCATTGGCTTGTGTTCTATACATTGGCAAATACTTCATGTGGCTCGAATTCACAAGTTCAAGAGAGAGCATGTCAGTGCTCCCTTTTACCATATATACATTTATTTTGTGTTTTGATTCTCTGCTGACCATTTTTATTCTGCACTTTTCAATTCTGATGATCATTCTCTTTGGTAGAAAAAAAAAAGAAAAGGCAAGAGTTGAGTCATCATTTTGTTTTGTCTGTTTCATCTATATCAGTCCTCAGTCCTTTCCTTTCTTTGATCTTCCTGTGCTTTCAGCAGAGCCTAAAAATGCTTTTTGTTGTTTTTATTATTCATCCTAAGTCTTTATTTCTTCTGGGCTTTAGCATTCCCCCAATAACTCTTAATAGACTATACTGCAGTTCACAATCATCTGTTCCTGCCTCCATGTTCAGTATGTGTATTTATGAAATCTAATCTGGTCAGTGAGCTCCCTTTGCAGACACATCACTTTCTTTACTGAATTTCTCCTTGCCTTTTCCATTTTAATCATTTAAAATTTTATTTTCAGAATTTCATTTTTGATAGCATCCCATTCCTCTTGAATTGATAGTGAATATTTACATAGTGCTGTAAGGTTTGCAAAGAACTTTACAATATTATCTCATTTTATCCTTGTAACAACCTTGGGAACTAGGTGCTATTATTATCCCCATTTTACAGATGAGGAGACTAAGATTGCCCAGAGTTACATAGCAAGTAAGTATCTGATAATCATGGCAGGGAATTATAGGAACATAGATTCAGAGCTAGAAGGGACCTCAGATCATTCACAGATAAGGAAACTGAGACTGAAATTGGTTTGCTGACTTGCCCAGAGGTCACAGAGCTAATACATGTGTATGTAGCAGGATTTGAACTCAGGTCTTAAAAGCAAATTGTTGTACCATCTAGCTTTCTCATCTTACCTACCCTTTCTCAAAAGTCTTGAATATTTGATTTCCCAAAGTCTGAGGTACAAGGAATATGCCAGGCATTCCTTTCCTTTACCATTAACTTGAATAAACTGCATGTAGAGTGTCATTTTAAAAAGCAGTGCTCATTGATACTTCTGGGAGTTTTTAAAACAATGACATGAAATGAAGATTGAAAAACTTTTAATGATTTTAACTTTAACAATGAATATTTGCCTTAATATTGATATATCTATATATATATATATGTATATATGTTTCTTAGTGCAAGGTATTTTTAGCTTTATGAGAAATAAATAAGTTATTAACCTATTGTAAAGACTTAAAGGGCTAAGGGCTATAAGACAGCTTAAAACTGTACATAGCCTGTGGCCTAGTATTTCTAATTTTAATGGAATTGAAGACTACAGTTAGAACTATTTTTTGTCCTTATGATGCCAGTATATTTTACTGATTTCAGATGCTTTTCATTGTTTTCAAAACAGCAATCTATTACAAAACTGACATTTTCATTGTTTTTTAAAAGACAATTGAGAAGTACTTTAATGAGTAGCTGATTACAAAAATCATAAACTCTCAGTTGGCTTTTTCCAAATGTGCTTTGTCCTTGGCAACTACTTATATTGTATTATATTGTGTTATTTTATATTATATTATGTGCTCCCTAGAAACTGATCATAAAACATTCAATCTTTCCTTCCCTCTACCCCATCATGCTAAAGAGGTGACAGATTCAATATGCAGAGTGAGATACATGTTTTTGGAAATGGCCAATATATAAATTTGTTTTGCTTGACTATGCATATTTGTTAAAAAAGGTTCAATTTTCCTTTCTTTTTTTTTGGGGGGGAGAATGGGAGGAAGAGAAAATAAATGCTCATTAATTGAAAACAAATTTTTAAAAGGCTTATAGCTCGTTCTTAATCACACAGCCTTCTTGGTACAGTGTGAGTACTCCAATCCTGCCTCCCAAAAGCATCTATATCAGGGACTCTTGTATGGAGCTGTCTTCATTTTTATCACTTCTGTTTGATGACCAGTCATTGAAGCAAGGCCTATTGAGGGACCCTAACTAAGGTCCTATTATCAGGTTGAAGGAAGGGAAGCAGGAATAGCTGTCGGGATAATACATTATTGGGAAAACTGTCGTACGGGTAAGTAACTGGAGTTTCTCCAAAGATGAAAGGGTTATCCTTCCATCTTTTACACTACATTAGGTAATAATATGGCTGGACCACCAGGAGGAGTAATGTGGTTAATCTTTGATTAACCAATTCCAATTATCAGGCCCAACTGAGATTCTCATTGGGAAGCTAGGTCTTAGCAAAGTGAATTTTCTGATGATAGTTGGAGAGGATCAAGTAATTGCCCTGCAGATTCCAGGCAGGGGAAAGTATATAGGAGCTTGGGTGGGGTGGGGTGGGTGCCAATAGGAAGGGGAGAGGGGCAGATTGGTATACTTACAAGAGAAGAGAATCAAAGGGCCTTCTAAGATATCCTTATTTGCTTCTAAGTAGTTTCCTGGTGTCTTGAAACTACCAAACTGTTAGTTTCTCTTCATTAGATCAGATTATGGAGGTAAAAGGAAGGTATTGGCCTCCCCCCCCCCCCCATCCTTATGTGAAGGCTAAAATAAATAATAGTCTTTTTTTTTTTCCCCCTTAGCAACTCTAATTCCAATTTCATTCATTCTGTTGCCATAATCTCTGATTCTAATATTCCCTCCTGACTTGGAAGAAAGATACCTAGGCTTGACAGAAAAAGGGAGTAATAGGTACAAGTCTCTGCCTTATAGCCCACCTAATATGTTCTTAATTCCTTCATTAAACTTTTATTTCCCTTCTTTGTGGGTATAGTTCTCTTGTCTTCTGTAGTACTGTAGCAATAGGAATAGGAATAATTCCTTGTCAGTGACTCTCAACCTTACACAGTGCTTTGTTTTGCTTTTCTCTAATATACTCATGTGATATTGTTTGACTAGAATACCCTTCATGCTATATCCCAGTTTAGAAGATAATAGGTCAGAGGGGCAGCTAGGTGGAGCAGTGGATAGAGCACCGGCCCTGAAGTCAGGAGGACCTGAGTCCGAATGCAGCCTCAGACCAAACACTTAACACTTACTAGCTGTGTGACTCTGGGCAAGTCACTTAAACCCAATTGCCTAAAAGCAAAAAAAAGAAGAAGAAGAAGAAGAAGAAGAAGAGGATAATAGGTCAGGAGGATTCCTTTGCCTCAGGAAAATGGATACATCGATGACAAGCCTGAGTACAAATTTTCTAAATACCTTCAGACACTGGAAGGGTCAATCTCTGATGCTAAACACCATGAGTGTGAGCAGGACCTTTGTATGGCTGGTTTCTCCTTTACTCATGTCATTTGGTAGTATGAGTCCTACAATTAGTCAGCTGGGGGTTAGGGGCAAAGTGGATATATGTTGCTATTCCCTGGGAGGTTGGAATAGTGCAGAGACTGGTGACTAGTGGATATGAGTAGACAAAGGGCATCTCCTCTCCACCTGACCTCTTATCAGAATTCCAGTTCAATCAAGTCAAGTACTCCAAGTGCTCAAGAGGGAAAACAATACATTATGAGGATATCATGGTTTAGGTGATAGACTTGGGTTTGGAAAGACTTGAGTTTGAATCTGGTTCTGACGCCTAACAGGTTGAATGATCAGGGGCAAGTACTTAACTGCCCTGGGCCTCAGTTTCCTCATCTTTAAAATGACAGTGTTGGAGCTGATAGTCTGTAAGAACCCTTCCAGCTCTTGGTTATGACACTATAATCCTGGGATTTCTAGGCCAATCAGTCAATAAACATTTATTAAACACCTATACTAAACATTGTGCTAAGCCCTGGAGATACAAAGAAAAGCAAAAGACAATTCCTGCCTTCAAGTAGCTCACTGTCTAATGGGGGAGACTGCATGCAAACAACTATGTCCACACAAGCTCTGTTCAGGATAAATTGGTGATAATCAACAGAGTGTAGGAACTAGAATTGAAAGGGTCAGACATGGAATAGAATTGGAAGGGTTTCCTGTAGAAGGCAGGATGTTAGCTGGGACTCGAAGGAAGCCAGGAGGCAGAGATGAGGAAAGAAAACATCCCAGCCAGTGAAAATGCCCAGAACCAGGAGATGTGGTGTCCTGTTTGAGGAACGTCAATGAGGCCAGGGTCACTCGGTCACAGAGTGCGTAGGGATTCATAGATGGAAAAGGTCTACGGACACTAAAAGACTTTTTGAGGCTAAAAAGCATGGTTGTGACCACCTAACATCACAGCTATAGGATTAACTCTTTAATTTTTGGAGAAGCATTGAGTACCTTGCATTTGATGTTCATTTCTATTTAACCAGCATTGTCTTCCTGCTTGACTGATGTCACTTACTTTTCTTGGTTGGATGCAGGTCACCTCTATTTTGAATAAAATGAGTATTTCTCCAAGTCCTGTGCTTTTCTTTTTCTTTTTTTCCTTTTCCCTCCCTTCTCTTCCATTCTCCAATCTCTTTTCTTCTACTCACCTCTCTTATTTTCTTTCTCTCTTTTTAAAGAGATACTCACATACACACACAGACACACACACACACACACACACACACTCATACACATATATCTTTCTATTTGTTGCTTCTTCATTGTTCCACTGAAGGTGGAGAAAGATTGTGATTGAGTTTAAACTTTTAGGAAAAGGAAATTACATTATACTTAAGGAAAAATTTCAATTGTAGGCAAATTAGCCAGGAAGAATTGTAATCTTGCTTTGAAAACCTGTGGAAGACACCTATGACTTGCTGATCTCTCCTTCAGTGCTCTTTCAGTTGATCTTTGATTGATCTTTTTTGGAAAAGTAAATGAGTCTTGGTTTGTTAAACCAGTGCTTTCTGTTGTGTAAATTATTGTAAGTAGTTAAACGGTCCTTTCTTGTCTTTGTCCAGAACTGTGCTCATGGTTGTTATTACTTATAACCTTTCTTGGGTGTCAATAATTCACCAAAAAAATATAGATCAAGAAGGTCACGTTCTAGTGGAAACATAATCTAATTATATAAGCAATTAAAACAAGGTTGAAGAGGCTATAGGTTGTGTGTTGGCACAAGCCCTGCTGCAGGGGGAGGCTAAAGCTTGAGTTTGGGAGATCTGAACTTCAGTGGATTAAGCCAATTGGGTATCCAAGCTAAATCTGGTACAAATATGCTGAGCTGCTTAAGAAACGGGGTGGTGGCACCAGGCTGATGAAAAGAGGGATGAGTCAGATCAGGTCAGAAATAAGATACCAAATGTAGGTATTGGCTCTATTTGTGTATATTCCCCGGAAATAGGATGTTATAGGCCTCACAGTTTGTCAGATCTCTTATGTAGATTTGAAGTGTATTTGTAGGCTGTGGGATTCCATTTACCTTTTTTTCAGGACATTGGAGAGCTGTCTGGTAGAAGACAAACTAGAGTTCTGGTCCTACTGGCTATATCTACCCTGCTCAAATTTTTGTTACTCTAGCCAAATTATTCTCATTTCGTTATTTTCACTGGACCTGTAAGTTCATTGGCATAGTGAATCCCTGGTGAGGAGACTCCCTCTGCTAATGCAGATTGGCTCCTTCTCTGGAATTTATAGGTTTAGGGAGTTACTTGTATGACTTCACACATGTAGCCAGTATGTCTCAGAGGCTGGGATGGAACCCAGGTTTTCCTAATTCTAAGTTGAGCTCTTTATGCTATACCTCTCAGTTGATTTAGTACATATTAATTGGACCGGTCTCTACATAGTATCACTATTAAGATAATGTAGCATAATGGTAGAGTGCTGGACTTGGCATCTGAAAGACAGGAATTCAAATTCCACCTCGGACACTTATTAACTGTGTAACCTTGGACAACCATTTAAACTCTCTGAGCCTGTTCGCTGAGCCTCAGTTTCCTTATCTGTAAGAGAGGGAAAATAATGCCTGTGGCTTCTACCTTATGAGGTTCTTGTGAGGTTTTAATGAGATCATATATATGAAGTGCTTTGTAAACTTTTAAGTGCCATATAAATGCCCAATATTATTATTATCACTACTACTACTAATCAATAATAATTATCAAGGGTACATTTAATTATGATATTATAGAATGAAGGGAAAAACCAAGAACAAATAAATGTGTATTAGTATTGTTTTTCATCATAAGAGTGGGGTTGAAGTGACCCTGTCTTATTTTAGCTTAATTTAGCTTTGATTCCTTAACTAGGTGAGAGTTATCTCAATCACTCACTCAGAGGCCTTACACTAAGTGTTCAAAAAGCTTTTGAATTTGAAACGACATTGAATAAGAATTGTGTTCTGGATAGACCAAGGTAACTTGACCATGCTCCAGGAATCATCTTTAAGTTATCAGGCAGGTTGAGAAGGGATGGAATCCTAGAAATTGGAGGCAAGGGTGACTTTCCAACTGACCTCTGAGGAGGAAGAGGAGGAGGAGGAGGAGGAGGAGGAGGAGGAGGAGGAGGAATGGGTGGGGAAGGAAAGGTCTTACCTTCAGTTTTGATCAGGTTTCTTTACCTCTTTCTCTTTTCCCTGTCGGGTGCCCCTTTGGATAGTGAAGTGTCTTGCAAGGGTCAGGAAGATTTTGAACTTCCTCACTTCTCACTGGGGTCCTAGCAATGTACTTGTACAGCTGGTAGAAGTGTTTGTATCTGGAGCCAAGCACAGATGGACACAGATTCACCATGTTTGTTGTTTAGTTGTTTTTCAGTCATGTCTAACTCTTCGTGACCCCTTTTGGAGTTTGCTTGGCAAAGATACTGGAGTGGTTTGCCATTTACTTCTCCAGCTCATTTTGCAGATAAGGAAACTGAGGCAAATTGGGTTAAGTGACTTCCTCAGGGTCACAAAGCTAGTGTCTGAGGCCAGTTTTGGACTCAAGAAGGTGAGTCTTCCTGACTCCAGGCCTGGCATTCTGTTCACTAAACCACCTAAAGTCCCCGTATTTAATTGGAACTTATTAGATACCTCTCAATCTCCTCCATTTCATAGAGGGGAGAAGAGGACTTCCAGCAACCGGAGCTGTGAGTTACCCTTTTGTCACATGGGGTCTCTGAGACAAAGTCCACTTTCTCCTGGATTCTGTGTATATTTGTAGGAGAGGGTGTCCCTGATATTTGTGGGGGATATTTTGTATCAATTGTTCTTACTGTCCCACTTTATTAGATACAGTTTTCTAAAAGTTTCCTAAGGATGACTGACTAAATTGATTCTCAACTGATAATCTTGTGAGAAAGCACGCTGGTGAAGCTTGACCCAGTGGCATTAGAAATACTGCCTGACTTCTCAGGGGCGCCCCAAGAACCCTAAGCCAAGTTCTGGGGACTTAATTCTTTAGTGAGAGTAGGAATTATGATAAGGATCCTTAGGGCTTATATGGACTGTGGGACTCTGAAGTTTTCCAAAGTTGGGCTGAAGCCATCCTCAGTGGATTGCTAATAGTGATATTTAAATGACGGCTCAATTATCTTGAGAGTAGATCCATTAGGCTCTAGACAGGTATCAGGGATTTGTACGGTGTCAGCGTTGTAGTGTGTCAGAGGAGATCGTGAAACCACAGTACTTTGATGTCTCAAACTTTGCTTTTGTTCCCCAGTATTTCAAGAATACTAATGGGTTAAAGTTGGATCAAAGTTTTTACGTGAAGTTTGGGACAATTAATTGAAACCAAATGGCTCAGATGGAGAGCCCTAATGGATGTAGTCTAGATTTCACATCATTGTTGTCTAGATAAACGAATGTCCAGAACAAAGAGAACTTTTGTAGCTGGAGGACATATTCATAGAATGAGAAATTAGTAATTGATATTGAAGAATGAAAAATGTCGAACCATTTTTAACTCTAAAAAAGGACAATAGAACTCTGTTCATAAACGATTCCAAAGCTTGCTGGGTTTTTTTTTCTCTTTTTCCTTGGTTCAAATAAGTCATGTTTTGTTGGAAACATTTCTCTAATTTTCTTTTATCATAAGAAACTCCCTTCTTTCCCTTCCCCCACCCCCAGCCCATGCACCAGCCTCTCGTTCTGTTTTTGTGCTGTAGAGAAAACAAATTGAAATCTTTTTAGTACCAAAGAACCTCCTAATTTGAATCTGATTCCTCAAGTTTTGTTCTGCAGGCTTCGTATTAATGCTGATTCCTGTGGTTCTTGCCTATTGGGGGTCTGGATTTGTATCCATTCACTCACCCCTCAACCTTGCACTATACTGTTTGGACTAGATTAAACATTGGGTTAGTAAAAATTTTATAGTGTTCACACAAAGAGACTATTTCACTGAGAGCTGAGCAAGTTTAAAAAATGCACTTGGAGGAACAAGATAATTAGAATGAACATGAATCAACAGTTTTCTCATTATTCTGCCACTGCCATACTCCACAGCTTCTGCTAAGAGAATTTATAACTGCATTAACAGAGGTACCTTTGGCTTTATGTAGGGAAAAAAGTCAGTGTTCTTTAAAATAATTTTTCCCCTTGTTCTGAATTTTTATTGATATCTTCTGCTTTTAGATCACTTTCATTCCCTAATATATTACTCCTCTTTCTTCCACCCAAAGAGCCATTCCTTATAACAAAGAATAATCAAGAAAAAGGAGGGGGAAAGAAAAACTAATCAATATATCCACCAAGTCTGACAGTATGTTCGGTGTTTCATCCCTACTGTCCCCACCTCTGGAAAGAATCAATGTGCCAGGCACTGTGCTAGGCACTGGAGATACAAACAGAAAGCAAAAACATTTCCTGCCCTTAAGAAGATTATGGTCTAATGGAGGAGACAACATAAACATCAAGTGGTACGTACCATTGTGATAAATACAGAGGAGATCAAAGGTAGCCTTAGAGGGGAAGATTCTAGCAAGGGTGCAGGCTAGGGAGGGTTAGAGGTAGCAGAAAAGTTCTTTGGCAAAGGATGATGCTTGAACTGAGTCTTACAGGAAGCCAGAATTCTAAGAGTTGGAAGTTAGGAGGGAAAGGATTCCAAGACTGAAAGGAGAGCCACTGCCAAGTCACATAGATGAGTTGGGAGGGAAGGAGAGAGGTGCAATTCTACAACATTCAATTTCAAGTTTTTCTTTTTTTTTTTTTCCATTTCCATTGTCATAGTCATTATGTACATTCTTTTCATGATTCTGTTTAATTCACTTTAAAACAAATTTTTTTTTCAAGCTAGAATACTTATTCGAATGACCAGGAAATGTTTCATTGTCTATGGCCCCATTTCTTATCTTCTTCAAGAAGTCAAAAACCTGTGTGACTGATTGTTCTGGTGCTGACACTTATTGGCCAATTGGGCTTAACCTTTCTCTCTTCACTCTTCCTACTCTCCATCTCTCCCTTACCCTCCAAAACATCCAGTGTTCCTGGGAAAATAGGATTCAGTGCATATGTTTAAGTTTTGAAATGGAAAATTGTGTTTGATTTTTCCTGTTATTTTTAATAATTTTTTTTTCTTGTTCTTAAAGGGTTTCAAGTATATTGAGAGATTTTGGAGGAAACCATTATGTTGTCTGATAGGTCATAACCAGCCGAGTCTCAGGTGTATTCTAAAAGGTTCTATCTTTTCAGCTAAAAGCACTAACATTGTACTAATTTGACTGATAGAAGATCACTCCTTTTTTTTTTGCAAAATTTAATTTCTTCTGATTGGATGGAATGGCACCTATAATGGCAGAATACAGCTTTGTCATGCACTCCTGAAAGTTTTTACCTTAAACTCTTGTTTATCTGGAATCTAAACAAGTGGAAAGCTCAAACAATTAGATTTCCCCTTGGCATTCTACCTTTCTTAGAAGAAAAATAGCATCTAAACAAGTTGATAGTTGATTTTGAAGACTTATTTTTAATTAAACTTTTTAAAAAGATTGAGTGTCCCCATCTCTTTCATATTGAAAAGGTAGAAGCTCTTCATCGGTCTCATCCCACTACTGATCAGGATGGGAACTGTTGGGTTGGTTTGCCCTTCCTTTGGCAGGAGGTCTCTCACTCCCAGGGGCTCACCATAGTAAAGTTGAACTTAATGTAGACACTCAAGATTCATAGCACACTGTTCCTCAGAATGACTGAGATGAAGAATTCTGCCAATCTCAGCCCTCTTGGTAGCTGAAACAGCAGGCATGTGCCCCTACTCCTGGCAGCTTATTTTTATTAAAAAAATACTTTCCAGGCTATGGCATCCAGTTAAGACAGATGCACCGCCAATCTCCTACATTTTCTCCATCTCCTGTGCTGAACAATGATAATTGTTCAGAATAGAGACTCTGAGGGACTATAAAATCCTGAAGAGCCTTCCCAATAACTAAAGAAGAATTAAATTATTCTTAGTATAGCATATTACTATATCCTATTTCTAGTTCTTAGACAACTACTCCATTGTAGAATGTTAATGAAGTTATACTATACTTAATCTTCTTTTCCCAAACATTCTGGATAAATCTAAGTAGTGGTCTTTAAGTAAAAACTGTATAGCATGAATAAAGCTTTTCCTCTCCCTGTCTGGAGTAAACAAACATATTCTTTTTTTCTGATAAATATCTATAATTTCATTGTACTATTAGGTAACTAACTACTGGTCCTAAATATTTGCTCTAGGCACCAGATTATGTCTGTTTTCTGAGGACCAGTCTAGCTTAGTATGGAGAAGGTCATTGCCAGTAGACTGGTCACTTGATGATAAATTCTTTGATGATAGAAATCCATAAAACAAAGCAAAATACAAAATGGCCTCATTATACATCTGTCAGTGATGCTGGCAGAGCGGTAGCAAAGAAGTATAGTGGTATACTAAGAAACACATGTATTTATATAAACATTAACTTTGCTATTGGAATTCTAAGATATAAGATCCTTTTCTCCTGAGCAGTGGGTGAATATACATTTGGAGGAACTGATTTATACAAGACCATGGAGTCAGAGTTAAAAGAGACCATCATAAAAGCTGTCTGGTTCAACTCCTTGTTTTACAGTTGAGTAAGCTGAGGCTCAGAGAAATTAAGTGACTTGTAAGTGTCAGAAACAGTATTTGAACCCAATTCTCATCTTGAGAGTGTTGAAGAGTAAAACTTGAAGGAAGATAGCAAACTAATGCAGTATGTTAAAGAGCTGTCAAGATTATTTTAGCAAGCATGTTTTTTCAAGCAATGGCAGCAGAATCACATTTAGATCCTAACGTCACAGACCTCAGTGTGCTCCATGAAGAAGTGAAAATTGCACTGGGGAGAAAAATCTGGGAAGAATAGATAGATTAGCCAAAGTATACATAGAGGAAGTTTGTGCTGAGGAATTTTAAGGGACTGATTTTCAGGATATATGCAAGAAGAAGGATATCAAAAACTTTGAGTACAAATTGTGCTTTTGGTACTGTGTTATTACTATTCCCCCAAAAAGGAACATTGGAAAAGTCCCCATAACTCAAAAGAATTAAGTTTAATTATCCACACAGGAAAAACTATGAAGATGAATACCTATTGTCCAGATGAAGACAGTTGGATGAATGGCCCATCAGTACACATCTTATCCCTTAATGTTTTTTATGTCATTCCCTCAAATTCACTTTATACCCATACCCTCCTAGGTACAGTATTAGTGATACAGTTTTTAAGAATTACAAGTATCATCTTCCCATGTAGGGAAGTAAACAGTTTAGCTCTATTGAATCCTTTATGTTTTCTTTTCCCTTTTTACCTGTTTGTACTTCTCTTGGGTCTTGATATTGCAGTTTGGTTTGGTTTGGTTCTTCTCCTTATGAAATCTTGAAATCCTTCTGTTTCATTGAATGACCACTTTTCCCCTTGATGTATTATGCTTATTTTTTTTGGGGGGGGGTGTGAGGCAGTTGGGGTTAAGTGACTTACCTAGGGTCACACAGCTAGTAAGTGTCAAGTGTTTGAGGCTGGATTTGAACTCAGGTCCTCCTGACTCCAGAGCTGGTGCTGTATCCACTGCACCACCTAGCTGCCCCATCGTGCTTAATTTTGCCGGGTAAGTGGTTCTTGGTTGCAGTCCTAGCTCCTTGGCTTTCCCGAATATAAGACAGGTAGGAGAGTATTGTCATGAAAACTCAGAGAGGAGAGAATATTTAGGAGGAAAAGTTGGTCAACAGTGCCAAATGCTGTAGAGAGGTCAATTAAGGTAAGGCCATTCTGTTTAGCAATTAAGAGCTCACTGATAGTTTTGGAGAATTTCCCCAGGGAAGAAATTTTCTTTACCAGTGAAGAATGGCCACTATTTTATAATTTACAGGCTTAGAGTTGCCTGGACCCCCGAGAGGCTAAGGGGCTTGCTTAGGGCACGTTGTACACATCAGAGCGGAGAGACTTAACCCAGCTCTTATTGACTCTGAGGCTAGCTGTCTATGCGCTATTGCACATATCTTCTCCTTTTATTGTTATTATCATTTCTGCTGCTGTTATTGTTATAAACAAACAACTCCTGAACCTCTTTCAACACAGAAGGCCTTTTCAAGTGTCTGGTTGCGAAACTGAAGCAATTAAAATTTTACATTTTTTAAAAATCAGCCAGATTGCTTATCTGCTTTCTTGCTTATATATTTCACCTACTGCCAGCTTGTGGTTGTAGCTTGAGTTGAAGTAGCTTTAAGTAGTTAAAGCTTGAGTAGCTTAAGAGTTAAAATTCTCTTCTGCAGAGTACCACAACTATTCCAGTGATCCTTTCATTTCCATCCCCACCCCACCCCCCATCTTAAAAGCTTCATTTGAAATAAATATGCCCTCAAATATGTGAGTCTGCTTGCATTTTGGAGTTTTAAAAGTTCCAAATTGGATTAAATCTGTGGCCTAACGATGGGCCTCATCACTGTTGGGTATGAGCCATGGGTTCAATTTCCTGGCTAACTTGGTCTAGAGAGCACTTTGGTCACCATGGCAATAGACTCACTCTCTAGACCACACTTCCTGTTTAGATGACAGAATTGAGTGGAAGGATGCTATGTATAGGATTGCTGTATCTGACAAACTGTGGTTGCTGCATTGGACAAAGTAGGAGGCAACTTGTGAGCTTCCATGAGGGATTGTGGTTTCCCTGGGTAAGGTGAGGCTGTTTCTCATTATTTGAGCTGTATTTTTTCTATGACATGTCTACTTATCACTTTGAGGTGCTCTTAAGAAAGGTGTTAAGCAACAATAATATATTGTACTAATGAAGAGAAGAAATAAATGGAAATGAATGCAACAAATCTTTTCTTCTTTCTCAACAGGGTCTCATTATACCTGAAACCACTCCACCTTGAATTGTACTTACTTTACTTAAATTAAATTTGATCCAAAAAATATTGAATGTTTACGATGTGTAAGCACTGTGCTAGACTCTTTGGCATTAAATATGAATTAAGGAATAGTTACTGTCCTTAGGAAGCTTTAAATTTAGTAAGGGAAAGGTTAGACTTTATTTAATTGTAGGATCCTAAAGTTGGAAAATTCGCAAATACAGCCTGGGAATGATCGTTGTTTAACAACAGTTTATCCAAAGACCTAGAGTTTGAAATGAATGCCAGTGGTTTTCTGTGGCTGCCCCCTCCTCCAAAAGCTAATGGATTGCTGGGTTATGATTATGCAAGTATAGGATCTAGAACAAATAAAGTAATAGTTCTTTTGCCCTTCACGTTGGTTCAGATCGCATGTATAGGATGTCATTTTTTTTGGGGGGGGAATGTTGGTAAACCAACATCAATCCAGAGGAGAGAGAGCAGGATGATGAAGGGTCACTAGATCCCGTTATATGAAGGAAAGTGGAAGGATGGAAGGGAACTAGAAAAGATAAGACTTCAAACTTCTGAAGTGCTACAGCATAGAAGTGGGATCAGAATTCTGTCCAGCTACAAAAGGATGAGAACTCAGACCAGGCAATGTGTCTGAACAGGCACTCGGATTTTAAATCAATAGACATGAGAAATTTCTCACAATTAGAATGGAAAAGACCATCTTATGAAATCGTGAATCTTCTGTCACTGCAGAAGGCTGAACAGAGACTAGGTGACCCCCTATTAAGCATGCATTTTGCTAAAAGGAAGCCTTCACTGTGGTGGGAGGTTGGAGTAACTCATCTCCATGATATCTTCCAACTCATTTTATGATTTTACCGACCTACAGCAGCATTGCCTTCCAAGAAAAACCTTCCAGAAAGGAACATGCCATCTCACATTGCCCTTAATTACACTTGGAATTGAATTGGATCCGTCATTTCTATTAATAACTCTTGGTTAGGGAGTAATTGGAGACATGATTATTCAAACTCTTTGGGAAATTTCATGTTGGCATTAAAGAGCACTTGTTTCCAAGTGAAGACAGATTCTCTCTCAAATCATCTGTTTTTTTCTTTAGGTGCCTAACCATACTCTATCATTGGCTACATTCAGTGTTCCTTAAGCTGTGAAGCGGGACTTTACAAAGACAGTTACTCACATCTCTGTATTGCTTTGTGTCTAGAGACACTAATCTTTTTGTTAGGTCATGATTGATCACCTCAGACTAAACCCTATGAAACCTCGAAGGAAAAGTGGCTTGAGAGGAACTTTTTTTTCCCCCTTTTCTTTTCTGTTTTTTGGTGACAGACAGCCGTGCATTCAAAGCCTGTTTATTGGTGGGGTTCAAGGAAACTATAGTGGTCCATGAGGAGAGGCTCATGGGAGGTCCTTTTTCCAGGAAAATGGACAGATAGTTTTCTCCACTTGAAATCATATAGAACGCACAATAGACCCAGCACTTGGCTTCTAACCACATGAGTTTGCAAGGCTCCTTCATGATGGGAACATACACTTTTCATAGAAACAGCAGGGGAACATTTACTCATTGGCACTGTTCTTTTCATTTGCTCTGTTGGTAGTCTAAGAATGCCCTTTTGTAGAGTAAAAAAAGGGCTTTTAGTAAAACATCAGCTTTAATAAAGAGGACCATTGTGCTCCTATGTACCTTTTATGTAAAAACTAATTTAGTACTTGAAATACAATTACAGGAAGGGAAGCAACCAGCAATTCTGAGATACTGTTATTTGTGGTTTGTTAAATATGGTTGATTGTTTGAATTACCCTAACACATAATAGAAATTTTCATAAAGTTAGTTATATGCATATTATGAAGATAAACAATGTTAAGCTTGATAAACAAGGTATATATAATATATTTTCATAGTCATTTAGTCAAAGAACATTTATTAAGTGCTTACTATGTGCCAGGCACTATGGTAAGTGCTAGGGGTACAGAGAAAGGAAAAAAAAATAACGTCTTTACTCTCAAGGATCCCATATTCCAATGGGGAATGGGGAGAAACATATTAATAACTATATACATACAAGATATATTCAGAGTCAGTAAGTAAGTGCAAAGTAGTCTCATAGGGAAGACATTAGCAAGGATGGGAACTTCACCTGGAAAGGGCTTCTGAAGAAAAATGGAGTCTTCAAGGAAACCAGGGAAACTCAGAGCTGGAGTTTAAGGGGCAGAGTATTCCAGGGCATAGACCCGGGAGGAATTAGCCTGTGGGACCATGTAGGCTATTGTTGCTAGCTCATAAAGTTCCTGAGGTGGGGGAGAGGTGTATTCAAGTATAAGAAGGCTAGAAAGGTAGGAAGGGGCCAGGTTATGAAAGGATTTGAATGTTAACCAAAGGAATTCTAGGTTTAGAGCTGGAAGGGAACTCAGATACCATCTACTCCAAACATCTCAATATACAGACGAGGAAACAGAGGTTCAGGAAAAGTTGTTACTTCTTCAGAGTCACACAGGTAAGTCAGTGTGTAGTGGGATTTGAACCTGGTTCACCAACTCCAAAATCAGTGCTTTTTTTCCACCCATTGTATAAGCATCTGTAGAAATTAAGGTGTCCACTTTCTTTTCTTTTGGAAATTCGTTGACAAGTTCTCTACAAGCAAAGGTGCAGAAGTCTCTCCAAACAAAAGGAAATCTAATTTGTTGCACATTTTTAAAAACCTGAAGTTTATTACGTCTCTGAACCTCGGGCTCTACTGTAGATAATCCCTGGCTCAATTGTTCTGGCATGCATCAATTTTTAATGGTTACAATCCCCGTTTCAGAATTTTGGGTCTTGGTCCTGAAACGAGCCATGCTAAAGCCTGGAACTTTGTTTTTACTTCCCTTCAGAAGTCAGCCTTTGGCAATGAAGCCTAGTTAGAAATGAATAACAATTTATAATGTCCTCATAGTAAGCTAGACTTTTCATGTGCTTTGTTGTTATTCAGTCTTTTTTAAGTCGTGTCCAATTCTTTGGAGTTTTCTTGGCAAAGATATTGGAGTGGTTTGCCATTTCCTTCTCCAGCTCATTTTACAGAAGAGGAACTGAGGCAGACAGGGTTAAATGACTTGCTCAGGGTCACCCAGCTAGTCTCTGAGGCCAGATCTGAACTCAGAAAGATGAGTCTTCCTGACTCAAGGCTCGGTGTTCTATGGACTGCACCATTTCATGCACTAAAAACATACAAAAGCAGAAAGTTTATGTTAAGCACTCTACTACGTGCCAGACACTGTGCTAAATGCTGGATATGAAAAAAGAAAGACTGGAGGAGAGAGCCTGAAAATAACTACAAACATACAGATGTATACAGTACAAATGTATGGATTGTGAACTCTTTGGGCTCCACATGAGTGTTCATTTCTCTTGTGGTAAGCTTAGTTTTCAAGTAAGTTTCATGAAGTTGTGATTCACTGTTGACATGAGGAAATCTCATCTCATGAGTTCCCTTGGTAATTTGTACCTCTTCTGTGTTCTGCCTTGCTTTTTTTTAAAATTTATTTGTATATTTTCTTTTCTATTAGATTTTTGGCTCTGTAGAATACTGGGGCCATGTCTTTTTATTTATATCTCCCATAGTACCTGTGACAGGACTTAAAACATAATAGATGTTCAGCAGGTATTTGTTGAATGGAATAATGAATAATTTTTGTAGATCTTTAGTGCTGATGAACTCAATAGTTAGATCAAATTAAATAATACAATGCTAATTTGCAATTATTCTAAATCTCAAAGATGCTATTTGTATCAATTACCCTAAGCTATACTTAAACCCTTCTTGAATTTTGGTTAAATTAAATGTTCAATTATTAATTTCTAGTTCAAGAAAAAACTGTGTGAACATTTGGGTTTATTGCTTGCACAGTTAATTAAGTTTTCACTCTAAATAGAAATTCAGACTTGTCATCTGATGGTGGAAATGTTTTATTTGGCAATTCATCACATTATCATAATTTCTATTCTTAGTAGCATATATTGAGTATTGTATTGAATCACATAGCTGATTACACGGTCCCTGCCTTCAAGGAGCATGTAGTCTTATGTGGGAAAATGGAATAGACACAAATGGAAATACTTAGGGACTTAGTTCAGAACATCCAGATTCAGTGATTTCCTTGGCATCGATGCTCTCTGCACCAAAACAGATTACATTGTACCTGAGTGTTCATAGACAGTGTGTTGCTGTGGCCAAAAATATTATCACTTTGAGATCTGCATTCTGATGACAGACCTCTAGACTAGTTCTCAGGTGACAGCCATACTGTCCATGATCCCTTCATACTTGAAGTTTGGGGTAGCCTTGAGAACCTAAGTTAATTTCCATTGTACAATCAGAACATGTAAAATAGACAGATGGGCAGGTAAAAATGTCTTTTCTTTGACACTACCTAAACAGTTATGAAATAAGTGTTTTCCCCCCTCTAATTCTTAAAACTTACTTAGTATAAATAAAAAATTTCATCCTTTTCCCCTTTATTTTAAAATTTTAGTTGAAAGGAGGGCATAGGTTTGCACAATATTCACATTTTTCCAAACTGAAAGCTTTATTTTACGGACTCCCTGGTAAGAAGCTGGCTACATTTCTATTCTTCACAATGTGCAGAATGTTGCTGACAGTCAATAAATGTTTAATATAATGAGTAGCAGAGGTTGTGGAAATTCACTCCTCAGAAAAGAAAATCCAAAATGGTAGATGGGATTTTCAATCTTGTAAAAGTAAGGAGGAAGTCACATAATCTCCTGGGTGAATAATGCCACAGAGGGATAAAACTGCATTTTACTGATTCATTTCAACAAGGGAAAGAATATTCCCTTTAATTGACTGTGTTTGAGGTTTGAGAGGCACAGGCCCAAAGGAAATAGCTTAATTTTCAGCAAAATGAAGAAGAATTTAGTTCATTGACATTTTTGGCATTTTCTCTTCGAGCTTACTTTAAAAGTTAACATTATTGTAAGAGTTAGCTGGCTTCCTATTTGGCCTCATTAAAGTTACTTTTTAGTATTTGTTGGAAATATGAATTCCAATTTTTTTTTAAGTATTTCAATGACAAGAGGTAGAAAAAAAGGAAAATTGCATTACGATCCAGCTTGCTACAAATGAACATGCTGGCTATTTTCCCCTCATGAATTTTAGAAACTTGAAAAAATAATAATAATAGCTATTATCTATATAACACCTGAAGTCTGCAAAATGCTTTACCAATATCTTCTCATTTCCCCTTCACAACAACCGTGGGAGATAGGTGCTAATATTATCCCCATTTCACCTCTGAGGAAACTGAAGTGATTTTCCTGGGGCTGCTCAGCAGATAAATTTCTGAGGCTGGATTTGAACTCAGGTCTTCCTGACTCTAGGTCAGAATCTCTTCATTGTGTCACCAAGTTGCCTCTATTGAATTACATGAATATGATTCTTAGGCTCTTGTTTTATAATTTGGTGTGTTAGCACTATAGATTGTTAACATTTAAGCTAAATAACCTAGTGAACTTTGTATTATTTTGGATAAAAGGATTTAACATTTGTATCTGCATTTTTTTTTTAGGATTTGTATTATTTTAGTAATGCAAATTTTAGTATTTGTGTTATTTTGGACAAAAAGATTTAGAGTAGGAAAATACCTCTGACATTATCTAGTTGAAGACCTTCATTTTACAGATAAACTAACAGATAACTGTAATTTGTTTAAGGTCACCTAGGTGCTAAGTGTCAGAAATGGAATTTGAACTCAGTTTCTACTATTTCATATCCAGTATACTCTCTTCCTAGCACCAGAAAATGAACATTTCTATTATGTTTATACCTTGGCATGGTTAGGCAATAGTATTTTCTGTAATATTATATATAATACAGTGTGTGTACGTATGCGTATATACACAAGTATATATGTACATACACACACATACACACACACATATATATGTATATATATATACATACTCTATTGTATATAATATATAATGGTGGAACCTAAATTTGAAGGAAACTTTTTACAACATTCTGTTTCAGATGCTCAGGAAACTAATATCAAAGCTCTTATCCACAATAACATTTCAGAGATTGTATAGGATATATGAGCCAATATACATAAAACATTATTTTTGTGTTAAGTGAAGGTGAATTTTGATATAAAATTGAGGTAGAGGTGATGTTTTTTTGGTCAAGTTAGTAAAATTACGTACAAGTCAGTGTCAGGGATATATAGAGTGAAAGAAAATGTTACATCATTGAACACTTTCTTAATTCACCAAAATCCTCTGCCGCATTTCCACTTAAGTGAGACTTAATTCTGTTTTGTTATAACAATTTTAATCTTGTAATTTAGGACTTGCTACCTTTTTTTTTTACTGAAAAATTAATCCTTGAAAAGGATGATGTGGTTTTTATTTCAGCTCTCATCTCTTAAAATTATAATTTGAGTTTTATATTTTAACAATTTGTATTATTTTCACCTAGAGGCATGGCCTTTATTATAATGAACAATTTTTCTTTATCACTAAAAACCCTTCTTGATTAATGAAGGTCATTATCTCCATTTCATAATTATGAAAATGTATCAAACTAAGTCTCAAAGACCCATTAAGTACTCACTACTTTCTAGTAGATTCAACTTTTAGGTTCTGAGGTATTTATTCACTGAATGACTAGTGTGTTGTTTTTTTTAATCACTAAAAGAATGCTGTTAGTATTAAGGCTTGGAAAACTTTATCCAAACAAATCTAAGAATTTTAATCAGATTCATCCTAGACCTTTAAATCGGTCAATTCTGTGAATGAGAATCCTTTCTCTGTCTTGCCTGTACTGCTGAATGGAGGGGTCTGACAGGCTCCCTTGGGAAAATGAGACTTCTTGGCAATGAGTATCTTCAATACATGCCCATCAAAAATTTTGTGAACTTTTTCCAGCTGGTTTTAGAGGACTTAGCTTAGCTTTTTTAAATAGCTTTTCTGATGTGCTTCAAGGTGACTCAGATTGAAATAATAGAATTTTATCTAATTAATAAATAAGGCTCAACAATCTCGTGGTATATAATGGCAAGGACTTTCTGATGACTCTCAGAGGCCCAAAGGCACAAAGTCATGAAACTGAGTTTAGTGCTATAATTGCTACTTGCTTTCTTTTTGTTTAAAATGAAACAGACAATTCAATAGTATGGGGAAAAATTTGTATTCAGAAAAGTTTTACTTCTTTTTTTCCAAGGAAATGTTTGAGTCCTTTTTAGTAGTAATGAATATTTTTCAAACCAAAGAGTGCCTGAGCTCTGTTGTGTGAAGGACACACTTTCATACTTTCAAAATTCTATCAATTAATCTGGGAGGGAAAGACCCTCTGGGAAAGACCTTTATTTAGAGAGGCCATTAACAATCATCTTGACTTCTGTCTTGCCACTGGACTTTGATGACTCTGGAGGAGAGAGTGAGGCTGATGACTTTGTGAAGCTCTGCCTCACTTAAATCCAATTTACTCTCAAGTCAAGACATCACCCTTATGATGTCATTGGCTCATTTTGAAAATGAAGGATGAACAACAAAAACAGATACAATTATTTTTGTGCCTAGTTGTACACAGTATAGACTTTTTTGGGTATTTTTTGATTAACCATTTAATTAAAACAGGAAAATACAAGTTAAAAACCTACTATGTGCAAAACAAATTAGAAGACATTTGGGAACATTCAAAGATAAGTAAAAGTCTCCCTCTTCTTTAGAAACCTGTAATTACTACCAGTAAGTAACTCAGGGTTTTAGAAACTGGTTTGTGACCATTATAGAAAGGGCCCAGTTAAGAAGAATTTTTTTTAAGGCAATTGGAGTTAAGTGACTTGCCCAGGTCACACAGCTAGTAAGTGTCAAGTGTTTGATCTGAGGCCAGATTTGAACTCAGGTCCTCCTGACTTCAGGGTGGGTGCTCTATCCACTATGCCATCTAGCTGCCCCCTTAGAAGATTTTTAAGAGGGAAAAATAAGAGGGTAGTCAGTGGTAAGAGGGAAAGTCAGTGAGCAGAAAAAAATGGTACCTAGGAGGAAAGATGATTCTGGAATTGAACATTAGAAATTATCTCTGCTATATTATTAGGTTCTGTTTTTAAGGTTGTTGACATTTCATTCAACAAATCCAGCAATAGATATTAAGCTCCTACTGTGTATAGAATAGTTGATGAGTAATGTTAATTAATACTGTTAATGAATCCTACTGAATGTTTACAAACCCTGTGTTTTGTTTTGTTTTTTGGTGAGGCAATTGGGGTTAAGTGACTTGTCCAGAGTCACACAGCTAGTAAGTGTTATGTGTCTGAGACCGGATTTGAACTCAGGTCCCCCTGATTCCAAGGCTGGTGCTCTATTCACTGTGCCATCTAGCTGTGTTAAAGATCTTCATTACTGATGCTTCCAATTTCTATCCTTCATCTTCTCAGGAATCTTAGAAGGGTAATGACGAATGTAGGCTAACAAGATATATCAGTGATTAAGTAGGGCCACTTGGGTGGGAGAGTGGAAAGGGACATAAACTTAGGAAAGCCTGTATTGGAATCCTGCTTCCAGTTTTTGTTATTAGTGAGACCAGGGGCAAATCATTGGACTTCAGTTGTCTCATCTGTAAAGTGGGGGTAATAATATCTTTGGCACCCACCTCACATGTAATAATATATGTAAACATGCTCATCAAAACTTAAAATGTGCTAAATAAATGTCACTAATGAAAATTATGGTGATGATCCATAATTTCACCTCTCCATTAATGTGAGTCATAACTTTAGGTGGCTTTATAAATGTATCTCTGCCCCTCCTCTAAGCCCTATTAAAACTCACCCACAACATTACGTGATGGTCATACATCCATGAGCCTCTTCAAATTCAGGTAGGCTAGTCCTTATGTAGCAGTATGATCTCTGTCCCTGATCATGGACTTGAAGACTTTTCAGAGAGGCAGCATGGTATAGTGGAGGGGGCTCCCCATCCCAACTCAGGCACTTTCTAGCTGTGTGACCCTGGACAAGTCACTTACCTTTTCTATGTCCCGATTTCCTCTTCTATAAAATGTAGGGGTTAGACTAGATGGCCCCTAAACCCTTTTCCAGCTTTAAATCTCTCATTTGCCAGAGCTAAAACTCTACTGGCAAAGCCTTTGAAAATCCAGGATCAGTAAGGATTTATTACACATCTACTCTGTGTGAAATACTGGGCTAGGATTACAAATACAAAGAAACAGCCCCCGGGCTCAAATTCTGGTGGAGGAGACAAGTATACACAAAAATACATGCAGCATAAATATGAAGTTTATATATATATATATATATGTATATATATATATATACACACACATATATATGTATATATATACACATATATATGTATATATATACATATATATGCATATATGTATATGCACATACATACACAGAAATAAAGTAGTGAAATCCAAGGTAGTTTGGGGAGGGAGGGCACTCATTTTTGAGGGGATGAGGCAGAGCTTCAAGCAAAAGAAGATGTTTGAGTTGCATGTTAAAGGAAGGGAGGGATTATGTGGCAGAGGTAAGGAGGGAGTAAATTCCAGGGATGGGGGATGGAGAAGGAGGAATAAGCATTTATATAGCACCTACTGTGTACCAGGCACTGAGCTAAGCACAAATATTATCTCATTGGAGATAATAAATTATCATTGCAAAAACATGGAGATGAGAGATGGAGTGGTGTGGGCATGGAACAGCTTGGTTATGACCACTTTTCTACTAGCATACAGCAGAAGATGAATAAGTGTTGGTTGAATTGATTCAGATGCTGTATGTAGGCACTAGAGCAGATAGTAAACAAAAAAAATCCGAGGTACTAAAGGGAAAAATGAGGAATAGGTGGGCAGATGTCTGGCAAATGGCTCCAACATTGGCTAAAATGGAGGAAGAACCATTCATTCAGTCAACAAACATTAAGCTCCACTGATGTACTTTGTTAGGCGCTGGGGATGTAAAGAGAAAAAATGAAATAGCCTCGCTGTCCTCAAGGGGCTTCCAGCACAACAGGGGGACTATGTACTACGTACATATGAAATGAGGTAGGATGACAGGGCAAATGAGATGTATGTGTGTGTAAGGAAAATTAGACAAGTCAGCTAGAGAACTCTGGGAAGCCATGGCAGGTACCATATGGAGGATAGGGGCACTAAAGGAAGACAGGGAAGTCAGCGGGCAGCTATGGCAGATATGAGAAAGAAGGGCATTCCAACTGTGATGGAAGGCCTATGAAAATGCATGGGAGTGGGAAAGGACAGGATAAGTTTGGGGAACAGAGTAAAGTCTAGCGTATCTGGAAGGCAGAGGGCATGAAGGCGAATAGGATAAATTAAGACTGGAGAGGGAAGTTGGAGCCAGATGGCTGAGGGCTAAGGGTTTGACATTTTATCCTTTGGGAATAGGAAAACACTCCTGTTTTTTGAGCAGGGAAGTGACTTGGTCAGATCTGTGTATTATTTTGTACGAAGGCTTATGTTCTAAGCTTAACTTTTTTTTCATATTTTAAAATTTGTTGTCTCAAACAACTTGGACCATTGATAAATATACCACATACATCAAAATATTCCTGCTTTGCTTATGTCATTTTGCTGTATTGTGCTGTCCCTAGTTTGTATTCAAGAAAATGAGACAAACTAGATATATGCAATAGAGGCAGCCAGGTGATGCAATGGATAGACTACTGGGCTTGGAATCAGGAAGACTCATCTTCCAGAGTTCAAATCCAGCCTCAGACATTTACTAGCTGTGTGCCCCTTGGGCAAGTCATTTAACTCTGTTTGCCTCAACTTCCTCATTTATAAAATGAGCTGGAGAAGGAAATGACAAACCATTCCAGTATCTTTGCCAAGAAAACCCTAAATGGAGTCACAACGAATAGGACCCGACTGAAATGACCAAATAACAATGAAGATTTGTTCTGATTGTCTTAATTCCCTATAGGAAGATAGACTGGTATGGCCAATGGTATGGCCGTAATGAAGCTAGTTGGTATGGTCCAAGTCGGCAGTGACATGTTTATGTTTTCTTTTATCTGTAGCGTAGAGTATTCACTATTGATGTGAGAATCTGCCCAGAGCTTCAGCCTACACTCTGAACACCTTGCAATGTTTCGTTTCTTTAACTTTAATAGAGATTAAGAGATTGGAAGTGTGTGACTGTGTATGGAACAGGCAGAAAGAGAGGGAGTTGGACTAATAGAGCTTATATTTGGCTCTAAAACTTGGAGAGTTTTTAATTAAATACCGAGTGATCAGTGGGCCTCCTAGATATTACTAAATCATGGACTTCTCCATCTTAGTGACATGGTTAAAATTGGAAATGTCAGAACTGCTCCAGCATGAGCATGATTCATGGACTTGGTTTGATTTTCATTTCATTTTCTTTACCAAAAAAGAAAAATGTTACAAATGGTCAGATTAACCTGAAATCATAGTGTATACCTATTACCCTTGCCCATCTGTTGCAAAACATTGACTTTCTGCAACCAATGTGACATGAGTTGCTATTAAATATTAAAACTGATGGATTTTTCAGACACCAAAATATAATAAAGAGGCAGGACTATGTAGGCCAAAGAGTGACTGCAACCACTCAGTAGCATGAGTGACTGTTGTTGAAGATGATGAGTTGGGAACCTGGCCATATTAGAAAGTTGTGGTGTCTGATTCTCAAACTGATTGTCCTATAGGGAAGGCTTTTTAAAATCACTAGGGCTGATAAAGTGTTCTGTTATATTTCTACGTTATACTATAAACTTGACCGCCAGTAAAGCAAGAAAAAAGATTTCCAGAAATTTATGCAAATGAGTACACTCTGCCCTATGATAAATAAAAGATAATACGTGCTTCACAGAACCAGCAGAATAATGCAGGTTAGAGAAAAAGTGACACGTTTATGGACCCTTGGGTCCTGCAAGGAGGCTTGAGAAGTTATTTGATTCACCTCTCTGCTTTCAGTAACAATAATTCATATTTATAGAGACTTTAAGATTTCAAAAACATTTTATATGAATTATCTTATTTGATTAGCACAACTGTATGCAGTGCAAATATTGTTCTCATTTTACAGATGGAGAAACTGAGGCATAGATAGGTTAAGTGGTCCAGTGTTACACAGCTAGCAAGCTAGAATACAAGCGGAGTTAGTCCAAATCCAGATTTTCCATGATGTGGTACTATCTTTCTAGTAACTAATTTAGATAAATAGCTGCTCAAATCTGTCTATAAAAATTTACAGAGGAGAACTCTGTGGCTTTCCTTGGCAATGCATTCTAATGTCTCCAATAACTTCAAGCTAGGGAATTTTCCCTGGTGCTTAACCCAAAGTTGAACCTACTAGCAACTTAAACTCATTTCACTCCTTTTCTCTGGCAAAAGGAAGGGCCTTGGTCTGTTCCAATATTGTTATAATGTTCCTTCCAACTTTCTTTTGTCCAATCTAAGCAACACCTATTTCTTTAGTCTTCATGTCCTTTTTTTATTGCTGGCCTCTGGTTGTGGGTTGTGGGGCTAAACTTGGACACATGGAATATAACAAAAGCTAGGCCAATGAAAGTCCTGTTCCTGCATAAAGGAAGAGAGCAGGACTCATTTAAAAAATGAACACAGATAATAAATGATAAAAATGATAAAAAGTCTTAGGACACCCTAGTGTGGAACTTTAACATTTTAATTTCTCCAGCTGCTAAATGCCTTCCTCTTTCAAATTGCCTCCATCCATTCTTTCTATAACTTGAATAGACGTAGTTATTTGCAGATTTTTTCACCTCTTAGAATGTATGCTTCTTGATGGTAGGGACTGGTTTTTTACCTTTTCTTTGTAATTCCCAGGGCTGTACTTAGCACCTTGCACATTGTAAGCACTTAATAAATGCTTGTTTGACTCACTGACCCATGTGATGCTGTAAAATCTATGAGCATTCCTGTGATAGAGCTGTTATGCTTAAGGCGCCCCCAAGAGTCACATTGTGAGTTCGGTCAGTAAGACTATGTTAATATGCTCATCACTTTCAATATTAGAACCAGACCTTGTATCACTGTGGCTGAGTTATCGTATCAGCTCTGATACTGTATTAGAACTGTTAGTACATCAGCTCTGCAAAGGAGAGCAACTTTGCAAGAAGGAATCTACTCTTCTTAGAAATTAATAAACATATTCTCTGGTTAACTGAGCAGAACAGTTATATCAGCCATAGTACATTTATAGCTTGATGCTGATTATTTTGGGAGATAAATTAAGTCATGAATTTAGTAATTAGGATGGAGGAATTGTCGAGAATTAGATATGCCATTTACCCGAAAAGTTTTGCTGTTGTTATTGTTAGTTATTTCAATCATGTAAGACTCTTTGTGACCCCATTTGGGGTTTTCTTGGCAAAGATACTGGAGTGGTTTTTCTATTTCCTTCTCCAGCTCACTCTACAGATGAGGAAACTGAGGCAAACAGAATAAAGTGACTCATCCAGGGTCACACAGCTAGTAAGTTTCTGAGGCTGGATTTGAACTCAGGAAGATGAACCTTCTTGACTCCAGGCCCAACACACTATCCACTCTTTCACCTAATTGTCCCCTACCTGAGAAGAGGTTAGATTAAATGAGTGAGAGGGGTATAGGAAATGTCTTGAAAAACTTCAGAAGTTAGAAATCAGAATCATTCTACTTTAAGGGCTCATTCCTCTTCTAGTTAATATCTTTTTTTTAATCTAAAAGGAATTCTCCAACTACAGAGAGATTCTGTTTGATAAAATGGAAGTAGGTTAAATAATCCGGCTACATAAGTATTGTCAGTCACTGATGATCAGTTAACACACACTTAGTAAGTATTTGCTATGTGCCAGGCATTATGCTAGATTCAAGGAACATAGGAAAAGGCAAAAACGGTCCCTGCCCTCAAGGAGCTTACATTCTAATATAGAGACAACATTTTTTAAAGATGGTAGATATAAGATACACACCAAGGAGTGAGTCTCAATCTTAGCTCTAACTATTGAAACACATTTTTAACAGAACTAAATAGCTAGATATACCTGTCATTAGAAAAAAAAAACATATATAGTTTTTGAAAGAATTTAATCCAATTCAACAAGTGTATGTATGTGTGTATATATATGTGTGTGTGTGTGTGTGTGTGTGTGTGTGTGTATATGTATATATATATATATATATTTTTTTTTCTTTTTAAAATAAATTCAGTAAGTGTTTTTGAGTACCTGTTATGATCTCACCTCTGTATTCAGCACTGTGAGGGATTAAAAAAAGTAAAAAACAAACAAACAAAAAACTTTGTCTTTGGAAAGCCTAAGAAAACTCTTAAGAGGGTATTGAATGATCCTTAAGTATCCAGACAATGTAGACAGAACTACTTCCTATTCTAGAAGTTCTTGGTGTTGGCTAATTCTGACAAGTGTTCCTCTCCCAGCTGGCTTTATTTGTAGGGCCTTCTGAGCTGGTATTTGTCTGATCAGCCTGTGCAGTGTGCACTGTACATTGACTCCCAACATTGTGATGCCATTTTGGTCCCTAAGTACAAAGGAGAAAAATGAATGATTTTTAAGGTCTCCACTTTCTACAAACTATTTTCAAAATGTTTCCATGACTTGAGGTCACCTCTGAGAGCAGATTTTGGAAACCAATTCATTTTTTATTATGGTGCAGTTTCAGAACAAGATAGATAAGGTATTTATTAAGTGCTAATTAGGTGCCATGCACTGTGCTAAGCCTGGGAATATAAATACAAACATAAACTAAAGACAGTTCTTGCACTCAAGAAGCTCATGTTTGGCGCTATGGGAGAGGGATGGTGCATGCATGGGAGCAGGTGGCAGGGTAGTTTGAGGAGTTGTAGACTGGGAGGGAAGAACCATAAAAGCAGGACCTGTTACCAGAGGCATAACAAGAAATTTCTCCTCTCTCTGTATATTTTTAGAATTCCTTCCAACTGCCCTTGTTGCATGACTCATCCTTGTCTCATCTTGCCCCAAATTAAAGAACTAAGCCACAAAGAAAGCAGCTCTCCACCTGCCTCCAACATTAACTAATTGAAAATGACCAAATTTCCCATTGACTGGACCCACTTGGTAAAGGTGAAGAGCACATGGGTTAGGTATTGGGGGTAGGGGAGGTCAAGGAGATGAAAAAGAAGGTGTGCTCCAGGAACCTGAAGAAGGTAGTGCCTACAAATGAGGATATTAAACCAGGAAAAGAGAATACTTGAAATAGCATGATAACCATTTTCAAATATTTAAAGGGTTGTCAGGTGGAAGATTTATTTTACTTGGCCCCAGAGCATAGACATAATGGGTGGAGGAGATAGGGAGGCAGATTTCAGTTCCAAATAAGGAAAAACTTCATGGCTACCAGAGCTGTCCCCAAAATGGTGGCCTAGAAAGTCAGTGAGTTTCTCATCTTCCAGAGGAGGTTAGAACATTTTGTTTTGTTGTTTTAATAGTATTTTTTTCCCATTACATGTGCTTTTTAGAATTCAACAATCATATAGTTTTCAACATTCATTTTTTAATAAGATTTTGAGTTACAAATTTTTCTCCCTCCCTCCTTTCCCTTCCCTCTCTCCAAGACAGCAAGCTACCTGATATAGTTTATACATGTGCAATCATGTTAAACGTATTTCTACATTAGTCATGTTATGAGAGAAGAAACAGAACAAAGGGGAAAAACCATGGAAAAACTCCCAAAATGAAGATAGTATGCTTCAATCTGCATTCAGACTCTGTAGTTCTTTCTTTGGATGTGGATAGCATTTTCCATCATGAGTCTTTTGGAATTGTTTTAGATCACTGCATTGCTGAGAAGAGCTAAGTCTATCATAGTTGATCATCGCATGGTGTTACTGTTACTGTGTATAATGTTCTCCTGGTTCTGCTCACTTCACTCAGCATCAGTTCATTTAAGTCTTTCCAGGTTTTAAAAGAATATTTATTGAGGATGGTGTAGAAGAGATTTTCATTTCAGATGACTTCAGGCGGCAAGATGACTTTCGAGGTCCCCATACACTTCTGAGATTCTGTAAGTCCATGATTCCTTTTGTCAACTTCCCCACTAATGCATAGGGTGATGGGGCCAACGAATGGACATTCTGTTTTCATTTTCTTCCTTTCCATCTCTGCTAGTTGTTTTTTAAGGAAGTTAGGCTCTATAGTCATGGAGGATGGTTACAAATGACTGGCATTAGACATGGAAAAATCCTTTCTCCCTGCCTCACAAAGACTGATTACATGAACCCACCCACATAGAAGTGTAAACACAAATGTATACATTCTATGTGGGTAGATGGTTTTTCCCATCTACAGTTGAGAGGTGTTAAAAAATGTTGGGAAGATTCAGCTTCTGTGGTTTCTTGCTGGTATTCCCATTGCCTGGGAAGTGATGGAGAATAACATTATATCTATCTATCTATCTATCTATCTATCTATCTATCTATCTATCTATCTATATACACACACACACACACACACACACAGACACACACACACATACATACACACATATACACACACACACATATATGTATATATATATATATATATAAATGAAACCTAAATATAACCAAAATCAAAACAAAGATGAGGAAAAGAAAAATGTTATTAGAGAACTAGAATTACAGTCTTTATTGGCAGACATTTTTTTGTCACCATGCTCATGAATCTCTACTTTGGTTGCCATTAAAGACTGGCAAGAACATATTTAGAAGCAAACAGATGAAATTTGTAGCGTTTGACATTAAAACAGTAACTGAATTGGTAAAAAACAAAAAGAATCTTGGAAAGACTGTATTGCTTAAAATATGGAATGAGAAATTTTGTGTAAAACCATGATTGGCTTTTCTCCATTTGGGAAAATTTAATTTCTCTTCTTTGTACCTACATAAAACTAAGCAATGATCTCACAGAATAAAGGGTCTTTGTAAATCAATGAATTTATTGAACATCTACAGTGTATTAAGATACCTTATTAAGTACTGCAGGGGATATAGATTTGCATCTGAGAATATACATGACACCTACCCTGTCTTGAAGAGTAAAACACACACACACACACACACACACACACACACACACACACACACACACACACACACACACACTGGAGAAGAGTCAACTGCCAGCCTTCTTGCCAATGACTTATTCTCCTTCCCCGTATGTTCCTGCCCCACCTCCCATGACTGGACATGAACTCTCCCAGCCCCTCCCCCTTCCATACCCTTGTGGAAGAGAACCAAGGACCTTTGGTTCACTCCTACTATTCCTAGTGGTTGTGACCTAGGTTACTACAATCCTTCTGGTAAGATGGAGGGATTGAGCTGTAGCGTCTGCCTTATACTGTGCCCACCTGTCCACCATCTACCCTGCCTACTAAGACTTGCTATCTTCCTTGCTTCAGTGCCCTTCCTATCCCCAGATCACTGCCATCTGACCTACTGAGATCTCTAAGCCTCCTTGAGCCTTGTCCTATATACTACTCCTATGCTTTTAGGACCAACTATAGGATCTTTATATCCATCTCAGAGCTGACTCTTCCCGTGTATGGTGTCTCCTTTAAATAGGAAGGGAGTTCCTTGAGAGCTTGGATTGTCTCACTTTACTGTTTGTATCCCTAGAATTTAGCGTAGTTGGGTTGATTCTCATTATGGACCATTCCTTGCTGCAGATTCCCATCAGTGACTGGCCAAATTGACCTCTCTTTCCACCGTGCTCCCGCCAGGTACTTGTGTCCCAGGCTTCTGCCTCCCCCTCCCCAGCTTCTTTTTTTCTCTTGTTCTTTCTCCGTTCTAAAGTGAGCTGCTTGAGAGCAGGAATCGTCTTTCTTTCTGCTTGAATTTGTTTCTCCAATGCTTAGCACAATGCCCGTTACATAGGAAACACTTAATAAGTGCTTAGTGACTATTGACTGACCAGCCTGGCTTCTTGGTCACTTATGGACATAGATTTGGAGGCAGTGCTGGGGTCTCCCCGGCTGACTAAACGCATTTCCATAAGGAAATGAGAGGGACAATTTCTATGGGGTCTCAGGGCTACTATGACCTTCTGCTATAGCTAGGTACATATACCTCCTATTGTTAACTGTTGAATGACCTATGAGTGACTCATTTCATTCCCACACCAACATCAAAGCTGAACTAATTGGAATGCTGGCTTGAATCAGGCCCACCTTTAACAAAAGTGCTCAGCACATAGTGAATGCTTAATATAGAAAGGACCTGAGTTCAAATCTGGTCTCAGACACTTACTAGCTTTGTGAACGTGGGTGAGTCACTTAACCCTGTTTGCCTCAGTTAGTCATCTGTAAAATGGGGATCATAATAACACCCACCTCACAGAGGTTCAAATGAGATAATACTTATAAAGTGCTCCATATAGTGCCTGGCCCATAGTAAGTGCTGCATAAATCCTTATTCCTTCCCTCCCCTCATTTTGCTCAATATCTAATTGCTTGTCATGCTTCTTTCCTGTGCAATTTCTTCCCCTATCTCAAGGTTCAATTCAAATGTGGCTTCCTTAAAAAGGAAAAAAATTCTGACTCTCCTAATTGGAAATAAGCACTATCTCTGAACTCATATAAGTTTTTATGTGACGCTTTTTGTATTGTACTCTCACCTGTGTGGTTATCCGTGTATATTTCTCCTGTCCCGTTACATCATAGAGGCATCGCTGCCATGGCAGAGGGTGGGGGCGAGTGCTATGGAGTAAATATTTATATAGTACTTATCATGTGGCTAGCATTGTGCTAAGTGCATTACCAACCTTGTCTTATTTGATCCTTACAAGAACCTTGCAAGATAAATGCTATTATTTTGTGTGTGTGTGTGTGTGTGTGTGTGTGTGTGTGTGTATATATATATATATTATATATATATATATATATATATATATAACTTTTTTATACACCATAGAGGATAAAGAGCTAGCCTTGGAGCCAGGAAGACCAGGTTTTGTGTTTCATTTCTGACATATGCTACCATTCAAACTCTCAATCCTCTATGCAATTCCCCAAGACTCTTAATTTGAGATATGGTGCCAAAATGTAGACGGAGTGTCCTCATCTAGGGTTCCCATTCCACTGAAATCAGAGTTTCATTCCCTGTCCCCTGTTAGACCATAAGTTCTGGCAGGTCCAGAAATGAGTCTTAGATCTTATTATTAGATTAGATTAGATATTGAGTGAAATGGGGGGAGGGAAGGAATAAGGACTTATGTAGCAGTGACTACGTGCCAGCCACTATACTAACAAGGATTTTTACACAGACCTAGTACTATGGGCTTAGATGATAGACAAATATCTGTTTAATAAATGAATGACTTGAAACATCTGGCACAGAAATGGAACATCGTTCTACCTTCTGCCCCCTTCTGTTTATTGGGGAAGAGAGAAAATTGAGATGAGCTATGATCCTTGCCCCCAAGGAGCTCAAAAGGGCATTTTGTGAATGACTTAGGAGTATCATTTCTGTGCCTGATGGTCAGAGTGGCATTCCATACACCTAGAACTGCTTGACTGTTCAGAGGGCATTCTTAGCTCCCCACATAATATATTGGTTGGGTACAACTTCCTTTCTTACCCTCCAAGGTAATGACCAGGTGATGAAAGGGCAGAGAAGAAACATGGGTGGATATAATTAATGTAAGAGCTGAAGAAATATTACATTTTATGTACGTGAGGCTCATTCAAACACAAGTCTGCTATGAATCAGTATCAAAATGGATATTTAACAAACTTTCTAAGCTTTTAGTTGAATACGGGAAAGTTCATCATTGTTAAATTTTCTATTTAGGTAGGGAAAGAAAAGTGTATTTTTATATTAATGACACTTTTTAGTGTTTCATCTTGATTTTAATTCTTTATCACCAGCTCAAGGAAATGAGATTTTTTTTTTCCCCATATAGCTCTTTTACCTTTCTCCTTGTCCTATGGCTTTCCTTTTTTCTGCTGGTGGAGAGCAAGATGCTAAATTATGAATTTAGTAGCTCTTAGAGATAAAGACCACAGCAATTTTCTCTGTGCTTTACATATAGGATGAATTAATCCCCACAAACCATAAGCTATGAACTACAAAGAAGATATAATAGTAATCTGGTGTCTTTTGAAATTACACTTCAGACTGGGGGTAGAAGTTTATCTTCAAATTGTATTCCTGCGTGTGGCATGAGACCAAGCTGCTGGGATATGATATGTGGAGTATAAAATGATCCCTTCGACCATATATTTGGAAATCATTTCTGCACAGGGGAGTGAATGATGCAAAGGTTTTTTTCCTTTGATGCAGGATTGGGACCAAGAGTCTCATTTGCCATGTATAAGCATACTATGAAGAGAAGTTACTTGAATGAGAACTTTGGATACTTAGGTTGTGATGGAGAAGGGGAAAGTGGTCAGGATGGCTTAGTGGACCTTACACAAAGAAATAAATCAGGACTGACTGACAAGAGACTTTCCCTCCTGGTTCAGAGCCCATATCTTAGGTTAGTTAATTCACTTTCTTGGACTTTCGCATCTTACCTGTGAAATATAGATGATAATGAAAGGCTTATCTAATGTTACAGCTGAAAGGGATCTTACAGGGTGTTTAGTTCAGCCATATTCTTTTAAAAATGAGGAAACTGAGGCTCAAAGAGATAATGTGATTTTCCATAAAGGCTGTAAAGTAAGTTAGTGGTAGAGTTGGGACTGAAGTCGAGATCTCTTAACTGACTGGCCCCTTTTCTACAACACCAGGCTGCCCCTGTAAGAATTAACACTTCAATTAGGACATGGTCTGCAACTGTGGATGTACACAGTGTTCTTAGAAAAAATTAAATAATAAGAAGTCTGGACTGTAAACCAACATTTTTATTTTATTTTAAGATTTTTTTTTAATTTTAAAATCCTAAATATTTTATTTACGATTTGGTACTGTGGCACCAGATATCTTCATTGCTGTCTGGAGGCCATGGAAATTAATTCTATTTTGATAACTTTTCAGTGCCATTGGCATATATGTCAAAATAATGGAACACACTCAAAAATAGGCATATTTTATGAAGGAAAAATTAATTTGTTGACCTAGCCAGTCAAAGTACCGCTCTCTGCATTGGTATGTACCTGACTGATTAAAAATGAATTTTAAGAATATTTATGGACAAATAAAGACAAACCCTCTTTAAAAAAAACAACACCTTTAAACCTCATGCTTGAATGGAGAATTTTTTTTATCCTGTGACTGTACATGGAAACTTGAACATCTGTAATCCTAGGTTCATAAGACCACCTAATTGCTATTTACATTATTACTAACTTTGCCAACCAAAGATTAAAACAAATTCAATTGAAACCCAGTTGAATTGACGCAATTTTGTCAACATAAAAGGGTATGTAATCATGAGCTTAAGAGCGATATTAACAGTAGTGTTAATTCATGCAATTTCATGGTACATTTTGTTTTTCTAACTAAATTTATATTCCAAAGTTGACCTTGGAATCGGGAAGATCTGGGCACAAATTTTGCCTCATACATATACCAGCCAAATGCTCTAGGCAACTCTTTCTAGAATTGGAAATTAAGCTGCATTGGTGATTCTACTGGAAATTCACTGCCCTGGTGGAATTATGGGTCTGCCCCTCTCTTCCAAAGATTTCTATAGACCTTACTAGACTTGGGAGAGTAAAGGCAGTACAGACTGAATTAGGACAAAAAAAGATTCCACTCATGCTTTCCAATGAGTCAATGTTAACTTTGTGAGGATGTTAGTAATTAAAAATAAAATTTTGAATGTGAAATTTCATATAATTTTATATTTATTTATTTTTAAGACAATTGGGGTTAAGTGACTTTCCCAGGGTCACATAGTTAGTAAGGTATCAAGTGTTTGGTCTGAGGCCAGATTTGAACCTAGGTCCTTCTGACTTCCGGGTTGGTGCTCTATCCACTGCGCCACCTAACTGCCCCGAAATTTCATATCGTAACAATTAGTGATGAAAATGTTTTTTTTTAGTTGGTTTGAATTTCAAACAGTGTCAGCTGTGGTTCATTTTCATTCATCAAATATTCTAGATGTCCTGTATTTCTAGCATCTTCTATGTGCAAGGCACTATTCTAGGCACTGAGAAAGACTACTGTCTTTCACTCACTCCGTGTTCAAGCCAAAGTGACCTATTTGGTGTTCCTCATACACACTGCCCATCTCTGCAACTCTGTGCAGGCTGATGCTCACATCCTCCTAACACCAACTTCTTAGAGTACCTTATTTCCTTCAAAGCTTAGTTCAAATGGTCCTTCTATCTGAAACCTTTCCCAATCCCTCTAATTACTGGTATCCATTCCCTCCCCCTACCAATTTACTTTGTATTTACTTTTAATATATTGCCTATTTGCTAATATGTGTGCATGTCTCTCTTCCCCCTGCCTCCCTTGGAATATAAGCTACTTAAGATCCAGGTCCATTTTGTTTTGTCTCTGTATCCCCAGAACCCTGTGCATAGTACGTACTTAATGCATGTTTGTTGAATGAATGAGTAAGATAATCTCTGCCCTCATGAAGTTTATAGGAATAGTGAATCTATATCCACCAAGAGGAGATTTTTTTCCTAACACAAATCCATTTAAGTATTTTTGAAGTTTCTGAGTTAAGATATAACTTGGTTAGATGATGAAGGCAATATGGTATACAGAAAGCAACTGAGAAAAAGTATGATAAAATCTTTTGAAATGAAACTCAAAAATATTTAAAATGTTTATTATCTTTAGATAATTACTCCTTTATTATCACACTTAATAGCTGTGTGACCCTGGGCAAGTCACTTAACCTCTGATTGCTTTAGTTTCCTCAACTGTGAAATGGGAGTAGTAACAGCACCTGCTTGCCAAGGTTGTTGAGATTAAATGAGATAATATTTATATTTATTTGTATTTATCTTTATATATTTATATATGTATTTATATTTATATTTACATATTATTTATATATCTCATAATATTTATTATGAGATAATATTTATAAAACATAGTTAGCACAAAGCCTGGCACATAATAGGTGCTAAATAAATGTTTATTTGCTTCCTCCTTTTCTTTTCTTCTTCCCCTCCCGTTCCTTAGAGGCTTCACTTGGGGAGACCTGAAGGAAACAGTGGCAAAGATAATTTAATTCCATGTCTTACTTATGCCTCTGATTTGGGTGTTTGACTTAGTTTGGACTAAGTCATTTGGACCTTTTGGGAAATACTGTTAATATTTAGCTAGCTGAAAGGAATGTTGTATGGATGAATAAGAAAGATACAGTAGTGCATGTTTCAAATGAGTATGCACATTGGGCTGGACTTGGACACCTTTACAGAATTCCATCCTTCAGAAGAATACTACCCACATTTTCAGGCCAGACGCTAGAAGAGATGCTCCATGTCTGGTTGACACCTTGAGCTCTGAGTGAGTTTTGATGTTGAATCATATTCCCTTTCGGCAGAACATAGCTTTCTTGGTTTTCTTACTTTATGATTTTTTGGTGGCTTGGTGTGTTCATAGAAAGAGTAGTGCAGTGTTGCAAACTCAAATAACATAATAGCTGATGTAATGGGCACCTTGGGATAAATAAATTTAGGAATGACAGAAAACTTTAGTTCTTTCAAAGTTGCTGAATAGTTTCAAGGGCGGCACTGTGTTGTTTCTAAGTTCCTACCTACTCCTCAAAGGTAAACAGAACCCTGGATTTTTAGTAAAACGATGAAGGGAAAAATAAATCCTTGGAGGAAGGAGTCTTTGTCAAATTTACAAAGCACTAAAACCTACTGGCTTTTCAACTTTGCACCAAATTGCAAATTGCTGTGGAGTCCAAGTTTGTTTTGGAAGATGGCCCTTCTTATTTCTAAGACTCAAGAAGGGTTTTCCACACTTTTCTGAAACAGTATATTAAATTTCTCTTGTAACACTTTGGTACCGTGAGCATCTGTGTTTTTGCTGGTGTGAGTGTTCCCTCCACTAACTCAGATTTCAACCGCTCCCAATCATACAAGATGGTTTCCTAAGTTGCTACGTCCAAGAAAATTTGTTACTTGGTCGTCAACCTTCTGGTGATGAGCCTTTCCAAATTTAGCTCAACTGCTCCTGCAATGACAGACACAGAGTCTGGTTCTGAGCCCAGACTCAAAGCTTTCCCAGCGTGGTAGAATCTGCCAGACCTTGTGCTTCACTGGCGTAGACTTTAAGAGCCCAGGGTTTTTTTCTGTGACATGACAAGACCCTGTATTAGGGTTTTTCCTTCGGAGTTTTCTCTTTTAGTCATCAATGAAATTAAATAAGGGATAGGGATACATCTTGGATATGTGATTTTATTGATATAGGGAACTCTATGATGGAGAGCCCCTTCTACCATTATGGATGGGAGTCTCCTCTCCTCAATTTATAATCTTAGAGATCTGCATAGAGTTCTGAGAAGTTCGGTGTCATACCCAGGGGCACACTGCCTCTTGAGGGGGTTCTTGAACCCATCTTCCTTGTTCTAAGATTGGCTCTCTATCTATTACTCACATCTACCCTTAAATGTAAATTTAAATATTAAGGGAACATAATTTTAACCAAATAGTTTTTAATTATGGCTTCAGGTTGGGACAAAATCCCCACAATATATCATTTTCTGACCTTGAAATGTGACAGGATTTTTACAAAAAAAAATCAATTATTTTTTTTTTCTTGAAGAACTTATCTGCATCTAAATGCCTGAATTTCTCACAGAAAGGCTACTGCTTCCTCTGATGAGTGACTCATTTTCATTCCTTATGGACAACAGATATCACAAGTCTTAAGGTTGTATTAGAATTTTTGTAAATGATGCTTTAATTCTACCGCCCAGTGGCAGTTTCTACCACCCAAACAAGGGAGGGATAACCCCCAAGGGCTGGGTAGCTTGGGGGTAAGGGATGGATATTGTTAATAATACCCAGAGAGGTAACCAAGCATTTAAGGAGGAAGGGATGGAGGGAGAATAAAAAAGTTAAATTCCTGGAATGTTTATACTTTGGCATTGTCTTTACCACCTCCCAATAAAGTAGGGGAACAACTTTCCATCCACCCTCCTGACACAAATCAGTTATTCTTCTTTTAGGTCATGCCAAAATTCTCAAAGAAAAGTAGTAATTGTTGAAATTACAATTACTAGTATAGAAGTTGCAGAAAATAACAATTATTCTGCTTTAAAAAAAAAGGTTAGGGGAAAGAAGTAACCATGTGCTATAGCTTATTTTTTTCCCTTCTTTTATCTGTTGACCAATCAGTATAGTAGAACTTGGTAACTTCAAATGTAAGTGGTGACAATCCATTATTTAAAAAAAAAACTGAAAATGCTTTGATTGTCAAAAGTCCTTTGTCTAAAACATGGTTCTTTAAGATATTTAATCATAGCTGCTGGTAGGATCCATTTAACTTAAGAACATTTATAAAGCACCTACTGTGTACCTTTCAAATAGTTGGTCATGTCCCTACCTTCTTTAGAAGCCATTTTGCTTTTCTCAGTTTACATCATTCTTTACATAGATTGCCACTATTTTGTTCATATGCTTTGGAAATTACTTCTATCTCAATAATTCAGACCGGTGGGACACTAGTTTGAATTAACAAAGTGTCTTAATGATAAACTATTTTCATTTTTTGTATTCATTGTGTTGTAATAGAGAGGAATTAGAATTTCATCAAAGTATATAAAAATAATTAAACTAGCTGCTAATGACCTGTTTTTAAGAAGACTATGGACAAATCATTTAAATTTTCTAAACTTGTTTCCTCATCTATGAAATGAGGCTTACTGGACTTCATGTTTTTGGAGGTCCTTTCCGCTGCTACTATTCTATCCTTCCTCTTGGACCTGCTGTAATGAATATATAATTCATCCGACATTAGTAATATCTACATATGTAACATTATTGTGCTCTTCTTCTAGAATGCAAAACATGCACCCTTAAAGTCTAGTTAATACCATTAATGTCCTGACTAAATGCTTTCTTAATAGTTAGTGCAAAAATAAACTTGTCCTAGTCAAGGTCAAGTGAACAAATTAGTGGATTCTTTGTTAATTAGTTTTTATTGGGCTATAATTATACATGAATATATTGCTTGTGTATTTCTCTTATTTTCTTTCTCAGATTTAAAACTCCTTGAGGGCAGGGACTATGTTTGTGCTCCACTAAGCACCTTGGTAGCTACTGTATATGCATACTCAGTATATATTTATTGACTGTCTTTGCAACTGAATCAATTATGCCAATTAGGTTTTTTTTTTTAAAATTTAAAGTTAATTACTACCATGTGTTTATTTGAATTGGCCAAGGTGGCCAAAATGACCAGACTGACTGTCTCACAGTCCAATTATTCTGGTTGTCTAGACATGGTCATTGACCAACTGACTGAGATGAGTGCAGTCAGAAGAGTGGATGGGAAATTGCCACCCAACTTGGCTCAGGAGGGGGCAGTCACAGTGCTTAAACACTGATCAAGGCTATTTATCTGCTTAGTTTCCCTCCACCTCTTAAAACATTCACAATCCTGCTTGGTCCCAGAAAAGTGGTGCAGCTGCTTTCTGTGTCTTTCTTCCATCCTCCCCCTCTTCTATCTCCCCTCCCCCTCCCAATCAGCTGTTCACTGGAGAACTGGATTGATGTCTGCTTTCTGATGGACAGATGATCCATAGCAGGGAGTGGGGGAGGAGCTGCTGAGCAGCTGTGGGGTTATTGGAGCTCTGGGTTGGGGCTTACATTGGCTTTATTCCATGGCCTGGATGGAGGTAGAGAAAGCTTATCTTCAAGCCAGATAAGGAGGAGAGAGAGATGCTGATAATGTTTTCATGGAACAGCCTTGAAATGCTATATCCACAGAGGCAAACAGAAGTGTAGTAAATACTTTTGTACCTGACACAATGCAACTCTGGTTCATCTATCTTGACTGCTGGTAATTTTGTAAGTAGGTTGAAGCTACCATACTGGACTCCTACAACATTATTGTGTTAACTAAGAAATACTCTTCCCCTCGACACCCTGTGAGGCCCCATGTGAGGCATTTCATTCACAATCAAGGACTTCTGGGAGATCACCAGTAAGCAAAACAAACCTCTGACATTGATATGTAGGTGTCTATAGTATGGAAATGAGGTGAGAAGTGGAATTCTGTGAAAGGGTAACATGAAGCTTTGGACAGAGACATAGCACTGCAAGGGACAAATGAGGAGTGAAAAGTTTCATTTCATTCTGAGTGTAGAGGAGAGAATTAATGGAAAAGACTATTGAAGAAAAAGCCAGGAAAAAGAGAAGAATTTATAGATGATGGAAATAGATTCACACAAAACTGAGGGGCAAAGAAATGGAACTGTAATCTCTATGTCACAGAACAATAGGAATTAGAATTATGTTTTGTATATAATTATATATATCTATAATTATAGAATTGTTACACACACACATATAATTACATTAGGAATGGAAAGAACATGAGCAAAGCAACATCTTTGAATATCAGGTTCTTGAATGGTAGGGTCCTCATCTTTAAAGTGAGGATAACAATAGCACTCGCCTCACAGGGTTATTTTTGTTTTAGGTGGCTAGGTGGCCCAATGGATAGAGTGCTGGGTGTGGAGTCAGGAAGACTCATCTTCTTGAATTCAAATCCAGCCTCAGAATCTTACTAGCTGCATGCCCTTGGGCAAGTCATTTAATTCTGCTTGCTTCAGTTTCCTCATCTGTGAAAAGAGTTGGAGAAGGAAATGGCAAGCCACTCCAGTATCTTTGCCACAAAACAAAACAAAACAAAACAAAACAAAACAAAACAAAACAAAACAAAACAGAACAAAACAAAACACCCCCGAAGAACAAACGGGGTCATGGAGAGTTGGACAGAATCGAACAATAATTGATTTCTTATGTTACTCCCCACAGAAGCTATTTCAAAACGTCTTCCCTCTTCAAGTCTCACACATCTTTTCTTTCCTCTCCTCTCCACCCACCGTGGCAGATGACCTTGCCTTTAACTTTACCGAGAAAACCTGAAGCCATGAACTGTGAGCTCTCCTTTCTTCATCTCAAAATCACCATTTTCTCCTCCTTTCCTCCAATATATGGTAAGAAGGTAATCCTCTCCTTCCTGAGGCCAGACCCTTTACAAGTGCTCTTGATCCAATCCCCTCCCATCTTTTTCAGTAGATTGCCACCTCAGTCGCTGCCTCTTTCCTTATCTTGAATCTCTCCCTATGCCATCATTCATTCCTTGCTACCTTCAAACATGCCAAAGTCTCTCCATCTTTAAAAAAAATCTTTTCTAGGCCCTATCATCTTGTCAAGCCATTTTCTTTTATTTGGACTTAGGACATAATTTGGACATAAAAGGTTCTGCAGGCAGCTAAGTGGCACAATAGATAAAGTTTTGGGGTCTGGAGTCAGGAAGACCCGAAGTTCAAATCTGACTGAAGACATTTACTAACTGTGCAATTTACTTCAACTCTGTCTCCTTCAATTTCTTCAACTATAAAATAGGGATAATAATAGCATCTACCATGTAAGGTTGTGAGGATCAACTGAAGTATATGTAAAGCACTTAGCACAATGCTCGGCACACAGTAGGTGCTTAACAAATGTCCATTCTTTTCCCTTGTTGAGATCTGCATGTTTAGATTCCATATTGTACTGTCATGAGTTTAAGAATTGCAGGATGCCAATTTTCAAAAAATAAGATTCCCATTGTATCCTTCTTTAAATTCTGTTAAGTTCTACTGTGTTATTGAAACATGCTGCCTAGGACCTTAATTTAAAACTCCGTATATAATGGTGAGTATTGGGTTATATAAACCTTCGGGGAAACTATATTGCAAGCATTGCAGTTAGTGAAACAGTCAAGTAAAAAGTGATAACATTTCCAAAAATATGGCATCTTCGAGCATTTTAAACAGGTGATCCAAAGCCTTTCATGTGCAGCATAGCAGAAAATGAAGAGGCCATCATAATGATTTTCAAGGCTGCTGCCAGTGAATTAAAGCCTAAGTGCCTCACATTGCAGATGCATCAAGCCATTTCTTAAACTTTCACTTTGTAAAAGGAAGGGAAATTGTTGCCAATGATTAGATTTTCAGGGAAGCAGGATGATGCTCTAGGAGCAGGAAAGCTATTAAAGCGGGGTGTAATACCTCATCAAAAGAAATAGCAAGCATCATAACACTATTCTCTGAGGGATTCAGACTTTTGGAGATGTTGTTATATATAGGAAGAAGTAGAGAAAATAGATAATTTAAGTACCAGATTCTATTGGCTCCTTATGGGAGGGCTCAGTTCTAATGAAGAGGCGACCTATTTTTTGGAGACCTCAAAATGAAGATCTGAGATATTCCTCACTTTTTATTCTTGCTATATCCTCACCTCTGGAATTGGATCTCTTCATAAGGCTATGAGGCTTTTATATGATTATAAAGTCTGAAGAAGAGGGGCACTTCCTTCAGCCAGGGACTTTCTTTTGCTGAGGGGATCCCTCATGTAGGAAAGGGGCCCTGATTGCCTTCCCTCTACCTTCCTCCCTGCCCTGCTTTCTTCCTATCCCTGTGCATTTTCTCACTCAGCTAGATTTATGCTAAAGCATGTGGACTTGGAGAATTTGAGGATACGGAGCATCTATCATCACTCAATCAAAGAAGCATTTATTAAGTGCTCCTTGTGTACTGGGCACTGTGCCAGGTGCTGGGGCTATGAATTCAATCTATGAAACAAACCCTACTTGGCAAGGAACTTAGCTTCAGACAGAACCTCACCAAAGCACCAAAGGCATGGGACACTCAGCTGAATTTTAAAAGACCTTAACATAGGATATTCCAAACTCGCCTACTTCAGTGTCTAACTCATTGCCAGGAAATTCTTTCTTATATCTAACCTAAGTGTTTCATATTAGTATTTAATTCTATTTTCTTTTGTTCTATTCAAATTGGAGCTGGAGAACAGCTGGTCACTGGAATAACTGATCAAATACCTTGAGAATGTTATTAAATCATCCATCAGTCTTCCCTTCACCAGACAGGATAATCCCAGTTCCTTTAATCTTTCCCCATAGATATTACTTTACAATCCTTTAATCATCTTTATGGTGCTTCTCCACCTTAGTAGAGTTAAATTTGTACATTACAAATTGGGTACAGGTTTCAAAATAATGTGATCTTTTTTTTTTTTAAATAAAGAACAACTATCTGGTCCTACTGAAGGTTCTTTTTTTGGGCAGACTTTCAACTGTACCCATAGGCTCCTTTCAGCCAGGACACCAAACTAGTTTGTAAATTTCCTTTCCAAGTTCACAAAATGGTTTCTTCAACTCACAGAAAGGGTATACATGCTCATGAGATGACTGAAACATGAAGGCTTAACTATAAGGTGTTTCTTTCCCCATTCTCAATCCATTCACAGACAAGTATTCTGTTACTTCACACAGTGAATGAGAATTTCCTATAACTCCTATTACTAGAAAGAAGACAATCAACCACTTTGATATTTGATGGTTAACCTGGAGAAAGGCCAATTTTGAAGTTTTAGGAATCTCTATCTGAAGAGTCTTCTTCCCTTAAAAAAGATATATAGCTATATTTTCTAGGTGACCATGAAATTTACGAACTAAATTGTTATTTCATGGACTTCAGAGGTATATGTTTGGATAGCTAAGCGGCACAATGGATAGAGTGCTGGGCTTGGAGTTCAGGAAGACTTATCTTCCTGGCTTCAAATCTGACCTCAAACTCTTATAGCTGTGTGACCCTGGGCAGGTCACTTAATACTGTTTGCCCCAGTTTCCTCATCTGTAAAATGAGCTGGAGAAGGAAATGGCAAACCCCTCCAGTATCTTTGCCAAGAAAATCCCAAATGGCATCATGAAGAGTCGGTCATAACTGAAAAACGACTGAACTATAACGAGAGTTGTATATTACGTAGTGTGTTGTTGTTTTAACAAATCACTTTACTACAGTAGAAAAGCATTCCTCTCTATTCACATAAAAACTTTCATTTTTAGGGCAAAAGCAATGTATACTTTATTTACTTCATTATCAGTTTTTATGTTTTTGAATGTGTTAAGGAATGGGGAATCTTTCAAACACACCATATGACTTCAGTTCTATAGGGATTGCATTGTCAAGTTTAAATTCATTCTTATGAGCAGTCACGTTGGCTAGTCTCCAAGACTGCAAAATGGCCATTCTTAACTGGACCTCTATTTCCCAATCCCTCAACTCCTAGAAAACCTAACAAATTGTGTGTTGAGGGGTACATTTATTGCAGTGATGGACTGGAGTGTATATGGATTAAAGACTTTCATTATTCTTCATTTAGTGCTTGCTTTAGAGATTTTTTAAAAGGTCCTCAAAAGAAGACATTTTTAGAGGTTTCTTCATTTGTAAAATGAGGGCGTTGGAAAAGATGAGCTGGAAGGCCCCTTCTAGTTCTTTGATCTATGTTCTTATAAACTCTAGGAATGGCTGTCAGAAATGACTCCTTGCTACATACATGCTACAAAGCTGAGTAAGTATGGAAATTCTTGGGCTGTCCATATATATGAAAACTGTAGCATTGGATTATGAGCCTATCAAAGAAAAGTGGTATTCTACTCTATAAGGAAGGATTCAGGACCATGATGTCACAGTTTAGAATGTGCTGTGTTGGAGAAGAAAAGCAAGATAGCCATTAATATTCCAGCCCTAGGGCTCTTTGTCCCTGTGTTGAGCACCTCACTGTAGACCTGAAACTGCTCAAGGACAAATGATGGGAAGAAAGAAAAGTCTGGATTTGAAATGGTGCCTTTCCATCAAACTTTCATTTTTAGTTTGAGTGCCAGAGAAACATATTATAATTGCAATAAAAAAGACTTATGCACATGTCAGGGACCTGTACAGATGAATTAAGGTCATGGAGGTACTTGTCTGGAGTGAGATGAGGGTTGCAAGGGTTCCCCCAACTCTACTTCAGCAAAAAATTTTGAATGTTTCCTGTGCTGTAAATTAGAAAATACTTGTTTTTAATTGAGGCCATCTGGAAGCTCAAAAGGACTTGGGGACTGAAAGAGCATGGAGGTGAAAAGTGGTGTATGGGTGTGTGGGGTGTGTGGGGTGGTGGGGGGGGTTGGGATTTGAGCCATGTGGTTCCTTGGCAAAATACTTTCTTGTTAGGTGTATATGTTTCATGGGCTTGGGTTAGTATATGACCTGTTTCCTCTAAAGATCTCACAAGTGACTAGACAGGTGATTTCACTACAGAGAATTCAGAAGTCATGTAGATGACTAGACCACCCTCCTTGATCTATGGATGGCTTAAACATTTTGAGCAATGACTATTGATAAAACAATTAATAGTAATACATAAATAAAACAAAATTGCTCTCGTAAGAACCCGGGTCAGGTTGCACTTATTTTTATTCTCTTATGATTGATAAAAAGAAAATGAAAGTGAAGGTACTAACACCATAGAAAACATAAACAATATAAATCACATCTGGGGAAGCTTGGGGGCAGTTGGGTGGGTGGGTGGGAAAGCAGTGCATGTCTGACAAGGTAAGAAAGGGAGAATTTCTAAATGTCATAAAGATAATTCAATAGGTCAGTACAACTATGCTTATCTTCCCCTCCCCATGCCAGTCCAATTCTTCTAAATCCAAGGACTCGAGCAATGGGTGCACTGAATATCCTATGCTGTTTTAATTCCATTCTTTTTTACTCACAAAAAAGTTAGCATCCATGATGAAAAAATGAAAAAACTTTCACCCTGCAGTATGAAAGAAGATTGCTTCAGAGTACAGGCATGAAAAACACATGTGTTTATATATTAATATATATGTATATTCTGTATCTACTTACATATGCACATATTTGAATGTAAGTCCCTTGAGGTCAGGGACTATTTTGCTTTTGTCTTTGTATCCCTAGTACTTAGCGTAATGCCTGACTGTTGCTTATTGACAGACAGGAAGAATTTATTAGCTGTGTATTATACATATGCCAATTTTAGTATTGTCTTCCCTTGTGTTAGTTAAATTGCCATTTTCCTCCAATATTTTAACTGAATTTTCAGATAAATTAAGTTCCTTTCATTTTCTCCTTCTTGTTCTGGGGAGTTGGCTGTCGTCTGGCTCACGTTCACAGCTGATGGAAGAAAAAAATACATGGGAAAAGGGGCAGTTTCCTGATGTTGCAAGGGAAATACTTCTACCTGTGTATATTCTGGGCTTGAAAATAATGGTAGATATTTGTCAGTCTCGGCTTCACACAGGCTGCAGTAAATCCAATTACTTAGTCACCTTTCTCATTTTATCCTGTCGGTATTTTGTTTGTACCTAGCCGTTGGCATAGTTGTTTCCCCCATTAGACTGTGAACTTGAATGGCAGGGTTTTTCCCTGCCCTTTGCTTTGTATTCCCAACACTTATCATGCTGCTTACTAAATTCTTATTGACTGACTATTCCCTTATAAAAGTTGCATAGGGGAAGTTCCAGTCAAGTGAATCCCTTCGTGTGTATTGTTATCAATAGTGATCATAGTCTGTCCTCAGAGCTTTTGTTTGTCTTAATTCATAGACGATTTTTTCCCCTTCTTTGCTACTTTATTAATTTATCTGATCAGAGAAAGCATAGCCTACTAGGGTTATTATCCTTTTTTAAAAAGAAACATAACAAACACATTACAAATGTTTTTATGTCCAACTATCTGGTTACCGATAGAAGAGACCAAGGTATTGTTACATGGATCCCCGGATAATGCTTAACATTTTTAGGGAAACGGTACACGTGGTAAATTCTGTCTTCCTCACACGGCTGTTACAGATCATGCTCGTTCAGGTTTGTGTTTGCCAAACTGATAGTATAACTCATCTAGCAGTCTGTTAGGCTGATTTCTTTATCAGGCTAAGTTTTACAAGATTGTGAAACATTGAAACTGTTCCTTCTTCCCTGAGGTAATCTATGAAACAGAGTTCCTGGAAATGTTGTCAGTTGTCTTTTTTCTTCTAGAATCTTGGTGTTTTTCAGCTCATTTAAAAATATTGAAACAGAATATTGATAAATACCATGTGAGGACTAAATATATACAAGGAGAAGAATTTCCAGAAGCTATAGCCATTATTTTTTTTTTCCTTTTTGGAGGGAGTTTAGACTAGTGATTTTATTAGTGGCAGGAAATATTTGTGAGGAAATTTCCTCTTAGAATGGAAGATCCATGATTCTTCAGCAAATTAGCCTTAGAGAAATGCCTTGGGCACTGAAGGGTTAAGTGACTGGACCAGTCTTACAAAGCCAGTATGTAGGAGAGGTGATAGATTTGAACCCAAGTGTCTCTGATCTGTGGATGCATTAATGGGATACATCAAACTCTTTCTCTCTCTCTCTCCCAAAAGTGGTTTGTAAAAATGACATTTGAAAAATGTTTTAAAAAACAAGAGGGCCTTCTAAATAATGAATTTTTTTAGTGTCAGTGGAGCATTAACAAGGCACCAGTCAATATCAGTTGTAGGAAAGTAAGGCATTGTTTGGGTAAAGCCAAATGTTGAAATACCTTAGCTTGGTTTGGGGTAAAATTCTCTTGTCTTTTTCAACACAAACAGCATTCAGTGACCAAAATCTGTTTTGCTCCAGGTACTCACTTAGACTGAATATGATTTATTCATTTCCTGCAGTGCTGAATGGGGAAAATGGCCATTTGTGGTTGTACTCGTGACTTTTATGGGAGCTTTTAAGAATGAACTGGAGAAGTTACAGGTGTATAGGGAATGCCTTTGGGTTTTGTCCAGTTCAGAGTTAATGGTCTCTGCCAGGTTCTGTTGCCTCCAATGCTTGGCAGGCCAGAAAATACAGAAGAGCCCTTGTTGAGAGAAAAAGTTCCTTAGTCTAAGGTCTGTTTTACTTTAGGCAACAAAGTTGCTCCTGAAGATTCATATGTAAATCAAATATTTGTAAATCAAGTTCTATTTAAAATGCAATGGAAGAATTTTCCGGCTGAAGTAATACCATGAGGAATCATTTTGTAGGTGGAGTCCATTTATTAAAGCGAATAATCACTCATAATTCCTATTTTCTCGTACATCCAAGTTTTCATTTGTTGAGAATGATTTGTTTATGCTGCACACCTGTATTAAAGTGGACAAAAAAGTATGATACTCCAGCTTTTAGGCAACATGTTGAAAATAGAATGATTCATTCATTGGTTCAATGAATATTTATCAAGTGCCGTTATGCCTAAGACAACGGTCTAGGTTCTTTTAGGGTAGGGAACAGAGAAGTAAAAGGCATAATTCCTATCTGCATGGAATTTATAATCTAGGTGGGAAGACAAGACATGGACATATAACTACGATATAAGGTATGAGAGTCAGAATGATCTAATGGGCAGAGAGCACGCCTTGGAGTCAGAAAGACTCCAAGGGTTCAAGGGCTACCATCTACACATATTGACTAAAATAATAGAATCAATATAATAATAATAATGATAAGATAATATGAGGTCACATAATGTGACCTTAGGCAACTCACTTTACTTCTCTTTACCCTAGGGAACTCTCCAATATTATAAATTGTTGAGGAAGTGCTGATCTACATTGGTAGCAGATTTTACCCATTGGAAGCTGCCTTTCCATTTCAGTCATTTTCAGTCATGTCTGACTTTTCACGACCTCATTTGAGGTTTTCTTGGCAAAGATACTGGAGTGGTTTGACATTTCCTTCTCCAGCTCATTTTACAGATAGGAAACTGAGGCAAATGGAGTAAAATGACTTGCCCAGGGTCACCTGGCTAGTAAGTGTCTGAGGCCAGATTTGAACCCAGGGAGATGAATCTTCCTAACTCCAGGTTTGGCACTTGGCTGCCCTGGGAGTTATCTACCCCAGGGAAGTGGAAGGTCTGGTCCCATTTTCATAAGGCAGAACGTATGAAGTGCCAACAGAGAATAACTCCAATTTGAAGGCTTAGTGCTACTGATGAAGTCTTACATTCATTTGGTCATATGTTAAGTAGTAAACAAATACTTTTTAAGACTGAGGAAAGCAAGACTTTCTATGTGAAGAAAGTGAAACAGTGAGTTAAAAATTGCTCTGTTTTGAGAATGTAGGAAGGACCACATTAGCAGGTAAAAACACGGAAAATGATTTTATTTCAAGGTGATGTTAACACTGAACCCACTGCTTCAGTGGCTTATTGGTAGAACTAGCTTGATGAAGAGGTAGAGTAGGTACCCATGTATGTAGTTTGATTTTAGAGTTGCTAAATAGGTCCCCATGTCCACCAAAATAACTTCCTCTCCCCAACCCCACTCACTTGATGGGCTTGAAATTCAGCCGTCAGAGCCTCACTACTTTGGAATGGAAACACCATTGGGAAAGGTAACACCAGGTGTTTAAAACAAATGAACTTGTGACTTCACTGGTGAAGAGTAGTCCCAGGAAACACAATGTCTCTTACTGGTGCAGATTAGTCTTCCTTGGGGGAGGTATTGGATTGCCCCTCTCTGGAAGTCATGTTGAATATGTTAGAATGGGAATTCCTTTCTGTTTTGTTTTTCTAGGCAGTGGGGTTAAGTGACTTGCCCAGGGTCACATAGTTAGTAAGTGTCAAGTGTCTGAGGCCGGATTTGAACTCATTTCAGGGGCTTATCCAGTGTGCCACCTAGCTGCCCCAGGAATTCCTTTCTTAGAAGAGTTGAGTTAGGTGTCTGATGGTATGTCTTTCAACTCTAAAATTCAATGATTCTCTGATTTATTTCTTTGAAGCAGGCTTTCTATCCATTTTTTTTTTACCATGTTGCCATTTTATAAGCATTATCAGTCATTTATGACTAAATGCAAGTGAGTTTATCAGTTCTTGTCTTGAGAGTAGGTTTTGATAAGGAGAAGGATAGAGAGGTCATGAAACTATTGGATTGATTCCTTAGAGGAAAATAGAAAATGACTGGTGGAAAGGGGTAAGATGGATTGTGTCTGGGAGCACTGAAGATAAATGTGGTTGACTTCACAATTAATCTTGTGATCCGTTTGACTTGTATGGAACATTTGAAAAATTAAAGTCAGAGGCATCTAGGTTGTATTTCTGATTTGCATATATGATACATACCTATTGTATTGTAAGTTCTTTGAGGTCAGAAACTTTTGTTTTTTATTTTCTTTTTATGCCAGATACAAAGGGACAGCTAGGTAGCACAGTAGATAGAACACTGGGCTTAGAATAGGAAGACTTATCTTTGTAAATTCAAATCCAGCCTCATATACTTACTGGCTGTATGACCCTGAGTAAGTCACTTAACTTTGAAGGAAATGGCAAACCACTCCAAGAAAACCCCAAATGGGGTCATGAAGAGTTGGACACACAGAAATGATGGAATAACAGCAGTCCCAGATTACACTGTGCCTTGTATTTTTTTTGGGATTAGACTTGTGATTTCATTAGGATGGGGAACTCCAAATGAGAAAACTCCTTCTACCAAAGCACTTTGGTGCTGGTTCTGTAACTTACTTTTCATTGGTCAGGGGCACTGAGAGTTTGAGTGACTTGGCCAATATTAGTCAGGGGCTAGGACTTGAACCCAGAACTTCCTGACTCTCAGGATGGCTCTCTATCTAAGAGGACTGATGATGTTATGAGGGTGATGTCTTGACTTGTGTGCGAATTGGATATGAGTGGAGCAGAGCTTCGAAAAGTAATCAGCCTCACTCTCTCCTCCAGAGTCATTGGAATCCCATGGCAAGACAAAGATCAAGATGAATGGTGATGGCCCAGGATGCAATGGGTGACCTTGGCCTTTCTAAATTGAAATCTTTCCCATGTTACTCTCTATTCACTGTGCCACACTACCTCTTGCCTTGTTCAAAACATGCTCGCTAAGAGACTGTTGAATTACTAGAAATGGTATAAGTATAAAGCTTGATCATTTTAAAATGGTTTGAGTACCATTTTGGCCATGTCAATATTCTGAGTCTATCACTTCTCTATTGGGAGGTGAGTAGCATGTTTCATCATGAGTCCTCTGGATTTGTGATTGTTCATTCACACCTAACTCTAAAATCTTACTCATAGGATTATTGAGAACAGAAAGTGATCTTTGAGGCCATGTAGTTCAACTACATTTTAAAAATGAGAATATTCAGATCCAGATGAATTGGGATCTGAAGTAACGTCCCAAGGTCACACAGGGAGTATGTAGCAACTAGCATACTGTGGCTTGGTTTTAAGTGACCCAGGCAGGTTCTAACCAAGCATCCCTATATACTCTTTCTACCACCTATACCTTCCCCTACTACATGGTTGGTGAAGCCATGAATTACTTTGCTCAGGAACAGAACCTTTCACCCCACAATGAAGTTCAAGGTTTAAAAAAATAATTCCCATACTTGGGTGAGTCTGAAGTTTCATCATTGTAGGTCCTCCCAAGCAGGTATGGATAATATTCCCTCTATGACTCAGTAAATGCACATTAGGAGTTTTTCTATAGCCCCCAAAATGGAAATGCACTAAGCGGCGATGAGCTTCTTACAACATGGCTACACTAATTCATAGACTATAGACATGTCGTTTATTGCCGGTATGTACTCTTTGGAAAAGTAACATATTGGCTTAGCTTCACACTATAAAAATGATTGATTTCAGATCCTTACTGTGAATGCATTTGAAAAGGGAGGAGTCCCAGAGAGGAGGAAAGAAAGACCACAAAAGTGAGGCTGCAGACATTAGAGACAAACTTTACTTATATCCCAGTTTTGCCAAGGGCTTTTAGGTTCTTTTAGTTTTTGAATTTGTATTTACAGGTGAAAAGCAGGTCTATTAAGTAGGAGAAATATTTGCATTTTTCTAAGTTTGCTGCTGTTTTCAGATTCAATTAACAAAGATTTATTAACTGCCTACTATGTACTTGGCTGTGTGCTAAGCACTGGTGATACAAAAGAAGGCAAAAACAAAAGAAACTCATATTCTAATGGAGATAGCATGCAAAAACTCTGTGATATGGTGAGGAAGGGAATAAGCAGTTATGTAGTGCCTGCTGCGTGCCAGGCACTGTGTTAAGCATGCTATTATCTCATTTAATCTTCACCACAAACCACTGGGGGAGGTTGGTGTTATTATTATCTCCATTTTACAGTTGAGGAAACTGAGATTAGATGATTGGCCCTAATCACTTGTCTAGTAAGTGTCTGAGGCTGAATTTGAACTCAGGTTTTTCTGACTCAAGGTCTAGCACTTTATCCACTGTGCTATCAGGGTGCATTGGAGGTAACTCAGAGGGAAGGCCCTTCCATTGAGGGGAACCAGGAAAGACCTCTTCAGGCAAGGAAAAGGCTTGGAGTCTAGAGATATCCTATCGTGTGTGAGGAACAAGGAGGCTAGTGTTGTTGGAGATGAAGGAGTTTATAAAAGTTTTTTTCCAAGCTATTTTTTCATTTAAGACAAAAAAGTCAAATAGATGCAAAGTCCTTGAGAGCAAGGACTGCTTTGTGTTTGTATGCCTGTCATCTAGCAGAGTGCCTGGCACTTAGAAGATGCTTAATGAATGCTTTTTGAATTGAAAAGTCATTGCATTTCCCCCCAGGTTTTGATAATTGTGGGATTCTAGGCAATCAGCTGGCATTGTGTGTGTATATGTGTGTGTGTGTGTGTGTGTGTGTGTGTGTGCGCACACGCGCGTGCGCGCAGGATACTCTTAAGGGATTACTGGGCACAGGAGTGGAATACACTAGATGAGGTTGTAGAATTTATTGCCAAAAGGGCTCTTAGAGATCCCTGAAATACTCACATTATAAACGAGGAAACTGAGTTATAGAGGTTAAATGATTTTGAATAATTAAATTGGTTGTAAGCAGCAGAGCTGGAATTTGAAGCTGGGTCTTCTGACTGCACCACTGGTGCTTTTCCCACTAAACCCACGTCTTTAGAAATGTTTGTGGTATCACGGTAGGTGTGGAGATGGGGGCCTTGCCACAATGACACAGGTCATTGAGGAGTTGTTGTTGCTGAGAGGCACAGAGGTATTCTGCAGCTGTGAAGGGGTGGCAGGATATTCAACAAGTATTTATTTAGTAGAATAGAATTTAGAAAAAAATTTGTGGAGAACTCACACAAGGCAAGTGCTTACATGGACATCTGAAGAAGCGATACAAGGACACTTGCAAGGTCTCCTGAAGAACTTTGGAATCGACTGTGAGACATGGGAGACAGTGGTGCAATGGCTCAGCATGGCATGCCTGAATTAAAGAAAGTGCTCTATGCTCTGTGAGCAAAGCAGAATTGTAGTAGCTCCAAAGAAATGTGAAATGCACAAATTTGGAGACATTTCCACTCCAAATGTTCCTATGGACTATTTGCACCCAACCTGTGGTAGAGCCTTCTCTATTGTTCAGATCAACCATAGTTGAATACACTGTACCTTGAGCCCAACACAGTGATACCATTTTGCCCTTTTTGAGAAGGAAAAACAACAGCCAGCCAAACAACGAGCAGAATATCAAATGCATTAAACCAATGTATTTGCTGGCGTCTAGGAGTATAGATATAAGAGTGATTAAAAACCCTAGGGTACTCCAGCATACTTATCACAAAAAGCCACGCTACTTAGATATTGAGCCAATATCACATTGATCAGTCATCCCATATAATAACCCCATGAATGGATCAGCATTATTACAACCCATCACCTACCTCCTGCCATTTTACAATGAATAAATTAAAAAGTATTTTACAGAGGTCACACAGTCAGCTTAGTTTAATTTTCAGTTGTCTTAGTGTGGTTTCCATGATCGGTCACTGAGATTCTTCTTTAATATATGCAGTTGTATAGACGTTACAAATAATCTCTCTCTAGTTTATTCTCCAAGGAAAATGTGAAACGGTATCTATAATGCTCCTATCTCCTGAAAGTTCTGAATTTGTTGAATCAGAATGAATAGGCTTGTCAATTTTATATGGGAAGCATTGAAAATATAATTCAGAAAAAATGGGGGTGGGTGGAAGAATGAGAATACAGATTATAAAATACAGCTTCTAAATGAACTTCTGACAGTAGTGATATTACATGGCCCAGTGGAAAGGGTACTGTTCCTGAAGACAGAGGACTTGGCTTCGAATCCTGCTTCTGATTCTTATTGTCTGTGTGACTTTAGCAAGGCATTTAACCTTGGGTCTCAGTTCCTTCATTTATAAAATGAAAAATGGTACCAAGTGGCCTCTGAGGTTCCCTCTCACTCTAGATCGATAACACTAGGTCTACTAAATGTTTAAATAATTATAGTGATCATATTGGGCAGCTAAGTGGCACAGTGGATAGAGTGCCTAGCCTGGAGTTAGGAAGACTCATCTTCCCGAGCTTAAATCTGGCCTCAGACACTTACTAGCTGTATGACCCTGGGCAAGTCATTTAATCCTGTTTACTCAGTTTCCTCATCTGTAAGATGAGCTGGAGAAGGAAATGGCAAACTGCTCCAGTGTCTGCCAAGAAGACCCCAAATGGCGTCATGAAGAGCTGGACGTGACTGAAATGACTGAATGACCACCACAACAAAACAATATTCTTTGTATTGACAAGTCAAGCCTTTATTAAGCGCCTCGTGTGTGTCAGGTGCTGTACTAAGCACTGGGGGTGCAAAGAAATGCTGTCCAGCCATTTTAATGATAAGCCATTTATACAAATGTAACTTTCCTAATGAAAAAATACATCGACTTCCCTAGGAATCTCTATCAGACAGGTAAAAATTATCCTCTGGAAAGCAACAGGCAAATGTGAAGTTTGTGAGGTCTCAAGGAATGGCTAGTTGATGGTGTTTGCTAGACTTCCTCTTTTTCACTGTATTTAGCAATTATTTTAAATGGGACTTTGAAATTTTAGAAGAGGATCTTGATGGATATCATCAAACATTCTTGAACTGTTTTTGGAACATTCTTTTCCTGGGGCGGAAGTCCCAGCTGTTCCCGGTCTTAGTCTAGTTAACACTGTTTCTGTTGATGCTTTTAAGATGGTGTGTACAGTAAATGAGGATCTGAGGCATTGATCCAGTTGCAACTATTTTAAGTGTGCAAAATGAGATGCTGATTTATAATTCATGGCTCTTCATTTTTTGAATGTCCTTGGTCGTAGAGTTTACGGGTTTGCATTTCTCAGTCAATATGCTTTTATTAAAGTATTTACTATACGCCAGACACTGTCCCTTTCTCAGAAGGAACTCCCGGGGATGTTTGTAATGAAGTAATTAGGCTTATTCAAGAATAGGCATCTAGCAAAATGGCTTAGTGGACAGAGTATAAGGCCTGAAGTCAAGAAGACTCATCTTCCTGAGTTCAAATCTGAACTCAGACACTTCTTAGTCGTGTGACCCTGGGCAAGTCACTTAACCTTGTTTACCTCAGTTTCCTCATCTGTAAAATGAGCTGGAGAAGGAAATGATGAACCACTCCAGTGTCTTTGCCAAGAAAATCGCAAATGGAACCAGGAAGAGTTAGACAGTACTGAAAACAACTCTACAACAAAAACGATAACTTTTAAGACCATATAGTGGAAAGAACCTACTTCTACATCAGGAAAAGGAAAACCCAGTCTAATTTCCCAATATAATACAATAGATATTTATTATTTAATTAAGCTATTCTCATGACTTTTCTGATCAATGATTTACCTGTGTGTTTTAGGATAGCAGTCTAAACAATACAGTCCAATAGTTTTTTTTTTTTTTATCGAATCAAATATTCCAAAAGATGTTTGTTATCGGGATAACATGTCCATATAGTCCACGTTTTCTGCCTTATTGTTTGGCTCACTGAAAAGAACTTAAGATTTAGAGACAAAGAATCTTAGCTTTGCCACTTTCTACCTATGTGATCTTGACCTCAGGGTCTCAGTTTCTTTACCTGAAATGTGAAGGTATTGCACTAGGTAGTCTCTTTAATCTTTTCTGCCTCTAAATCCATGGTCCTGTGAGCCTAGGCATTGGAAGGAACAAAGGAAACCAGCACTGATATATAATTTTGTCCTCTCAACAACCCTGAGAGGTACTATTATTATCTTCATTTTACATGTGAGGAAACTTAGGCAAATAGCTGTTAAGCGACTTGCCCAGGATCATACCGCTGACAAGTGTCTGAGGTCAGATTTGAACCCAGGTCTTGCTGACTCCAGGCTAGTGCTTCATCTACTCTGACATCTATTTGCTCTAGGCTTCATATTTCGCTTTGACTTCATACACATCTTCCCTTATTCTCCTTTAATTAAATGCTGCTGTTTAGCAAAGTCTGATTTAATTTTTACTTTGTTATTACTGTCATGCCAGAAAACCAATTTTCCCATAGAGTTCTGAACGTGTTCTGTTAGAGGCAAAGCAGACAACTGGTGTATGTTATCATAAGGAGGCAGCTAGGTGGCTCTGTGGATAGAGTGCTGGGGTCTGGAATGAGGAAGATCTGAGTTCAAATCCAGCCTCAGATCCTTACTAGCTATGTGAACAAGTCACTTAACTCAAGGAATAAAAGAATCCAATGTCTAGCAGATGATTACTTATGCTTTATGGAAGTTTGGGATATTAGTAAGCCCCCAAAAGCATAAAAAATGAAATTAGCCATATTTTAATAGAATTGTGAACTGTCACAATTACAGTAAAACTTACTTTGGAATCAGTTGTGTACAGTCAGACAACTGGTTGCTTTTCAGAGTAAAGTTCATAGTAAATGCCACTACAGAGAATTTTGTTCAGAAATCCACTAATTATTCACATCTTGAGAGATGTTAAACAAGGAGAGATTGATATATGCTTATCAACGATATCCATCACTGTCCCATAAGATGCCCTATCTAAGGTCCAAAAAATTTTTCTATTAACAGTGATTTTCATATATACCTATTTTATAGATGATATGTTAATTGAATTGAAAATCCTGGAACACTAAAATGCCTTTTCAGGCACATTTATAGTAATGTGAAAAATAGTGGTCTAACCATCCATATCAGGAAAATAAAGTGGATGAATAATGAATATTGCTTAGATTACACATACAGCTGCATAGGAAGTTGGTGATTCCATTAATACGTATATCTTGCACAAATACTAAAGAGTTAGGCTTGAAATTGAAGAAGAGGAATTAGGTTGGATTTCATTTGGGGAATTTTACAAATGTGTGATTCTAGGTGATCTCAAACTGTTAAGTCTTATAAAAGCATGCTGATTTATATGCTTCCGTTGTGCTATGTGGCTACGGATCATGAACAACACATCTCATCAGAATTAAAATCATAAACAACTCAAAGGGTAATGAAAAGATGTAAGGTAGGTATACACAGGTTAGTAAGCACAACTTGCATGTGGGAAGTGACATCCAACATTATTGAGGGGATATGTGTGACTGAACAAGAATTTGACAGAATGAGCAGTCATTGGGGCAGCTAGGTGGCACATTGGATAGAGCACCGGCCCTGAAGTAAGGAGGACCTGAGTTCAAATGCAGCCTCAGACCTAACACTTGACACTTACTAGCTTTGTGACCCTGGGCAAGTCACTTAACCCCAATGACCTAAAAAAAAAAAAGATTGAGCAATCATGGATGTTTTCTGATTTAAATAATTTGGAGGGCGTATCCTTTGTAGCCACAGATATTACAGAGTATTGATTGACATATAGCATAGTAAAAGGATATAGTCTGGTCAAGTGGAGAAAACTGGAGACCAAAAATAGATGATCAAAGTGGACGACTGCGAGACACTAAATGAACCAGAAGAAAAATTGTGGCATATTGAATAATTTCCTTTGGTGGATTTATGAAAAACATGGAAAATTATGTCACAGGATGAGAAGGTGAGAAGGTGAGTAGCCTTCATTAGTATAGAGACCAGCACCAGTGAAATCATGCATCTATTAAAGCAAAGCATATCTTAGAGTTACATTTGTCACACATTGTAGTCTACAACTGTGTTTTGTAGTATGATTTTGATTTTGCAGACAATTGCTATGCAATCAAATGTCCTAGTATGTCACGATTATATTCAGCCGTGCTTTAGTTGTCATAATTAATTTTCATGCTAGCCTTTTTTTTTGGTTTGAACCTTTAGTTTTACATTTCTTTTGGCATCAAAACCTATAACTGGATCATTTCAGCTCTAGTTTCAGTGCTACTGTTTTTTTTTTGAAATAATCTGGCTGTTTGAATAGACTTCTTCCTCTTTTTTAATTGCTTCGATTAAGTTCTCATGGGCTGAGGCACTCTGGGGTTGGTTTCTTGACATTGGCATTCACACTTTCTTTTCTGACAATTTAAACAGACCCTCTTTGACTGTTAGTATGCCTAAAAATACTACACACCGTTTGGTGAACTTTACAACATCTTCTGGGCATGTAAATACCTGCACTGTGAAATGTACATGCTTAGTTGAATGCTCAATCAGAATTTGTTAACAAAATATAACAACTGTTGATTGTCATCAATCAGGAGAGCAATAAATTATAGGAAGTGTTACAAATAAAACTATTTATGGTGCAATAAAGTGTTTTATTGTAACATTACATCACTCCAAAATGGGACATTAGAGAAATGCAATCTGTGTGTCAAAGTTAAAAATAGGGAGGGGGAAAAAAAAGCAAATGTTGGAGAAAAACAGTACTTCCTGGATGCTGAGGATAGGGTCATAAGCAAAAGTCTCAGAAGAAGCCAGGAAGATCTTTCAACTCTTACTGCTTAGAAATCCTTTTTTTTTTTTAAGAGGAAGAAAACCACAGTTTTAAAGCTGCTTCATGTTTTCACCAGATGTCTCCCCTGAGACTCCCCCATAGGTATTAAAATGTCTCTTTCACATTTTTGTTCATTCTCACTTCAAAACTCACTACTTCTTTAGTCCTATACTATAAATTACCATGTAATTGTACCAAATGACATTTAGTCGGCAAAGGAAAGGGATTTAAAAAAAAAAGAATGATGTAATCAATATTAAAGAAAGCTATTCATAACCTAATGGTAGGAGAAGGGGAGTGGATGGAAAAGGAGACGCTAGTAACTTTGTCTCAAATCTCACTAAGAAAGTGAACTATAAGGAAATCTTCATCAGTGCACTCCAAAGTGCTTTCCTGAGTTTATTTGAATTTGTTTGGAGCCTGTCCCCCAAGGAAGATGGGGCCCTAGTGAAAGGAAAATTCAGGCGCTGGTTTGGTATGTCTGGATATTATAGAAAAACCTTAATGGACAGCATTTCTCTTGATTCTAATTGGTTACAGCTAGAGACCACTCTTGGAGATCAGGCTCAAATTCCATCTAACATTAAGCGAATTCTGAAGGAAATTATCTGAGGCTTTTAATTACTGATCTAAACTTCCACCATTTTCCTATGAGTATATTAATTTATGAAAATAAATGGATTGAGAAAAGTTCTCCTGGAACTCTTTTGAGCCACTAATAATCATCATGCTATTATTAGTAGCACGTAACACACATACATTTTACTGCAATCCTGCTAGGTGGTATGGGTAGAGAACGAGATTTGGAGTCAGGAAGACCTGAGTCCAAATATAGTCTCAGACACTAGTTATGTGACCCTAGGAAAGTCACTTAACCTTTTTGTACCTCAGTTTCTTCATCTGTAAAATAGGGATGATAACAGCTCCTGCCTCTGAGGATAGTTTTGAGGATAAAATGAGATATTATTTATAAAGTGCTTGGAAACCTTAAAGTGCTATGTAAATGCTATTATTACTGTTATTCTTATTAAAGTACTGTGATATAGTTGGGTAAAATGACGATGTAGTTGGATTCATCAACAAATTTGTGGACTCCAGGTTAAAAACTCCTGGCTTATATGATCTTTTCCAACTGTAAAAGTATAATCAAATGATTACACAAGAAAATCATTCTTAATATTTTAAAATCACATTTTGTTCTTTCCTGAATGGTATTACTTAACTTCATCATCTGTGTTATTCACTAGCTAGACTTTTCTTTAAAGGATTTTTGGCCGTTTCTAAAACTCAACTTTACCCTCACATTAAAAGGACTTACCATTGCTGAGATATTAATAGAATGTGCTAGAAGCTTTGCAAGCCATTCCAAAAGAAGAACAGAGGTTTTGAATATGGGTTTAATATTCTTTCAAGAGTGTGTTTGATTCAAATTTGAGACTGTACTCCAAAGAAGGGAGTGAAAGGTGAACTTATAGTATAGTTTAGGATGGTTTAATGCTTTAGGAATAAATTTTTAATGGAACACCATTTTTTTCCCCTGGCAGATAGTGAAAACTGGAATAAGTGTAATTTCCCAAGGTGATTATTTTGATGCTAGAGTGAAAAAAATCTTAGGTTTTAGAGTCGGAGGGCTTGATGTTCAGTCCTTGGGTTTGCCTCATGCCACCTGTGTGACTTAGGTAAGGCAAGTCTTTGTGTCTCAGATAGGTTTATAAAAATGAGTGGGTTGGATGCCATCTGTATGACATCTTTCATCTCTAATTTTATGATCCCAGGATTCAATTGATTTACAAATTATTATATAGTTGTTAAAATATGTGAATATATATCATATCTATGTAGTCACACCCATTTTTGAGTGCCATGTCTAGTCCTCAGCCATATTTTTTGAGAAGGTGGACAAACTGATTTGATCAATTTTAGCCAGTATTTTCTGGGCACAATATGTAAAGCATCATAATTGATGAAATAGTAATGGATAAGATGAAGACCTTGGCCTCAGGAAACTTGATCATTAATAAACTGCTTCAAAGAGCAGAAATCTTCAACCTTTTCCAGAGGAGCACCTATATAGGAAGATATGATCATAGAATTTAGAGCTAGAAGAGGATCTTCTAAGAGATCACATAACCCAATCTAATCCAACACCCTCCTTTTACAGATGAGGAAGCTGAGGCCCAGAGAGGTCTAATGATTTTTACCACATTGCACAGGTAGTAAGTGGAGGAGCTGGGGTTTGAACCCAGAATTTTTTTAACCTTTAGTGAATGGTAACGTGATTTATAGAAATAAAGACACCAGTAGAAAGAGCAAGTTCAGTTTTTAGATATACTAACTTTGAGGTCCTAGTAGAACATTTGGATGGAGATCTCTGATAGGGAGATGGAATTGTATTTCTGGAGCTTTGGTGAGAAGTGCTGAGCCCTTGATTTGGAAATTAGAAGTAATCAATGAAGCCATGAGAATGGGAGAGATCACCAAGGGAGAAAATGTAGTCAAGGAAGAGGGCAAAGAACAGGAACCTGGGAAATGCGAACATCTATTACATGAGAGGAGAAAAAGGAGCTGATGGAGGAAAAGAGAGAAGGAACAGTTGATTGTCCTATAAGGCAATGGTGAAATATCAGTAAGAAGGGAGTAGTCAGTAGTGTCCCATGTTTGATAAAGACCAGGTAAGATTAGGATTGAGAAAAAGTCATTGGATGGGAAAACTAAGGAGTCACCTACATAGGAACATATGATCATAGAATTTAGAGCTAGAAGGGGGTGTTCTATGAGATCACATAACCCAATCTAATCCAATGCCCATATCCAATACTAATAATCTTTGAGAGAGCTGTTTCAGTTGAGTACTAGGGACAGAAACCCACCTTACTACCTGGCAGTAAAACACACAAGCAGTGAATACCCAAGAACTTAGGGCAAATCATGATTTCGGGTTCCAGGTTTTGATGTCAGTGATGCATTTGAGAATGTCTGCATTACACGAAGCTGTTTCTTCACTAATTTTTTGATAGGCAAGTCTTCACTGCTCTCTAACTGGAGAAATACTCTCTTCAAACTAAAGCATTTACAAGTATTTCCAATTTACAATCACCCTTAAAAAGGCATTGCATAACGGTTGTGTTTTTGACTTGGTTAGTGGGTTGTTTTTTTTTTTTAATCTAGAGAGCTGGAAAGCTCCACCGACTAGATCTCTTTTGTCTGTACACATAAGCCCATCCACCTACTTATTCACTCACCAGTACACTGAATCACCCAATCAAATTGAAGTAGAGCTTGCGACAAACAGCTCAACTTTACCTTCTATGTAAGGCAAACAACCCTATCCCGTTCTTTACTAATTGAAATTCTGGGTCATCCAATTAGATCTCAGCAACTGCAAAATCTTTTTTTCTTTATTTCTGATTTTCCCTCCCCAAACAGAGGAGGCAGCAAAGAGCAGTTTATAACTGTTGAGAAATGTCATTCATTTCTGCCTAAGCTTCTGTCTCAGTGAAGCTGGAACTGTGGTTATCATTCAATAGGCTTCAGTCTCTATTTAGCTAGCCAGTAACTAGTAACCAAAGGCCTGTCAGCTTACTGCTCCTGCTGCTGGTTTCTTTAAACAGCTCCTCAAAAGCCAATTTTTGGCTCCTTGCAGAAGCTTCCTTTCCTGACAGATTCTTCAATCTCTTCACCACACCAGCCAGCCTCAGGCTAGACCTCTGTCTCCCTAGTGGCTTAAATTAGAGCCTAACAGTACTCAGTGATTCATCCAACAATTCTGGTTTAGTCATCCCTCAATTTTTAAACAGTTATTTTTTTCTTTTCTCTTTTATTGTTGTTTTTGAAAATTTGATAGAAACAAATTCATGAACACCTTCAATTCCAGTCATTAAACAGTTCTTAAAGCAGACCCCCATCTCATTCCCTGCCTTTGGAAACCACATTTCTTCATACACACATTTTATCAACAATTTGTAATAAATAAAGTTTGTACTTTTCTGGCCCTTTTAATCATTAAACTGTTCACATACAAATGAGTTATCACTCTACATCTTTTACAAGGTAATTTAAGCCTTTATATTTACACCAGGATTCTATCTTGGACTGCTCAAATATCATCTGAAAACTGGCTTTTTTACATCCATATTTCAGCAATTTTTATTACATCAAGTTTCCTTTTCTACTCCTTTCAGAGATCATTCTGTTCAGCTATAAAAAAGGCAGTACCTTAAAGGAATGCTTACTTGCCTCTTAGAATCTCTGGCTTCCCATAAAGCTCAACTCAAGTGCCACATTCTACATGAGACCTTTCCCTCCCACCCTCAGCTGCTTGGGCCTCCCCACCTTGTAATTACCTTATATTTTACTTTGTATACACTTACTATAAATGTGCACCTATTGCTTTCCCTAATAAAATATAAGTTCTTTGAGAGTAGAGACTTTTTTTTTTTGGGGGGGTGGAATGTGGAATCCTAAGGGCCTAGCCCAGTACCTATCATATATAGCAGATGCTTAAGAAATGCTTGTTGGTTGATATTTTAGAAGGCATTCATGCTTCAGAAATGGATTACCCTAGAACTCAATGTTCCTTCCACCTCCATTATGCTCTGATTTTAAAGATGGAGAAACTGAAATCTAAAGAGTTTAACTGACTTACAGAAGACACAGATGAGATCACAGAATAATGCCTAGGAGTGACTTCTCTCCAGGGTTAAAATTGGTGGAGTGTTGAGGGAAGTAATAGGCTAGCATAGGTCAGCAGGATGCCAATATCTGCATCAGCATCTTGACATTAACTTTGATGAGCCTGGAAGTAGAACCCATTTAAAAACAGGAGTAGAATGGCATTAACCAATTATAGTGAAGAATTTCTCTAGTGCCACAGTGACATTAAGCTCTTGACTACATTAGTGAGGAAGTTCACACAATTGTTATCCCATAGAAACAAGACTAATTTTTGTCTGCCAATATTGGTTTATATGTAATTCTTCCTCAAGGCAGAAAGGTTAATTTCTAAAGATTCCTTCCAGCCTGCTTATTTAAATAGGTTCACATTCATTTAATATTTAAGTTTTAATATTTAAGTTTCTTTCTTTTCTTATTATGTATTTAAGTCTAAAATAAAAAAAAAAGATTAAAGATAGGTTCAGAAACAATTCCTAAATTTAAAAATCACATGATTTACTACTAGTCTTACCACCACTATCACCACCACCACTACTACTATGATAACTACTACTAGTATTTGGCATTTGAAGCCATTAGACAAGAGGTCAGCTTTATTTCAGAGCACTAGAAAGAGTAAAGTTGTTTTGTGGAATGTCTGTAGAATTGGAGAGTTTACTTAAAACAATTTAACTTTTCTATTGAGTAAAGCAGATTGACTTATTTTGAGTCCAGTGCTGATAGTATCCACTGGGAATATGTCTGGTTTATAACTGTAAAGACCACATGACCTTTAAAAAGTCTCTTAGGTAACTGAGGAAGTAGTAGACCAGGAGAACAAAATAAATACCCCAGATCCTACTGTAGAATTAATTCAAGGTTTATGGTGATTGTAGATCCATGATATTTAAAAACAAGATGTTAGAACTTTTAAAATTCCCTTACTAGAATCTTACTATAATGCCTCTTATGCTGGGGAGTTGTTCCTAGGTTTTTGAAAGCTATGCCAGTGAAATGGGGTTCTGGTTGGCCCTGCACTGCATCTGACATCTGATGACCAGCTTAGCTAAATGAAAAAAAGACTCATCTTCAGAAGCCTGACCATTAGGTGATGAAGTTTTTGTTTTGTTTTGCCATGGTTCCTCATGAAGACCTTTCACTAAGGCAAGGGGCAGGAATTAAGGGTGTGGTCTCTTTCAATGAAAGGATTTCTCACTTGGATGAAATCACTAGTTAATCCAAATAGAATAAATGCTAAATGTTTAAATGGGATATATCTTTATCCTCAAGATTTTAGAAGAGATTTTAAAAGTCACAAGTTGAACCTATAGTTGAGTACTATTAGTATCTCTCAGGGATTCTTAACTGGTGGGCCCAGAGACCCATTGGATTTTAGGGGGTCTGTAAACTTAGAGGAAAAAAAATCTGTTTTTACTAACCTTTAACGGAAATTTAGAATTTACTTCATTCTAAATGTAGGCAACAGACATTAATCTGAGGAGGTGTTCATGGGCTTTGCCTGATGTCCAAAACTAGTCTATGACACATGAAAGGGAAAGCACCGTGGTCCATCTGAAAGTATGCTTTTCATATAGGAGGGTCAATTTATAGCCGTATTGGAGAAAGAGTCAAAGCAAAAGAACCATTTTGTGTCATTGTGCTTACATTAGTAACACTATAAAGAGACCAAAAACGATGTCTTTATATAATTGGTTTATTTTTCTTTTGTTTCCATCTGTTTACCTCTGGACCTTTGTGTCTGTTACATCAAGATTCTTCTTCATGCATTGTCTTTTTTCACTTTCCCAGTAAGAGCAGCATCTATGAAGTACCTATGGGGCTTATGATTTTGTGCAAACTGTTGTACAGACTGCATTAGGATACATTTCTTATACACTAAAAGCTTACGATTTATAATATTGTTGCAGGTCTAAATATAAAGGACACATGGGAAGCTATTGGATAGACGTGGAACGAATACATAAGTAAGGCATGAATATTTTGTATAAGCCCTATGCCAAGTGCGTTTTGCTAGCTGTTCAAAGCCACTGAATGTTTAGCTTTGATAGGGCTCTGGACCTCTGCTCAGGATGAAGATAGGGGTCTCTTGAATATAACAGCCTCCCACCTTGCACTGTGATTGTTGTGTTTGTTGTTTTGAGACTGAGTCTTGGCGCAGCTAGGTGGTGCAGTGGGATAGAGCACTGGCCCTGAGGTCAGGAGGACCTGAGTTCAAATCCAGCTTCAGACCAAACACTTGATATTAGTTGTGTGACCCTGGGTAAGTCACTTAACCTCAATTGCCCCCCCCTCAAAAAAAGAAGAGACTGAATCTCTCTATCTCACCCAGGCTGCACATGTAGTGGCCATTCACAAATCCAATCTCACTACAAATTTGGGAATGGAGCTTTGACCTCCTCCATTTCTGAACTGGGTTAGTTGTCCCCTCCTCAGGCAGCCTGGTTGCTTGCTCCTGGGAGCTCACCATATCCGTGCTGGACTTAGTGTATATACCTGAGCAGCTTAGCTCACTGTGGCTCAAAACTCCTGAGCTCAAGAGATCGACCAGCCTCAAAAAAACCCTAAAAAACTAAAAACTAAAAAAAAACAACTAATTTTTTTAGTTTTGCTGTATATGCTGTCCATTTGTCTCTTTAGCCTCATTTCATGATATAGGGATGTAAAAACATATGGTTTGATTAATACTGATCAAATTCTTACATAAGTGTCTTATGAAAGCTCAAAATGGCAGTGAGTAACTGGAGTTTCTCTGAATATCTTTACGATCGCTGTGATGACATTAATTTTATTATAAGTATAATGCTTAGGGGTAAAAATTAGAGATTGTATATATGTGCGCTAAATTGGTTTCAATTTCTTAAGTACTGTGGCCACCTGTAGATCCCCTAAGAGAAAAATCAATGATGTTTTAGTCCATTGTGAAATAAAAGTGATCAGATGCATTTGAAAACATGCTGCAAGCTGCCATGTTCCTCAGGTAAAATTTAGATGAAGTATGACTAATGTGGTTTATTTAGGTAACAGGATGTAATGAATAAATCCAACAAATACTTCTTCATCATCTGCCATATGTAAAGCTCTGTTAGGGGCCATGGGGAATACAAAGAAATATAAGACAGTTCCTGCCCTCTCCCCAACCCTCCATACTGTAGAGTTTACAGATCACACACACTCACAAACACATAGACTTTCATTCCACTCATAAGGTTTTCAGCAAAATTAGAAATACAGAGACATCATAAAAACGTAACACTGAAAATAGTGAAATGGCATATTCATGGGGGACAAAGAATGACATTGTGTGCTATGCCTAAAAAGAAAGTAAATTGTTTCCGCGTGGAATTTGTATGTCCCTTTCAGGACTTAGATTTAAGCAAATTATTTCTAAACCTTTCTTTCTTTTATCTTAGAGGTACCCACCTATCTTATAGGTCCCAAGAATATGGTTTAATTTTAGCTGAACACTAAAATGTTATTATGTAGAAAGTTTATTATGCACATATATGAAAAATTCCTATTCAGATTCTATTGTGTACCTGATATAAAAATGTTATGGCCTTGTATGAAGCATCGGTCAAATTAATTCAGTTTTCATTAAACAATGTCATTAAAATTCTGTGGTAAGTTTTTCCTACATTCCATAGGGAAAACAAAGTCACTGTGTGCTTAGTGAATAGCCTTTGTGGATAATCTTTTTGTCTCATCTTAACTTCTTTTGTTTCTTCAAGTTCTGCTCTGTAGAGTCATTTCTAAATGTCTCTGCAGTGTGAGATAAACCAAAAGTACCTAAAGTGAACTGGATGTCTGCTCAGTCTCAAGAAGTCTTAAGGTTCAGAAATAGAGGTCTACTGAAGAGCCAATCAGTTAATCTTTGAAATGAAATGTAATGAGCCAAATAAAGAAACCACAGTTCAGATAGCTGACGTCATACTATAATGTCTCCCAGACAACACAAGATTTCTTATAGTGTGGTTTTGATGCATTTCCACCCCTCCTCCTATAGAATACACAAAGATCCAATTGATTGAGAACTCAAAACAATTGGTGGTTATGACATGGGGCCATTGCGTCTATTGGGAGATGAACTTGGGTCAGAAACAGAGCTGTGGCTAGGAGCTAGGATATTTTAGCCACCTGGTTTCCAAATTTAAAACACTATTATTTATTGAGTATCCTCAATATGTTAGGCACTTACATAGTAAATTTAATAGAACACAGAACACCCCAGACCCAACTCTTTTTAGGCAAAAGAAATCTCTCAGGATAACTCGGGCAAAGATGCATTTTTCTTCTCTTAGTGGTCATTTTTTCATTTTCTGGCTTCTAACATTCAGTTTGTTTGATGGCATTTCAAAAGAAGACAATTCGTCATCACTGAATTTTTGGTCTATAATTTACTGTTTTTGCTGTGGTCTGGGAGGTGGTATCTTGGCAAGGAAGGTCTTAAGGCAAATGACTGAAGCTATGAGGATGGGTAGCTCTTAGACATTTTTCATGAACTAGAAGAAACAGCCACAGAAGATGGTTTATGCTGAAGATGAGCAACGGTCAAAGAAAGCCATTAAGGGTTTCAAGAAGAAATGTTTGTACCTCTCTTTCTTTTTACAATTTTTATTATTATTCGTGCCCATGTCACATTCCTCTAAAGCATTTCTGTCAAACTCAGATAGAAAGGGGCCACTAACCCGTAGATAAGGATATTAGGCTGCATATTGACTTAGAAAGCCACATATTAACATTGTCTATGTTCTATTTTCTATCTATGCTTTATTGTACTTTGTATGTGTTTGTTAACTATTTTCCAATGAATATTTTAAACTGCTTCTGGTTACTTTTAGTGTATTGTGGGCCCCATTATGTTTGATACTGCTGCTGTAATGGATTCTAAGATCCAGTAGGGCTGGGTCTCTGTCTCATCCAAATGTTGTATTTCTGTTGGCACATAGCATAATTCGTACCCAAGGGCTTAAGAAATGGTTTTTGAACTGAAGGGAGTCAAGGAGTTGGTATGGGTGGTGCTAGAAAGAGAAAGAGATCAGAAATTTAAGAATTTTAAGGAAGTCTGATAAGAGCAGCTGCTTATATTCTGGTAAAGGATAACACAGAGTCAGGTTCTTTTTGGAGGTGGTACAAAATGAAGACTAAGGATGAAAAATTCAAACCAATTCAATAGTGAGAAGTCTTTTTTTTAAGCCAACAAACTTTTTTTTTTGTCCGGGACAAATGTCTGACACTGTTGAGGCTTTTCAAGCCTTATGGCACCTGCTTCATTAGGATCACACAGCTGAGCTAAATACATCTAGCCCTCTATCATTGCCAACTTATTCTCCCTCTTACTTGAGAATTTGGAACTATCTCCTCATCTAGACTTACATTTTTACCAACTTGCACCCTGACTAGTGATAGCTTACAAAGAGCTCTCTTTAAGAAAAAAAAAAAGAAACCCAGGAAAGCAGGTAATGCTAGTATTATTATATCCATTTTGCAGATGAGAAAGCTGAGGCCCCTTGAGGTTAAATGAAGAGGCAGAGCTGGGACTCTACCTGGCTCATCTTCCTCTAAGTACAGACACCATTCTTTCTAATACACCAATAATTTATTTATGGCAGTTGGGATTAAGTGACTTGCCCAGGGTCACACAGCTAGTACATGTCAAGTGTTTGGTCTAAGGCCAGATTTGAACTCAGGTCCTCCTGACTTTAGGGCCGGTGCTCTATCCACTGTGCCACCTAGCTGCCCCACCACTTAGTCCTAAATTGGGAGCTGAAGCCCTGTTCGGTGCCCTGTTACTGAATTGTATGGCAAATGCCAGGCAGCAGAAGGGACTTATCCTGGACTATGGAGGTGCTTTGACCAGGAGCCAGTTTTTAATGAAATGTTATAAAGAATCATAGTTCATAGATTTCAAGCTATAAAGGACGTCCATCCCTGTTAATCTTGAAGAAGAGGACATTGAGACCTGAGAAGTTAAAGTGAACCGCCTAAAGTCACAAAACTTGTAAAAAGATCATCTCTTTAGTGCTAAACTCGGTATTATTTGAGAATGGATTTTGTAGGGATGATTATTACCTGATCAAATCAAAGGCTTGAATGAAAAAATAATTAAATCACAGATCCATAGATTTAGAGTCGATGGTGATCTTGAAAGTCCAACCAGTTCATTTTACAGATGAGGCATATGAAGCCTGAACAGACGTTTAGTGTCTTTCTTAAAGTCACACAGTCTCTGAGGCAGAATCTCAACTTGTCTTCCTGACTCGAGGGTCAGCATTCTGTTAGTTAGTTAAGCTGACTTTGCTGGTCCACATTTGAGGCACTCTTATTCATCATTGTTATGAAAACTTTGCTCTCAAATACAACAGTATAGCATGTTTAGATAGGGTGTACCTCTGTAGCAGCTTTAATGTTTTTTAGTTTTGTGAGGGAGGTGACAGGGTAGGGATAATGAGGCATAGGTTAGGTTCAATACAATAACAACTCAAAAACCCGTTCACATGGTAAGTATACACATATAGTTCTCCCGAGGTCAGGAGACTGGCTGTGGTTTCTGGCACCAGAGCTGAGGGAATACAGGCTGCATAATTTGAATAATAACATGGCAGTATGACAAATTACATCAAAATGCAAAATGGGTGGAGGCAGGATCGAGACAGAAGTCTGATTGTCCTGGCTTTGAATACACTTGAGGGACTTTGTGGGGCTTCTCTTGTTAAACTGCCATGGAGAGAATGTTTGGCTTAGAACCCTCCTGCCCCAAATTAGCTATTAAGCTGCAGAGTCACAGCTTACACTCAGTAAACAGAGCAATAAATGCCCCCTAATTGACAAAGTATAGTAGAACTCTATCGTTATGTGGTTTGGACATACCATTGGTGATATCACACACTGGAAGAATAACTGTATATAAGAGAGCCTGATATTGGAATAACATGGTTGTTTTTTGTCCTTCATGCTCCACGAGGACCAAAATGACATCATGTTGTTGGGGTCAATGTACAGTGTGTCCAGCTGTGGCTGATCAGACTAGTATGAGCTCAGAAGGCTCTACCACAGGTCGGGCACAAATAGTGCATATGAACATTTGGAGTGAAGATGTGCATCTCACATTTCTTTTGTGCTACTGAATTCTGCTTTACTTATTGAGCATAGTGCCTTCATTGATGCGGGCAAGCCGTGTTGGGAGGTCCTGTGCCACGTCTCCCCTTTCTCGCAACTGAACACGTTTAGAGTAGTGCTGGTTGTTCCAATGGCTTCAGTAAAAAAGGATTCCACTATGCTATTTATTGTTTAAGAAACTAGTATCCATTGTTAAAACTTATTAATTGTATTGATAAGGAAAAATTGGGGGGATATTAACTCCCCAAAGGAGGTCCTTTTATGGCCATGATGAAATTATTTTAGGTAAGTGGATTATGTTAGGAATGCATGATAGCTAGAAGGTACAGAGAAGATGTTGCATAAGAGAAAAGGGGTATATTCAATTGTGTTTGCTAATTGTAAAAAAGTCCAGGATTAAAACTAAGAAAATTCAGAAGGACCAGCATATCATGTGACTTATATTTTACACAAAAAAGGAAGCTATAAATAGGATGAAATGTCCAAGACTTTGTCCTCAAGATCTCAAAGGTCACTAGTATCTGGGAGTGGGATGGTATGCTTTTTTACCTTGCTCAGCCAACCAACACCACTGATGGTCCTATTGCCATAGTACTTCTCTACTGGCTCCTGTGACCCCATCTACCACTTCTCACCTAACTCTGCTTCTTCAGTGGCTTTGGGGATGGTCAGCTGTACCATGGAGGCTTGTGCTAGACTCCTTGGGGAATGGACTGTTCCCTCTCTTGGCACAACTACACCCAACTGGGCCAGCCTGAAGCTTTACTTCCTCACCAATGGGAATTTGTTCCCACTGTCAAATTTCTAGTTCCTGCTCTGGGGTTACCATAACTGCTGTCTTCCTCAATCATCCAGCACCTTTGCCATATCTTACACTGAAAAGCTCTCTAGAATTTTTCAAATTGCTTTCTCATGATTTCATTTGGTTCTCACAACAACTCAGTGAAGTAGATAGGATTGATCTCTATAGATGACAAAACTGAGGTTCAGAGTGGTTACATGACTTATTTAGAACCTACACTTTCTGATTTCTCTAGTTCACTGTCCATTGACATAGATATCATAACAAATGTAAGCTGGATCTATCTCATGACCACTGAGAGTCACAAAAGCTCATTTGTAATGAAGCCATTCAGAATTATGAATGTTTTCTCATACAAACAATATCCTATGTGAAAGGCTCTTGTGTCTATTCACAGAAGCGTATTTGATCCCAAATATACCTGAAGTATATTTCTACACTAAAAATATTGAAGAATCTAATAACTCTGTGTGTGTGTGTGTGTATATGTGTATATATATATATAACATATATATATGTATATATATATATATTTTTTTTTTTTTTGGTGAGGCAATTGGGGTTAAGTGACTTGCCCAGGGTCACATAGGTAGTGAGTATTATGTGTCTGAGGCCAGATTTGAAATCAAGTCCTTTGGACTCCAGAGCTGGTGCTCTATCCACTGCACCATCCAGCCGCCCTGTAATTTTTTTTTTTATGGAGGTGATTTGGAATACCAAAAGTTCATCTTTCTTCCCAATTCAAGAAGATCAGGGGTTTAACCATTTCAACTTGCTTGATCATGGGAGTAGGGACTTGCCTTGATCTGTCATTCCTATGGTTTGGGGAAATGGGCTTGGCTGAAAGTTAAGGAATTATGGGGCAGGGTATTTTTTTGCCACTATAAACTCAGCTAGAGGTAGATGGTGCAATATTGTAGTGTCTTTCAAGTATCGGATTCGGAGTCAGGAAGAACTGAGTCCAGGTCTGTGACCCTAAGCAAATCATTTAACCTTTCTCAGCCTCAGTTTCCTCCTCTATGCCAAAATGGCAATAATAATAGCACCTACCTTACCTTGTTATGAGGATCAAGTGAATTAATGCAAAATACCCACTATTGTCATAAACCCTTGGAACACTTCTTGGTCCCAGGTGACTCCTTGATTACCAGCTTTCTTTTCTTTCATGGGTCCACTGGATTGATTTGCCTGCTTCCTTTTCTGTCTCCTGCTTCTGACAAGGATTTCTCTCCTTCCTTGATCCACATTGGAATAAACTGTGACTTCTCAACTTCTCATTTGTCTCTTGTACCTGAAGAAAGGATATTTCTTTTGGGGCTTTTCTTTTCTTTTTTTTGGTTAGGCAGTGGGGTTAAGTGACTTGCCCAGGGTCACACAGCTAGTAAGTGTTAAGTGTCTGAGGCTGGATTTGAACTCAGGTCCTCCTGAATCCAGGGCCAGTGCTCTATCCACTGCGCCACCTAGCTGCCCCTTCTTTTGGGTCTTTTCTAAGGCTTCTTAGTGCTAGTAAGAATAAGGCAACAGATTGGGGTAAATATGCATCCTCCTCTTTCTCCTTCCCCTTCTCATTTTTGCATTATGGGGAAGGACAAAGTTATTCATAAGTGGTAGATTGTATGTCTCAGTTCTCAAAGGACTTAAATAAGATTAATCTTCATTTCATAGGAAAACCAGATTGACCCTATTCTGTACTCTATAGAGAGCTGGACGGGTATAGTTAATCTGGGAGGATGTTCAGGGAGACAGGGAGATGGCACGAAGGTTGAGCCTGCTGCCAGTCAGAGATAGAGCTGGGGCAAGTAGAGGCAAAAAGGGAGGTGATGTCATAATTGAGGAATGACCAAAAATGTTTACCTTTCTAAATGTTTCTATAGCAAACCTTCCCTTCCTCCCTTCCCCTTTTGGGGAGAAGCAGAGATGATGGTATGGTGTTGATTGGAAAGGAGGAAATCACAAGCAGAAGTGACATGGAGAGAAAGGGAGTTGCTATGGTCACCATCATTCCTAGATGCTCATTTATATGTAGAGGGTGTATTTGGGTACTGCCTGTATTATACATTACACATGTACAAGCTCCAGCCTTTTTACTGATTTAATAACAACCAAAGGGAGTATTGGTACAGAAGGGAAGAGGCCATGTATTTTCAGATGAAATATAAAAGGAGATTATTGTGGTGGTGAGCACAGAGGGGCTGCTTCTGAGAACACAGTGGAAAGTTCATCTTGTAGTGAAAATAATGGAGGCTGGTGGTACTGCACAGGATGGGGCGGGCCGGGGGGGGAAGAATATAGATTAAATAAGATTTGCTAAAGCCTTCAAGAGTGAGCCAAAGGAGGCTTTTTAAAAAGCACAGTTTTTTCTTTTCTTTTCTCAACTAGTACTGGAAGGTCTTTAAAAATGTTTTGGAATTAAAATGTATTGTTTTTGGCTGGACCTTTATGAATATAATAGAGTAATAGGAAAAGACCTGGAAATGTATTATTATATTGAGAAGTAGTATCTTACATTTGTATAGCACTTTATACTTTTCAAAGGAATTTAAAATACATTACATCATTTGATACTTTAACTGACCCTCCAAGGCAGGCAGGATATATGTGTTATCCCTGTTTTACAGCTGAGAGAAATGAGTAGGTTAAATGAAGTGTTCCAGGTCACATAGACACTCTAATAGAGCTGAGACCACAATCTAAATCTCCTACCTTTTTGTTCGCTGCTCTTTCTACTTCACCATGCTATCTTTAGACAGAAGTCTAAGCTAATACCTCATAGTATGTCCTCCCCCCCCCAAAAAAAAATGGAACATACTTAGAGTTTCTGTGTAGGCATAATCAATGAAGGATGAGATGTTATACAGTGTCACTGGAATCACTCAATGTCTTGAATTCCTGTAAAGTTAGGAATGGAAGAACCACAACTGTCCTTGGGTGGTGGCATGTCCCTTGTAAAATTTCAGAGTAAAAATATGAAGACATGAAGAGATAGATGGGGCTGATACTGTTATCTGAGCCCACTCCCTTCTCCAAAGCATTAGCAACCAAGGGCTTCTGGAGTCCCCTTTCACACTATATTTTCTTGGTGTTTAAGACATGATCAAATCTCATTTCCAGCAGAATACTTCTTTGCAACTAGAGGGAGACTTGAGTTCATGATGTTGACTGGTTTGAAAGGAGATAAAATAATTAATTCCTTCTCTGGACCCGTCTGTGTCTGGGCTCTATGAGTCCTGTTCTGAACCTACTCCTTTGCTATGCTATATTACTGATCTACCTTCCAGGGGGAAAAACAAAGTGACAGCTTTTACTTTGTTCTCCTTTGACATCAATTCTCTTAATCTTCACCAGTAATGCTTTTGTTCATTTCATGATTTCGAATTCCCTTATGTAAGTTGCTTTAAAATGATTTTTTAATTGGGCCATTGCAATTGACCTTATTGGTCTGGGAAGGATCTTACCGCACATTCCTCTGGTTCTGGGTAATTACACCCTAGCTTTTGACAAGATGCCTCTATGCACTCGCCCTAAGTCATGAAGGCTTTCTTTTGTTGTCTACCATCTATGGAGAATCCACAGTGTTCTTGATTCTGCTGGTGTTTATCATGTCACAAACTCATGTTTTAAATTTGTTTTTTGGTATTTTCTCTATTTTCTAGTCTTTCGAATTTCTGGGATGTATAGCTTTGAGTTTGTTTTTCTCTTGTTGAACCCCATTTTATTTGTAGCCTGCTATGATTCATTCATAAAATGTACATGGATTCATGAGTATTTTAAATACATGCAGACTGGTTGTTTTCATTCTTTTCGTTACTGTAGTAGTTATAGCATTTCTAATTTGAATAAATGTCACCATCCTTCTGGATTCTCTTCTTTGTAGATTTTTAAGATATTAGTCTCTCCTCATTCTCTTCCTACCTATCTGACCATCTTTCTCAGTCCTCTTTGGTCATTTGTCACCAAGGTTACTCCCATTAACTTGGGGGAGGGTATCACCTAAGGCTAAGGCTCTGTCCTGGGGCACTGTCTTTTTTTGTTCTCTACTCTTCCATTTGGTAATCTCATCAGTTCCTGTGGGTTCGCCATGCATATTATACACACACACACACACACATATGTATATATATACATATATATGTACCTATATATATACACATATATAGGTACATATATATACACACACACATATATATATGTGTATATATATATATATCTATCCCTAACTTTTCTCTTGAATTCCTGCATCACCAACTGTATTTTGGATATGTTAAACTGTATGTTCTGTAGATATCTCGAAGTTAACATGTCCACAACAGAACTCATAACCTTTCCACCCAAACTCTCTCGTATTCCCAATTTCTCTATTACTTTTTGAAGGTACCACCATCCTTCCAGTTACCCTGGCTCACAAGCTCAGTGTTATCCTCACCTCCTCACTCTCACTCAACCCACATATCCAACTTATTATTGTCAAATCTTATCCTCTCTGCTTTTATAGCATCTTTCAGATATGTCACCCTCTGTACACTCACACAACCATCACCCTGCGACGGGTCTTCAGCACCTCTCAACTTCACTCCTGCAGTAGTCTTCTAACTGACCTCCCTGACACAAGTCTCTCCCCATTCCAATCCATTCTCCATTCATCTGGGAAGGTGATTTTTCCAAAGCATAGGTCTTATCGTGTTGTTCTCCTACTCAATAAACTGCATTGGCTCCGTATTGCCTCAAGGATCTGCTATAAAATCCTCTGCTTGGCTTTTGAAACTCTTCACAACCTGGTCCTTTCCTACCTTTCCAGTCTTCTTACATGTCAGTCTCTTTTATGTACTCTATGACCTAGGTACACTAGTTTATTTGCCGTTCCTCACATATACGGCCATATCTCCCAATTTCGCACCTCTAAACTGGCTGATCCCCTTGCTGGGCATGCTGTTTCTCCTTATCTTTGCTTTTTAGTTTTCTTGACTTCATTCAAGGTTCCGTACAAATCCCACATTCTACAGGAGGCCTATTGAAACATGGACAAAGGATAGAAAAAATTAGCTGTTGGGATTAAAAAAATGAAATATAATTAATTTAAAAATGTATCATAAGAATTGAATATGTCTTTAAATTCCTTTCATATGTATCTTCTTCATAAAATATTTTGCTTTATTTGGAAATAGAACATTTACAAATTGGAAATAGAATGCTAGAAGGTACATAGAATTCATCATGTCTATATTTTTTCAACCATGTAAACTTTATCCTGTTCTAGATCAATGGCTATTTACCTAGTCCCATGCAATTAGAAATGAATGTCCACATTCTCTTCTGGAATTCCATTCCAGTGCTAAAGCAATATCATCAGGAAATCCTTCCTGATTTCATGGTAACTGGTGATATAGTGGATAGAGCACAGACCTACAAGACCTGAGTTCAAATCCAGCCTCAGTTACTTACTAGCTGTGTGACCCTGGGCAAGTCACTTAACCTCTGTTTGCCTCAGTTTCCTCGAAAGTAAAATAGGGAAAATAATATCACCTGCCTCATAGGGTTGTTGTGAGAATCAAATGAGATAATATTTGTAAAAGGTGCTTAGCAAAGTGCCTGGCACATAGTAGGTACTACATAATTGATTATTCCCTTCCCTTTTCCCCCTATCCTTATTGCTGTTGAAAATTCTCTATTACTACTAAGGTGTGTTCCTTCTGTTCTGTTTTCATAACTGATCTCATAGGTTCTTATGCAATTGAAATCTATTATTAAATGATCTTTCTGACTTCTGTATGTTAATGGGAAACATAGTTTAAGTTGCGTTGTTGAACATTAGCTTTTTCACCTTCAAAAATTACCTTTGAAGAACTAATTCATCTTTTAGTTACACTTTTTATTTATTTATTTATTTATTTTGGGTAAGGCAATTGGGATTAAGTGACTTGCCCAGTGTCACACAGCTAATAAGTGTTATGTGTCTGAGGCCAGATTTGAACTCAAGCACCTATTTTTTAAAAAAATACCTTGTGTATTTTGCCCTTCTGAATGAAGACCTTATTAACTTGAATGGAATTCCTTCATGAGGAAACAAGGGAAGGAGTTGTGTTACAAATTTATTAGAAAAATTATTATTGAGGAGAGTTCAATTAAAACCTTTCTGTTCACAGTAGCCCAACTAAATAGTGTTATCCTCAGTCTTAAAAGTTACAAGTAAGCCATTTTAATTTTTTCCAATTTCCTAAGGGGAAAAATGGAATTTTAAGAAATAGTTCAGATATACCATTTCACATCCATTCCTCCTTAAGTGACTTTTCTTATTGTGAAGTAAATGAGTTCACTAACTCCTTAATTATCAGAGACCTTTATATCTAAATCTTCAGTAAAATAGTTAGAAAATACTCAATGTATTTTTAACAAAATACTCAATGTATCTGGACAAAATCCAAACAGATAAAAATGCAAGTTGTAATAATAGTTAGAACTAGTGAATTTCTTGGATACATCTTTCTTTCCTCTACTTTTCCAAGGATTCATTTACTTTTCCCATCAGTTGTTATAGCTTGGTCACCCCATGTCTGTAGGATGCCTTCCCTTGCTGCCCCTCATTTGAGCCTTCACTGGTTGAGTTTTCTCCTGTCTTTTCTCTTTCAAGGCTTTGGGGAGAACTCAGGTATACCCAGGACAGTGTGTTCTACCATAAAAAAGTCAAATGGTGCTGTAGAATGGGCTTAGGGCACTCTGACGAGGAAACTTCTCTGACCAATGTAAGTCAGTACCTTCTGTGCCGCTTCCTGGAGCACTGACTGGTTAAATAACTTGCTCAGGGTTCTATCTATCTATCTATCTATCTATCTATCTATCTATCTATCTATCTATCTATCTATCAGAGGCTGGATTTGAACTTGTCTTCCTAGCTTTGCATTGCTGCCCCCTTGGAAAAATTAATAAAGTAAGGTAGCTTACTTTGTATAGGATTAAAGAACAGTTGATTAGGGGTAGCTAGATGGCGTTCTGGATAGAGTACCAGCCCTGGATTCAGGAGGGCCTGAGTTCAAATTGGACCTCAGATACTTATTAGCTGTGTGACCCTGGGCAAGTCACTTAACCTCAATTGCCTAAAAAAAAAAAAGAACAATTGATTAAAAGAAAAAAAGAGAGAAACATTTATTTCTTTTAATTCTAAGAACAAAACCAAATCAAACTATTCTAGGTCAAGCAGCTAATCGTGGTGTCAGTAAAGAGTAATCTGGAACATTTCCTATACTGGCAAATTTGAGAGGACTCAGAAAGCTTTAGTGGCTCTCAAAGGAAACTCTTTCTTCTTTTAAACAAAAATCCATCATACTTTTGCAAAGAGAAGGAACACCGTCCTTGAAAGTTCCTGTTTTGCCTTTTCTGCAAATCCCAGTATGCTCGAATTACAGTTTTACTGGTATCCTCCAGAATTCCAATTTTTATGAGGCATTGTCTTATCTATGACTCTCCACACAGAGCCATAAAATAAAGCCACATCTGTTTGAATCGCCTCAGTTGTTAGAATTTTAATATCACCTTTCCAGGCTTTCTTTTCTTTCTTGTTATCTTAGAGATCTAGTATCAATTTCTTCCTCTAACTCCTAGGGCTTTCATTTCATGAAATAATGTTCCTTTGGGCAAAACTCCCAACAGTTTTCAAGTATCTGAAAGTGATCTTGGTATAGTGGATGGAGCGCTGGTCTCAGAATCAGGGGTTCAAGGTCGGCTTCTGACACATGATGGCTATATGACCCTGGTGAAGTCACTATTAACCTCTTAGTGCTGTGGGCAAAAGGTGCCAACCTACTTTTTCCCCCTAGAAGTATTTTCTTCACTTGGGAATTTTTGCTAAGGAAATCTTGGGTCGAGTTCAGGGGTGGGGCACCCGTGGCCTTGAGACTATACGTGGCCCTCTAGGTCCTCAAGTGTGGCCCTTTGACTGAATCCAAACTTCACAGAACAAATCCCCTTAATAAAAGTATTTGTTTCGTAAAACTGGGAAGGCCACAGGTTCCCCATCCCTGGCCCTAGTTCTTGTCCCCATTAAATTATCACCAAGAACATAGGACGGTGCCCTTCCCTCTGGAGATGAAGCTTGAAGAGAAATAAATGTTGACAAACTCCTCTTTGCATAGACTTACGTGGGCGACTTAAAAACATTTTTCTTTCAATAGATTGTTCCTTTCCTAAATATTTTTTGGAATCTGTCATTCTGGACACTGAATTCTAAATATATTCCTTCTAGCCCCTTTATAGATTTAAGCTAATTATTTGTTTGCATAATGAGCATAATTATAGTTGTTATGTACATATATATGCTGAAAGTTGTGTGAAAACCAAATTTGGGTAAATGTAACAATATTTCATGTACCCTTGAAGAACTCCTCATTTATAAGAGATCTGCAGTTAATACTTTTGTAATACAAAGATATCATTTGAACATGAATAATCACTTCCTTGTTTGTCTTAAGTTTTACCTTTTGTATAGTGTTTATGAAAATTCTGAATACCTTTATTTAAACTCTCCTTAGAATTTTCAAAGAATTTTTTTTGTTTTTTTTTTGTTTTTTGGCAATTGGGGTTAAGTGACTTGCCCAGGGTCACACAGCTAGTAAGTGTCAAGTGTTTGGTCTGAGGCCGGATTTGAACTCAGGTCCTCCTGACTTCAGGGCCAGTGCTCTATCCACTGCGCCACCTAGCTGCCCCTGAAAGAATATTGTTGAGCAAGCCAGTAACACTTTCCAAAAAAAATTATTTATTTATTTTTAGTTTTCAACATTTACCTCCATAAGCTTTTGAGTTCCCAATTTTCTCCCGGTCTTTCCTCTCCCACCTCCCCAAGATGGTGCACAATCTGATATAGGCTCTACATATACATTCCTGTTAAACATATTTTCACATTAGTCATGCTGTAAAGAAGAATTAGAACCAGTAGAAGGAGCCACAAGGAAGAAGAAACAAAACAAAACAGAAGGAAAAAAAAAGCAAATACTTTGCTTCGCTCCATATCCAAACTCCACAGTTCCCTCCCTGGATGTGGATGGCACTTTCCCCCATGAGTCCCTTGGAGATGTCTTAGGTCCTTGCATTGCTAAGAAGAGCTAAGTCTGTCAAAGTTAGTCATCACATAATGTAAGCCAGTAACTTTAAGAAATTCAATTAACTTAGTTAATTGGAAAACTCTGTCCCCGTGGTGCACAATCCTTCCCTTCTCTGTTCTCCCCTCTTCCCCACCTCCACTTGTTTCTCTTTTCTATTTGAGTAATTGTTTAAGGTATTGGTCCAAGAATGTGAAAAGTGGAAAAATAGTGACCAGGTTGGTAAGAGAACTGGAGGTTATATAATGAAAAGATCAAGAGGAGAAACTATAGATATTTAACATGAAGTAGCTAAGCCTTTTGGGGTGGTAGAATAACATAATAGATTTTGAGTATTTAGAGAATTGTCATGTACAGGACTGTCACATTGGGAGGGATTAAATTTGTTCTACTTGACCGTGGGGGGCAGAAGGAGGAAAAATGGATAGAAGTTGTACTTAGATTTTAGCTTCGCTTACAGAACAACTTCCTAATAATTAGAACTATCCAAAAGTAGAGAGCTGCCTTGGAAGGAGGTAGGTTTTCCCTCACTGGAAGTTTTTAATCAAGGCTGATTGAAGGCATTCTTGTTCAGATCTGGGTTAAACTAGGTGGCCTCTGGGATCTCTCCCAATTTGAAATTCTGAGATTCTATGGCTAAGTCATTTACAGTTGATCATCATACAATATTGCTGTTGCTGTGTACAATGGTCCCCTGGTTCCGCTCACTTCACTTTGTATCAGTCCATGTAAGTCTTCCCATGTTTTTCTGAAACTATCCTGCTTGTCACTTGTTATAGCACAATAGTATTCCATCACAATCATATACTACAACTTGTTCAGCTATTCTCTAGTTGATGGGCATCCCCTTAATTTCCAATTCTTTGTCACCACCGTAAGAGCTGCTGTGAATATTTTTGTCCTTTTCCTTTTTCTTTGTTTTCTTTGAGATGCAGACCTAGCAGTGATATTGCTATTTTATAGTTCTTTGGGCATCTTTCCAAATTGCTTTCCAGAATGGTTGGATCAGTTCACAACTTCACGAATAGTGCATAAGTGTCCCTGTTTTTTCCATGTCCCTATCTTTTGATCCAGTGACCCTTTTCATCATGAAGTCACTGAAAGATCCATATATACTAGATAAGAAAGATCCATATGTATTAAGATCTTTATAGCAGGATTATCTGCAGTAGGAAAAAGCTGGAAACAAATAAGGTGCCCCACCATTGAGAAATGGTAGAACAAATTGTGGTATATGAATGTAATGGAATATTGTTGCTCCGTAAAAGATAATAAATATGAAGCATTTGGAGAAGATAGAAGACAGGTATCTAGTGAAGGAAGCAGAAACAGAAAATCCAATACACCCAATAACTATGATAATGTAAACAAAGACAATATTAAAAGGCAATGAATGACAGGCCAAATACATTCAACGATGTTGGTTCCAAATTAAGTTAAAGCACACATTCTTCCTTTCTGTTAAACAGTAAACTGTCAAAATGGAAAGTGACATGTACCATCAACTACAACTGTTCTACTCTGGGCTACTTTTCTTAACTGTTGAAAGTTAGCACTACTATGGGCCAAAGGCCCAACTTGAAGTCACCAAAGAATCTGTTTGCCTCTTTGCTAATCAGCCCAAGACCAGATGTTCTCTTGAAGTGAATTCAGCTCAATTCATTTAAAGTTGCTTTGGTTAGGTGAGGTAGGCAGACAAGGTTCACATTTAGGTGCAGAGGCAGTGGGAGGAATCTGGGATGGGGACATTGTTTCTAGGAACTGTCACTCCTGGGTGTGATTATTGTGGAGGTCATGGGAGTTGAGGAGGATGAAGAACTGGGAGGCTAGCTTGTTCAAAAGGAGCAGAGTTTTGGATAGAGGAGACTGTGAATGAACTACAAAACTTACTAGGGAGGAGGGAGAGCAGCCGGCAAATCCATAGATAACAGTAATGAGAATCCAGATAGGAGACTGTGAACTTTTAAAGAGAAAAGGTTGTTGCTGAGTGATGGTGGCAGACTGATGGTCTGGAAGAGGCGCCAGGAAGAAAGGATCACATGAAGTCCTCCTCTTGGACCTGGATGTCCTGGGGCGTAAGAGAAGAAGCTTTTAGCCTTTGAGAGAGGGCTTCAGTGAGTACCAGAAGATGGAAGGAATATGAAAGAAAGAGAACTGGGATCATATATTTAGAACTAGGTAGTACTCGAGAGGTCACCCATTCTAAGTTTCTTCTTTTGCAGATGAAGAAACTGAGGCTCAGAGAAGAGAAAGGACTTGTTTGAGGTAGAAAAGCTAATAAAGGAACAAAGCCAGGGTTAGAACTCAGGGCCTCTATCCCTAAGGCCAGAGCAGTCTTTTTATTATACCACAATAAACAAAAGTTTCAGAGTATCTAGAAGGCAAAGGGAGATAAGGAAGGGGGAACTGAGTGTAAGGAAGGCTGAGTTTACTAACAATTGTGAGAAGGACTGCTGGTGTGGCTGACATATGCCACTTTCCCTGATAATCCTTCCAGCCAATACCTGGTGTCTTTCAATTTGGGATAGGGGCTAGGTAGCACATAGAGGGAGCAGTCCTCATGCCCTAGTTGGAAGGTTGTCAGGAAAGGGATGTGATGACTGGAGGACCCTGAGTGGTGGCAGCAGGGGAAATGGGTGAGGGAGCATGTTAGTTAGGCTAGCAGCTGGCATAGGCAGTAGGGGCAGGAATGTCCCTTCCCTCTATCCTGGAATATCACTCCTTCATATCTATCCCTCCACCATATTGGCCTATGGGACAGAGTCTAGACCACCCCATGAAAATTCTAGGTATAGGAAGGCAACTAGGAGAGGGGTCTTGTTTTTTTGGAAAGCAACTGATCTCTCAAAACAAAATAAAGCAATAAAAAATTTTTTTAAGGAAAGAAAAAATAAATGAAGTAAATTATTTACCTCCAAAATTCATCTAAAAAGAATTAGCCCTTCATTTTTTCTCAGCTCCTGTCTGTTTAGTGACAAATCCCACTTTTAGTGTGCCCCAGAGTCAGCCTGCCCCAAATTTGTCTAACTTAATTCTAAGGTAATAATTCTCTGTGGCTTGAAGTAGATTTTGGTTGACAAAGCTGCTAGGTTTCCTAATGCCTTTTAGGAAAAATTAGATTTCCTAATCTTACCTCCAGATATGGGATCTACAATTCTGCATGCATTATTTTCTACCAAGCCTTGGAGATGATTGCACCAAGTTCCTCTGAACAGACTAACTTCTCTTCCTGGTTCATAGAGTGCATCTCACTAAATATTTGTATCTGGCCTAAGAGGCCCTTAGCATCATAGATGCTGAGCTGGAAGGGACTGTGGAGGAAACCAAGGCCCAGAGAAATTAAGTGATTTGCCAAGGTCACAAAAGTAAGCTTCGTTTCTCACTATCATATTTGCAGAGTTGAGATGATGAGTAGGAACTGAGATGCCTTTCCTGTCTCAGATGAACAACTTTGCTCACTTCTCCATTTTTCTTTCTACATCCCCAAAGTGCCCTTCCAGAATCTCATCACCACAGGCTTTGAATGGGAAAAAGTAATTCCAAGCTCATCAGTTCATTTATACTTACAGAAAAAGAGAAGTAATTGTACTGAAATTGTAAAATAAAAACTCTTGCGGGTAAAAAAGAACCAGCTTCTGAGAGCAGTATTGGTGTGTAGAGAAGGGTCAATTCTGTGACTCTGATCCCACTTTCCTCATGTCTTCCCTGGTGGTCTTGGCATCAGAACTGGATGTAAATACTTTTGATTTATTAAAGCTATTTCCTAAATACACAGAATGGCCAACTTCTAACAGGTTGATACTCCCTTTTCGATTTCCCAAGTTAACCAGTATGACAAATTCTCAACCTGCTGAATTATATTTTATTAGACATAAGGTTTAACTGGACATTAAAAATGCAATGTTTATTTAGAATGGTTGATGTGATAGTGTAAAAAAAATGAGCAAATTTTTTAGAGGTAAATTGACAGTTATCTTGTTCTCAAACTTTTCCTTCTTCATTTTCCTCAGTTCCTATTGAGGGCACCACTATCCCAGTCGGCCATGTTGGTAACCTGAGTGTTAACCTCAATCTTCCCCATCCCCCCTTTAATCAGTTACTATATCTTGTCAGTTTTACCACCATATACTATCTCCCCAATCTGTTTGCTTCTCTCCACTTCAATGGCTACCATGCTGGTTTTGGCCCTCATCACTTCTCTCCTAGATTATTGCAATAGACTCCTAATTGATTTTCCTCCAATCTATCCTCCATAAAACCACCAAGTTAATTAATAAAACATAGATATGACTTGGTATCATCCTGCTGCTAAAACATCTTCATTCCCTCCATATTGTCTCTAGAAGAGAGGTGTCAAACACTTGGCCATGGGCCTGAACCAGATTAAAATGTAATTGGGAAATATTTAACAAAAAATATAATAAAACGTACATAATGTTAATATATAGAGCAGCCAGCAGGGATCTTTATGCATGGTTTCTTTAGTGTGACACCTGTTCTTGCATAAAAAACTAACTTCTTAGCCCAGCACTCAAAACTCAGTATAATCTGGCAAATATCTACCTTTGCAGACTTATTTCACTTTATTTTTTGTCATGCACCTGATGTTCCAGCTGGAGAGGCCTACTTTGCAATTCTGTGAACTTGGCATTCCATTTTTTGTCTCCTAATCCTGGAATGGATACTTCACTCACCTCTGGCTCTAAGAATTTTTAAATTCTTTCAAAATTCACCTCCTGCATGAAACCTCTTTGTTATTCCCTTCATCGTCAGGGTTATTTCTCACCACAACTTATCTTGTACTTAATTATCTTTTTTTGTATGTTGTGTCCTCTCTCTGTCTCTGTCTCTCTCTGTCTCTCTCTGTCTTTGTCTCTGTCTGTCTCTCCTCTGCTCACTGAATTGGATCATTGAATTGAACTGATATAAAATTATGCTTTTCACTTCTCTGTGGGACACCTCCACGTAATACTGGGTGAGCTAAGTATGTGTTTTTTCCAGCATTGTAGACACACACTGGGATTTATGTGCTTAGAATATTTATGTCCTTGGATAACTCCAATTCAGTAGTCTTGTTGATTAGGACATTTACCAAGATATATAAGAAAGAGAGAAAATACATATTATAAATGTTAACTCCTGGCAGGGTGGAATGTACCCTACATCTTCACTTTCAACATATTCTAGAGTGACTTTGAGAAGCCCTTGGTGTGGACTACACAGCCCAGATGTGTCTCATGAAAGTGGAGATAAGCAAGTTATTGTTGGAAGATTTGTTCATTGCCTTCTAGGCTATGGCATAAAAGGAAGTTATACCCTTTCATTCAAGGAAACCAATCTTGGTTTTATGCTGAATAAATAAAAGATTGTTGAGTTCCCCTTAAAAAATGATCCAGTTGTTAGCCTCATTTCCTGTAGACTATGTTTATCTGCCAGCTATTGTTCTAAGCTAAGATTAATGCATCCTAGCCAAAGCATCTAAAAGGTTTTTTAGAACTATAAACTCCCTCAGTGGATAGGCATACACTTTTCTGTGCTGCGTGCATCGAAGCTAGAAGGGAAACTCTTCAGACACAGACATTTATGGTGACTTGTATAGCCAGCCTATTATAGCAGAAATTTTGAAAGTTTTGTCCTGCACTGAAAATAGAACAAAACTAGGAGAGAACAAGACAGACATTTTGGAGCACTGCACCAGCCATCCTTTGATACAAAGAACTTGGCCATCATCAAGTGAATTGCAAGGCTCCTCTGTGGCATCTGTGGCACAGGTGATAACTACTAGGTCTGATAGTGTCATTGCTAAAGCACAGGACAAATGACTCTTGGGGGTCCCCTTTGGGTTTTGCCTCATTTCATACAGAGGCTGTTTTCTCCATTTGACGTCACTCCAAGAAAGGACTTCTTTTATGGATTAAAAAAACCCCAGCATGCTGAGGCTATTAAGGTATGTTAGGAAATAAAATGTATACACATAAATATTATAAAACTACTATTGTCTCTTTTTTTTCCTAAAGGATTTGGCAAACCAAGTCTTTTCTTAGCCTCTCTGATCTTGTATACAGAACCTGTAAATAAGTTCTTTATTTTAGGATGCAGTATGATGTTTGAATAACACATTCATTCTAAGTCCTGGGGAAAGTAGAGATACTGGACACCTCCTAAAGAATAAAAAATATGAAGTGATCCCCAATTATGGTGGATTCCCTTTTATGATTCTGGTACTGGAGGCTTTTTCTGGATCCCCTCAGCTGCTAGATTTTGTCTACCTCAGATTGATTACAATTTGTTTTACATTTACTTATATGGCTGCATGGTGTAGTGGATAAAGAAGATCTGTGTTCAAGTCCTACCCCTGACACATACTGGTAGAATGTCTCCAGTTAAATCACTTCGCACCTCAGTGCTCAAGGGAAAACTCTTAAGATTTTAAGTTAATGATGATAGCTGACATTTATGTAGCACCTGCTCTGTGCCTGGCACTGTGCTGTGTTTGTTTTACAAATAAGATATCACTTGATCCTCACAGAAACCCTGGAAGGTAGGTCCTATTATTATCCCAATTTATAGATGAGAAAACTGAGGCAGAGAGAGGTTAAATGACTTGCCCAGTATCATCCAGCTTATAGGTATCTATGGCTGGATTTGAACTAAGGTCTTTCTGACCCCAGGCCCAGTGCTCTATCCACTGTGCTACCTAGCTGATCCTAAAGGTGCTATTCTGCAATGTTACCAGTGGAATTACAGGTCCAGTCCCTGTCCTTATTTACTTATATAGGGTATATGGCTTTAGTAAGTCAACAAGGTGGTGCTGTAGTGCACAGAGCATTTGGCTTTGAATCAGGAAGACTCATTCATGAGTTCATATCCCGTCTCAGATACTTACTAGCTGTGTGACCTTGGGCAAGTCATTTAGCCCTGTTTGCCTGAATTTCCTCATCTGTAAAATGAGCTGGAAAAGGAAATGGCGAACTACTCCAGTGTCTTTGCTAAGACAACCCCAAATGGGATTTTAAATGGGGCTTAAAACTGCAGTGAGACTTTTGGGACACTCTGAATGGGCATGTATTTTTCACATATGCTTTTCCTCCTAGGGTATTTAAACTTCTTGAGAGTAGTAGCCATTTCATTTTTGTCTCAGTATTTGTAATGCCTGATACACACTTAATAAATGTTTGCTGATTGATTCATTGATTGATTAATTGAAGGTGTATGCTGACTAATTGATGACAAAGTCAATGATTGTGTGCATTATTTCTTTTCTCTATACTTGCTTACTTCCTCTCCGTGATAGGTTGTTGTGAGGGAAGCTTAGCGTGCTTTGGAGATGTGAGTTGTGAGTATCCCCATTAGTATTAACTTGGATAGAGTGAATCGTAATTATGGTTTCCGGTCACGGACTTTGGCCCTATGGCTCAGGGAATTTTATTCTCTTGCATAGCCGTAGACTGTTATCGCTAACCCTCATCAGCAATTTCAAAACTATGTCATTGGTGTCTGGTAGGAGTAGGGAAGATGGGATAGGCAAGAGGTTATGTTATGAATCCATCAATTCTTGTGGGAAAAACAAATAACTTCAAACACATGCCCTGTCTTCTAATAGGATGGCCACCATATTTCCTTCATTCCTTCTTTGACAGAGCAAAGACAGAGTACTTACTTGGCTTCCAATCTACATTTCCAGGAGTATCACATTCCTCCATCCTCTGCCTTCCATATGGGACATTTCATCTTTTGTCTCCCGGCCTTTGCCCAGGTTGGCTCCGTGCCTAGAAAGCACTCCTTCCTCACCTGTGTGAAGCAGCTAGACGCATCTAAGTGGCTTAGTGAATAGAATGCTGGGCCTAGTGTCAGGAAGACCTGAATTCAAATCTAGCTTCCAACATTTGCTTGCTGTGTGACCCTGGACAAATACTACTTAACTTCTGTCTGCCTCACTTTCCTGATCTGAAAAATGAGGATCATAGTAACCTCTTCCTTCCAAGGTTATTGTGGGGATCAAATAAGATAAACTTATGTTAAGTGCTACTCCATTCTCTACAGAAAGCTAATTGAAACCTTTTCACCTCTCCTTAAGCCTTCCACTGTACCCCTCTCCCATCCTCTTGCCTGAGGATCTTACCCCATAGTTCACTGAAAAAAACCTGAGACCATTCCCCCAAATCTCCCTCTTAGTGGTTCTCCCCAGCTACATCAATCACTCAGGTATCTTTGGCTATTTCCTACTTCATTCTGGACTGGTTGATGAGGTGGTCCTTCTTGTTGCCAAGGGCAACCCCTCCCAGAATATAATTTTTCCTGTGAAATACAGTATGTAAAATTTAACCATAAATGGTTCACATTTGCAGGATAATGTTCATTTGGTTAAAAATGGAGAAAAGATAAAACTATTAAATCTATTCCTAGCACAAATTTCTAGCCAGTTTCATGGATTTTTAAAAATAGTCTGTTACCAGATATCATAATTAATTTATGTTTCCAGGAACTAATACTCCTAATATTCATCTGTATATTTTCATTTTAGATCTTAATTTGCCTCCTCTAATTCAAATACATTTTTACTTTTTGGGGTTTGAATTTACCTTAGAACAATTCATGCCTGATAGCCGTTGCACATATCTGTATATCTAATCTCTTTTCATAGGAAATGTATCTGCTAGCACCTCTCATATTTTTCTAGCTTAATCTCCTATCAGCTGTTTGCTACAATAAAAATAAAGTCTTCACCATATATTGTCATGTGATTAGCCTCACCTGCTTTGGGAACAAAAATAGACACAGGCTTTGTTTAAACATTTGTGGAGTGAGTGGCACACCAGTCATTGTCTCCTGACCTTGTATTGTGTTCTAGAAAGTTTTCTAATTCAAAAGCAATTATTCCATATCTAGGTAAATTGGCAGATATCACTTAAATATCACTTAACATTTAAATATCTAAACACTTACCACTTAAATATCACTTAAGTTATCTTATCAATAACTTTTTCTCATAACACATGAAACTTCTCCATTTTAAATTTCCAGAGAGCTTACCAAAGTATTGACAGCTAGAGCTGGTTAAAGAGGGTCCATAAACGAAATGACCCCATTCAAATCAAACACCACCACCAAACCACCCTGGAAGCACTCACTGTGGGCAAAGCCTCTGTCCCATGTACTGGGGATTCAATCTAATTGTTATAATTCAATATCTGGGTAAGTTATGCAGATGTCTCCTCAGGTTAATCAAAGAATCCAAGGTACAGTGACTATAAATTCTGATCTAAATATCAAGAATATCCTTGCTTTTTTAATCTTTTCCCTTCTGTAAAATAAATGTAATTTTTCAATGAAACATGAAGGAGGAAGAAGGAGTCCTGTAGATTGAGGGAAAAAGTTATAAAACATACAGATGGTTTCATTTTCCTCTGTGCCAAGCCTCACTAGCCCTAGGAGGACCAGGATTAGTGAGTGGAATCCCATTTCTTCAGTCAAATCATTTACACCAGAATTTGTAAGCAGTTCTTGTCAGGGTGGGATTCAGGTCCTTATGGGCCCTAGGCACTTCTGTGTAGTAGGCAAAGGTAGTGTATCTGATTTTGCAGTTACATAATTTTTTGAAAAGTTAATTTATGTTGCAGTTTTTAATCATGTAAAATTCTTCAAGTGGTCTAAAAATGTTTTCTTTGGACTTTTTCTTTCTCCAGGCCCTATGCACTATGCCTTTTTTTTTTTTAATACTATTGCCCTAATTCCTGTTGCCAAGTGTGTATGGAGTAAGAGGAATGGGGCATTTCAGAGCTGTCACCGTGCATTAGCTGTCTCCTCAGATAGAGTTTTCATACTACTAGATGGATATGTTGGCAGGCCCCAAGCACCCAAACAAGGGTGCTAATGCCCTTATGTGCATCCTGGGCACCATGTAATAGACAGGACACCTAGTTCTAAGTGGCAGCTGAGTTGCTGGGAAGTAGTCATCTACCTTGAGCTGGCTTTAATGAGATTAGGCAATACCTTTCAAAGGTTTTGCAAGGGATTGGAGAATGTCTTGGCAGCTGGTGTCAATGGTATCATGTTGAAAAGGAGTTCTGGACAGAGAAGGGTGAAGGTATGTAAGAATTATGCAAAAAAGTATAATTATGAAGATGATAGGAGATTCACAATTGGAGCTATGAATTGCGAATTGTGGAGTACACAATTCTTTGGATGCAGTTTTTAGAAAAGTTTTTAGTTATTTTAAAAAATATGAAATAGGAGGGCATATTTGCTGTTTTTGAAATCAGAAAGATCTGTATTCAAGTATGCCTCTGATTCCTACTGGCTATGTATCTCAGGGCTAGTCATGTGACCTCTCAGTGCCCCTTTAAATTGCAAAGATGGTGCCGACTTGCATTGGTAGAGATTATTTATAGGATGCTTCTTATATCAATGAGATCATCAGTGCAATCCCATTTCATTTTATTTATTCATCTGATTTTTGAAAAAAATCTATCACATAGAACCGTAGATTTAGATCTGGGAGAGACATTAGAGGCCATCTAAAATCTATGAGACAGCATGGTTATAATGAATGAAGTCCTGGACCTGGAGTCAAGAAGGCTTGAGTTCAAATCCTGCTTCACATACCTGTTAGCTGTATGAACCTAGGCAAATTACTTAACCTCTCCTTGCCTCATTTTCTTCATTTGTGAAATGAGGGGATTGGACTTGATGGCATCTCATTTGGTTAAAAATGGAAGAAAGAGAAAAATGACAAATCTGTTCCTAGCACAAATTTCTAGCCAGTTTTATGGATTTTTAAATGGTCTGTTACCGTTCTAGCCCTAAGTCCATTCTAGCTCTGAGTCTGTGATCCTGTGGTTTAATAATGCATCTAATCCAGCCCTTCATTTTACAGATGAAGGAATTGAGGTCAAGATTGGAGAAATGACTTATCCAAGATCACACACATAGTAAGTGTCAGAGATAGGATCCCAAACATTCTTTAACTAAAGGGAACTATTATCATGACAGACAAGAATTACACAGGATAGGAAGGAGTGTGTGTGGGAGGGTGGTTGCTATCTATGTCAATGGAGAGAATATCCTCATCAATGAAAATGTGCTTCACCAAAGTACAGGTATCATCATTCGCATTAACAAAATTATTTATAAAGAAAGCTGGGAGAATTTTGGAACCATTGGACAGCATTTAGCCACCCTAATTTGTAATGATAAGTAGTTTTCTGTTTTCCTTCTAGCTGCAGGAGTACCTCAGTTGCAGTGATTATTATTGGCTTACCCACATTCACTTAACAGAAAAACCATACACTTGAAAATTAGCATCATGAGAAATTTAAGTAAAATTGGTTATATTGCACACCTAAGTAGTAGCAGAAGTATACTGTGAGGGATGTAGGGAGTGACAGATAGGATTGCCTATCAGCACAGTTAAGACTGTTCTCAAGATCGAGTGTATTGTGTTGCTATTCACACAGACATTGATATTACCTTATATTACTACAGCTATGCTCCAGGAACACAGCCAACATTTTCAAGCTTTCCCCTCCCCCAGCTAACTGATGATCTGATATGGGATGCTTTGACCAGGCAGTATCACATACACACACAGTGAGGTACGGGAGCAGCTGACATACTTGTTTCTGACTTCTTTGTTTGGCAACTTCCGAAATCAGCATGGGCACGCTGAAACACTTGGCACGTTCACCTAAGAGCAATGAAGTCTCTTGGTTAACCCAGTGTGAGAGTAAACAGGATGTTAACCAGGGTCACTTCGGTGTCAAATATCAGGTTAAGGGGATTGTAATTTATAGAATGAATTTATACAATTCCACCTTCTTGTTTACAGTTTAAAAACCCCATTTCCACGTTCCTTACAGAAATTAGGTACCTAAGATACTGTTCTCTGCAGAACGATGGAATTAAAACCAAACGGCCTATTTGGCTGAATTGGAGGCCAAGTTTGGTTGATTGGATTGGCCCACTGGGGTAGCAGATGTATCGGATGAGACGGTAGACATAAGGGAGTTGGAGGATTACCATTGGGCTTCTCTTTTCCCACTTATCCCTACCCGAGGCTTTTCCAAATCTGCTTTGCATTTGAAGATGATTAAAATGAATATTTTAATGTTAACCCATTAGCTGGAACCTGCATTTTAGGGAGTTTTTTTTTTAAATTTTAGAGTGTTTATTTCAGGTGGTACAAGAAATGGAGGTGAAAATCTGGATCCTTTTAGAGGGTTTGGATGAACAGAAAGAACGACATCTGGACCCACACCTTCACCCCAAATTAATGGAAAAGTGTTATCAGGTGCAGGGGAATGAAACTTTTTGTTGGAGTTGCAGGAGTTTGTTGTTGTTAAAGGCTTCTCTTGGGGGGTGTGAGACGTCATGTGTAAAAAGTCACTGGAAAACATTATCAAGATAATGATACCATCTTGCATTTCCATGGATCCATTTCCCCCCCTGAGAACTAAAAATGTTTTCCCCTAGATGTTAGTTCATTTATCTTCAAAACATTCGTATGTGGAATAGGTTGGAGGCAGGGATAATTCCTCCCCTTTGCGAAGACAGAGAAGTCAGAGGGGAAGGAGGCCAATGGCTTTATCCAGAGTTCATAAAATGAGAACCACAAAGTAGCTACCCCTTATCTCTTCTTTCAAGTCCTTGATAATACTCTATGGACAATAGGCCACACATTCTGATGAGTTAGAAAATGACCATACCTGTCTTTAGTTTAAAGAACTTTAGCAATGCTCAGATGCCTAGGATAAAATATAAACTCATTAGGTTGGCATTTAAAACCTTCCAAAATCTGGATCTGATTTGTCTTTTGAGCCTTATTTCCTAGCATTATGTCCTTTACACAATCTTTCTCCTAGGTGAATTGGACTATGAGCTGGGTTTTCTGTGACTGCCTTATACATTTCTTCTTCCACGAATACTTTCATGGTGTCCCAGATGCATTCAAGCAAATGATCCTCCTCTTGTTACCCCTTAAAATTCCTCTCTTCCAAAGTTGGCTTTGCCCATGAATGGGGTCATTGCTTCAGATATTCCTGTAACAAATCATCAGAAGCTCTTCTTTGCCCCATGACATCCTACCTTATTTCATATTTATTTATGTACATATATGTATTCCTCCTAAGATGATAAGTTCTTTGAGGACTGAAATGGAATCCTTTAAAAAAATTCTTTCTTTAAAAAGAAAAACTCTTGCATGTAATTAGTATTTAATAATCATTGTTTGAAATGGAAGGGAATACGAACTCTTTTAGGATACTGGGGTCCTGGGTTGAGCCCTGGAAAGGGATCTTAGAGTTCATTTGGTTCAGTCTACTCATTTAACAGAGGATTAACTGAAATCCAGTGATTTGGCTCCTGAAGAGCAGGTCTTTTGCCTTTTTTTTTGCATCCCTAGTACTTGGCATAGTGCCTGGCACGTAGTAGGTGCTTAGTAAATGCTTCTTGACTGACTGACTTGGCCAGGGTCACTCAGACTAGCAAATGGCAGAGGTAGGATTTGAACCTAGCTCCTCTGATTCCATATCTAGGACTCTTTCCACTGTAACATTCTGGTGCCTCATTGTAGTGAGGAGGGGACCCTGTATCTGTTGGACCAGTTGACTTTCAGTTGAATACAAGCTCTGGCAGGATCTTTCCCTGTTTGCCTCAGTTTCCTAATCTGTAAAATAAGCTGCAGAGAGAAATGGAAAACCACTCCAGTATCTCTGCCAAGAAAACCCCCAAGTGGGGTCATGAAGAGTTGGACATGCAGCACAACAAAAAGCCATTTCAAGTTGGAAAGGCTTTCAACATGGCACTGGTGACACATTGTGTGTTTGTTACCTCAGAACCAGCTTCAGTTCAGAGGGTTCCTCGGGAGAAGGTAAAGAATTCTTTCAGCCACAGCCACTTACAGACAATGTCTACTATGGTATGGAGGAGCTGCTATTTGTGTTAGTGGAGGGCATGCCCACATGGCTGAAACCATAATGACTTTGAGTATGAAAGTATTATGTGGGAATCACTGTGACAAAGTTTTATTTTCATGTCATTAAATATTGTCTAAGTGTTTTGGAACCATAAATGATGGCAAAGAGTTTCTGGAAAATTCAACTTGACGAACTACAGAATTCTAATTCATGCTCCTTAAACCCAGTCAATACTAATTATATTGATTAGTTACTAGAATAATGACATGGGTGAAAAAATGCTTATAAGTAGCCGGCGTGTCAGTTTTATTTTGTCATGCTCTCAAGTGCTTTACATTTGGATAACTTCTCTGTAACAAAAACAAAACAAAACTTAAAAAAAGAAAAAGAGAACCAAATACTCATTATACCGGCTACTTTTTAACTCAGAAATGCTATTTGCCATTGAAGAATCAATAGAATTGGGTGGCAAAATGGGTTGACTCACATCTACAGAAGAGACTGGGGAAATTGCTGCTCACTAGGGTGAATTTTGACTAGCTCATGGTACTTTTGTACCTTCCTCTTATCTCTTGTTTTAATGGCTGTTCCAGCAGCTTTCCAAAGCAAGAATTCATAAAACCTTGGGCCTTAGACACTATCACTACATTTGAATAGGGAAATATCAAGTTATTTCTTTGGCAAAGTTCATGAAGTAAAAACTTGGACTTTTCCACATCTGTATCCAGACTCAGCTGTATGGAAAACAAAAAACAAAATATCTTTGGCCAGGAAGTGATTGAGATGAAAAATAATTTCTCCAGTATCAGCTGGACCATACAGTTTCATGTTCGTAATGAACATATTTCCATGTTTATGATGCTAGTGTTGAAATCACAGCAGTTGGGGCTGTCACCATTTTTGCTCTAACAAGGTTATCGATGTTCTCAGTGTGACTTGGAGCAGATCAGAGTTACCTAAACTAAATATATGGAAATGATGGAAAACAATCATTAGTGTGTGATACTCCTATTCGAATCCCCCCTCACCTGCCAAGACTCTGTTGATAGCCTCAAATTTCTATGGCTCCTTATTGACCTCTAGGATCATAGAATGACAGCTGGGAAGGACTACAGAATCCAGCTCCCTCATGTTCCTTTGTGACCTTGGGAGAGTCTTCAACTCTTGCATGCCACAGTTTCCGCGTCTATAAAATTTTGGATATCAATGGCACCTATCTCCCAATGAGATGATATTTGTAAAGCGCTTTGTGAACCTTAAATCTGCCTCTGAATGCTAGTTATTAATATTTAATAGATGAGGAAACTGAGGCCTAAGAAGATTTAGGAACTTGGTAGAAGTCATACAGCTAGTAAGTGTCAGAGGTAGAGTTTGAACCCACTGGAAAAACTAACACTAGAAGCTAGAGATTCGTGCTGCCTTCAGTTTAGTGTATCATGCTGTCTCACTAAATCCAAACTCCTTAGCCTAGCATTTTTTTTTGTTTTCTTCTTTTGCTGAGCAAGGGGGTTGAGTGACTTGCCCAGGGTCATACAGCTAGTGAGTGTTTTGTGTCTGAGGCCGGATTTGAACTCAGGTCCTTCTGAGTCCAGGGCCGGTACTCTATCCACTGCACCACCTACCTGTCCCTTGTTTTGTTTTTTTTTTTGTTTTGCTTTTTGTTTTTAGCCTGGCATTTTTGGTGCTGGCCTACCTTTCCTCTTACTTATCATTAGGTGTTCTATATTCCAGCTATGCCCATCTATTCATTGTTCTGCAAATTCAGCTTTCCATTTCCTCTCTCTTTGTCTCCACGTCTCTCGCCCAGAATGCACTCTGCGTCTTGGAATTCTGAGTTTCCTTCAAGCCCCAATGTCAGCTTCCATGTGAATTCAGTTTTTCCTCCTTTCCCCAATTCTTCTCAAAATACCTTGTATTTACTTATATGCGTATATTTTATTCATCCAAAAAGATTGTAAACTCCTGAAGCACCGAGGCTGCTTCATTTTTATCATTATAATTCTGTTGCCTAACAGTGTTTGACACACAGTAAATGATAAATGTTTGCTGAGTTGTACTGGAGGGAAAAACCCAATCCCAAACCTAACAACTATCTGTGTGATATGCTGCAGAACGGAAAGAAAGAGAAAGGAGAAGAGTACTTTGGCTTTTTGGGTAAAGTATTCAAAATACTAGTAATGTATACTCTCAAATATCACACAACTCCTGAAAGAAGCTAGAAGCGAACCAGGTCATCTGACAGGCAGTCTTAATGAATGCTTGTAACCTTTTCAGATAATTAATAATAATGATAATAACAATAATGATATCTACTGTTTAATGTTTATTTAGCAGTGAAGTAATGTCAGCTGCCTCATTTGATTCTCACAACCCTGTGATTGTAGTTGCTATTATTATCCTCATTTTATAGAAGAGAAAAGTAAGGCTGAAGGGTGCGGAGAGTCTGAGTATCTGAGGCAGGATTGTAACTCAAGTCTTCCTGTCTCAAGGTCCATCGCTGCCATGCCACCTAGCTGCCCATCCCAGGTAGCCTCCATTTTCTACTCTCATTTTCCCTTGGGGGTATGTAAGATAGGAGGAAAACCAACCAAACAGTGAACTTTCATTCTTTTGGTACATATGTATAGGGGAAAGGAGATAGAGAAGTACTTTTACGCTAGTATTTTCCTGTCTTCATTTCACCCTGACCTGACAGAGATGGCATTTTCCATGCCCTCTTAAGAAAGTCTTCCAACCCTGGTTATCATAACTTACTCTAAAAATCAGAGTACTCTGGTAGAGGACAACTTTAGGTCAGGCAAGACATTACACAATGAGCCAAAAATGTGCCGTGTTTACTGGAGAATATTCTTAAACTGGGTTCATGTCCTTGCTACCTTGATTCTCCTCTGGAGGGTAATAGCTCTTTCCATTTTTCCCTTTGAGTTATGGTTTATTTTGGTTAGTGGAGCACATTTTTGTGAGGAGAAAGGCCTGGATGGAATGTTCTGGGAAATATTTCACAGTAACAATACTCCTTAGGAGAATAGGAATCAGTAGTATTACATATCCTCTCCAGACACATCGACTTCCTTCCCACTTTGAGGGCTTGTTGAACAAGACAATATAAATGATGTTTAAAATGCAGATGACTTTTTTGCGTGTTGTTTGGGTGATGATGGCTAAGGAATGTGCTAAAATATCGTTGCTTACCATTTTTGCTGGCCTCCTCACAAGCCAGCCTCGTGGCTGCTTTGGTTTACTTCTTTTCCCTTTCTCTGGATAAATGAAGAAAAGAAGAATAATTAAAGCAAATCAAAATGGAAACATGGACCGTGAATTAGGAAGGGTATCCAAATAGGGCAGAGAGAGGGTCATTCTTAAGATCTTAAGAACAGAACTGAAATTTGGACTCAGGTCCATGGACAACTCCATTTTTTATTTCATGATAACACAACTGTGTAAAAAACCTAGTAAAAATGTGGAATCATTTATTATCAGAGTTAAAAGAGTCCTTAGAAATCATTCTGTACAAACTCCTACCTGAAATACAAATCCCTTCTACCAATTCCACCCCTCCCAGCCCCTCCAAAAAAGACTACCTGTCGAAGGTACTTGGGTATCATTCCCCTAGCTTCACTATAGTTCACTCTTTGAATTTGTTCCCATTTTATAGATGAGAAATTGAGGCTGACAGAGTTGGAATGACTTGTCTAGGGTAACACGGCTAGGACGTGTCTAGGGCAGGATCAGAAGTGACTTCCTCACTATGTCTGCTTCTTGCTCTAGTTTTGTTTCCCAGCCTAGATAATTTGTCTTGTTTTGGTCCTCTGAGTCTCTCATTGGTTGCTTACATGGCCCTCTTTTTTTTTTTAACTGTGATCCATTTCTATTTTATTTAAAAAGTCAATTTTCTTTTATTTTCTGTTCAGAATTATCAGTTTCTATTTGTCACTCACTCTCTCCAGCATCCAGCTTCCTTTGTTGGATAATGTGACCTGTCTCATAGCAGTAGCATTGCGACTAGATGTCTTTTCACTGCCTCAAATTAAACATGGTGAGCAAAGGGCAATTCCTCCTCCTCCCGTCTCCCCACGCGCCTCCTGCTCACTCTGTCCATCTTTCCTCTCTTTCTAGCAGCAGAAGCTGAGGACACCTAGTCAAACAATCTTTTGAGCGAAATTCCTGGTGCCTGGAATGGACCCTTTTGCACCTTCATTAAGTATAGGATCCTGGCTCACCTCTTTGCTACTTCTCTCTATCTCAGATTCCTGATTTGGCTTGACTTAATGTCAAGTTCATGTTACTGATGCTTTATTTCAAACCATTCTTCCAAACCATGCCCTCTTTTCTCTTCCAGTTTTCCCCAAAGCATGACTGAGACCCCTTTTTACTCTTCTTCCCTCTCAGAACTACTGACAAAGGCAGAGTGGATCCTGTAAGTGAAACTTCACTAAGTTGTGATGTTTAGGCAGAAGAGGTTAATGATCCCTGTTCTCCCTCACAGGGTTCAAATCCAAACTTGTTATGCCTTTTCCCACTTCATAATTTTGCAGAGGCCACCCCACTTGCCTGGAGTGCACTCTGTCCTTTGGACTCTACGTGGCACAGTGGCTAGAGCACTGGACCTGGTATCAGAAAGAGCTGAGTTCAAATCTGCCCTCAGATGCTTACTAGCTGTGTGACCCTGGGCGAGTCACTTCACCTCTATCTACCTCAGTTTCCTCAATTGTAAAATGGGGATAATAATAGCCCCTGTCTCCCAGGGTGGTTGTGAGCATCAAATGAGGTAATACTTGTAAAAACATTTAGCCAGTGCCTGGCACATAGTAGGCACTTAATAAATACTTATTTCCTTTCCTATTCCTATTTCCTCCCACCTCCCACTGCCTCTGTCTTGCAGTAAACCTTCAAGGTACTCCTCAAGTTTGCCCTGTTACATGAAGCCTTTTCTGATCCTCCCAACTGTATTTGGTTTTTCCTCTACTTCTTTCCTAAAATTATCTTGTACTTATCTATCTGTGTCCATGTTGTATCCATGAAGTAGCATGTTAAGTTCCTTGAATACTGGGGCTGTTTCTTTTTCTGCTTTTCCATCCCTAGTTCCAAGCCAGTGCCTTGAACTCAGTAGGGCCTTCATACATTTTTATTACATCGAATTGAATTAAAAGCTTGCTTGAGAAATGCCGAACACATCACTAGAATTCTCCTTTTATTGTTTTTATATTGTTGCTGGAGAGCTTTTCTATCCCCCATACTATGAAGCATAACTAAACTACCTGTTTACTCTTTGGATTCCTACTTCTTAATTCCTTTAGTGACTGAATATTTATTTCCTAAACAGCTTGTACTATTAAAATGTAACCTGGGGTTTAAGTATTGTGTGAGAATCCCATTACTTGTGGAGCGAATGATTACTTGAGCGGCATGCCTGAGTGAGGGCAGAGTTGGTCAGAGTTTGAAGGTGAGAGATGTTCTTGTGTCTTCCATTTTGGAGAGAATACACACATGGTTCCTGGCTCTCTTCGGAACCCTGAAGAGAGACAGAAAGATTTTGGAGAGAAGTAGACAGGTAGAGCCGCCAGCTCTTACCAACCCTGCCATAGTGGAGGCTCTCTACCCAGGATGAGAATCTTATGCAAATGCAATGGACTTGAACCCTGGGTTACAAACATGGTCCGTAGCACCCTTGTTGTTGACAGTAATTCTTTAGATTCACAAAAGTTGTACGTAGGTAGAAGTCAGAATCTCTGTATTGACATTAATTAACTCAGGGCCTTGATCCTCTTTTAATATACTCTAGCTTCATGAACCTGTGGCATTCTAAAGATGGGATGAGATTATTTGCTAGAATGTGTGTTTTTGTTTAAACCTCAGCCCTAAGGCTGTTGAACTGAAGTGGGTTAAATATCTTTCAATGGTAAATTCTCACTGACATGAAATACACTGATTCTTTCAGAACATTAATATACAATTTAGCACAATACTTTACCCAGGATATTAGATTAATGGTCTTCATCATTTTCAGTTCTTCATCATTCATGAGCATAGACATCATAAATAATGGACATTTTCAACCTACAGGGATTTGACTTACAGTGATTCGCAGTTGTAGCACTTTTCTTATTCTATTGATATTTCTTATATCACTTTTAAGAAAACCAGTTTGGAAGGGATAGATCCCACCCCTAAATTCGGTAGGAAGACCAACAATTCAATCTTTATGTCTATCATGATTATTGAGAAAATTTACAAAGAAAAAAAAAAGAGGCAGCGAAGTCAAAGCCCTAGGATCAGAATTTCTCAAAAAGTCATCATGGCCCTGAGTCTCTTTCAAAATCTCTGGACTCAAAGATGCTGCCAGAGTCTTATTAAAGCAGAATATACATCTGTCAGTAGATTTGAAGAATTCAGGCAGAAAGCATGGGATTAGACTTTATGATCTCCAAAATCCCTTCTGATTTCCAAGATTCCTTGCCTGGTTCTCTCAAAATTCTTTCCCTGTCTCCCCTCTTCTTCAATAAGCCCTAAATTTTATGAACCTCATCAGACTAGTTTCACCTTCTTGTTTACTGTGGCTGATAAATCAAAACCATGACAAACATTACATAGAATAAGACATTCTTCTAGCATATTAAATCCATTTCTTTTTACTGTATTATGCTGCTTAAATGGGCAGCTAGGTGGCACAGTGAATAGAGTGCTGGGTCTGGAGTCAGGAAGGCTCATCTTCCTGAGTTCAAATCCAGTCTCAGAAACTAGCTGTGTGACCTTGAGGAAATCACTTAACCCTATTTGCCTCAGTTTCCTCACCTGTGAAATGAGCTGGAGAAGGAAATGGCAAACCACTTCAGTATCTTTGCCAAGAAAACTCTAAATGGGGTCATGAAGAACTGGACATAACTGAAAAGCAGCTGAACAACTGTTTAATTGGCTTATATTCACTTTGGAAAGTTTTATACTCTATACTGTATGGTGGCTATATAACTTATGGTTGATTAAATATATTATTCATGGCCATTATTATAAAACACTGACATCAGGCCCTTGATCAGGAAATTAATCCTCTCCTATAATATTGTTTCTAACTAAGAGAGAATTAGATTAATGTTAGATCACTTCAATTTATACAACTTTTTTCAGGAAGGTAACTAATCTCAGTGCAAAGATTATGAGTAAACATGGAGAATATTTATTTACAATGATCATGATCATTTATTAAAGATGTGCCAAGTATAGATCATTAGTAGAATTATTTTATTTGTAATCAAAGAACAAACATTTCTTAAGTCAGGCACTCTGCTAGTTACTGGCAATGCATGATGAAAATTAAGGAGCCCCTGTACTGAAGGGGCTTATATTCTACTGAGGGCATATGACATTTTAGAGATATTTAAATATTGGATATATGCAAAAGAAATATAAAATGATTTCAGGGAATTACCAGCAACTGGAATGATCGAGAAAATATAATAAAGGATGATTACACTTGAGTTGAACATTGGAGGAAACTAGGGGGTTTCTGAAGGTGGAGTGAAGGAGGGAGCGTATTCTAAGCATGAAAGACAGCATGTGCCAGGGCATGGACGTGAGAGAAGGAAACTGTGTAAAGGGGACAGACAGCAGATAGACCAATCTGACTGGAACATAGATCGTGTAGGAAACCTGACATTTCGCAACGTGAAATTTTTAAACCTTTGATAAAATCACCTAATGGACAGGAAACTTATGAATTGCATGTACCCACAGTTAACATATGCTTTAGGTACTAGTGAATGTATCACATTAATGAGACTTATTGGTTCATATCAATTGTCTAGAAGAACACTTTTACTTTACAATTTATTTTAAAATTCATCATTCTCCATCTACATTGATCTGGAAGGAAAAAAAAACACCCTTAAGCCCTACTAATAGAGAAAAGGGAGATTTTTTGGAATGATAGCCAATTTCCTAGGCTAATTTAATTGAATATCTCTTTTCTTAGCTCACCTTGACTAAATGTCGTTAACCTTGGGTAGAGTCTCTTGGCTTCTGGAGGAGCCTCATATTCCTCATCTCTGAAATGAGGGGTCAGGACCAGATGACCTCTGAGGAGCAGCACCACATTCAGAGGATCACAGATCCAGAGCTAGAAGGGACCTGAGAGGCCATGAAATCCAGACTTAACATTTTACAGATGAGGAAACTGAGCCAACAAAGGTGAAATGACATTCATAGTAACACAGCTAATAGGTACCTTAGGCACAATTTGAACAAAGATATTTTTGGGGAACAATGCTCCATTTCTTATACCACTTAGCTGCTTTAGAGGTCTGGGGGTCTTATTTGTCTTAGACACTTAACCTACTATTTATTTATAACCCAAACTGTGCTGTGCTTTGTTGACAGAGTATTTGGTTCAGTAGAGACTCAATTCCTAAATAAAATTTGGAAGTGTTATGTAGAAAAGGTTTTTTATTCCCATCCCTTCCTCCCTCCCTCCCTCCCTCCCTCCCTCCCTCCCTTCCTTCCTTCCTTCCTTCCTTCCTTCCTTCCTTCCTTCCTTCCTTCCTTCCTTCCTTCCTTCCTTCCTTCCTTCCTTCCTTTCTTCTTCCCTTCTTCCCTTCCTCAAAACTTCTACTTTATTACCATGATGTCAGGTTTCTGAATGATTCTCAAACCCTGACAAATTCTTCACAAAGGTAGATATTAAAAATCTCCATGGATGCATTCCAGACATTTGATGCATTGTTAAGGAATCAAATAGTAAACCATTTTAAATCTGGCCATGACAGAAGGAATAATTTTATGTATTTTGGACCATTTTCCTCATCACAGCTCAAACAGTGATTCATTTCTCACATCTTGAACTGTTAAAATGCATGGCCCCAAGGCAGGTAGTGATAAACATTTAGACTGCTGGCCATTGTTTTCTGATACTCATATCCTTAATGTTCCACATGGTCTTTCAAGTGGTACTTTAGAATTGCATTTTTTCCCAGTAAGGTTTTGTGTTATTTAGTTGGGGGAAATGAATCCTAGCTATCAGTGGATTTATTGACAAAAAAGGGAGCCTCTCCTCACAGTACAGATAAAGTCCTTTTAGTTTGTTTAGAAAAGAGTTGAAATCTGATGTTGAAAAAAATCTGCCAAAAAAGATAAAATGCAACGGACTTTGGTAATTGGTTTTCTTTTGATTAGGTGTTTAGTACTAAGGAATAATTTGTGTCTCTAGAGTTTGGCTTGGTTAATAAAGTAAACTTTACTTCTCTAGAGAAGAGAGAAGATAAGTTACATTTTTCTGGCCATGGAAAAAGTCTGTTTAAGAGCAATTTGCTTTCCCAGGGGCTTGGCCTTTTTACAAGAGAGTTAGGCGTTGGAGAAGGTTACTGTACTCATCTTCTCACAACTGAAATAAATAGTATTGATGGTCTTAAAAAAAAGCAAACATTTGATAACAAAGTATAGGAGGGAAATGACTTTTATAAATCTACATAATACAAGAAAAATAAATCCCTTTGTTACAAAGGAGAGAAATTTGGTTATGTTGAATTCTTCCTAAAGAAAAATTTTGTGTGGTAGGTATTAAAATTGATGATACATAAATCATGTATGTTATTAATGGTTTTTTAGCATAGGCAAGAGGACTAAAAGCAGACACATTTCCATTTATAACTTGAATCACAGAATGTCACAGTTAGAAGTCACTTACTTAACTGTTCTTTTAGCCCTTTCATTTTACAGGAGAATAAAGTAAGGCCCAGGCAGCTAGGTGACTCAGTGAATAGAGTGCTGGGCCTAGAGTCAGAAAGATCTGAGTGCAAATCCAGCTTCAGACACTAGCTGTGTGACCCTCGACAAGTCACTTCACCCTGTTTGCCTCAGTTTCCTTATTTGTAAAATGAACTGGAGAAGAAAATGGCAAACCACTTTACTATCTTTGCCAAGAAAACTCCAAATGGGGTCATGAAGAGTCAGACACAATTAAAAACAACTGAACAACAACAAAACGGAGGCCCAGAGAGGTAGTAAATGGCCCAAGGACATATAGCTAGTGCTAGTGCTAGTAGTGTTCCTTAAGTGTTTGATTTTATGGAATATGCTGTATTTTGACAGGGCGAGTACCATACTTCTCCCTTAAACTAGACTCTTGCAAATTACAAGGTACGTATTTTGGAAATTATTTGTTGATGTACAGCATCTTGGAGAGTGTCTGAGGTAGGGACTCAAACCTGCCTCTTCTTAACTTCTAGTCTATTATTCTATCCCTTACATTAGACAGCTTTTTCCCCTCTACTGATTAGTCACCCAAAGGACAGAGATGATAGGTACATAAAAATATTTTCAGTGAATAGTTTGCAAATTCACAGAATGTCAGAGTTGGAAGACACCTCAGAGGTTACCTAGGCAAATCCATACGAGTCAAGAAGACTCTTCCAGCCAAGACAATTGGTAATGTAGCTTCCTTTTGGCAATCTTCAATGATAAGGAACTCATCATCTTCGAATAAAGTCTGTGCCACATTTTTGTCAGCTCTAATTATTATTAAGTTTTTCTTTATACCAAGTCTAAATCTGCCTCCGTAATTTCTGCCCATTGTTCTTGGGGTCAAATCCAATGCCCTTTTCTACGTGATAACCTTTCAAACGCTTGAAGAAATTGATCAAGTGATCCCTAAGTCTTCACTTAGCGTTACTGTTTTCTTCTAACAGCTTTGGTTTCCAGTCCTCCTCCATCCTCTTCATCCTTCTCTGGTTGTGTTCCAGTTTGTTGGTGGTGGTCTGACTGTGAGAGAATATATTTACTGGGACTGTGCCCTCCTTTCTTCTACATACTGTGCTTCTGTTAATGCAGTTAAAGATTGCATTAGCTTTATCTTGCCCACGTTATCTTGCTTACTCATGTTGAGCTTGTGGTATACCCAGAGCTCAAAGTCCCTTTTGGATGAATTACTCTTTACATATACCTTATATATTTTTGCTGTAGATAGTTTGAACTTGAATTTCACCTTGGCCAAAAAATCCATTACTTAGTAGCTGGCCTACTGGTGATAAACTTTCAGGAGCTTTGCTAGGCTGGTCTTCAGATAGCAGACACAGTTTAGTGCCTGAGATATGCTTTCATTTCAATTCAGCAAACATGAGCTAAGCACCTCAAATGTGCCAGGAAATGTGCTAGCTAGGTACTGGGAATACAAAGATGAAAATGAAATTATATTTGCTCTCAACATGATAGGATTTGCTGGCATCACATTTGAGAAGCAAGAGTCATTATGGTAGCATACTGGTAAATAAATGATTATTTGATTTATACTGGAGGCATGAAGTTTGGCTAATAGACTAATAGGCATACAAGAAACAAAAATGGAAATATTATCTATCCTATGATCATTGGATTTTAACTTTGCAGTCATGTTAAAGACTGTCCTCCCTGAAGCTAAATTTAGTAACAATAGATACGTTTTATTAAATATTAAATATTTATACCTGAGTGGTCAAATGTGATTTTCTATGTATCATAATAACACTACATCTTTATCACTAAATTCATCTTTATAAATATGATTTTTGGGTTGGAAGATTTACATAGAAGAAGAATAGGAGAAATCATCATAATAGCAGCTAGCACTTCTATGGCACTTTAAGGTTTACAGGTGTTTTACCTATGTTACTTCATTTGATCCTCTGTGAGGTAAGTGCTGTTATTATTCCTTTTTACATTACAGATGAGGAAAATGAAGTTGATTGAAATTAAGCGATTTGTGTGGAGTCACACAGATTGTAAGTTCTGTGGTGCCATTTGGACATTGGCTGACTGGAGTCCAATCCAGCCTTCTTACCCACTGCACCTCATTTTGCTATACAAAAAGTGAATATCTAACCATTTTGACCTCCTATGCCCACAATAATTCATCAAAATTGTTTTATTTTGCTCATGAATTGAATGAAATGAACTTTATGAGTATGGAGCTCCCTATTTTTCAAGTACATTGCATGGCTGTCCCATTATTTTATGTGGAACCCAGTAGAGAATTGATTGAAGATAATTCATGATCTGAGTGTTTGAGATTGTATTTGAGGATACACATAAAGCACAGCTGGGGTACATATATCTTTGAACTTCCATCACATGTAATTTTATTTTTTCGTGCGTTCCAAATGATGAGAGAACTCTCCTTTTCTTTAGATGGCAGGCTTTTGGTGGATGTCCAGATTTTGTGGACATCCTTAAAATGTCATTTTGTATTTTATTTAAAGAGGAAGGGAAGGTAGTCTGATTGGATTTACTTTCTGCTTTCTCTGCATTACAGCAATGACTTGCCGGAGATCCCCAAAGTGGAGGCAGCAATTTCTAGTCTGGTTAACTCTACAACCTAAGTATAATATGTGTATGCTTATGGTACGTGTGGACAGCTGGGTGGCTCATTGGATAGAGTGCTGCATGTGGAGTCAGGAAGACTCCTCTTCCCGAGTTCAAATCTGGCCTCAGAGACTTCCTAGTTGTGGGACCCTGGGCCAGTCCCTGTTTGCCTCAATTTCCTTATGTGTAAAATGAGCTGGAGATGGAAATATGCAAACCACTCCAGTATCTTTTCCAAGAAAGCTCCAAATGGGGCCATGAAGAGTCAGACATGACTGTAAGATGTCTGAACTGAATGTTACATATGTGAGCTTAAATTCATTAGAATAATGAAATGTCAGCATTGGAAGGGGCATTACAATAATCTGTTCCCAGACCGTCATTCCACAGATAAGAATGCTACTCCCCCCACTCACCAATGTCATATAATGGCAGAGCTGGGGTTTACATCCAAGTGTTCTCACTCCAAGTACAATGAGTGATATATACCACAGATATGTACCCATTTGGTTCTATAGGGATTATTTCCATTCCTTCCACTCTGTGGCCTTTTAAAAAGTAGACCTGGAGAGAGAATAGGGGCTCCCTAAATGTGGAGTTTAAGGTAGTGCCTGGAAGCCTCCAGACTGGGAGCCGAGCGCACTCCACCACATTCACTTCCTTTGTAGAATACAGGAAAATGAAAAACACATGGAATGAGTTGTTGAGTTGATTTTTGTTCTGTTCTCTTTTCTCATTATGGATTTGTTTTCAGAATCAAACAGTCATTGTGCTTCTTGGTGGATGCTTGTGCACTTGGAAACATCGCAGCATGTGGGACCCAGTAAAACATGAATTTCATTTGTTTTCCTTGGCTTCTGTATGTCATGATCTGTTCAAGATGACAGAGTCTGGGAAACAGTCAATTTCAACATGGTCTCGGGGCTGAGTCTTGAACTTTGCCTTGGTCAGGAAAGGAAGCCTGATATGAAGAAGTGTACTGATGTTCAACTGTTCTCTGAGGCATAATGGATAACATGTTTATTTTCAACTCAACAATGATGTCTGGCATGCCTAAGATTAGACCAAATAGCTCTTTTACTTTGTGTGAAAACTCGTTTCTGCATTTCTTGGCGCCATGTTCGATCCCTCTTTTATCCTGTGAGATGGGCAGGAATACCTACTACTTGGCTACTCTGTATGGAATCTATCAAATAATTTGGGTTATTTTTAATTCTGGTTCTTCAACAAGAAACAGAAGAGTCAGGAAGGCAGGGAGGAGAGTTAAATGGAGTCTCGTGGTTTATTTTGCAAAGAAAACAATCTACTTGTTCTAATCCAGGGCTTCTGAATAGGTTGATGGCATTCATTCATCCATCCGATAAATATTTGTCAAATATGTACTATACGTAAGACACTGGGCTTAGGCATGAGTAAGATACAAAGGTAGGCAAGACATAGTTTCTATTTTGAAAGAACTTAAAACTGATAGAGAAGAAATATTGCCTGTAAAGTCCTTGAGAAAAGGAACTTTTCTGTTACATTTTTGTTTTTGTACCCCTAGTGCCTAGCACAATGCCTGGCATATAGCAGATGCTTAAGAAATGCTTGTGGAATGAATATGATATAGAATGAGATGGTCACACTTCCCTTGTGGGAATTTCCCAGGGAGCATCAGTCATTCTACCTCATTTAGCTGTTCTAATGTCTGCCCCATCTCTACTTTCATCTTCACGAGTTTAACTATCTATATTTGTCATAGTGAATATATGACATGGCTCTGTCTTCCTAGGACTTTGAGAAATCCGAAGTGATTCTTCTAGGAGAAAAAAAATTGATCCTTGTAAGCACGTACCTGTAGACTCATGCTACTTCTTATAATCGGATTACCTGACTGGTCGGTGCATCAGCTATGTTGTTTAATGACCAGAAAAGAATTGTGTAGGTGCCGAGACTCACACTATATCTACCACTAAAGAAATCTAATAAATGATTGTGGGTAACCTTTAATCTCTACTTCGTGGAACAAAGCCTACCTCTCTTGTTTTAAAGTTAACAACTAACCAAACAAATTAAAAATAATTCTTTATGAAAAACAGTTATATTACATTAATTTTGCTATTATTCTAAGCTAATTTCCTTTTAAATTATTAAAAAACCAGTTAAAGGGAGTTATTTCAGCTGAACCTGGGCTGAAGAAGGGGAAAACTTTTAAATGGAAGCAATTGAATGACCAGGGTAGGCAGTAAGCCCTCTCATAGCCTTCCACAGCAGCTGCTCAGCTTTCTCTGCTTCGGTGGCAGATTCTTATGGGCTACAAGTACCCAATCTTTTAAAGAAGGCAAAGGAATGAAAAGAGAGAGTTTGGGGTTCATGGCCTCAGCTGTTTGAATTTCTTACCCTGGTCAAATAGCAGAAATTCTCTTCTCCCTTTTGTATTGTCTTTCAGGGTTTCCCACAAGAATGTGTCTCCTCTCCCCTCCCCCTTCCCTCACCCAACCTGCTTTCTAGGCAAATGAATAATTTATCTCAACAGTGAATTTACTATGAAACCAATTGTGTCCTTGATGTCTATAACCCAAGTAAATAAAGCCAAGGAGTAGGGTTTGTGGTTTACTTAAAACATCACTTTCTCTGAATGGTTCTAACAAATTCTCTGCTGCTAAGGCAGCAACCTGGAATATATTAGCATCCTTGTAATGCCTTTAGGAACACATCTGCCATCTTTGCTGAAGGGCAGTATCAATAGACTGAAAGGATGATAGGAAGTATTTTTCTCCCTGGTGCATTGTAATCAAAAACTATTTCATACCTTGGGAATTATGGACACACTCAAGACCTTATTTTGAACCATCATTTGGGAGGAAAAGCAAACCAACAGAGCTCGAAGCATGTCATGCCCTGCACTTCTAAATTGCTGGCATGTGGGTTCAGATTTTGTGCATATTTCCTTGATTACCTTCAGCTGGCTTTGCATTACAGGTCTACAGATTCATCAGAATGAGAAAGAGATAATAGCCTGAGAGATAGAGATGGGATGGCAGAGTTTAGGATTTTTAGCCTCTTCTGAGTTAGTGGTTTGTTATTTATTTCCATATTTTCTCTCACTCTTTGTGGTTACGGTAAGTTTTTTTTTTTAAATAAGGACTTCTTTTGACTGGCTGCAGCAAACCTGACATTTTCATTGTCCAGAAATATTTGCAGAGATCCCACCAACATTGCTAATGTCTGTGTGAATCAGTGACACTGGCCTTTTTGCTGCTCTTCACAGAAGACAGTCCATTTCCTAATTCCAGGCATTTTCCCCTGGCTGTCCCATGCTTGGAACTGTCCCCTTCTTCATCTGTGCTTCCTGGTTTCTCTGGCTTCCTTCAAGTCTCTGATAAAATCCCATGTTCTGATGACTTTTCCAGTCCTCAAAACATTTCTCATAGACCTATTCAGGTAACACACATAGGTAGATCATTTCCTGGAAACATTAATTAGCACATGTATTTTAAAAGAAAAAGGCGAAAGCAAAGTTTAGTTTGTTAAATAGTGCCTCTACTTGACTTTCCCCCCTTGCTTAAATCTATCATCATTACCCTACGAAGGGAAGAGAAAGTAAAAAAAGAGAAAAGAAAATAGTCACTCTTGGAGCTTTGACCATGAAGGCATACTATTTTAGCTGTAGCGCTTACTTTCCTTTTTCTAATGCTGTTTGTTGCAGTCCTACAAAGTCACAATGGGTTGAGGAGATGGAATTTTACTAGACTATAACATATACAAAAGTGTGTGACAAATTGCCACTTTAAGGCTTTTCTTTGATATGTAAATCTTGGAAAAAACACCTAGATGACCACAGGCCTAAAGACTGGAATAGTCTAGAACCAGGTAGATAGGATCCAGGGTTTAAAACAGACAGCTTGTCAGAACTTGGACCTTATTTTTCAACGTTAGGGCAGTAAACTAGAAAATAAATCTCTATAACGTCATGGGAAAGGCAAGGGGTGAGGAATCTATTATTTATCACTCTGTACACACAGAGCTTTGCTGAATTTCTATTTTTATGCCTTGTCACAGCATAGAGGTAACCTTTGATTCTTGTACGTATTGTTTTCCCCTTATAGAATGTAAACTCCTTGAGGACGGGGATCCTTTTTTCTTTCTTTCTCTCTTTCTTTCTCTCTCTTTCTTTCCTTTCTTCCTTCCTTCCTTCCTTCCTTCCTTCCTTCCTTCCTTCCTTCCTTCCTTCCTTCCTCCCTCCCTCCCTTCCTCTCTTCCCTCCTCTCTCCCTCCCTTCCTTCTTCCCTCTCTCTCTCCCTTCTTCTCTTCTCTCCTTCCTCCCTCCCTCCTTCCCCTTTCCTTTCTTCTTCCTTCCTTGTTTCCTTTATCCTTCCCTCCTTCCCTTCCTTTTTTCCTTCCTTCCTTCCCTTAATATCTTCAGTGCCCATAGTAAGCACTCAAGGCACTTAATAAATGCTGATTAGTTGACTGATTGAAGGCTTTGCAAGGGGGAGCACATGCTGAAGCAGATCCTGCCAGACTGGGCAAGGTTTTTGGGAACAGTGCTTGGCAAATAGTAGGTACTTAATAAATGCCTGTTAATAGATGAATGTATTGAGCAAGGTCCAATGATGTCTTGTGCGTTGTTCAAGGACCACCATGGATAAGTTCAGAAAGTCTAATTACCTGGAATATTAGCCCTTGAGTGATGATATTTTTCAGCCACAGGTAAATGGAGTTCCTCCTCTCAACAGTAATAAAATTAGAGATTCTTGAAATAAGTAGAGGGTCAAACATATGCAGCAACAGCAAAAAAGAAATTATATCGTATTCTATTTAAGAGAGGAAGCATTGCATAGTAGATAGCAAGCTGCTCTGGGAGCCAGGAAGACCTGGGTTCAAGTCTAAACTCTGACACCTATTTGCTCTGTGACCCTGGGCAAATCTCTTAATCCTTCAGTGTCTTAGCGTCTCCAAGACTCTAAGTTGCAGAGAAGGTACCAGTCTTGTTAGGAAAGGAGTTTCCTATAACACTGAAATTGCAGGTCTCATTTCTATCTCCAGGTCCTAAACTTTGTGTTTCTTAGGTTCAATAATCATATCACAATCATTTGTATAAGAAGATCTTAAGCTGTTTTTCCAGGAGCAGTGATGGGTTTGCTGGGGTCTGCCCACCATTTTTTACCCAGTAGCTTTTAACCTCTGGCATGAATTTGACAGGTGATTGGAATTAGGAGGATAACACTTAGCAAAGTGCCTGGCACATATTAGTTATTTAATAAATGCTTGTGAGTTGACTTATTAAAAGCTTGTTGAATATTGCAGCTTCTGCTCCCGATATTCAATATGACCCCAATTAACAGCAAAGCTAATTGACCCACATAGGGGTAAAATTATGACTTGAATCCACATTAGCGCTAAATAGCACTAGAGTGTTTATGGATAGGAAGATAATAAAAGTACAGTGTTTCTCCCCCTTAACATTTGCTTAAAGGGACATAATCTTCATTTGGAAACTTTGATGTTACTGTTACCTGATTGCGGTAACCTTGCATTGTTTGTGAATCTAATTGTTAGAGACTTCACCATTCCCACTAAAAACATCCTTACAGAGCAAGGGATGTGATATTTCATAGCAATAAGGTAAAATTAAAAAGAGAGGGTGCTGTTCCTAACTAGTTTATATTTTAGATAAGATATTTCAGTGTCTTATTATTGTAGGTATTCTTTCCACCCACGCAGACCATGACCCTTCTAGTGCAATGGTTGTTATTAAGTTTTCAAGTTTTGATTTCAAAGTATTTTCCAGAGTTGTGACCTCCCAGATCGCAGCTGATCCATCATCCTGTGGCTGAACCAGGGATGAGCCATTTCATATTTAGCTAGACTGGTTCTCAGATCACAGGTGTATTGTCTGCTGCTCAGTCCTTTCCAAGTCAGTTAGAATGTGACCTCCTTGAGAGTGGGGACTGTATTTTTGCCTTTCTTTGTATCCTCAATCCTTAGCCCATTGCCTGATGCATAGTAAGAGCTTAATGAATGCTTGTTAACTGACAGCTGATTTATTGCTCTACCAGAGCTTTTGTTTCATTGGCAGAAACTTTGAGAACTGAGGTTCATTTCACCTCCCTGCCACATTGAGGTCTTGGATTAGGACTTGAGTGGAAGTTTAGGTAAGGTTCATAATAGTTTAGGAGCTCACAGGCAGCAAGTAAAATGAAATAAACCTGAGGATGAATCCTACTCAAAACCTTATTAACTTTGTGATCCTGGACAAATCATTTAACCGTCTTCAGCCTCAGTTTCCTCATCTGTAAAATGGGAAGACTAATCGCACATACCTCACTAGATGATTATGAGAATCATATGAAATAACTTACGTAAGGTACTTTATGAACCTTAAAGAGCTATATAAATGCTAATTATGGTTTTATGGTAATAAGACTTTAAACTATATTTTTGTAACTTTCTAACACTTTCATTGTTTATTCCCTTCCATTCAACATCAAAACAAGAAACTCAAACCACTGAGAAAAGAGAAAAGAAACAAATGAAGAGAAAGGGTAAGGGCTTGGATAGGAAGAGTTCTGTGTTAGTTTGAATTGAGTATGGAATTTTAGAACTAGAAGAGGCCATAGTGACTTTAGAGGTGAGAGCAATGGATCCCAAGGATTTTAAATGACTTTGGACCACACAGGAAGAACCACTGGGATAATGGGGATTGAATCTAGGTCTCCTGGCTCCTACTTCCTATGGTTTTCTCTATGGCATAAATTAGCACATAATCATTGCAAGGCTGGAAAGGAGGCGACCTGAAGTCAAACAACAGATAGAGAATTCTTGGCAAAAAGGAGTATTTTCCTTGTCCTTCTCTATTTTTTAATAGGGTACAAACAGAAAAGGGATTAAAATGGATAGCTGTGTACATATGTCTGCATGTACAAGTATGTATCTATCTCTTTATATATAAATCACCCTTTTTAAAGAGAGTTGGGGGGGGTGTTGGCTTCAATAAAAATAACCTATTTGCTCTGTACAAGAAGGAACCTGGATCCCATAGATTGAGTAAAACAAGACTACATTTGTCTGATCACAAGTAAAGATACCATTAGCAAATAAATATTCTTGTAAATATCCAGTTGTGTGCCAGCTTGTGTGTGCCAGGGGAAGCTATGTCCTTTCCTTAGGGTAAAGGAGGGATCTCTTGTTAACTAATGAAATTCTGGAGAACACACTTCCTTCCTACGAAGATTTGACAATCAATCAATAAGCATTTATTGAGCACCTACTGTGTGTCAGGCACAGTACTTCTTGTCCTCAAGAAGCTTACAATCTAATGGGGGAGACAACATACAAATATACATATATATATATGTATATGTCAAACGATATACAGGATAAATAGGAAATAATTAACAGGAAAAGCACTGGAAATAAGAGGGGTTGAACATGCAGGCTTATCCAGTCTGAGTCAGAGAAGAAAGTTTCTTTCTTCTCTGGAAAATGAAATGAACTCAGTGGTTGGCACATGTCAGAGAAAATACAACTCTGGCCTGTTCAGGAAGCTTTGGAACTTGAAGTCTGTTCAGATGTTATCTAAGTAGTAATGACCATGACTCTGGAACTAAATATATTTTATAGGAAGTATCTATGTATTCCAGACACCAAGAACTGCTGTGGTTGACAGGCGTTGTACCTTGATGTTTAGTGCTTCATTATATTCTGGACAAAATCCTCCTGCTTGATGCCAGCGAAAGTATTTCATTCCAGAATCAGGAAACGATGAGAAGAGAAGTGAAAAACAAGAAGAGAATGTTTTAGGGAAGATCGGAATGCAGCTTACCCTCTCCCAGATTCCTCTAGAGGCTCCTTGGATCTGTAGATTTCTAGGACTTTCCACCGCAGTGGGATTCTCCAAACTTCTTTTGGCAACAAAGTAAAGGCAAATATTAGTTAAATACAGAACTCAGCATTTGCTGGTGAGCAGTATTCTTGCTAGCTTTTGTCTGGGCCAGGGCCATCTGCTTTGTCATGGAAGTCTATGACCAAGAAAACCAGTGGACGCTCTTTCTCCACGTCCTAGGTCCTGAAGTATGGGCCAGTAATGACATTGTATCCTCCCAGCTGCAAACTGTAGCTCTTCTTTCCTTTATGTTCAGGGGAACCAGTGAAAGATGAACAGTGACTGTATAGATAGTTTTTAAGCTCCTGTGAATTTTCAAGGCATGATTCTTCATAAGCCTATTTGTCTCTGAAATTTTCAACTTGGCCAACTAAAGTCACTCCTCTAGTTTTCCCATTGAAGAGGCTCCATTAAGATTCAGTAGGGGAGATGCACATTTTGGCATAAGTGGAATGCCTCATTTGATAAATGTGCCTTTAAAGTCAGACACTGATTTTTAATGAAAAAAAAAAGTGGTGTGGAGTACATGGCATTTTTCAGCATTAGAAATGCTAATGTTTCCCAAGGTGCTTGAGTGAATCTAAGACGCGTGTCACAGCTGCTGACTTATCAAGGGAATAATAAAATGAACATGAAAAAGTGTCCAGACTGGTGTCATAATAGTAGGAGTCATCATTATAGCTTGTATTTATATTTACATTACTTTTATGTTAAAGTATTTTTCCAGTCAGCAACTAAGTTTCAGGTAAATAATTACCACCCACTTTTTATGGATGAGGAAACTGAGGCAAGTGAGGACTAAGTCTGCTCAAAATCACACATCTAGGAAGGATCAGAGCTCTAACAGAGACCTTCCAACTCCAAACTGGGCTTCTAGAAGGAAATAAGAAAACTCACGGGGTCAACTAGTCCAGCCTATAGATTTTACAGATGAGAAAGCTCCATGACTGTTCCAAGGGCGTGTCATCAGAGGGAGGATTCAAATCCAGGTCCTCTTACTCCCAAGGCAGTGTTCTTTCCATTATATTATTCTGGCTTTGGAGTTTAGCTCTGATACTTATTAGTTTCTTCATCTATAGAGTGAACAGGCTGGAGTAATCTCTTTTTTGTTGTTATTGATCAGTTGATTAGTTATGTCCAACTCTTTGTGACTAAGTGGACTGATTGTCCATGGGGTTTTCTTGGCCAAGACGCTGGAGTGGTTTGCCTTTTATTTTCTAGTGGATCCTTTTGTCTGGCAGTTAGAGGTTAGGTGACTTGTCCAGGCTCACACAGTTAGGAAGTATCTGAGGCTGGATTTGAACTCTGGTCTTCCCGAATCCAGGTCCAGCACTTGCCTAGAATGTTGGACTTGGAGACAGAGGGTGTTGTTGAGTGGTTTCAGTCAAGTCTGACTCTTAGTGACCCCAGTTGGGGTTCTCTTGGCAACCATTTGGATTTTCTTGGCAGAGATACTGGAGTGGTCTGCCATTTCTTTCTCCAGCTCATTTTACAAATGAGGAACTGAGGCAAAAGGGGTTAAGTGACTTGCCCAGGGTCACACAGCTAGTAAGTGTCTGAGGCTGGATTTGAACTCAGGAATATGTGTCTTTTTGATTCCAAACCTAGTGCTTTTTCCACTGTACCACTTAGCTGCCTTGAAGGCCTGAGTTTAAATGCCAGCTTGGCTACTTCTTGTTTGTATAACCTTGGGACAAGCCACTACCTCTGTGGGCTTCAGTTCTAAAATCAAGGTGTAGAACTAGGCAACCTTAAAGGTCCCTTTCATTTCTCAATCCTTGACTTGACTTTTTGCTCTCTCACTAAGTTTAAGAGCAAACCTCTCATCTTTTCCTGACCTTCCACCTTTTTATTCCCTACCTTTCTCTCTCTCTCTCTCTCTCTCTCTCTCTCTCTCTCTCTCTCTCTCTCTCTCTCTCTCTCTCTCTCTCTCTCTTAGCAATTCAATAAACATTTATTAAGTGCCTACTAAGGCCTTGTGTTAGGCTTTGGGGATACAATGATTAATCTGATGCATTTTCCCAAAGGCTTTGCTGTTGATTTAAAAACAAATTAATTAAGCTATCTTTAAATATCTCGGCTTATTTTAATATCTTTTAAATATCTCAACAGGATAGCTTTCCTTCTTCATTTTATGTTGCCAGTTTATGAATCCATTAATGAACAGTTTCTTCCATTGATACTTCAAGGAGTCATAATTTCATCAGTATGGGGTATTCCTTTTGTAGATCACAATTCCTCTTTGGGTTGGCAGACTGCCGCTAGAGTTGCTGTAGCCAAAAAGAAGTCATTATTACCTTGTGTCCAGCTGGCAGCAAGCCTCTGCAAGCTTTGCTAGCCTGAAAACTTGAATGGGAGACTCACAGTCCATTGTCCAGCCTGTACTCAAAGCCTGTCTAGCTTCAAAGTAGCTTTAAAAAAATTCTGCCCCCACAGTTTACAGTCTAGCTTGGTAGGAACAGCCAGATGGAACTTGTTCTTTGTAACAGAGTTTTTGAGAAATCCAGGGTCACTTCCACAATGGGAGGAAGTAACGAAGAATTTTTGCATAGGAAGAATATCTGGTCATAGTTGAAAAATAAAAATACTCTCAGTAAATGAGATAAATAGGGGAATAATGGTGTTTCCATGCTTTGGTGCCTCTGCCTCAGGCTGACCAAAACATCCCCTTTTGCACACACCTCATTCTTCTAGTTTGTTATTGTTTGCAAACAGTATAAGGTGAGCATTTGCTTTATACAAAGAACAAAAGTTTACTCTCTGTACTTTGTAGCAATAGGCTTCCTTTTTACGGAAGTTTGGATGTAAGCAGCAACCTTGATTTCCCAGCAAACTCACTGAAATGGATTCTACCTGTTTTCTCTCCTCAGGGTAAATCACCACTTTTTGTCTTTGTTTCATATATTTGTTTTTTGGAAAAAAAATATTTTAAATACTTTTAGTGTGGTTCAACTCAGCCCCTTCCGTAAACACTTCTGCTCACACATCAGAAACAAAGAAAAATAATCTTTTGCTGTATTATCCCCTAGAATTCCAGGGCTCTTCTTTAGAGAGCCAGAATGGTACTCAAAAGAAATGGTTAGTGAAGAGTTGGTACCTTGATCACAGGTGCTTTTAGGATTTATTTATAAGGTTGCAATACTCTTAGGACACGACAGAGATTGTTTTGTCTTGGCAAAATGCCTAAGTCCTTTCTGATTTACAGAACTTGTCTCTGGCCATGTTCTATATTGTTGTATCATAGAATATTATGGAAGTGGGGCCATTTTGTCTTATTCCTTTGGCAACTTGGAAGTTGCAGTCAGTAGTCAATTAGAACCAAACATGAAAGAATGAGATTTCTAGCTCTAGGGACACTCACTGATTAATTTGAGATCATTCAATCTGTAAGCTTTTATTAATCCCTAAAGATGTTCTAGATACAGTGCTATGCTCTCTCTGCCCTTAAGGGGCTTGTCTCATTCAAAGATGAATAGATAGATAGATAGATAGATAGATAGATAGATAGATGGATAGGTAAACAAGTGCTTACTTTATGCTGGGCACTGATCTAAATTCTGAGAGTTTAAATACAAACAAGATAATTCCTATCCTCAAGTACCTTGCATTCTAATTAAGGAAGACAAATACATAGAGAGGAGGTAAAAGCAGGAAAGTGGCATGATTTAGATCTGGTGGCTGCAAAAAGGTAGATACTTGAGGGAGATAAAATGGAAAGTTACCTAGAAAAGCTCATAGTGTTTTTTGGGGCAGAGCCCAAAGTTTCTGTGATAAGGAGTTGGGGAGTATGGCCAGACCACAGGTGACCTGGCATTTGTGTATTAAAAAAACAGATACAAAACAAATGCAAGGTAATTTTTGTGGAGGAGACCCCCAAAACTGGCAGGATGTTGAAAGGCTTCATGTAGACAGGAATGCTTTATGTAGGTTTTGAAGGAAACCTAGTGATTAAAAGAGCGGCTCATTTACTTTCAAAATGGTCCCACATTTTCCAAGATTGAATATTCGATGATGATAAAGTTGTCAGGGGAGGATATCCCCAAAGCCTCGAACTAGCATGAAGACCATGGTGCTGCAACACACATTCCTGCTCTGTTAGCATTAAAAGCTTAGAACACTGAAAACATTTATTTCCATGGAGGGCAGAGACCAAAAATGTTCCCACAAATCACCTCCTTATTGTGGAGCTATTTGACAAGAGCCCCAGAGCACAATCATTAAAATATGCAAATCTCTTCATAATGGACTGTGATTTTGCAGTCCTCACACATGCAAAGCCCCCATTGACTCAAATGTGGGGCTCTATGTGATTAAGTTTTAATTGTTGATTGAATAAGAAGCACTTTCTGAGGCTCTAACTTAAAAAAAACCGCAGCAACCTTGAAAATCAACTATGTCTAATGCGTGAAGAAATACCATTTTGAAAGCATTACCGTAAGTCCTCCCAGAGCCTTTAAAATAAGTCTAATGGGAGATTAAACGGAAAAAAAAGATGTAGGTTTTCTCTCTTGCCTAGGTAAGACTTCAGGTGGTTCGTTGTAGGATTACTTTTGAAGGTCACAATTTGAAATAATGGAGCTACATTATTAATTTCTCACATGAGTAGGGGGTGGGGGGGACTTATTATCTCTAAGTGCTGATAGCTCACTTTCTGAAGTCCAGAGGAGCTGAAACCAGGAGCAAATGTTTAGGCTCATGATAACATATCAGAATTCTCAGATGACCATGGTGTAACCAGGATGGGACCAGTGTGCATAGCTTAGCCATACAGGCTTTGAAATCAGCAGCTTAGGCTGGAGCTGCCCAAACAGTTGTCATGCCAGGTGCAAAAAAGGGGGAGGTGGGGAGCAGCTCGGGCAGGTTGTGGGGAAGGCTGCCTGTCTGTGACACCATGGAGGATGTGCATCTCTTGGCAGCTTGGAAGAATCCTGAGGATGTTAATTTAATATAGTGGGGGCACAGGTGGTGACTGTCACCTTTGATGGTTGTCTCATTAATAAAGGCAGACCTATTTGCTGCCCTGCAGAAGACTAACAAGGAAGTGAGTTCTTGACGCACTACATTCTTATCCTAGGATGGCTGAAGAGGGCAGGGCAAGGGCTCAGGAACTTCTTTGTGTTTGAAAGAGGAAAGTGAACATGGAAGCAGAGTCTCCGAATAGAAACCAGTGGAGCCTGACTTGTTCTCTTATTCACAATTTCATGAATCTGGTTTAGGCTGAAAAAATGAATGCATCCCTTAATCTTAGACAAAGAGTCCCGATTCAATCCTCAAAACAGTTATTTTCAACTTTTGCTTTAGTGCCCTTCTGGATGCTTAGGCTACAGGATTAAACACACACATAAACACACACACACTCAAACAAGGTAAAACCCATGCCACATTAGGCCCCTGTTCTGATTCAGTTAAACCATGCTCAAGTTCTGAGATTTTAGGATCACAGCAGAGAAAGAGCTTTGTCATGAAGATGTTACTTCCGTTTCGAAGAGAGTTTTTAAGCTGTTTGGCTTTGTAGTTGGAACATGTTGATTGATGAAGCGGCTTTTATCAGTGTGAGAGGGTCATGTGAACAGGGCAGAACAGAAGAGAAAACTGAATGGGTGGGGTGAAACATTGAAGTGAATTTTCTGTATTTAATAAATGTGAATGTGTGTGTTTCTATGAAGCAGGTTAATAACGGAGGATGGGGAGGCAGCTTTGGGTCGCCTTGGCCTCTTTACTCTGGGCAAGTCACTTAAACTCTTTGTGCCTTAAGCAGCTGTCTAAAACTAGCAATCAGAGAAAGTACTGCTCTTCCCTGATAGAGTAAGGTCCTTATCAGGATTGTCCTACATTTATTTAATCACTGGTGTGGTCCAATGTACTAGGTTTGAAAGATTAGTTATTTTCTTCCGAGGGGGTAATTTACAACAATGTGGGACAATGTGAGCTCTCTCCATCTTTTTTTTTTTTGAAAGATTAACACATTTCCCGTCACCCCCATCCACTGTATTATTTATAGAGTTAATTTTGATAGCAAGCAATTTGCAATCGCTAATGTTTGTTGTAGATGCAGCCCCAGAAGCAGATTCTGCTGGTGCCGTAATTAAACAATGAATCACATTATCTGGCAAATCAAGCTCTGAAGTTTTAAATTATTCAAAAATGTTTTTGTTGTGAGTTCTGCTACATGCTCATTAGCATGGACTGGTCAGCCAGAC